>NW_003852403.1:25045876-25144236 GCF_000181295.1 Otolemur garnettii
TGTTTGGCGGGTCCGGGCTGGGGATTCAAACCCGCCACCCTAGGTGTACGTGGCTGGCGCCTTAGCCGGTTGAGCTATAGGCGCCGAGCCCAAATACAACTATTTTAAATTGCACACAAACTTCATGTTCGCCATGTATTAGATTAAATCGAAAGAATCAAGATTATCAATGTGTTCATTTGAGGCTACTTTTCTTTTCTTTTTCCTAGGGAACAAGAGTACTCCGGATATGACTGGTAAAAACTGGATATTAATTGCCACCACTACTCCCCAAAGTCTGGAAGATGAAATTGTGGGAAGACTTCTAAAAATTTTGTTTGTGATCTTTGTTGACTTAATGTCTATTATGTATGTTGTTATAACTTCTTAGAAAGTTTCTTCGCTTCATATGCAAATTTCAAATCGAATTTCAGTGAATAAAAATTTGCATTTTAATATGTTGCGTGATTTTAATTTAATGACATTGCCAATTTATTCTAGAAACCAACAGGACGTTACAATAAAAACAACATTGTGCATTGTTTCATACTTTATGGTTTATAAAACATTTGCAGAAATTGAAATGGAATTTTTTTTCCCCAAAATACCTATGCTTTAGACCCTTCCAACATCTTTATTTTTAACATAGTTATTTGGTATTTGACTAAAATTTATAGGTGAAATTATGTGTGAAGTTAATTTTTTTAAGGATGTGTACCTCTGTGAGATTTTGTATCATTCTATTTTTAAAATACCAAGCTTACTACTGTCCTGGGAGCATGATCTTTACATACAATACGACAATAGTTTATACCCATTTTCTTATACAAATATTTCATCTCTTTGCAGGTAGATTGTTTTTCTTAAGGCTGGGCAATTAAGTAAGTGAGAAATATTTCTACCTATGAAGACTCAGTGTTTGGAAGGAATACTTAAAAGACATTCATTTAGGAAAACACAACTTGGAGGAGAGGAGGGAAAATAAAGTGTAACTTGTGTTGATTTCCTATTTTGGACTAAATTCTCGCTGTATATTATTTAATGTAAGGTTTATAATAATCCTAGAAGGAAGGCGTTAGTTGTCCGAATTTTACAGGAGAATGAACTGAATTTTGGAGGAATTATAGCAGCTTGAGGCCATAACAAGGAAGAGGCAGAACCAGGTTTTGAGCCTCTATAATCTATAGGATCATGTTGCTTCCAAAGGTAAGTAATAATACCTTAACAAGACAAGTGTAGTTAAACACCAATCTGTGGAACTCAACTAATTATTTTTCTGACAATACCGCTTTATTCAAGTCCCTATTGCAGTATTTAGTATTGCTGCTGTTTATTTTCTTATTCCACACTGAAACATCTTTTGTCAAGAAAAAGATCAAGTCTACCCTTTTCCTGTGTCCCATTTGACCAAGTATTCTCTTCCCCTGTTTTCTTAATTCCCTCATTGCCAGGCAGTCGTGTTAAAATATAACTGTTGAACTTCTGTTTTTCAAGCTTTGGAAAAACAAGATCTCTCTGACCTTTAGACTTTTTGAGATTTCCCATTGGACGCACATCTTAGCAAAATTCTGATTTCTTCCATGTGATACCTTTCTTCTTAGTTTTGGCCCAATCATTAATGCGAGGTTTCATAAGACACCTAATGAAGTGTGAAAGGAATGAGGACCTTTGTGACATAACCCTTAACCGGCTTGTATTTCACCTTTCAGTGGTGTTGTATATTTAACCATAAACCAAATAGCGTCAGACTGAGCATTAACTGAAAACTTTAACAGGACGTCCTATTCTTTTCCCACGCCATGTTTTCAGACCCTTCTTTTGGGGTATAATGATCGCTTCCTGTTAATGTGATATGTTTCTCCCAACCTCCTCTATTTGGGGTTTGTCAGAGATGATTATCAAGTTACTGGCAGATGAGTCAAGTCAGTCCCATCTTCAGACAATTGTTTCTTTTCTCTGAAAGCTTCTAGACAGCAAGTAATAGGATTAGAAGCATCAACTCTAAAACAAGACTGCCAAGCCCTGGCCTCCCTTCCTATAGCCTGATAACCCTGTTTCAGCGTCTTTACTGATCAAATGAGAGCCTATCTCATAGGTTTGTAGAATGAAATGGATTAACTGGTGCAAAGTGCTTAGCATGGCACCTGGCATATGGAAAACCCTCAACTGATGGTAGGTTGCTGTCATTATCCTCAGGTGGCGCAGAAATGATGCAGCCTCCTTCAAACTCAGTGTTCATGAGCTTTGATCACTTTGCCTATTCTACCCTAGAATGACACCATACTGACCCATCCCATTGGCCCGAGGATGTCATTGTGTCCCACTGGAACCTGGGCACAGCTCTGTTAGAGACATAGGTCTACACTGGTTGACCACACAGGGCTTCTTTTACTTACATTATTTTGGGAGCTGGCAATTACAACTAGGTATCATAATGTGACTCGAGAGAAGAAAAGGCATGTGATGAACGTTTTTTTCATCCTTTTTTCAAGTAATTAAAGTTTTAACATGCAAGTGCTGTGGCTTTATAATCGGAAATAGGTCACGTTTCCCTTACTCTTCAAAAATGTTCACTTAGTTTCTTTTTTTGCCAGACAAGATACTGGGCAGTCAGGTCAAAGTTGTTAACAAAAAAAAAGAGAAAAAAGCACAGTTTTTGTTCTCATAGAGTTTATAATGGGGGTGGGGGAAATGAATGAATATTGAATGGTACAATTACAGATGGGGGAAGTATCAGGGAGGACAAGCCCAGGGTGTCGTGAAGGGTATAGTGAAAGGTGAGCCAAGAACTACCATCAGCAGAAACTTCTGGGAACTTTTGATACCCAGAATCTATTTAGAAGCTGCACTGTAACAAGCTCCCCAGAGTTTCACATGCACACAATGGTCTGAGAAGCCCTGGGAAGCTCGCTGAACTAAGTGTTCCCACCGTCTTGTTACTCTGGCTGCTGAATAGCTCTGTGACCTTTGAACAAGTTGCTTAACCTCTCTGGTTAAGCATAACCCATACTCTTCCTGGGTTAAAACAAAGAAACAGAAATGGGGCTCGGCGCCTGTGGCTCAAGTGGCTAAGGTGCCAGCCACATACACCTAAGGTGGCGAGTTCAAATCCCCAGCCCGGACCCGCCAAACAACAATGATGGCTGCAACCAAAAAATAGCCAAGCATTGTGGCGGGCACCTGTGGTCTCAGCTACTTGGGAGGCGGAGGCAGGCGACTCGCTTGAGCCCAGAAGTTGGAGGTTGCTGTGAGCTGTGAAGCCACGCCACTCTACCCAGGGAGATAGCTTGAGGCTCCGTCTCAAAAAAAAAAGAAACAGAAATGGCATCCACACCATCTGTTTTGCATATCACACGAGAAGGCGTGAATATTTTAAAAAGTGGGCTGAGGTTCTATAAATCCAAGACATTGTTATAAACATCAAGAAGCCAGGAGTAGGTATTTCTGTGAGGTAAGGAAGCTGTGGCTCCCTTAGTCGAATGGGAGGATTATTTTCAAAAACTGCAACAATATCCATGGCAAATTTGTATGTGTGAAGTCTGGTTTAAGAAATGTGTTTTTCCTCTGGTGGACTTCTGTGGTATTTCATGGAACTTGACATTCACCTGTGAATGTCTCCAACTGAAGTGGAAGGTGTTTCTCAACTTGCTGCTAATAAATAGGAATTACCTGGCCATGCCTGAGTGCAGAGATCTACATGCTACTAATTTCATAATCTTTTGGTATTAATTCAAGCAGCCTTACATCCCATCCCAGTTCTGCTGTCCCTTGAAGAAATTCTTTTAATTCTTGAAAACAGAGGTCAGAAAATGCCTTCTGAACTCCTTGTTATTTATAAATGCTAATATCTGGGATTGAAGTGTACTGTGCTAAGTGTACTGTGCTTGCGTTAGGAAATTTAATCTGTTCTAACACGTTCATGAAGTGTTTCTGTTTCATAGATGAGGAAATGTAGGTTCAGAGGAATTAAGTAAAGTACCCAAGTTCATATAGGAACTCACTGTAGTGATACAGCCAGAGGTGAGAGAACCAAGACCCCCAACCCCAAACCATCTGCATCTCGAACTCTGCTTCTGACCATTCTGTTATTCTGGCCCCACATCAAGCCACAGAAGTTAATTACCTCACTGCTTCCTCATTAGAGAGGTTTGGGAGGTTTGCTCCAAAGCAAGAGGTTTGAACTGTAATGAATGACCCAATCCTAAACTCAAGGATTTACTGAATAAAATGCAAACCATTGCATTTATCCTAACTATGTCACGAATCTTTGCAACCTTAGCCAACCTTGTGTTGGCTACCCACTGTACAGATGGTTCTTTCCTTTCTGCTGTCTGTAATAAATGTGTTCTTTAATCATTGTCTTTAATCAATCTGCATATGTGTTCTTTAATCATTGAGCTCCATGATTCTGCATTATCAAATATGAATTCAGGTCTCGTAAACAGAAGTCTTGGGATCCCTGTTCTGTGTTCAATATACAAACAAATTAAAGCTCTATCCATAAAGAGGTTTTAATGTAAATTCTTTAATAATGGAAAAATCTCAAATACTGTTTTGAACAATTTGTTTCCAATGATCTCAGATGTGGAATACTGGTAAATATGTCAATTGCTTGCGTTTAACAATAATGCCTCTTGAGTAAGCAGCACTTTGTAGCTTATGAAGCACTTCATGCCTCATCAAGAGTTGTAGACGGTCTAACATTTAAGTATCCACGTGAATGAAAGGACTTACAAGAAAAATAAGCCAGAGTCATTTTAGTAGGAATGAACAATTCCTAAACTCTGGCTGCTTCTGTAGAGTGCGGGGCAGGATCTGAGAGAGGATCTTAAATATGCAGTGTTTGTGTGATCACTTAGACTCAGGTGGTTGTTCTGGGCGGTTCTCTGCATGACTGTTTACCAATCGCATTGGGAGCAGTCCCACTAACCGAGCACAGGGAGGGCAAGATGCTATGTAGGCCAGTCTAAGATCAACAATGAGTCCAGATTTATTTATAAACCCACAGGAAAGGCCCCTGAGTGTACTGCACCATCTGACCTGAGACCAGGGTGAGGAAGATTAGTGCAAAGAAAGTGCCCAGGAAGTCCTGGGTGGCCAATTGGATTTCTAGTGTGAGCCATTTGCCTTTTCAGCCAGGAGGTGGTTACAGACTGTCCTCTGGAGTGTCTGTAACCATGAACTCCTATACAAGGTGTGATCTCAACATGCAGAGATTGACCTTTTGGGTGTTGCATATGGAAGCTGATTATGAGTTGCTCCGTGGAGATGATTTATTCAGTAAACAGTGGTAAAGCACACACGGCCTATCCAGCAGTGCTGTAGGTACAGGGAGGTATTGGTGTACAAGGCAGGTGGAGTCCCTGTCCTCGTGCAGCTTGGTTGGTAAACACCAACTTCACGTGCTGGTTGGTAAACAGAACTTCACGTGCTGTGGAGAAAATAAAACAGAGTAATGGGAGAGAGGGTTTATGTGGGGCAAGACTATTTTAGCTAGCTGCTGCTAAGACACCATTCCTGAGGAAGCAGCATTGGAGCAGGGACTTGATTGACAAGGAGGCTACTGAGAGGAGGCTGGCAGAGGACTCAGATGCAGAGAGAAGCAGGCACAAAGGGCCTGAGGTGGGTAGGACATGGTGAAACATTAAAAATCCCAGTGTGACTAAAGCTGAGAGAATAAGTGGGGAGTTAACTTTTCCGGATGGATAAAAATCAGCTTCTACATAGCTTCTCTGACATTTGTCCTACAACCCGGATAGTCAATGAAACTTTCCCATGGCAGAAGAAAGAGAGAAAATGTGTGATTATTTCTATGGTGTTTTGTGTCCTTTGTGCTGTCACACGTCACAACTGACATTGAACGATGGACCCTCTCTCTGAGAGTTACAATTTTTTTGTGGTTATTCAAGGCTGATCATGTTTGACTCCCAACTGGGCCCAACGTTAAGCAGCTCCATCGCTCTCTAAGATAAATTTAAAAGCTGTGTTTTTAGGATAGCCCTTTAAAAACCACACATAGACCTAAAATTGTATCTGTTGTGATTTTTAATGTAAACGTAATTTTATTTTAAAGACAGGCTCTCATTCTGCCACCAGGCTGGAGTGCAGTGTCGTTAGCATAGCTAGCTCACTGCAGACTTGAACTCCTGGGCTCAAAGTGATCCTCTGACCTCAGCCTCCTGAGTAGCTGGAACTACAGGTATGCACTGCCATGCGTGGCTAATTTCAAAAAGATTATTTTTGTAGAGATACAGTCTTGCTAAGTTGCCCAGGCTGGTCTCGAACCTGACCTCAAGTGACCTCACACCTCAGCCTCCCCAAAAGAGCTGAGGTTCTTGTGTGAGCCAGTGTACCCAGCCTTTGCTGTGGGTTTTAGTAATAGCTGTAATGAACTATAATTCACATACCATACAATTCAATCGACATTTGACTTACATGCAATTTAAAGTATGCAACTCAATGACCTTTAATATATTTACAGAGTTGTGCAATCATCACCACCATCAATTTTAGAACATTTTCATCACCCCCAAAGAAATCCCATTCCCATTAGTACCCATTGGGAGTTGCTCCCCATTTTCCCTTAGCATATCCCCCTCCATAATCCTAGGCAACCACTAATCTACTTTCGTCCCTAGAGACTTGCCTATTCTGGGAATTTCATATTCATGGAATTACATAATATGTAGCCTTTTCTGTCTGGCTTCTTTCATGTAACATAATGTGTTCCACGTTCATTCTGGTGTAGCATGTATCTGTACATTTTATGGCAGAATAACATTCCCTTATATGTCTCTAACCACATTTTATTTATTCACTCATCAGCTGATAGACATTTAGATTGTTTCCATTTTTGGCTGTTGTGAATAATGCAGCTGTGAATATTCATGTACAAGTGTTTGTGAGGGCATATGTTTTTATATATCTTGGTTAAGTACATAGGAGTGAAATTACTGGGTCATATGGAACTTGAACTTTTTGAGGATCTGCCAGGCTGTTTTACAAAGTGACTGCCCCATGTCTCTAGTTTTGGAAACAATTTTCTCCTAATCTCTAGGGGGAAAAGAATATTTTTGACACCCTGATAATCCTCAAGATTTCAAATGTTAAATGGATTATGAAAGAAAGGCTAAAGATTAAAGCTTTTGCTTCCTTCTTTTTTAAAATTAAATCATAGCTGCGTACCTTAATACTATCATGGGGTTCAGTGTACTGTTTCTGTATATAATTTGAAGTGCTTTCATCCAACTGGTTTGCTTCCTTCTTTTTAATTTGGTTGGAGCTGATCTGTTTTGTTTAAATTTCCATTTTATGTCATCTAATAAGCATAACTTATTATCTGGGTTCCTTATCACCTATTTCATGTTGATAAAGCTAATCACTTAAGAAATTCCTTGCATTTCCTTCCGATCCTTCGGTCAGGGAATGAACACCAAGTTAATGTGAGATTCTTTTTCACTGACAACAATTGGATTTATTCAACTAATAATCACTGGATACCTACTCTATGCCGGGCAGGTGTGAGGTGCTGAATATTCTCCTTGGTGTTTTTCATTTTCAGAGGTTTACTTTGTTAGTTGTGTGGGCTGCAAATAATTCTTATAGTTCGTTTTCCATAAGCAGACCCTTTGTTTAATATATTAAATTTCAGCTTTTGGTATTCATTAGCTACACACTTCTCCTTATAAAATATTCCACCTAGGCCACACTTAGTAAGTCAAACTGACTGCAGATTTCAGTTGTCAGCACCACAGGAGTTCCATTAGGCCTTCCTTTTCCACCGGCAGCAATGTTCGTTTTGTAATTTATTTGGTGGTATATTGTAACACTATTGGCTGAAGAACTTATTGAAAAATAATCTTGACCAGCCAAAGAAAAGTTGAACTGACAGCTTTCTAAGAATTACATCTCAGCCAGAATCCAACCCTTTAGTTTATTAAGACCACAGTTGACAGAAGATGGACAGAAGATGGACCTGGGTTGCAAAAATATTAGTATGAGTGGGGAAGGAGGATGGTGCCTGAGAAGTGATTTAAGGCTACTTTGTTTAAAGGTTAATTTTCAGACTTTGTTGGTCTTTGGACTTTGTTGACTCCCTGGACTGGTTGCCATACCTTTATGGTACTACTACTCTTTGAATACATTTCAAGAATTCAGATGCTGGTTGTGATGATAACCTCAAAGGATATCATTGTAGATGACATCTATTCATAGTCATTGTAAGTGAATAGAATTATCCTCCTTTAATTATGTATAGGAAAGGTAGATTAAAAACCTTTGTTGAGGCTCGGCGCCTATAGCTCAACTTGCTAAGGCGCCAGCCACGTACACCTAAGGTGGCGGGTTCGAATCCCCAGCCCGGACCCGCCAAACAACAATGATGACTGCAACCAAAAAAAAAAAACAGCCGGGCGTTGTGGCAGGTGCCTGTGGTCCCAGCTACTTGGGAGGCGGAGGCAGGAGACTCGCTTGAGCCCAGGAGTTGGAGGTTGCTGTGAGCTGTAATGCCACGGCACTCTACCCAGGGGGACAGCTTGAGGCTCTGTCTCAAAAAAAAAAACAAAAACCAAACAAAAAAAAACCTTTGTTGAGTGGAGTTCCTTCAGATGCTCATGAAAGCAAGGACTCATATAGCACTTGCTATGTGTTAGGCTGTTCTAAATATTTTCTCTGGTTTAATTCATGAACCTTCACACCTACTATGTGAGGTAGGTATTATTTTCCCCCTTTCACAAATGAGGAAACAGGGGCAGAGAAAGTAAGGGATCTAGTCAAGGTCATGAAGCTAACGGGAATCTTAGCTTTAGGGTCTGTGCTCTTATCCTCTATGTTTTGCCCCTCTCTCTTTTATTTCCACTTTTCATTTTTGTCTTTAGAGATGGGATCTTGCTACATTGCCCAGGCTGAAATGCAGTGGCTTATTTACAGGGGTGATCATAGTGCACTGCCTGGAGCCCCTGGCCTGGAGCCACTGGCATAGCTGGGACTAGAGGCATCCATCACCATCACCGTGCACAGCTCCCTCGGCCAATTTTTATTCAACCTTTTGGCGTTTATGTTTCTTCATCTGAAAAATTAGCCAATTAAATTTTACATTGAATTCAAGGTTGCCCTTGCTAATGTCCAGGGCCCCTTCCCTAAGATTCTGGTTCAAATTCAGCAGTCTCACAATAATCATTTATGATCATATAAATGATTATTTCTCTTAGTATCTCATATAACTAAGAGAAATAATCAAGACACAAAATATCTTGAGAATTAAAACACTCAGAAGCAGCCTCTTTGTGCCTCCAAGGAATTCTGAAGGACCAACTTCAATGAAGGGAGATGGTTCAAATGGTCTCTGTATAGGAGGTTGTTGGTTAATTCAGTCTTAGCTTAGTGGATGAGTCTATGTGATTCATCCAAGTATTTGTATTATGGGCCATATCACTCTGTAGATTTAGAAATGTAATCATTATTATCTACATACACAGTGACTTTTGGTTGAGGCTACCAGGGCTGTTGACAGGCTTCTACTGAACCAACTGGACATCTGGGGTTTGATAGACATTAGCTTGTTACAACCAAAGGACATTACTCTTTTTTTTTCTTTTTTTCCGAAGACCTCTCTTGCCTAATCATCATGGAATGGAAATTGGTCAGAGTATTTGTGGTTCTTCTTCTTGGTTAGGACAGTGACACTAGAGCATTTTCTTTGCCAGGCAGCTCGACTCCCTATACTGCTATCTAATAGGTTCCGCATCTGTTTGGTGACCTATGATCATGTTTTCCAAACCACAAATCAGGAAACTAAGTCTGACAAAAGAATTTTGTACCATTTCCAGTTGCAAAAGAAATCTTGAAAATTTATTTTAGATTCAATGATGCTAGAGTTTCTTGGAATTTTTGAATGTGTTACTGGAAAAAAGAGACATAATATTTGCTTTGAAATTAGATATATTCTAGAGGATCTTGCAGCATGAGCCATACTTCCCTAATTTTCCAGCAGTTCTTTTCTTAATCCTTTTATGCATCAGTTACATAATACTTCTTTTTTTTTCTTGAGAGAGAGAATCTCAAGCTGTTGCCCTGGGTAGAGTGCCGTGGTGTCATAGCTCACAGTAACCTCCAACTCTAGGGCTCAAGTGATCCTCTTGCCTCAATTTTTCTATTTTCTGTAGAGACAGGGTCTTGCTTTTGCTCAGGTTGGTCTCAAACTCATGAGCTCAAGCAATGCACCGCCTCAGCCTCCTAGAGTGCTAGGATTACAGGTGTGAGCAACTGTGCCTGGCCAATACTTCTTAATCTCTCAAATTGGTTGCTTTATCTTTTCATAATTTTACAGATTTTAAGTTTTCATGGTTTTTGCCTCAATTAAACTAGCCTCCTAACTAATCTCCTTTTTAGGTCATTCTCCAGCATGGTTTCTAGGAGCGATCATTTTGAAACACAAATTCAATTGTGTCCTTACTCTGTCTAGAATACTCAATGGTTCTCTTCTGCTTTCTTTCTCCTTAATATGGAGATGAGAATGTCTATGCTGTAAAATCACTGTAGAGGACACCCATATTTTGGCTGGTCAGCCTCACAATTTGCTTTCGAAGCAAATGATCTCTCTCCCAGTGAGTATTCTCAAAGTGCCTTGCCTTCCCCTAGCTTGAAGCCCACGCCAGACCAATCATACTTTCTTCTGGGACTTTGAATCTTGAAAAAAATCCTGGAAGGATGGAGATAAAATAGGCAGAGCTTATTAATTTCCTGATGAGGATAGGTAGTCCTTGCCAATGAGAACTCTAGATGGGCCTGAGTCCTTCCAAGTTCTTTAGTTTATGCTATCCTGCCAAGAGACGAAACTGTTACTTGCAATTAAGAAGCCTGTCTGCTTTTTTAAATCTTTCACTTCACACAAATACTCTGACCTTTAATCTTTCTTAATGATCCATTGTCATTCCCTAGCATACCAGGAGAGACTTTGCAGAGGCTCCTCTCTCTGTCATGCCTCTCTCTCAACCTAAGCAGTGCAGTAGAGTCTGTGTTTCCTTAATAGGACAAGTACTCTGATTGGGGTAATTAGATTATCCTTATAATTACTAACTATCAGTCTTCCCTCCTACATGGCAAGCTTCTTTGTTTTCGCATGATGCCTGGCACAAAATAAATAATTAAGAATTCTTTGATGAATAAGTAAATAAAAATGATAGTATATTTTATAGCTCATGTGTGGGAATTTATGTCATAAACAACAAAGAAAGCATATCTTCAGAATTCAAGAAAAGGGTAGAAGGTTTAAGATAATAGAATTAATATGCATGAGACTAAGTATAAGGAGAATTGCTGATGAAATTAGGGCAAACGTATTAAAACTGGGAAGATGATGATGACAAAGTCATGTGACAAACCCAGAGTATGTATGTTACTAGCTAAGCAATTTTTTTTAAGTATGTAAGCAATTTTAAAATGTTACTTTTAATGCAGCTTGATTGAACAGTGTAGTGGTTAAGAGCACAGAATCTGGAGTCAGACAGGCTGTGTTTGAATTCCTGCCTCTGTTTTTTCATTTGTAAAAGGGGGGAAATAGAAGATACCTTATAGGGTGGTGCCTGTGGCTCAAAAGTGTAGGGCGCCAGCCCCATATGCGGGAGGTGGCGGGTTCAAACCCAGTCCCAGCCAAAAAAAAAAAAAAAAAAGAAGAAGAAGCTACCTTATAAAGTTGTCATTATGAAAATATATGGATGTAATACAGGCAAAGGGCTTAGCACAGTGCCCGGGGGTTCTAGTCATTCTTCATCACTTCCACACTCCAAGCCAATCTCTGCCCTTATTGACCTCTGTGCCTGGAAGGCTGACCCCTTATGGGCAGCATTCCCTGGACTTCCTCGGTGTCTGGCTTCTGCTTGGGTTTGGCTATGGTAGGCACCACCATCTGAGATCTGAGAGCAAAGAGACCTTGTCTCCTGCAGTAAGCTGGGTGTCTCCCCACTTCCAGTTACCTTCAGCTTGTCCCTCCTTTGCTGCTGGCTGCTCTCCCAGGCACTGGGCACCCCAGGTCCTCCCTTTGTTACTTATGCCCCAGGGGCAGTAATCACTTCCCTCTATTCCTAGTCTTTGGATCTTCTTGTTTGTTCCTTTAACCCTCCCCACATCGCTATAAATAGTTTTTTTCCCTTAAGATTCCTTCACGTGGATGTCTGGGAAAAATGCTATTTCCTGCCTAGACCCTAATAAATGGTGCATAGTAATTGCTTTAAAATGGGCACTACTGTTATTATGTTAAGTGAAATATTAATGTTATTAATATTAAATATTTAAATTATTAAATTATCAAATTAAATAGATTAGTCAGCATATGAAAACAAACATGGATACTGAGTAAGTGGGATTCACATGCATCTTTGAAGCAGAGGACTTCAAACATATTTCACATCCGTATCAGGCTATTTTGTTTTGCTTTGGAGTAACTTCCAAGTACTTTGATAGAAAAGTTTAAGATAGCCTTGCGATGTGGTCAGTTGTAGGGGTACAGATAAATAACCTATTCTATGTGAGCCCAGCCTGAGGTGGGATAAGGGGTGGGAGAGTAATTTAATCTTTTTTTTTTTTTTAAAGACAAAGTCTTTCTTATGTGCAGAGGTGTCATCATAGCTCACTGCAACTTCAAACTCTAGGGCTCAAATGATATTCCCGTTGTAAACTACCTAGTAGCTGGGTCTACAGGCATCAAGCCTGGCTAGCTTTTCTTATTTTCTGTAGAGACAGGATCTTGCTCTTGCTCAGGCTGGTCTCAAACTCCCGAGCTCATGAGATCCTTCCTTGGCCTCCCAGAGTGCTAGGATTACAGGCATGAGCCACTGGGTCCAGTTCATTTTTTTAGGCTGGTTCTATCTGTATTGATTTCAGGTTATGTTCAAACTGTTAAGGAACTGCTTGACTATATTTCGTTCCTTCAAGGGAATGTTTTTTTTCTGTACAACTTTTACTTGCACGGGTTATCTACCATCTTCTAAATCATTCCCCAAAAATCAAACGGCAGCATGTTGCATAGATCTAAGGTGATGGTATTTCCTGAACCAAAAAATATTTACTTGCTGAAACCATGGGGCAAAGTCTCCAGACTATCCACAAAGTATGGCCCGTGTACATAGAATAGAGGTCATGCTCTTTCTATTACATCATATAGAGAAGAGGAGAAAAAGGCTAAAACTTACCATTTTGAACTGAAAAGTGGAGCTTTCTGAAACTTTGGTATGTAATACATCTAAGTCAGACACTAAGGTGGAGGCCCATTAGAAAAAACTGGCACTATTTCATAAAAAGATTGAATTTACTGGATTTATGTTTATTTTTAAATAATATTCATCTACTCCACCTGTATTTTCATAAGAAGGACTTGGATCCATCAGTACATTTGAACTCCACAGCCTGCCTCTGGGAGTGAACTTTTCTTTCCTGGTGATTACACTGTG
Organism: Otolemur garnettii; assembly: GCF_000181295.1. Classification (NCBI taxonomy): domain Eukaryota; kingdom Metazoa; phylum Chordata; class Mammalia; order Primates; family Galagidae; genus Otolemur; species Otolemur garnettii. The sequence continues at coordinate 25,059,301 of NW_003852403.1, forward strand.
GATCCTGTAAGCTGCGTCGGTAACTTAAGTGATTCCATGAGTGAATTAAAAATGTGACAAATGGCATTACATTACCCTGGATGCATGTGGAAAGTGTCTCTTCTCTTCCTTCAGTGCACTTATGAGAACATACTATGTACCAGGCACTCTGCTGGGTCCTGAGAGATATCACCGCTGTGAACCAGCACAGCTAGAGGCTGCACGTTAGTAAGTGTGGACCTTGTACTCGCACTGCCTGTTTTTACCTCCTGTCTCTGTCCCTTTAGTGCTCTCCAACTTCAGGCAACTTTCTTTATGAGGCCTTCCTTTCCTTTCTTTCCTATAATATCAGCAGGCTCTCAAAGAATAGTATTTATTTCTTTTACCCTCTGCCCCTACGACCAAAATTCATTGAGCAGATAAAGGATTTTTAAAAAGGTGAAATGATATTCTGGAGAATTGTAAGTAGAAATACCATATGGTATATCTTTAAAGTTTTCTTTTCTTTTCTTTTTTTTTTTTTTTTTTTGAAATGCAGTTTTGCTCTGTTAAGGGAGCTAGAATGCAGTGGTGTCATCATAGCTTACAGCAATCTCAAACTCCCGGGCGCCAGCAATTCTCTTGCCTCAGCCTCTCCAGTAGCTGGAACTACAGGTGCCTGCTGTCACGCCTGGCTAACTTCTCTGTTTTTGTAGAGATGAGGTCTCCGCCTTCCTCAGACTAGTCTTGAACTCTAGACCTCAAGAGATCTTCTCGCCTTAGCCTCTCAGAGTGCTAGGATTGCAGGCATGAGCCACTGTGCCCAGCCCATTTTTCTATGGTTATAGAGCTTTGAACAAAAGCACTATAACCATAACAGAGAATAGTTTATCTGCTTTTATTACCTTCTGACTTTTTATGTGTTAGAGTGTGAGAGAATGAAAGGGAATTATGATAATAGCATGGTTCACAGATCTCCAAGCTAACTGCTATAAAAGCCCTAAATTCCACTTTCTTTACTTGTTTTTATTTTAAAGTGTAGTGTCTTGGTAGCTATGCTGTTATTCATAACAGGGGAAACACACTATGTTAAAAGAAAGGAAACCTGCCAGGGTGTAACAAGGCAGGGCTCAGGTCCTGACCAACCTGCCACCCTCCCCTGACCAGATGACCTCTGGTTTGTCTTTCTGCTTCCTTGGTGGGATGAGGACCAAGGAGCAATTTTAGGTTAATTTGTCTATTTTGTTCTATAAAGGACTGAGGTGGAAAATAGTCTAAGTAGAAAAGCATTAGAAATGCTTCACCAGCTGCTAAGTTCTTAATAAATGCTCCATAATAATAACACAAAACAAAGAGCCAACTCCTTCGCTGAGAGCATCACCTTTGCTTCAACTTTTCTTTGAAAGCTTTCTGTCAGGTTTCTTTTCCTCCCAAAGCAGGTTCATTTAAATCCAGCTTATTTGATGACGTGCCTTTTCCCATTTTGTTGAAAGTACATGAACTTCTGGAGAGAGACCCAAAGGGCAGATGCTGTGCGGAGCTGTAAAGCCAGCAAATATTTAACTTGTCTGACCCTCACTTTGAAAGCACATCTTGCATCTTTATGCTCTGAGGGTGAAAAGCTGGGGGTGTGGGGAGGTGGTTTTAGCCTTGTCTCTGCCAACCTGCCTGCTCTCCCCCACCCCAGGGTGATCTGGAGCTTCCCTGGGTCAAATTCCATTTGCAAGTAAAGTGTCAGGGTTGGACTAGATCTCTGAGTTCTCTTGCATGTGTGACTGAACAATGGACCTTCACAACATGATGGGGGCAATTTTTACATTCCAGCCAGCCAACAGGATCCAGGGCTAAGCGGCCACTGCCCCCGGAGCCAGATTCCACACACTTAAAGTTCTCCAGGCTGCTTTCCAGCCACTTCATTCATTATACTACCAGCCTGGCCCCGCAGCCATTGGAGTTTGTGACCCCTAGGGTCCAGTCTTATTCTGAAGCTGGGAGTGTGCCTGCATATGAGCACAAGCTCCTTTTTAACTTGTAGTTGATAGGTGTGGGCTGCCTGAGTAGAAATGAAAATTCTGGCCGTATACTCTCCCTACAAGACATTTGGGGAAACTTGATGGAGATGTGAACAAGGATATGACAATTTTAGAAACCAGTTGGTGGATATAAAAATGTTTTTTAAGCAGGGTTTCCTTGTCCTCAAGACATAATTTCATATACATTGACTGGTGTGTCCAACAATCAAGTTGACATGTGCTCTGGTGATTGGGAGGTATTTGAGTCAAAGATGAACTTTCTAAAAATATCTTGTATTTAAACCTATAGAGCAAAGTACACAAATTACCAGTGTACAGGTCAATGCATGATCACAAAGTGAACACTATGAAGTAACCACACACCAGGTTAAAAATACAGTGTGGTAAGAAGCCCCTCTTGCGATCTCTCTGCTCCTCAGAAATGTTTTTGATGGTATTGACAGCAAATATTCCAGAAAATATTTTTGGGATCACCTTCCTCTTATTGGCTGGTCATTTTCTCACCGCTAACCTGTCAGTCAATTGAGTAGCAGAAGTTGTGGGTGGGTGGGGAAGATGTCCCAGGAAGGGCTGACCTGCCATGGTATTTGTCCTATAAGAAGACATGACACATGGCCAGGTTGCCCAAGGTTTTTGAATGCTTCTTTCACGAAGACTACTCGATGGAGGCACTATTTTGGAATCTCATTCTCCTTTCTTAGATGAGGAAACTAAGGCCCAGGAAGGTTAGGTAGCCGAATTTGGACTTCTATAAGGTGTAGAGTCTTTGTCTAGGTCAGAATCCGAGACTTTCAGAGGATAAAGGGAATTCTCCTCTTGGTGGTGGACGGCCCAAGTCTCCTTGGCGAAGCCTGTAGAAAGTATGGTGCCACCCAGAAAAAATGCACACACAAAATGTATCTCTTTGGCGGGTCCCCACACCTCATGAACCACTGGTACCTATGGACGGTCCCCATCTGTCTGCTGCAATGACTCTGAGGGATTCCGGGGGCATCCATCTCCTTCCCGCGTCCATTACCTTTCAGCCAAAGATGGTATTGCCCCAGATAGCACTGTCAGTGCAGTTCGCCTGCCACACAGACTGAACTATGCTGTCAGAGCCTTAGACGCAGCCTCTCTGTGCGTGCGCACCGCGGGACGCCCTCCTTTCCCCGCGAAGCTGTCACAAAGACACCACTTGGCATCCTCACCCCTCACTGCCCACGAGCACCGACTCCACAAAGTTCTGGTGCCGTTACTCTGGGATCACTGCCAGTTGGGTATCCAGCTCCGGCCAGGAGGGCGCCCGGCTGCCCCGGGAGCCAGGGAGACCAGAGGCGACTCGCATTCATTTCTAGACCCCGGCTCCCCCCAGTTGCGCACGGTCCTTGGCGGGCTCATCTCCGGCACGCGGTGGGCGCAGTGGCGCCTGGGGACGCGCGTATGTGCGCACCCACAGGGCGCCTGGCCGGCGGTGCCCACCTGTCCCTCGGCCTCGTGGCTCCCCGCCGGGCCGGGCTGGGGCCGCAGCCGGGGCAGTACCCTCCCTCCTCCCGGCCCGGCCCGGTCTGGCCCGGCCGGGATCCGCAAGAGCAGGCGCAGCGCCCCTACCGCCCGCTTTTCCGCTCCCATCTCCTCCGCCTCCTCCGCCTCCTCCTTCCCCCAGCCACCCGCGCAGTCACAACCGGTTCAGACTGGCCGGGTGCCCCGCGAAGAAGAGAAACAAGGGGAAAAGCACACAGGGAAAACTCCTGGGAGGAGGAGAAAGAGAAGGTGGAGCCCACAGAAGGGGGCTGGCTCCCCCACTCCATGTGGCCGCCGCGGGTGCAGGGGTCGTTGGGGGCAGAGGGCGGCGGCTCCCAGGGCAGCGCTTAGCTGGACCGATTGCCCAATACTCCGGCAGGGGCCGGGGCCCGGGCGGCCGGGATAAATAGCCGCCCAGCCGGCCAGGAGCTTCAGGGGAGAGCGGCGGCCGCGGTTCCCACCTCACCACCTGCCCGGCCGCCCAGGGCACCGCGCCGGAGCTGCACCCCGAAGCCCCCCGCGAGGCCGGGATTCAGGTAAAGGACGCGAGCTCCCGAGAAGGGTGCCCAGGGTCTGCAGCCGCCCTTTTTGCCCAATCTCTTAGAGGAAAGGACTAACTCCTCCAACCTTGAGCAGTAGGAGGAGGTGCTGTCACCCGGCCAGCAGCTTGTAACGGGTTTCTGGTTTGGGATGTACGCTGGGGTCTTAGAGTGTCCGCGGTGCGCTCGCGTCCACCTCTCCATTCTCCCTTTCTGGACTGGGTGCTTCTAAGCTGTGGGCAAGTTTCCCCGGAACCTGTAGGCGGCATTTTTCACGGAGTTGTAAGAGAAAGGGAGACCCTGGGGCAGTGCTGGGAGGGGGCAGGACGGTGCTTTCGGCTCAGAGCAGAGATCTACCCCTCCTCTCCCACCCCCGCCTGAGACGCCTAAGATCGCTTCTGCGGTTGCTGGTGGCAGAGCAGGGAGGAGGGTGTGCAACCCAGATGGGCCCGCGTTTCCCGGAGAGCCGCTAGGCCTCCAACTTCCCTGGCCGGAGCGAGTGCAAGCAGGTGTCACCCAGGGGGTTAGGGCTGGGGAGCGCCAGGTGCTGCTGGGCTGCGATGCTGGCAGCGCGCGAGGCTGGCGGGTTCTGCGCTGTAGCGTCAGGTTCATCACCACACGGTCATTCCAGAGCGGGCGCAGGAGTCCAACCTTTGCCACCATCGCGGGATGCATGGGCACCTCGGCCACACGCACGCTGAGCGGGAAATTGGAGGAGTTGGTGCTTTAACGCTCCATGTAGGTGACCTACTCTGGTTTCAGCAGACCCCAGAGGCTTTTGAGATCCCTTAAACAAAAACCTTGGCTGTCAAAAGCAAATGAATGCTATACCTTGGATGCCAGGTCTGTCCCATGCGACCTAGCCTGGAAGTTCAAGTTTAAATATATTGCTAATATAGTAAGTTATTCGATATAACTTTTTTGGAATAATTTCTTGGGCCACAGTTGCACTGTGTAATTATTGTTATTATTATTTTAGTCTTGAATTAGCTGAATAATAATTCACACTGATCGTGAAATCCCCACCCAACCTCACACCCCAAAGTAGTATTTTCAGTTGTTCCATCAAATTTGGTCCATTTAGTGTGTCCTAACTGTTTCTTATGTCTGGCCTGGCTTCGGTTTTGAGGAATTGTTCAGGCTGGTATAGGCAGAGAAAGCTAGAGATGATTCTGAAGAGAAAGCACCAATTATTTATTGCCTGATTAGAGCCTCTTTTAAGAAATAGATAAATGCAGATAACAGAGTTAGCATCCATAATAAATGCGAGAAACAAGTTTTTGGTTAAAGGCTCTTGCAAGTAGAAATTAATTAGATCATAATATAATTTCACCTGCAATTTCCCAACCACTCCTGCTTTCAGCGCCCTGATCACCTAAGAACGCCTTTTTGGTGTTTTTTCCCTTTTGTGTGCAGACGCTGGGGTGACAGGGGCCCTTCCTATCTGTAGAATGAGGATTGGGAAACGCCAAAGGTGGGGCAGGTAGGTCAGGCCATCAGGAAATCTTTTCTGGCTTTTGGCTTTGGCTCTGAAAAGGTGATGAGGGTGGTGTGCTTTGATTGGAACGTGGCATCCGAGTCTTTATCAGCACAGCACACAGAGCTTTAGCCGGTCTGGTGGCCAAAGTGGACATGGAAGATGGCAATTAGAAAGATTCCAAGTTTTACTTACCTCAATCTTTCAAGCCCACAATTTATGTATCTGCTAAGTAAAAGTGGCACCTATTTTTCATGCACAAAGTGATGTTTTGAAATACACAGGAAAGGTGGAATGGCTCAGTCAAGCTAATTAACATAGGCATTATTTACATATTTATCATTTTATAATGATAAATAAATGAGGACACATTTTTTGGAGTTTTTTTTTATTAACTACAGTCCCAGTTGTACAATAGATCTCCTGAACTTATTTCTCCTAACTGAGATTTTGTATTCTTTGACCAGCCTTTTACCGGCCTACTCCTGGCCCTTGTTAACCACCTGCTCGCTACTTGTACAACTTCAGCTTTTCTAGATTTCACATGTAAGTGACATCACGTGGTATTTGTTTTTTCTGGGCCTGGCTTCTAAAAGTTTAGGGGGAAAAATACACATGTTTACAAATATTTATTATATTTGTAAATATAATGAATGGTATAAGTAGTTTATATTCTATGTCCTCCAGATACTTTTATGTTGTCATAAATGGCTAAGGCTGAGAAAGGCTCCCGTTGTGTGTGTGTGTACCACATTTTCTCTATCCATTCATCCATCGATGGACACTTGGTTCATACACACTCGGTTGATTCTCTAGTGTGGCTTTATGAATAGTGCTGCAGTGAACATGGAGTGCAGGTAGCTCTTCCATGTACTGCTTACCTTTTTCTTGGCTAGGGACCCAGTTGAGGGATTGCTGGATCATAGGATATTCTATTTTTAATTTTTTGAGGAACCTCCATACTGCTTTCCATCATGGCTGCACTAATTTACATCCTCACCAACGGCACGCAAGGCTGTACAAGTGTTGAATCCTCAACTTTGTAGGTTTTCTCTCTGGAATTTAATTTACCGAATGCAGTTGGTTATAGAAGGCCAATGGGAAGGTATGATGTCCTTCTCATGCAACTATGGCTTTGCAAGAAAGTGTCGCCGAATGGCTTCAGTTTTAATTAATGATTGCAAGAATGCATATATTTCGAGCTAGTTAGCCCTTGGGAGGGTCTTTGTAGGTACCAAGGCTTTCCCTGTAGATAATAGAATTGAACTATAACTTGAAACTGAGTTCAGGAAGAGAAAACATATCCCATAAGTTTAGTGGGATAAATAGATATGTTTACAAATGTTTATAATGCAAGATAGTATAAATAGTTTATATTTTATTATTATTTTTTTTTGCAGTTTTTGGCTGGGGCTGGGTTTGGACCTGCCACCTCCCACATATGGGGCTGGCGCCCTACTCCTTTGAGCCATGGGCACTGCCCAATTTTATTATTATTTTTATTTTTTAGAGACAGATCTCACTTTGTCGCCCTCAGTAGAGTGCTGTGGTGTCACAGCTCACAGCATCCTCCAGCTTTTAGGCTTAGGTAATTCTCTTGCCTCAGCCTCCTGAGCAGCTAGGATGACAGATGCGTGCCACAATGCCCAGCTATTCCTCGTTGCACTTTGGCTGGGGCTGGGCTTGAACCTGCCACCCTCGGTATATGGGGCTGGTGCCCTCCTCACTGAGCCACAGGCACCGCCTAAATAGTTTATATTTGAAATGGCTCACAAACTTTATGGACACACTTTGTAACAGCAACATCAATAGTGTGCTAGTGAGTGGCAGAGAAAAGGAGAGGTTTGTTCAGGTTAAGTACTGAGAAAAGTTCTGTGATGGGCATGACTTGGAGAAGGAAGAGGACTTCCTTGATGGAAAGGAGGACTGCTAGGGCTAGAGAGTAACACAGAGATACGGGAGTCTGGCTTGCTCAGAGGAAGCAGAGCAGTGTAATGTAACAAGAGCCTGGAATTTAAAATAAATAAGAAGAGAGGGAGGATGGGCTTGATTATGAAGAACGTGACAAAGCATGCTAAGAAATTAAAACTTGATTGACATCATTATATTTATATAAAAAATATCAGCATCCCTAACTTACACATTGCCATTAATTTGAGTTCTGTGAGTTTCTCCCTAAAATAATTGGATGATTAAAATCTCTGATACTGGCTCAGCACCCGTAGCTCAGTGAGTAGGGCGCCAGCTGCATACACTGAACCTGGCGTGTTCGAGCCAGCCTGGACCTGCTAAACAACAATGACAACTGCAACTGAAATAAAATAGCTGAGCGTTGTGGTGGGTCCCTGTAGTCTCCGCTACTTGGGAGGCTGAGGCAAGAGAATCAATCACTTGGGCCCAGAAGTTTGCGGTTGCTATGAGCTCTGAAACCACAGCACCCTACCGAGGCCAACATGGTGAGACTCTGTCTTAAAAAAAAAAAAAAATCTGCGATACTCATTTCCTTTATAAACAAGTGAAGTGTTTCTAATATCCTTCAATGCTTTATTTAAATCCAACAGTGTTTTTTTCCCCCCAAATCTTCAATCTTATGGTATAATAATGCTTAGTGCAATTAAAACTTTGAATAGGGCTCGGCGCCTATAGCTCAACCGGCTAAGGCGCCAGCCACGTACACCTAAGGTGGCAGGTTTGAATCTAGCCTGGACCTGCCAAACAACAATGACGGCTGCAACCAAAAAATAGCCGGGCGTTGTGGTGGGCGCCTGTAGTCCCAGCTACTTGGGAGGCGGAGGCAGGAGACTCGCTTGAGCCCAGGAGTTGGAGGTTGCTGTGAGCTGTAATGCCACGGCACTCTACCCAGGGGGACAGCTTGAGGCTCTGTCTCAAAAAAAAAACAAAAAACAAAAAAAAAACTTTGAATAGGAAAACACCACTTCCCCTTTCATGGGCCAATATAGAGTCAAGCTATTTTCTGTTTTTTGTTTCAACTGTTAGTAATAGTAACGATATTGACGTTTATTGCATATGTTATGGCAAGGGAGCCATATACTTCTGTTACCTAGAGAGGCATTATTTTTATCTTTGAGGAGAATTTTGATAAGGTCATTCAGCTAAGAAGTGGTGGGACTGGGATTTGAACCCTAGCAGTCTACCTCCAGTGGCTGTCCTTTCTACTGTTGTGCTGTCACATAACAGGTGCATCATATGTGATGACTATGATTAATAGTAGTTAGAAATTGGGCCTCATACCTATAAGAACAGTCTTATACCACACTAAAGTATGTATTGGGACAATAGATCCGACCCCACACAATCATGTGTAAATTGTGCAGCGCACACTAAACAAGGGAACATATCTGTGTTCGTGGCATCCTCATAGATTTCTTCACCAGAACAGTACCCCTTGGGCCAGGCTTTGCAGGGTAAGGGACAGAGAGAATCTGGGAGCACAGCAACCACAGTAAGAGTGGGGGACACATGGAGATGATGACACTAACTGGTACCTCTGTGTCTGGCCCTCATTTTGCCAATGTTTAACTCTGTTAAATCTCGAGCCCTTCCATCTTTGCTCAGACACCTGCTATTTTGACTTACGTATCCTGCTATTTTCTCCTCTGAACCCAAGAGCAGGACTTCAAAATAGATGGTCGATCGTTGGATTGGTGAGTAAGGGATCTTGACACTGTCTCTCCCCCAGGATGACGTCTCTAAACCTCAGTTTCCTCATGTGTAAATTAGGGAATTGAATCAGATCAGTAGTGGCCAGGGCTCCAGCTTCACACAGGTGAGAGCGCATCACAAATGAGCAGAAGAGACTGAGGGTGGGCCAGTGGGAGTGGGTGACGGGGGTGGGAGGACGGGATAACACAGGTGAAACCTTTTTGTTTGTTTGTTTGTTTATATTTTCAAATTAATATGAGGGTACAAGTTTTAGGTTACATTGTTCTTACTTCCAGGGTAATGTTCCAAGTTCCATTAGTAGAAGAGGGGGCGTGTCATACACCCTCACAATGTGCACATTAGGTGAGATCCCACCTCGTGCCCTCCCTCCTGCTGCCAAACGTCCTCCCTCCAACCCCCTCCTGCTTCCCTCTACCCCCGAACTAGACTATATTTTTTTTTTTTTTTTTTTTGAGACAGAGCCTCAAGCTGTCCCCCTGGGTAGAGTGCCATGGCATTACAGCTCACAGCAACCTCCAACTCCTGGGCTCAAGCGAGTCTCCTGCCTCCGCCTCCCAAGTAGCTGGGACCACAGGCGTCCGCCACAATGCCTGGCTATTTTTTGGTTGCAGCCGTCATTGTTGTTTGGCGGGTCCGGGCTGGGGATTCGAACCCGCCACCTTAGGTGTACGTGGCTGGCGCCTTAGCCGGTTGAGCTATAGGCGCCAAGCCCGAACTAGACTATATTAATGTTTTATTGTTCTTACGAACATGTAATTGTTTATATATCATTTCATATTAGTATGGATATACTGGATATTTGTTTTTCCATTCTTGTGATACTTTACTAAGAAGAATATATTTCAACTCCATTCAGGTAAATGTAAAAGATGTAAAGTCTCCATCTTTTTTAATGGCTGAATAGCATTCCATGGTATACATATACCACAGTTTGTTAAACCATTCATAGGTTGATGGGCACTTAGGTTGCTTCCATGACTTGGCTATTATGAATTAAGCAGCAATAAACATTCTAACACAGGTGAAAGGTTAAATGCAAGTCAGCCTTGGACCTGTGTCAAGGAGAAGGAACAGTTCCCTAACCTTGAGTGGGGAGAGAAAATGCTCCACTCAAGGAGGGCCACAGTTACTCAGTTCTAGTTAACTGAGTTTTTAAAAATTTATTTTTATTCATTTTCATTTTCATATTTTTTTTTTAGAAATAGAGTCTTGCTCAGGCATCCAGGCTGAGTACAGTGCAATCATTGCAGTCTCAAACTCCTGGGCTCAAGTGATCCTCCTTGCTTTAGTTTCCTGAGTAGCTAGGATTACAGGTGTGTACCACCATGCCTGGCTAAATTTTTTAGTTTTTGTAAACACGTGGTCTCGAATGTTGCTCAGGGTGGTCTTGAGCTCCTGACCCCAAGCAATCCTCCTGCTTTGGCCTCCCCAAGTGCTAGGATTACAGGGATGAGTCACTGCACTCAGCCTAGTTAAGTGTTATGTGAGAATGCAAGCTTTCAATTTTTTAAGAGTATCCTGAAATTCAGATTTTTGAATTGCTAAAAACATTAGCAATTCACTCAGATTTGCTGACCACAAAACCAAAAACACAGGCAGACCAAACAAAACACATTTAGAGACCAGATTTGGCCCCGGAGTTGCCAAGGTTTCCAAGGTTCCTTCTGGCATCAAACTTCTATGATTGTAGGCTCAATCCATTTTATCTATAACTCACTTTCCCCCTTTTACTGAAACACATGGTGGCTTTCGAGGAGCCCTTTACCAAGTGCTGGACTGTGATAGATCCGCAAGGCCTTGAAGGTCAAATGGTAGCCTTTTTTGATGGCCAGGCTGTTGATAAAATTCAGAGGCTCCAGCAGTTAATTACTTGTCTTAATTATCCCTTTCAGGGACAATTAGGGCGATATAATTTCAGGACCCAGAGCTGTTCCTCTAAATGATTTCCTTCCTGCTCTGCCTTCCCCTCTTAAAGTGAGATACTAAACTGCAGGGAAATTGATTCTGGGTTCCACTTGGACAGGAGTATTTATAGGCCTGACTTATGGTGTGTGCAGACAAAGAATCTTCATAGTCTTCACTCGGGCGATAGTTCACCATGTATTCAGTCCCTCTTCTTAAATGATAGCTCCCCAGAGCTATCTGGGGATGTCCTTGAATTTCAACTAAATAATTAAGTTAAGAATTTGGCTTTTATGAGTTGAGTTAATAAAGCACTTTAGATTTTATAAAAAGCATATTTATATGGATCTTAAAAATAAAAAGGAAAACAAAATAATAGATTTGCAGGAAAAATCTTTAATATGATTTTATCTTTAAAGCTGGGTTTCTTGTGTTTGACTGACGGGGAGGTGTTCTTCACTTTATGTCAAGGAGCTATTTTGCAAACACGTGGGCCTGGCTCTCGCTCAAAGTTCAGAGCAGGTGTTGACAATGAGGAGGAAGCATCTGATTCTGAGTAAATAAAATAAGAATGACATATTTGGAGAAACCACATATCCTATGGTGCCTGAGTTGACCTCAAAAAGGACAAACAGAAGGTTCTGAATGACAGTTCTGAGCCACAGTTTGTCTTGCTGTGGCCCCAGCAATGAGTCAAAGTCCTGCTTCTTACACATCAGAGTATGTTAACCATCACTGAACATTTAACATTGAAAACAAATCTGAAAGAATCAGGTAATTTTTTTTTAACCACTAAAAACATATCATCTGCTGTTTTGCACGTATTGGTAAAAGATTTGGATTTTTAAAAAATCAACTTTTAAAAATTTTACCCATGTATTTAACCTTTCAAATTCAATGACGGAAACAGGTCTCAAGCTCCAGAGAGGCAGGGCACCTTCACTCCACAATGCCTTCTTGATACACTCAGTTGATTTTGTTTTTTTTTTTTTTTTTTTTTGAGACAGAGCCTCAAGCTGTCCCCCTGGGTAGAGTGCCGTAGCATTACAGCTCACAGCAACCTCCAACTCCTGGGCTCAAGCGAGTCTCCTGCCTCCGCCTCCCAAGTAGCTGGGACCACAGGCGCCCGCCACAACGCCCGGCTATTTTTTGGTTGCAGCCGTCATTATTGTTTGGCGGGTCCAGGCTGGAGATTCGAACCCACCACCTTAGGTGTACGTGGCTGGCGCCTTAGCTGGTTGAGCTTTAGGCGCCGAGCCAGTTGATTTTGTTGAATGAAATATGTTTGGATAGTTGAGCAATAATGTAAACGTATGAGGGATTTAGGTAAGTAGGCTTTCTATACACTTATTCATTTCAGAAAGGTTTGTTGAGCTTTCTTACTGCATGCTAATTATAATTATTAGTGCTGGAAATATGGGCCAGGCTTGGTGAAGAGCCCTTACCCTAAGACTTACCTTACGTCTTGAAACTGTAGCTTACCTTTTTTTGCAAACTACTATCCCCTTAGCTTTCATGAGCTTACTCCTACATGACCCTCCAAGCTCTCTCCAAGTTCTCTCTGTCTTTGCCAAGCAATCACAGATACTCAAAGAAAGGAAGTTTGAAATCTCTATCCCCAGCCCAACCTCTCTTCAGAAACCCAGATCCATATTTCTAACCAATTTTTCACCATTTTCTATGTCAAGATACTGACATAGACTATTCATGGTGCTAGGGAATGGATTAGGCTTGAGGGTTAGATCGTTTAACAAATAATAACAATCTGTTGTGCTAACTGTTGTAGCGCAGTTGCCCAAATTGGTGCGAACCCTTAGAGGAGGAAGGACTGACTGTTGAGTGTTTCCTGGAAGGCATCATTCGGGCTCAGTCTTGAAGGAAGAGCAGGACTTGGAGAAAGGCCTTCCAGATGCCTCCAGCAGCTAGTGGGGACTGAAGGGCCAAAGGAGGGACGAGGGAAGGAGCATGGTTTAAATGGTGACTTGTGAGCTGTGGTTTGGTGAGCACAGGTTCTTCAGATGGTCCTGGCACATTACACACCTTTAGAAAAAGCCAAAGAATTAGGTCACTGTCTGGGTACTGGATATCTAATGTCATATAGACAAAACATCAATCTGTAAAACAAAATAATTATAAATTATTTACAATTTTTGAATAACATTATAGTTTTAGCAATGAAAGACTATAAACCCCATGAGGGCAGGAAGGATCATGGCTGTTTTCCTAGTATGCTTATAATAATCAATGAAATCAGAACCTGTGCTTTGCTAGTGGATAAACTACGGGGGATGAGGAACCAGGGAAGGATCTGAAAAACTGGAAGCAGAAATTGAGATGATCAGAGAACCATGCTTTAGAAGGATGGCTCCAGCAGCAGCCTGGCAGGTGAAAATGGTCTGCATCTTTTGTTTCCTCCAAGTTCCCTGTTAAAATTAGTTCTCCAGTGTTGGAGGTGGGGCCTGGTGGGAGGTGTTTGGGTCTGGGAGGCGGATCCCTCATGAATGGCTTGGCACCCTCCCTATGGTAACAACTGAGTCCTCACTCTATTAGATCATGTGAGATGGCTGGTGATTTAAAGAGCCTGTACCTCCCCACTCTCTCTCTCTCTCTTTCACTATGTGACACGCCTGCTCCCCCTTCACCTTCGAGCATGAGTGGAAGCTTCCTGCGGCCCTCACCAGAAGCAGATGCTGGCACCATGCTTCTTGTGTGGTCTGCAGAATTGTGAGCCAAAGACACCTCTCTCCTTTATAAGTTACTACGCCTTGGGTACTCCTGTATAGCAATGCAGAAGAAACTAACACAGTGGGTGCACTTAGTGGGGAGAGTGTGTAAGCCCAGGGGTCCAGAAGGGAGCCAGAAGGTGGCTGTGGCAGACAGGAAGCACCTGAATGCAGAGCTCTTTGTGTACAGGACCCTGGGATGCTTGCGAGGAACAGGCTTCGTGTGTGGGTCAGTGGAAGTGTGGTAATAAGACTCAGAAAGAAGAATTATACATTGAGTTTGAGGGGTCTGAACCCATCCAGATGAGATCTTGAAATGGATAGAATGGATAGACATGGATAAATGGATAGAAAAATGGTAAAAAATTGGTTAGAAATGTGGACCTGAAGTTCTGAAGGGAGGTCAGGGCTGGGGATGGGAGCCTCAGACTCCTTCCTTTGCATGTCTGTGATCACCTGGTGAAGGTGAGACAGCCTGGGACGGTCGTGTGGGAATGGGCTCAGGAAAGCTGAGGGGGCAGGGATTTGCAAGAAGTAAGGTCAGAGACCTCAAGACTGAGGAGGCTACGCTGACTGACGATGAGGAGGTGGGGGACTCCATCGTGACAACATTGTTCTTAACTTAGGTGGTTCAGAAACTAGAATGCACTGGGCTGAGGATTCGGAGGCAGTGAGGAGGCAGATGTGGGGAGGGGACTCTTTCATGGTTCCCTAGTTAAACCTTCAAGAGCTGTAACTACAGTCACAGTATCTGACACCAGCTAAATGTTGACTCTATGCCAAGCACCGTGCCTGGTGTTTCCTAGTCAGGTTTGAAATCCCTTATAGGTCTTAGCATGTGCTTTGCTAGTTATTAGAAGCATGCTCATATGGGCCAGGTGTGGCGGCTCACACCTGTAATCCCAGCACTCTGGGAAGCCAAGGTGGGAGGATAGCTCGAAGCTAGGAGTTTGAGACCGGCCTGAGCAACATAGGGAGACCAACTAGAAAAAGACTTGAACATAGCAGGGTCTGGTGGTGCATGTCTGTAGTCCTAGCTACTCAGGAGCCTGAGGTGGGAGGATTGTTTGAGCCCAGGAGTTTGAAGTTGCTGTGAGCTATGATGATGCCACTGGACTCTGGCCAAGGCAACATAGTGAAATCTTATCTCAAATTTTAAAAAAAAAATGCTTATGTGGAAATACAACCTTAAAGTGGGATGCTTCACTGGCTTCTGGGTGCACCAGGACTTACCAACATTTTTTGAGAACTAGTGGAAAAGGAAGAGCTTGGGAGTCTTTGGGATAAAGAAAGGGTGTTTAAATCAGACATCCTCAAACTATGGGTGGGCCACATGCAGCCCGCCGAGGACATTTATCCGTCCCACAAGGTGTTTTTGCCACCGCTGCCTGTCCTGTTAAACTATAGTTGGGCCCTCCAATGGTCTGAGGGACAGTGAACTGGCCCCATGTTTAAAAAGGTTGAGGACCCCTGGTCTAAATGGTGGGCAAAGAGCAGAGAACCGGGGAGATTAGGCACGCAACAATGAACTTGACTATGCAAATCTTTTTTTTTTTTTGAGACAGAGTCTCAAGCTGTCACCCAGGGTAGGGTGCTGTGGTGTCATAGCTCACAGTGACTTCCAACTCTTGGGCTCAAGTGATCCTCTTGCCTCAGTTTTTCTTTTCTTTTTGTTTTAGTAGAGACAGGGTCTCCCTTTTGCTCAGGCTGGTCTTGAACTCGTGAGCTCAAGCCATCCACCCACCTCGGCCTCCCAGAGTGCTAGGATTACAGGCACGAGCCACAGTGCCTGGCCAACGAGGCAGATCTTGTGTCTCAAAGTAGCTGCTCTTAAAAGTCACTCGCTGCCCTTGTAAATGGCGATGATTAGTTCTCACCTGAATTCTACTAAATACCCTAATAACTGTATGGCAACAGCTGGAAAAGGGGTGTCAGTGAGTTAGGTGGCTTTCTGAATGGAGGAGAAGGAAGGAAGGGGAAGTGGGGGGAAAAGGAAAGAGAAGAGGGAGGGAAGAGGAAGGGACAGGAAGGAATCCTCGTGGGAATCCTCTGTGGACTTACTGCCCTGGTCTTTGTCTTCTCAGCTGTCAGTGATAGGGACTCTGCGAGGTCTCGGAGCAGCCTGCCCTTATCCACTGCAATTTTTCTTCACTCGGACTTCCTTCTTCCCATTTGCTGATTTTTCTTTGTGTCAGAATATTATTTTAAGAAATGTTGAAAAATACCACTTCCATATCTTATATTTTTGTGGGAAGAATTTGGTAGTAATATGTGTGTGTGTGTGAGTGTGTGTGTTTTTGATGTGTGCATGTATATGTGTGTGTGTGTGTGTTTGGTGTGTGCATGTGTATGAGTTTTTGATGTGTGCATGTATGTGTGTGTGTGTTAGGTGTGTGTGAGTGTGCGTGTGCATGTGTGTGTGTGTTTTCAGTGCAGTTGAATCTGAGATCATGAAACCTAGAACCGAGTGTCTACTAGAAGAAGGGGTGCTATTGGGGTGGGGAAGGAAGGGACTGAGGACACTCTGGCTAGAGTGTTTATAGGGACAGTACTTTCAGATCCGAGGAGTTGTGTGAGGATAAAAAAAAAAAGAACCTTTTTGTGATTATCAACTGTGCTTAAAGGGATTAGCAAAGATACTTTATATTGTGATTACTGTATGCCAGGCACTGTGCTAAGCACTTTATATAAATTAGCTTGTATAATCACTATGACTGTCTGATGAGGTCATTCCCCTCAGTCTTTACATGAAGAAAGCAAGTTGCAAAGATATTTAAGGAACTCACTGAAGGTCACCCTCTTGGCTGGTCCCAGGGCTGGGATGTGCTCTCAGGTTATCTAGGACTTCAGCCAGTGCTCTCCTCCTTATGCTAAATGCTCTAGAATATATGTCTTCATGTATTTATAGATGTAAATATCTGTATGACTTGTGTGACACTGCTGAAATAACAGAAAAAGACATTTTACACAGCCCTTCTTTTTTTTTTGAGACAGAGCCTCAAGCTGTCCCCCTGGGCAGAGTGCCGTGGCTTTACAGCTCACAGCAACCTCCAACTCCTGGGCTCAAGCGAGTCTCCTGCCTCCGCCTCCCAAGTAGCTGGGACCACAGGCGCCCGCCACAACGCCCGGCTATTTTTTGGTTGCAGCCGTCATTGTTGTTTGGCGGGTCCAGGCTGGGGATTCGAACCTGCCACCTTAGGTGTATGTGGCTGGCGCCTTAGCCGGTTGAGCTATAGGCGCCGAGCCTACACAGCCCTTCTTATGGACACCATAATACCATTACCAAAAGATCACAGCCTCTCCCTCGCCACCTTTCCTACACTGTGAGGTGGTTTTGCTAATCTGATCAAGTTCATGGGTGCTGTCATTATGTGGACAGCCTTATTATAATTCTCATCACCAACACCATCACCATCACCATTAGAATCTTCTCGGAATTTTTCCTGCTGCCTCCACACCTGCTCTGTTAGGTAGTGTGGAGACTGGCAGGGAGTGGGGTGTGGTCCAGAGGGCTGCGGTGATTATCATGGCACTGGCTGCTCAGAGATTCTGGGAGCTACTTCTCCTGGGTCTTTTCCTTGGCTGCGGTATGGCAGAAGGATGGCTTTATGGTGGCTGAGCTCATGCTTAGCTATTTAGGAGAATGGGAAAGAGACTTTTTCTAGCTGGCAATGGTGTGTGCTTGTTTTTTTCTGGAGCCACAAGGGTGAAACTACACTCCTATTATAGTCAAAGAATCCAAATCATACCGGGGATGTGCCACATCAAAGTGTGGGGTTCATAGCATTGCCACCACCGGTGGGGACAGAGGCAAGTGTCACGAGTGAAGGAGGAGCAGGCAATCATACATTCCTTTGTTCTGCCTCTCCAATCCATTGTGCTTAGGGGAAAAGTAAGAAGATCCAATTATTCTGCTCTCTTCTTTTATAAAGTTTTTATTCTTTGGAGACAGAGGCCTACTTTTCTATAACCTTACAGTTTACTGCTCAATCGTGTCAGAGCCTGGTGGTTTTTTTTTTTTTTTTTTTTTTTGAGTTGTTCGATACACTTTCCTAAACCACTTTCTTTTATTTTCATAAAAAAGTTTGCAAATCTGGAAGTTATCTGATCAAAGTATTCTATAATAGACGTACTTCTATCTGTCGATGTGAATGTTACTTTCTTTGCATTATTACTAATATTATTGTTTAATATTTCATTGCAGCAATCGTCTGATTTCTTTTCTGAATATATTTATCTTCATTTGTTCTTTATGAGGTTTTTGTTCCCAGTCCTTATGTTAAACATTGTTATTGTCATTAAATTTAGCCTTTTTAATTCTGTGAAGGCAAAAGTGGAAACCTAATGTACACATGTATAAGTAAAAAAAAATAAATTTTAAAAGCAGTTTGCAAATCTGCAGATAGATGGATGTGTTCATGTTTTAAATTTTGTGTCATAGACCATGTTCCCCTCCTGCATTTTCCCAAACATTTTATAGAAAAATCAGGAAAATAATTTTTGCTGTGGTCATTGTTGCTACAATAATTTTCATTGTTGTTTCTCTTTGAAACCTCCATGAATGATTCCTAGGGATTTTTGGAGAGCAGATAAGCTTTGTCCTTGACAGTACAGATGTTAGAGGAGAGCTCAAAGAGCAGCCACGTGCGGGCTGCTGCATTTGGGTGGTGGGCTCAGGGAATGCTATGGTCTGAATATGTGTCCTGCCCAAGTTCATATGTTTGTAATCCTCACCCCCAAGCTGATGGTATTAGGAGGTGGAGCCCTTGGGAGATAATTAGGTCATGAGAATGGAGCCCTCCTGAATGGGATCAATGCCCTTAGATGGACCCCTCTGCCTTGCTCCTTCCGCAGTAAGAAGAAGCTGTCTATGAACTAGGAAGTGGGCCCTCACCAGGCACTGTATCTGCCTTGATCTGGGACTTTCCATCCTCCAGAACTGTGAGAAATGAGTTTCTGTTGTTTATAAGCCACTCAGTTTATGGCATTTTGTTATAAAGGCCTGAATGGGCTAAGACAGAACATAAAGGTTTCTACTTGCTTTGATCTTCCCTCTACCCACAGCTGCCTCTTCTCCTCTTCCCTCCCTTGCCTGGGACCCTTCTCTACTGAGACAGAGGATGGGACAGTCAGCTAGAAGTTGTTCTTCGGTGCTGTAGGGCAGTGATCATCAGCCTGTATGTACATCAGGATCACCTGGGAAGCTTTCAAAAGAGCAGTCTGGTGTTTGGGGGGGGGAGGGGCTGGCATCAGCCTATGTTCCGGCCCCCAGATAATTGCAGCGCTGTTGGGTGGAGAGCCACTGTGGCTGCCCGGCAGTGCTCCTCACAGTGTGTCTGTGGGTGACCAGGGTCAGAATCCTAGGCTGCTTTTTTAAAAAATGCAGATTCTGAAATTCTGTTTGTTTTTTTCTTAGAGACAAAGTCTCACTCTGTTGCCCTTGGTAGAGTGCTGTGGTGTCATCATAGCTTACAGCAACGTCAAATTCTTGGGCTCAAGTCATCCTCTTGCCTCAGCATCCTGAGTAGCTGGGACTACAGGTACCTGTCACAAAACCCAGCTCATTTTTCTATTTTTAGCAAGAGGGATCTCTCTCTTCCTCAAGCTGTTCTCAAACTCCTGAATTCAGGCTATTCACCTGCCTCACCCTCCTAGAGTGCTAGAATTACAGGTGAGAGCCACCACGGCAGGTCAGATTCTGAAATTCTTAATACATTAAAAACATTTAAAGAAAAAAAAAACAAACATTTAGGCCTTGAACCTGAAACTTGAAAGGAAACCAAATCCTAATAGTTTTGAATTATTTCAAATTGCCATCTGTCAATATCCAGATCTTGGTTTGATATTCTAAGTCAGGCGTCCTCAAACTATGGCCCGTGGGCCACATGCGGCCCGCCTAGGACATTTATCCAGCCTGCCGGGTGTTTTTGCCGCCGCTGCCTGTCCTGCTTAGCAGCCAACTTGTCCCGGAGCCCGCAGGTCCCTCCAACGGTCTGAGGGACAGTGAACTGGCCCCCTGTTTAAAAAGTTTGAGGACCCCTGTTCTAAGTGTTAAGAAATAAAGATTAAAAAGTTTTAAAAGTGTCAGATTTCAAAACAATCCAGTCACCAGTTCTCTAAAACTCTGGGGTGTGTAGCAGGTAATTACTCCTTAGAAAGTGGCTATGAAATGATCAGAAATCCCTTAAGATTATGAAAGTAGCCCCTCTCTTCTCCCCCGCTCTCTCTCCTCCTCACTCTCCTCTTCACTCTCCTCTTCACATCTCCTCTTTTCTCTCCCCTTTCTTTCCTCCTTGGTGCTGCTCTGCAGCCTCCCTTCCCCACCAATAAAGACCTTTCGTACAAAAAAAAAAAAAAAAGATTATGAAAGTAAGATCCAACATTGCATTTTCAATATGCTATTATGCCATTTTACAGACGAGAAAACAGGCTTAGGACGTTAAGTAAGTGGCTTACAATCACAGGGTCAGTGATACTGTGTGTGTAAACTGGATTGGAATCAGCTGTACAACCAATGGGAAAGCCGGTGATCTGAGCTATTATTACTTAGTTCCTATCATTCAGGAACCAGATACTACAAAAATTTCCTACCCCATCTTTATGGTAAAATTTAAAAGAATAAAGGGAGGCTATCAGCAATTGAAAATATTCTTAACCAGCTTCACACTGTTTCCTTTTATCTCCTTCTACCACATGGGCATAGAGCAGCCAAAGGTCACTGATGTTGACTTCAGAAACTCTGAATTTATGGTCTGTTTTCATTGTTCAGATTCTTCTTTTATGATATTTAGTCATTGCTGCACCTGCAGAGAAGCTTTGCTCTGTTATCTGTTTGTTTGAGGAGCTGCAAGACCAATGAGATAAGCACCACATAGTCTCCTGATTTTATTGCTTTCACGCAAACCTGTTTCTAGGTTAAAAATCTGTGTGTGTTGGCTGAAAAGGTGGATGTGGGTGAGGGGGAGCGCCTCTGGTCTGGGTGGGGGGGACCTCACATTTATAAAAAGTCTCATGGAGCGATTGCTAATTCTCTCTAAATCGATCCATATAAATGGTCATTGTCACCTTGTGGGTTTATAGCATTAGTTTATTTCTTTTAAAATTGGCTTTATTAAGGTATAATTTGCATACAATAAAACTCAACAACTAAGTATACAATATGATGAATGTGGCACATGTATATAGTCGAGGTTTACCTTTATTTTTGTGTAGCAGCTTTATTAAATCATAATTGACAAACCATACAGTTCACTTATTTAAAGTATACAGTCTGATGAGTTGTTAGTTTATTTAGAGTAAGGAAACTGTCACACCAATCAATTTTAGAGCCTTTCTTCACTCCTAATAGAAAGCGATCACTACCCTGTTCCCTTCAACCCTCTAACCTCCCGGCCCTAGGCAGCCACTAATGTACTTTGTTTTTATAGATTTGCCTATTGTGGACATTTCATATAAATGGAATCATACAATAGGTTGTCTTTTTCACCTGGCTTCTTTCACTTATTTATTTTGCAGTTTTTTTTTCTGGCCGGGGCTGGGTTTGAACCCACCGCCTCTGGTATATGGGACCAGCGCTCTACTCCTTTGAGCCACAGGAGCTGCCCACTTCTTTCACTTAGATTAAGATTGTTAAGATGGGGTGGTGCCTGTGGCTCAAGGAGTAGGGTGCCGGCCCCATGTACTGGAGGTGGCAGGTTCAAACCTGGCCCCGGCCAAAAACTGCAAAAAATAAATAAATAAAATTAAAAAAAAAAAAAAGATTGTTAAGATGCACACATGTTGCCTTTGTGTGAGAGGCAGCACAGTTCTCTCTGTGTGAGAGCTTCATTCTTTTTTTACAGCTGAATAATATTCTATCAGATGGATATATCACATTTTATCTTTCATCAGTTGGTGGGCATTTGAGTCCATTATCAAAAATATTCATCACTTATATGTAGAACATTAATGTATAGACATCTAGACTATTTAACATATTCTATCTCTAGTCTATTTTAATATATACAATATTTTCTGTGAATAGTCACCACTTTTTGTCCGATAACATTAATTTTTAAGGTGCAGACATTTAACAGATACTTTGCTTTTTATATTCCTATTTTAGCTTTCTAAAATTTAAGATTTAGTGTACCAGGAGTCAGAAAGATGTCTTTGACCTCAGAGTCAAACTGATCAAAGCAACCACAATTGGGTTCCCAGTTGTACTAAAATTATTTTGAGTGTGCTCTCTTATATAGCTATCTCACTTGTAGAAAATGCTTATAGAATTGTAGACGTAGAAATATATAACTATATCATGGAAATAGCTCAGCATGATTTTACAAAGTTTTTTCACACTATATTTAGAAGCACAACATGGTGGATTTTTTTCTTTTCCTAAAAAAATGACATTGATATATAACTAAATTTATTTGACTATAGAAGATAAATCATAAACCAACATTTTGAAATGTCACTGGAAAGTGACAAAATTGATCCGGTGACTATAACTTTTTTCTTTTTTTAAGAGACAGTCTTGCTCTGTCACTCAGGATGGAATGCAGTGGCACAATTGCAGCTCACTGCAGCCTCAAACTCCTGGACCCAAGCAATCCTCCTGCCTCAGCCTCCTGTTTGCTGGATCTACAGGTTGCTATTAAACCTAGCTAATCTTTTATTTATTTATTTATTTATTTATTTAATTTTTTGTAGAGATGAGGCCCCAGGCTGTTCTGGAACTCCTGTCTATGACAGTCCTTAGCCTCCCAAAGTGCTACAATTAGAGGTGTGAGCCACCATGCCTGGCCCCAGTGACTATAACTTTTAAAGGGTGACTTTTAGTGTTAACATGAACAGGCCTGGTAACATAGGAATCAACAAATAGAGGAGCTTCACTTGCTAGCTTACATTTTTGACCCAGATTGGAACTCATTTAAAATTTTTATCCCACTTATAAGTTATATAAAATCAGTTATAAGTGTGTTGACACTTTTGTAACTGATGACCGCCGATGTTGCACTTTTTACCTCAAATATTGTAGGATAGAACTGCTTAAGAAATAGGAGGCTCGGTGCCTGTGGCTCAAGCAGCTAAGGCGCCAGCCACATACACCTAAGGTGGCGGGTTCGAATCCCCAGCCCGGGCCCGCCAAACAACAATGATGGCTGCAACCAAAAAATGGCCAGGCGTTGTGGCGGGCACCTGTAGTCCCAGCTACTTGGGAGGCTAAGACGGGAGACTCGCTTGAGCCCAGGAGTTGGAGGTTGCTGTGAGCGTGATGCCATGGCACTCTACCCAGGGGGATAGCTTGAGGCTCCGTCTCAGAAAAAAAAAAAAAAATAGGAAAGTGAAGTTTGAAGTAGCATAATAGCTGTGGTAGGGAGAAGGCAGAGTTAACTAGAAAAGGGCATGGTCACTTGTACATCTTAACCACCTGTCTCATGCTTGCCTCTCATGAAATGAAATTTAATTAATTCATATTTGAATTAGGAGCTTCAGTATAAATGTATATTTGTTTACCTATATTTTGTTTATTTATTTTTGAGACAGAGTCTCACTGTCACCTTGGGTAGAGTGCCATGGCATTGTAGCTCATGGCAACCTCAAATTCCTGGGTTTAAGTGATCCTCTTGCCTCAGTATCCTAGTAGCTAGCTCTATAAGAGCCTGCTGCAATGCCTGGCTAGTTATTTTATTTTATTTTTTTTAATAGAGATAGGGTCTTGCTCTTGCTCCGGCTGGCCTCAAACTCCTGAGCTCAAGCAATTCACCTGCCTCGGCCTCCCAGAGTGCTGGGATTACAGGGGCGAGCAAGCCACCATGTCCAGCTTTTTACCTATATATTTTTAGAATTCCCAAATAATCCTTCAGCTAACATTTTAACTTACATTTTATTAGAGTATCCAAAGAATGATTTGTTTACCTACCTATTTTTTAGGTATTAGATAATTATTTCTCAATTGTCAGGATAGAGAATTTTTGTTTATTTATTTTTGAGACAGAGTCTCACTGCCAAAACTGAGGGGGTAGAGAATAAATGTGTTTGGAGGGGCCAAAGAAATAGTTTATGGGAAAGAGTAATATCAATATTAGAACTCCTTCTGGCAGAACAGGTTTGCTCTGTGATTTATGAAACTTTTTACCTATGTTGGAGTCAGAACTAAAGCAAAATTTTAGGCAGCTTTTGAAGATACAACCCACATACATGGGTCTCCAGAAAGTTCACGTGCAATATCAAATTTATCCTTTTGGTGTGTACAGCTCAGTGGTTTTTACTCTATTCACAGATTTGTGCGACCTGCACCACAATATCATTTTTAAATATTTTCATCACTCTAAAAAGAAACCCTGTACCTTTAACAGTCATTCCCACTCTCCTGCCTTTTCTTTGGCAGTA
Source organism: Otolemur garnettii (assembly GCF_000181295.1). NCBI lineage: Eukaryota > Metazoa > Chordata > Mammalia > Primates > Galagidae > Otolemur > Otolemur garnettii. The sequence goes on from NW_003852403.1 coordinate 25,083,494, forward strand.
TGAGGGTTCCAATTTTACATATCTTCACCTGTGGTTTATAGCCTTTTATACAGCAAATAAATGTAACTGACGGAAGGTCCTGTAACCCAGTATGACTGAGACTTTTGGCTTGCCTCACAGATAACTCGATCAAGGCAAAATCAACCTGGAATCAACCATTCCGCCCTCCCAGCCTCAGGATACAGTCACAGGATCCTAGGCTCTTAAACACAAAGTGCTTCAGCACCAGGCGATTTGGTAGTGATTGAAATGCAAATGAAAATGTGCTGTTGTTGACCTCTTTGCTTATTTCAAGTGAAAAAATGTACCTATGAATCTTTCATGACATATCTGTGGGTAACGTTTAAAAGGGGATTATCAGAGAGAGATTTCGTGGTGGGGGACAAAGGCAGAAGGGCACTGACAACTGAAAAGAAGATTAAATAATTATCAATCACTCTGCATTTGGGAAAAATTAGTCTAGTTTGTATGTATGTATTTCAGGGGCAGAAAGCTTCCGTGTCAATATTAAATGTTCTTAAATATCAAACATGCAATTCTGACAGCCTGTATCCAAGAGAATAGAAATTTTCAGCCAGTATGAAGAGTTGAGGAAACAAAGGTTGGGCATTATTTGAACAGTCAAGGCAGGGGAGGGCACTAGACCTTCAAGTTTGACCACGAAGGAAATGTTGACTTTCACCAACAGACCTCTTCACTTTTCATAGGAAGTGACTGGAACTTGCCAATTCTTCTTTCCCCTTCAATGAAATGAATTCCAGCTTTAGGAGATAGGTTGTCCTTTATATTAATGATAATTTAATTTTTGGAAGGAATAATGATGTTTTCTTACGGTTAATTTTATTTCATGCTCTTTTCTCTCCTCCAGGGGAGGTTCATGATACACAGACTGTAATAATTTTTAAGTTAAAGTTAAGAAATACACGTATATCACGTGTTAAAGTTAATTTTAGATGACAAAACTGCCTCTAAATTATAGTTTTCTTCAAATAGTCTCCCAAGTGGTTTTTAATTTTGAATTGCATAAGGTGTCTGGTCCCACGGAGTCACTCTGGGTTAAAGGAGATTCCAGATTCTCAAAGAGTTTACTAGAATTTGCTATAATATGTCCATTTCCTAGAAGCACATTTTTATATAGTTTTATGAATGAGCTCCCCAAACTTTGAATATACTCAGGGACTATTAGTTTAAATAACACAGCACTTTCTGGTACTTACAGAGCTTGTTATTTTTTAGGAAAGAAAAAAATTCCACCCCTTAGACCAGATAAATGAGTTATTAATGTCAGAATTTATTAGATAAAGCATAGAAAGAATTCTCTCTTGGGATTATAAACATAGACTTCTCGAGACGCATTCTTCTTCAATTTCAGGTGGGAGTACAATATTCCTAATCTAGTTGTCCCTATTCTTTGGAGCCCTGTAAGATCTGCCCTCTCCAACTCCACCAAACTTATCAAGCCTATGCTGATCCCACACCTGTGTCCCCATGGTTGGTCTTACCTGAGCCTCTCTTTCATGAATCTCCTTGTTGTTCTTTACAATGAACCTACTATATAAGGCTGTCCTCTCCTGTTCTGGCCTTGCCTTGATTGCTTTCATTTCTCTCACCTCCTAACATGTTCACCCGCTTCTTAGGCACCCGATCATGTGCATACTCTCTGGTGCACGTACCATTCCATATGCTGTCATCTTGCCTTCCTAACTGGATTATCACAGCTCATGGAGAACAAGGACCCTGTTTCATCTCTTCGGATTTCCCTTAGTATCGCGTGCAATATAATTTAAATCATAAATGACCAAAAAATGTGTTGAATAAAGATGACATTTATCGTGCCTCAGTCCTGCGAATATTAGGATGAATGGGCTTAGTGGAAATTTCAGTTAATTTGGAGTTTTTATTAAAAAGAGTGCCAGGTAAAGAAGTTTATCATATTGAATCATAAGATATGAAGAAGGGGGGATAACATTTCTGAAGAAATTTTCAGAGAATAGCTATGGCATATCTGTGTTTCCTATATTCTGTTGTCATCAACTATGTTCCTTGGTTTTACTTTTGGCCCAGTTGTAACCAATTGGGCTATGGATGGTTAAAATCGTCAGTTTGAAATTAGTTCATATGCACGATGCTTGTTCTATTGTAAAGAAAGAAAACAAATAACAGGTAACTTAATTTACTGAGTTAGCTCATAAAACTAGAAGGCTGGTGAAACCAAGCTTGGTTATCTCTAAGGGGTCAAGGTAGTGGGGATGAGAGAGAGTCTTTTTGGTGCACTTTTATAGGAATCAGTGACCAAATATTTTTCTTTCTTTATAGCATTTCACTCAGGATGCGGAGTCCTGGGAGAGTGGGCCTACTGGCCTCTCTTGGGTTATGCACCAAGCTATTGCTCAAGGTCAAGGAATCTTGATTAATGGTCCCTCTAAACCTCTACCCAGAGTGCCAACTTAAGTCCTCCAAAAGGAAATTGGGTACCACTACAAAAAGGCAGAAATAAACATTAGCCTATTTATGAAATTGCATTCTAGAATACGGAATATCAGACAAATAGCAGGTGAGTGGTACTTAAGGAATAGAGAAAAGTACAGGAAAGAGGTGTCACCCTGTCAGAAAACAAGATATCACTAAATGGTATTTTTTGGTCTGTTCTACTGAGACACATGTGTCTTAAACTATGGGCTGGTAACAGATCAGAAGCTGTTTAAGTCAGCCCTATAAAAACTTGTCTTTCTAGGCAGGGTCGATTTCCATGGAAACTTTTCATTTCTAAGGTTTGCTTTCCTAAATATTTACTGTAAGAGAAATTTCTCTGGCTCCTGTCCTATGTGTTGAAATATCACCCAAGGCAAGGCAAAGCAAGGCAGGGCAAAAGTATTTGGAGTAGAAAGGCATTTCTGTCCACTTTGGTTTGGATTGGAAACCAGCAGCAGGGAGCTAATCTCCTCCCCCCATCACCACCCACTTCCCAGGAATACTGGCTTTATTCATGATTCTGCTGCTCTGACTACATAAATGTGTACTTTTCCTGAAATGCTATGATTTGAAGATTTAAATGAAGGACAATCTTGTAGGCTTTTGTCTTCATGCAACCTCTTAATCTCTTTAGATGTTTGGCTATTTTTATCATATATTATCTAGTTTGGGGAATTAAGACTATATATTTTTTTTAAAGAGGATTTGGAAAAGGAATTGTAAAATAGTAAATTGTCATTAGAAAGAACAGAATTGAATCGTTCACTGTTACAATAGAGTCTGTACTGGAGCGAGTGTACTTCTGATGGAGGGATGTATCTGATTACCACAACGTATTTTGATATTTGGAAGTTTGGATTATTCTGTTTATATAAGCACGTGGTTTGAGTTCTCAGAGCTTAGAATCTATAGTTTTGTGCGCAAATTGTAACATCTTGAAAGTTGGCATGTACAAAGGCCTCTGGCAGGGGTGAGTTTTGCCCAGTGCTCTGAATTTGAAGTGAAGAAATCCATGGAAGCCCAGGCAAACAAATGATGGGTGAAGCCACAAGTCCCTTAGGGTAGCCAAATGCCTTGTCATCTCATCAGAGATGTATGAATGGTTGTGTGATATTCCTTTTGTCTTTACCTGTTATCTGATGAAACCACAGCCAAGTGAATGGGTTGGCAAAACCTGTGGGCAAAGAAGACTGTTGGACCTGACTGTAAACCTGGCAGGAAGGGACACTGAAGGTATAGGTTACATGGGAGGCCCTGTTGGGGACCTGGAAGCCAGGCCTTGGGTCTCCAAATCCATTGTTTTGTAAGCTGTTTCCGAAGGAAATTTTTCACATTTATTTTAATTAAGTAAATATTTTTATACCAAAACTTAGTAAAAATAGACAAATGTCACCTATGAATTAAAAAATCTCCCACCCCATAGACTAACATAGTCAAAATAGTGCACTGACCAAGGACAATTTAATCCAATAATTCAAGGATGTTTCAGCAGAACACTAAAAACACAAAAATATGAATGTTTTCTTAACTTGGTAAAATACATCTAACTAAGCCTCAGAGGCAGCATCATGGCATTTGAAGTCATTCCTACCAAAGTTGGGAAGTAGACAAAAGTGTTCACTGCTTGCTGCCCCAGAGGAAGCTGGTGCACTGAGATAGATAGCAGGTGTTACAGCACAGAAAGGGGTTCATTCTGCAGAGCACTGAATGAGGAGATGGGAAGAATTCTCAAAACCACCTCTCTGAAAATTTGGGAGAAAGGATTTTTTAAAGGTAGTTTGGCAGGCAAAAGGCTAGGCAATTTGGACCGCTAATTGGCCGGGTCTGGGGCAGAACCATATGGGTGTATAGACTGTCTTCTTTGCTGACCAGGTTTTTGGGTATGGGTCACAAGAGCAGTTGAGTCAGTTCCTTTGCATGGGCCAATGGTCTGTGTGGGTCAGCTGTTCTGCCAGAATGCAGGACCTGGAAGATGTCTCAAAAAACAGCCTCAGGTTTCATACGGGTGATGTTATCTACAGTGGAAAGTTAGAAGGGAACAGTGACTAATTATTATCAAGCAAATGAGGGGACCCCGGGTGGTTATTATTATCATTTTTAGCTACGCCTGTGCCTTTGCAGAGTTTTGGGCCCTTACCCCAGTTCTCACCTTGCACCCCTTTATTGATCTGTAAAGGGCGATTTCAAATATATGCTCTTGACATTATTCTGAATGTATTGTTCGATGCAAGGACAAAAGAAATTAGAAGCATAAAACTTCAAAATATTTAATGAGGTAAAACTATCATTGTAGATGAGTGTATAATTGTATTGCACTGTGTATTGCATGTGCTCAAGAAAATTATCGGAAAATCTACTGCAAATAGGAGAATTTAGTAAGGTAGTGGGATGCAAAATTAGCATATGGCGATCAATAGCTTTTAAACAGAAGACAAAGAAAATGACTTCAATTGTAACATTAGCATAAAGGGTAAAATACATAAAGATACAATGAAACAAATGGGGAGGAAAACTGTGAACACTGAAAACACAAAAGGAGTCTTAAAGCAATGCAAAACACACCGTGTTCTCAGAGTCAACATCGTAAAAGGGTCAGTTCTCTCTAAATCAGTTTTTAAATTTAACTCAGTCCTAATGAAAGCATCATCAGATTTCTTCGTGAACCAAACAGGCTGTTTCTGGAATTCATCATAAACAAACAAACAAACAAACAAACGCAAATAGCTGAGAAAATACTGAAAAAAGTGTGCAATGATGGAGAAAGCGGGAAGGAACTCAGCCCTACTAAAGATTGAAATATATATATATTTTTAAAGAAATATATATATACATTTAAAAATATATATATTTTAAAAGACTTTTATAAGAAGATTCTATAATTAAACTAATGTGGTAATGGTGTGTGAATAGACAGACCAATGGAACAGAGTTAAAACAAATCCAGAAATACATCAAGATTCACCAAAATTTAGACAAGAATTTCAAATGGCTTTTTACCTCTGAAATGATGCACATTTATAAGTGAGAAACACAAGTTAAAACTACAATGAAATACTATTTTAATACCAACAAATTGGTAAAAGGCCAAACATTTCACAACATACTCAAAATCCTAGAGATAAATTAAGTTAGTTCAATCTCCTTGAAGCCAATTTGATAGTAGAAATTGCAATTATAACTGTACCTCCCTTTGACTCAGCAATTCTGCTTTTGGATTTTGCCTAACAGATAAGCAGCAAAAAGATATATACATATGTAACGTGGCATTGTTTTTTCCTTGTAAACCATAGGGGACAAGTTAAACAAATTCCTATACTGGAATATAGTGCAACAGTAAGAAAAAAATAAGGACGGTTAGGATGCATTGATGTGAAAGATCTTCGAGATGTTTGTCAAGTGAAAAAAAGAAAGAATACATACTAGTGTGTATATTTTTGCGTAAAAAATAGCGGACATCTATATTAGAGTCTATTTGTGTATGCATAAAGAAACTCTAAAGGGGTGTCTAACCTGTGGCCCGTGGGCTGCAGCAGATTATTTGAAGACTGTTTTGCTTATCATGAAAATTACACACGGACTTTTTTTTTTTTTTGCTCATCAGCTTTCATGAGTGTTTTTGCATTGAAGTGTGTCCCAAGACAACTCTTGTTCTTCCAATGCGTGGCAGAAAAAAGAAAAAGGTTGGACACCCCTGCTTCTAGACAGATATAAAAGCAGCAAGAGGCATTGGTTATCTGTAGAGATGAAGACTCCATGAGAAATAGGCAGATGGGGGACTGTGTATCTTTTGTCCTTTTAAAATTTTTGAAGCATGTGAATGATTTGCCTACTCAATAAGTAAATAATAAACAAATATGCAGATAGCCATACAGTGAGAATCAGTGTACTTACAAAAACCCCACTAGGGATGTTTTCTATTTAACGATAGGGAAAAATCTCCAAAGATGTGAAGTGAATGAAGTGAGGTGCAGACTATAAGGTATAGGATGTTACTTTTTGTCAAAATAAAGGGAAATCAGAGAATATTTGCTTGGTTTTTCTTAAAGGAACTCTGCAGGGATGCTTGTGTTGAGGAAAGTCGTGCTGTGCTACCCGTTCCTCCTGGGGGCTCCCTTCAGGAATGCAACTCCTTTCCCCAGCTGCAGGGACCTCCGCTGGCCGCAATGGCCTTCAGCTGACAGCAGTAGTGGAGACACCTGAGGTCAGGTCACCACCCCCTTCCTGGGTGGTTGCATCCAGTGAATGGTGGACACGGGGGTGTGAAGGGGCAGCTCCCCGCACCTACTCAGGGCGGCTCCGTGCCCGGCAGCCTAACTTGAGAGATCCCCTACTTTATACTTTTCAGGGCGCCTACTTCTCCCGCCCTCTGTGCCCTCCCACAGGTGTTGGCTGGAGAGCACCCCTCGGAATTCTTCTTCTTGTTAATAGTCTGCTTCCTAGAGAACCCAGGAAGCTAAAAACCAAGAAACTAAAATCAGTAGTTCCCTGTGGTTGGGCAAGGGTGAGAACCCAGTGAAGGAGTATGAGGTTGAAAAGGAGACATTTCACTCTACACCTTTTTATACTTAAAAAAATTTTTTTACCAGGTGGATGAATGCTTTATTCAAATCATAAATGAAAACTTAAAAGTTATTTTGACATGTCTGCAATATTTTATGCTTTCCCACATACATCTTTCTATTTTTTAATTTAGAAGGAGATATTCTCAAGCAAAATACTGTCTCCTTCTACACTTTAAATACACTTTTCTTTTCTGTTCGGTTTTTGTTTAGGACCTACGGAGAAACACCTTGATTTCGTCTTACAATGGAACTTAAAAAGTCCCCTGATGGTGGATGGGGCTGGGTGATCGTGTTGGTCTCCTTCCTCACTCAGTTTTTGTGTTACGGATCGCCGTTGGCTGTCGGAGTCCTGTACATAGAATGGCTGGACGCCTTCGGTGAAGGAAAAGGGAAAACCGCCTGGGTCGGGTCCCTGGCAAGTGGAGTTGGCTTGCTTGCAAGTAAGTGGGCACATTCATGCTGCTTCTTATTCTTTAACCAGGTGATTACATTTGCTGCATCCCTAACACTGTGCAAGGCATCTGAGGCTTCTTTTTGGTTTTATTTTATTTACTTTTTTTAAAACCGAGTCTCAGGCTGTGGCCCTGGGGAGAGTGCCGTGGTGTCACAGCTCACAGCAACCTCGAACTCTTAAGCTTAAGTGACTTGCCTCAGCCTCCCAAGTAGCTGGGACTACAGGCACCTGCCACAACACCTGGCTATGTTTGTTGTTGTTGTTGCAATTGTCACTGTTGTTTTAGCTGGCCCAGGCCGGGTTCGAACCTGCCAGTCTCAGTGTATGTGGCCGGTGCCCTACCCACTGAGCTATGGGTGCCACCTGAGGCTTCTTTTTTGAAAAAGCATATATTACAACACTCTTTCACTGTAACAATGCTGTGTGAAAATATAGGCATGCCGTAAGATAATTCAATCATCCATTTGTTCATTTCTTTATTCGTTTATTGTCTACTATGGGCCATGCAGTGAGACATTGAATGTGGCAATTTGTAAGGCATTTTCCAGCTCTAAAATGATTTGATGAAGATATGTTTAAAACAGAATGTATTGACCAGTTTTCTTTTAAATATGCATCTCTCCTGGATATTAAAGAGGGCTGCTATAAAAAAAAGCAAATACTTCCAAGTGATAAATTACAAACAAGGCTAAAAGACTAGAAAAACAATGCTGAATCATGTGTCTATGTCAGATAAGATAACTAAACATACCTAAACACCTAAAAAGATAATACTTTAAGAGCTCAAGAGAAAAGGAAAAGGTTGCCCAAGATTTGTTTGAGAGAGTTTTTCATAATAGGGTTTATTTGTAAAGCCATCAAAGTATAAGTGGATAATAATTGATACATAAATATAGGGATTTAAAAGTATTGATTTCTAGAAAACCACCTATATTGGAGAGGAAAGAATTTTTTTTTTATGTTCTTTAGTTAGTCACCTTTTCTATTAGGAAATTCTACGTTATACAGAAATAACCTTGGCAAGGGTCAAAAAGATAATTGAAATATTTCAGTTAGCACGTACTTGGAGAACAAAGTTTCTTTTCACAATTCTGTCCAGGTAGGAGCTGAGGATTGAGGGAAGCTGAGATCTCCTTAAGGGTGTGGCATTGGTGATCAGAGCTGAAGCTGATTCTCTGAAAATTAACTGCAGCTGTACACTGTGTTCAAGTTCCCAGGCAGATGACCACTTATCTCAAGGGCCAGGAATAGCCCTCTTCACCGTTTTTTTTTTTTTTTTTTTTGAGGTTTTTGGCCGGGGCTGGGTTTGAATCTGCCACCTCTGGGATATGGGGCCAGTGCCCCACTCTTTTGAGCCTCAGGCACTGCCCCCTCTTCACTTTTAGGCAGGACTAGCTACATAATTTTTGGGTCCCAGTGCAAAATGAAAATACAGGATTCTTGTTAAAAAATCAATAAATCTGTTTCTTCATCTTTACATTTGAGATAATAAAAGTATCTACCCTATATGATTGTTATGTGGAATAATTGAGATTAGCATATGGTAAGTACTCAGTAAATTTTAGTTAGTAGAGAACAAATCACTTACAAATAAAATGACTGTCCCAGGCAGTTCCAACCAAACTCTAGAACCTGTGAAAGAAATACAAAGGATGAAATACAAAGACATTTCTTAGAAGGACGGGCAGGAAGGAGAGCTGGGAAGTTGCTGAGATTGTGCCTAAGCATCTAAAAGTTAAAGGCCTACCCCTGTCTTTTACAAACTTAGATTTGCACAGAGCTCATAATAGCATATTAGAAGTGTGAAAAGATATGCACTCTTCATAACTTTAATTCTTAATTCCTTTTCCCTGAAACCTGAGTGATTGAGGAGAAAATACTCCTTCCTTTTGCCTGAATTATTATTTTGTCCAGATAATCCCTGGGATGAATAAAGCTGGGTATAAGGATTCTGCTTTCTGGGTTGTACATTGTGAATGAACTCAGCCCTGGTACATGTGCTCATAGGGTCTCTCTGTGCTGTGGATGCCACGATAGACAATACTGTCCATGCTTCCAAGGGGTGTGTAGTCTGGGGAAGCGATAGGAAAAAGGTAACTACTAATTGGAGACTTTATGAATACCATAAAGAATAGAAGTTTTAACTTCTATTAAAACTTGGCAGAGGCTCGGCGCCTATAGCTCAACCGGCTAAGGCGCCAGCCACGTACACCTAAGGTGGCGGGTTCAAATCCCCAGCCCGGACCCGCCAAACAACAATGATGGCTGCAACCAAAAAAAAAAAAAAAAATAGCCGGGCGTTGTGGCGGGCGCCTGTGGTCCCAGCTACTTGGAAGGCAGAGGCAGGAGACTCGCTTGAGCCCAGGAATTAGAGGTTGCTGTGAGCTGTAATGCCACGGCACTCTGCCCAGGGGGACAGCTTGAGGCTCTGTCTCAAAAAAAAAAAAAAAAAAAAAAAAAAACTTGGCTAAGTTACAATCCCCAGTTATTCAAACACTAATCTAGGTGTTGCTGTGAAGGTACTTTGTAGATGCGCATAAAGTTCATCATCAGTGAACTTAATGTAAGGTAGATTAGCCTAGATAATCCAGATGGATTTGATTCCATTTGTTGAAAGGCTTTGAGAGCAAAAATGAGCTTTCCCAGAAGAAATTCTGCTGTGGTTGCAGCTTCAGACCAAGCCTGAGAGTTCTTACATACCCTTCCTGCTGACCTGCTCTCTCGATCTGGAACTTGCCCAGCTAGGCAAGTATTGTCTGGCTAATCTCCTAAGTCAGTTCCTTGCAATAAATCTGTTAATATATGTTTCATACTCTTTTTGTTTCTCTGGTTGAGACCTGTTGATAGAGCTGGGATGGAAGGTAACTGAATGGTCTTGCATTAAGATGAGCTAGAACACCTTTTGCCTGGATATTGTTCTTCAAATTTAAGGAACAGGGTGAGGCTGCTTCTCAGACAACCCGGTTGCTAAAACAGCAGGAAGATCTTTCTTCAGTAGTTTTGTACTTGGAGAAGAGTTAATAGTCCCCACACCCGCTTTTGTCCTCCGTTGCTCCAAAGGCCTTCAGACTATGAGTCAGTAAACATATCCCAGGTTAATGGAGTGAGTCAATATTGCCAACCCCACTTGCTGAGTGAGTGGTGAGTGCTGGGCAGAGCTGGGTTTGGGCATCACCCCCAGGCACTGTTAACTCCTTCAGCACTAAATTCCTACCTGCCATGAGGATTCTGTGCTTGGGTCAATTCCCAGTGTGCTAAGTATTTCCAGGATCCATGACAGTGTGACCGGGTTTTGGCTAAACTTTCTGCCATCTCTATAGACCACCAAACCAGCCAACCAGAATAGCGATCGGTATAAGTGTACCTGAGATTGAGGATTTGACTGGGTGTAGCTCCTGAGTGCCTTTCTCTTTCTCAAGGAGATGAATTTAAGATTGACAATCTTAGCCGGAGCAGGGAGTGAGGAATATTCCAATTTTAAGGCTCCCTGCATTTTAGTGGAAATGTAGGGCTTTTGTGAGCCCAGCTAATGGACTTTGTTGGGAAGTCCTTTCTGCATGGCACATCTACACCTGGCTACTGCTACATTTAATTTCTCACTGCATTGACCAACTTAAGGATTTCCTGCAGCAGGCCTGGCCATCCTTCCACTCCTGGGACTGTGAAACTTTTTAGGAGGAAAGAGGTACATGGAGATTGACATTATTTCCCAAAGGGAATGATTCCATTCTATCTTTCAATAATTTCAAAACTACAAAACCACACATGGTTTTCTCTGTGTCTTCTGATGAGCTATGAGCCTCCTACTCTGGGTTGTACAGTACAGTGGCCACTTGGCTGTTGAGCACTTGAATTGTGGCTCATTCAAAAATGGTGATGAGCTAGAGATGTAAAAGCTACACACTGGATTTCAAAGACTCAGTACGAAAAAGAATGAAAAATATCTCAGTGATGTCAAAATATTGAAATGATAATATTTTGGACAGCATTAGGTTAGACAGAATGCATTATTAAAATTAATTTCGTCTCTGTTTTATTTTCCTAATGTTGTCGTTAGAAAGTCTAAGATTCCGTCTGCAGCTCACGTGTGTGACTCCTTACGTTTGTATTGCACAGCACAGCATTAATGGAATCTCAGTAAATGGTTAGCTGTTCACTTTCGGTCTGATTAACACAGGGCTATATATAATGCTGCTAACATATTTAAAATTTGTAATGTATTCTTCCCCTGTGCTGCCTAACAGCCAGCAAAAATTGAACTCTGTTGTCTCTTCCCAAATTACCTGAAGGGCTGAAGGAAGCAATGTCATCGCTCTCTCTGACTTCCTTAGAGGCAATTCATTCTTCCCATTTTTCTAATTTGCGTGTGATGCATACCAAGACTCTTTGTTAGGTAGAGTTTTCTCGTCATTGGCTGAAAAGTGTATCAAATGGTCTGCCTTGGAGGTGGCTAAAAAGAAAGGGTTTTCTATAGTTTGTTTTGCGTTTAAGAGGTTGCAATGTGCAAAATCCCATCTTCAGCCTCTTTTCTTTCTTCACTCTTCACTTTGGTTTGTAGGGTGATTTGTCCTCCTTAACATGTGGGTTTTTACCTTTGGGGGGAGAATGTCAGCATTGAGCCAAAAATGTTGTCAGGCCTTTATGCAGGAGGGGAGAACATCTGTTAAGGCCCCTGCATACTACCTGGGAAGGACAGAACTGCTCACCACCCAGTGCCCCACACCGACTTCTGCCCTCCTTAGGCCATTCTTCTGTGCTGTCTGCCAGCTCTGCTACTGACCAGTCCAGCTCAGGATTTTCAGTTCCACTGACCAGTCCAGCTCAGGATTTTCAGTTCCACCAACCAGTCAAGATTAATCTCTCAAACCGAAAGTAGTAACAGCCACAGTGGCTCCCAATCACCAATACCAGCAATAGTAATAATAACTCTTGAGCACCAATACATGGTCAATTGTAAGTTCAAGAAAATTTTTTTAACTAAAGGTAAATGAATATAAAGGCAATGATGTGTAAGGTGAGCGTGCGCGCATGTGTGTGTGTGTGTGTGTGAGGTTTCTGCTGTCTTCCTACTATTTTGTATTGTAAAATTACAACCTTCTTGTCATTTCCTAATTAAAACTCTCCAAGGTAGTAATGGATAGTTATTACATTTTTTAAATGTCTTGTTAAATAAAAAATTAGCAATCCCACTTTTTCTTTCTAAATTTTTCAGATCCACAAGTGGAATCACTGATTCATGTTATAGGTTAACTAACTTTTGTTCCAGAGGTTCCTTCTGGAAAGTGAAAGACCTGAAACATAGTAAGACATCTCCCCTGAGAGTAATCCTTTGGTTCAATTTGTCTCTTGAAACTCATTCAGTGCTGAGGAATAATAATACGTGGTTTATCATCTTGGAGACTTGGCATTTTATTATGAAATACTCAACACATAAATATGTCATGTTTTGCAAATGTGACTTGATGATCACTTCATTTTATTTTGCCCTAATTATTATTGATGAAGTCTGAGGCTATTTTGGCTTAAATCTATGTAAATAGAATCTATAAATATACCCTGGCTCTAAAGATGAGGGTGAAATAATTTGCTCTAATTTTTTTTAAATAATAAATGATCACAAAGGTTATGTTTTCATGTGACATAAACTCATAAAATTACATAATCTGGAAGATATTAAATACGAAAGCACATTGATGTTCTTTACTAACATTTTGATTTCTAGAAATAACATTAAGAACTGATTAAACTGCTTCTCAATTGGTAAGAATGTTGGGCTGACTTTGGCCTTCACTTTGGAGTTGGTCGAGTCATGTGAACTTCCTGAGCTCCAGTTTCTTCATTTTAATGTTCAGATGTTTGGACCATTTCCAAGTTCCAAAATATCAGATGTAAAATCTTTTGTCTTGAATCTCCGACATCAAGATGTTTTTTTACAGACAGGGCACACTGGCTCATGTCTGTAATCCTATCACTCTGGGAAGCTGAGGTGAGTGGATTGCTTGAGTTCTGGAGTTCAAGACCAGCCTGAACAAGAGTGAGACCCCCAACTTTAAAAATAGCTGGGCATTGTGGAGGGCACCTGTAGTCCCAGCTACTTGGGAGGCTGAGGCAAGAGGATCACTTGAGCCCAAGAGTTTGAGGTTGCTGTGAGCTATGACGTGACAGTACTCTACTGAGGGAGACAAAGTAAGACTCTATCTCAAAAAAAAGATGTTTTCTCTAAGTAAGCAGTAGATGCCAATGTGAAAATTGAGTTTTTGTTTTCTTAAAAAACAACTTTCAGCTCGGCGCCTATAGCTCAACCAGCTAAGGCGCCAGCCACGTACACCTAAGGTGGCGGGTTCGAATCCCCAGCCCGGACCCGCCAAACAACAATGACGGCTGCAACCAAAAAATAGCCAGGCTTTGTGGCGGGCGCCTGTGGTCCCAGCTACTTGGGAGGCGGAGGCAAGAGACTCGCTTGAGCCCAGGAGTTGGAGGTTGCTGTGAGCTGTAATGCCACGGCACTCTACCCAGGGGGACAGCTTGAGGCTCTGTCTCAAAAAAAAAAAAAAACAACTTTCAATTTGCTGTTATCATCTGTGAAATAATTTTTACTCATCTCTTCCTGATGCTTAAATTTTTTTCAAAGAATCATGTATTAGACAAAACTTATCTAAGAATTTATCATGCAATTGATAACAATGCTATGCATTTTATAGAATAATGAGAATGCTATGAAATTAGCCCTCATTCCCACTCCCCAATTCCTGAGTTTCTTTGTGGAATTAACATGCATTAAAGTGTGTAGATTTAAAGTCCTATCTTGAGGATGCAACTTGAAACTTTTCAAGTATGCCAGTAATAATCTGTATTCCAATCCCTTTGTACTGGTAAACTTGTGATCGCTGACTCTCAGTGGCCACACAGTTTGGTAACAACAGGAAGGGTCATGCCTTCTGTTGTCAAACATTTCTCTGTGAAATTTGACTCTCGTAAAACTATTTCTATTTTTGAAGTGTCTAAGTATTTCTCATTGGGTATACAGACACTGCAACCACTGGATGATAAGTTTGGTGTTTCAAATAGATTTTCCTTTTAAAACACCACCACAGAATATTTTCCTCTGCTTGTCCTATAAATATATCTGTCTGCTCTTTTGCACTGATTCAAACAAGGGGACATGGACATGCAAGGGGCCAGTTCAGGACTGGGGAGAAATGTAGGAGAACCAAAGCATTGGGACTGATGCTATCACTGATGCTATTATATCTTGGCGTCCATACTCTGGTCTTACACATGTTTAAGAGATTCTCTTGTATTGGGAAGAATGTTGGGTATGGAGTTGTTGGATCAGGCGCTGCCGTCTACTAACAATGAGATTGTGGATGGGTTTCATCATTTCTCTGTTGGAGGTTGCTTTATAAAGAAGTAAAAGATATATACAGAATAGTGTGCGGGTTTTGAGAGAATAGCTCCGTGCATTTTCACAAACTGCACACACCCTGTAATTAGCACAGTCACACAGAGGAACAACAGAACATGAACAGTACCCTGGGAACTTGGCTTCAGGCTCTTCTGAGTCTAACTCCCCAACCCCTAGCAAAGACAGCCACTGCCCTGACTTCCAACCATAAATTAGTTTTGCCTGCTTTTGTTCTTTTTATAGTTGGAATGATGTGGTTTGTACTTCTCTGTGTTGGATGTCTTCACCCAGCATCTTTGTGAGACGTATCCATAGTGTGATGTGTGGTGTGTAGCCTTCCCTCTCCCTGCTGGATGACAGTCCACTGAATGACGATTCCAGAATTTACTGATACATTCTACTACTGATGAACACCCAGGCTTCTAGGTTTAGCTGTTATAAATAATTCTGCTATGCACATGTATGTATGACTCTTGTAGGTATCTCTGTTGGGTGTATACCTAGAATCGGAACTTCTGGATTAGATAGTATGATAATATGCTACGTTCAACTTGAGGAGATAATTCTAGCAGTGTTTGAGAATTTTGTTTTCTCTACATTCTTGCTAACACAATTGTCTGTCTTTAGCCATTCTGGTGGGTGTGCTTTTTGAAAGTTGGACATCATAACTTATACCTTAAAAGGTTGTTGTCAACTTAATTAATGTGTGCTTTTCTTTGCTTTCAAATCCTCTTTCTCCTACCATGGACTTGGGCAACCTCTCTGAGCTTCAGTATCTTTCCATGTCAAATGAGACTATTGGGCTGGATGACCCTTAATATTCTCTTATTTCTAGTATGCTAAGTTTTCTAATTCTGGGTACTTTTCAGGTACAGTCCTAGTGGGAAAGAATTCAATGTTATAGTAACACTGTGAGGTGGGTACGATTATTATTGCTATTTTCAGGTGAGGAAAGATCAAATATAAATTGCCTACGATCCAACAACTAGCAAGTAGTGGAGCTAGAATTTGGATAAAATCTGACTCCAGAAACCTCATTTCTTAACCACGTATCTTACCATCCTTTAATTTCCTTATCAAAGAAATGGGGGTAGCAACGGTTCAATTACAGTAGATTAAAATGAGATGAGGTTGCTGATGTGAAATGCCTTGCATAGTGTCTGCCTACTGTACATACTCAGAAGATGTTTATTTTTGTTGTTTCATGGTGGAAAGAATCGTTTTGAACTTATCATGGTTGGATCATTGGATTGTGGGGAAGAGATTCCTGTTAAATAAGTGAAGCTTTCATTTCTTTGTTCAGGTCCTGTCTGCAGTCTCTGTGTCTCATCTTTTGGAGCAAGACCCGTCACAATCTTCAGTGGCTTCATGGTGGCTGGAGGCCTGATGTTGAGCAGCTTTGCTCCCAACATCTACTTTTTGTTTTTTTCCTATGGCATTGTCGTAGGTAAGGAATCTGGGCATGGTGACTTTTCGAACTTAAAAGAATTATGCATCATCTCACCCACGCCGAGTTTATTATTTCACTGATCTAAAGGGGGGAAAACTCTCACTAAGCAAGTGGTCATTGCTTTCAATGACCACTTCTCTAAAAATTGTTGCTTTCGTAATAAATCCACCCAGGGAAAATCAAAATATTTGAAAAAGATAAACATTTCTAAAATTCATATTATGTCTCCTTGCAGAAACTGTTTTCATCTCAGACTTCATCTCCAGACAGCACAAAAAAGGAAAAGTGAGAGAAGGGGATAGAAAAGTTAGATATCCCTGACATCTGTGTTTCTCACTGACTTAGGAAGTGGCCCCTTCCCTTCTATTAGACACTCGAGCAGGGCTCTTTGATTTGCTGGGATTTTATGTTTGTTCATTTTTTTGTTTTCTTAGAGATAGGGTGTTGCTCTCTCGTGTAGGCTAGAGTGCAGTGACCTAATTATAGGTCACTATAGCCTCAAACTCTTGGGCTCAAAGTGATCCTCCCACTTTAGTGTCCCAAGTAGGTAGGACCGCAGGCATATTACCCTGCCAGGCTAATTTTTTCTTGCCTTTTGTGGAGAGAGGGTCTTGCTATATTGTCCAGGCTGGTCTCGAACTCCTGGCCTCAAGTGATCCTCCCACCTCAGCCTCCCAAAGTGCTGGGAGTACAGGCATGATCCACCTTAACTGGCCTAAGCAGGGCTCTGGGTTCGTATTCACAAATAGCTGTTTGTGTTCCACAGCATCTATTGCAGGGCCTGTATCAAAAATCACAGCAGAAGTAAAAAGTAGATTTTAAGGCATTTATTATTATTATTATTATTTTTAAACATAAGGCAGGAGCAAAGAACATTGAGTTCTAGGGATGATTAAAATGCCATTGGTTGCTGGAGAGGAAAGCGTGGAAGGCTCAGAGCCTGAGAGTGCTTACAACTGGTAGGAAATATCCTGTGATGTGTTATGCCAGTTACATTCTGTGTCAGTACTCCTGGGAGCTTTAGTTGCCGATTTGAGAAAGATGACCTCCAGCTTTCAAGAGTTTTTGTGATGTCAGAAAGGACCTAGTTTTGCTGACTACCAATATTCCTCTTTGCTACTTGGTGGTATTTCCCCAATAATAAATAATAGAAATTACAGCAGCTAACATTCACAGAGTACTTATCATGTGCTAAGGGCTGCGCTAAATGATTTACGTGGTCTCACTTAGTCTTCACAAGAACTTACTTTACAGAGAGAGAAAGTGAAACTCAAAGAAGTGAAAAAATTACAAACCTAGTCACAGAGCTAAGAGACGTGGGGCTGGGCCCACTCACTCCTATACCAGGACATGACCTCTTTTACATTTTCCTAATAATTCTTAGTGCTTTTAGGGCTTTTAAAGTTTCTTTTAAATTTAACTTCATGCCCCAATGCTACTCAGATCTTAAGCTAAATAATCAGGTCACTTGTGAGGCCTTTGAAAGCACCTGGTATATGTTTTGTATTTTATATAGTGCTTAATGTAATTTTGAAACTGTGGCTGCATATATATTAATCTCTTGTGTAAAATTTGAGACTCTTCACTGAATAATAATTTCACGTTTTGTCTAAAATAATTTAAAAATGTAGATATCTGTGTTTATGCATGTTCAATCTAGGAAAAGCCTTTGTGAGTATATGTCTGAAGTTGTCACTGACTTAAAAATTGATAAAAAGTGAGTAATACCATTGCATTTGTATTATCCATAGAACAAAATGAATTTTTTTTTTTTGAGACAGAGTCTTACTCTGTCACCCCAGCCAGACTGCAGTGGTGTTAGCATAGCTCACTGCAACTTTAAACTCCTGGGCTCAAGTGATCCTCCTGCTTCAGCCTCCTAAGTAGCTGCAACTATAGACATGTGCCACCATACTTGGCCTATTTTTTCTATTTTTAATAGGGACAGGGTCTCATGCTTGCTCAGGCTGGGTCTCCAACTCCTGACCTCAAGGGATCCTCCCACCTCGGCCTCCCAGAGTGCTAGGATGACAGGTGTGAGCCACCATGCCCAGCCCTTGTTTTTAGGCCATTTTTATGTGTTCTTTTGAGAAATGTCTATTCAGACCATGTACTCATTTTTTAAAATCAGATTGTTTGGAGCTTTTGTTTAAATGTTTGAGTTTCTATGTATTCTGGATATGAATCCCCTGTCTGATGAGTACTTTGCAAATATTTTCTCCCATTCTACAGAGTGTCTTTTTACGCAATTGATTGCTTCCTTTGCTGTGCAGAAGCTTTTTAGTTTGGTATAATCTCTTATTTATTTTTGCTTTTGTAGCCTGTGCTTTTGAGCTCTATCTTATTCAAAAAAATCTTTTCCAGACCCATGTCCTGAAGCATTCCCCCTATGTTGTCTTCTATTAGTTTTATTGTTTAAGGTCTTTTATTTAGGTCTTTGATCCATTTTGAGTTGATTTTTGTATAGGGTAGGAGATGGGGGTCTAGCTTTATTCTTCTGCATATGGATATCCAGTTTACCTTTTATTGAAGAGGGTATCCTTTCCCTAATGCATGTTCTATACACCTTTATCAAAAATCAGTTGGGTGGAGATATGTGGATTAAGTTCAGGGTTCTCTGTTCTGTTTCATTGGTCTACATGTCTGTTGTATGCCAGTGTCATGCTGTTGTGATTACTACAGCTTTGTAGTATAAATTGAAGAAGTCTGATCGTGAGATGCTTTCAGCTTTTTTTTTTTTCCTCCTCAGGATTGCTTTGGCTTTTCAGGGTCTTTTGTACTTCCATATAAATATTAGGATTTTTTTCTATTTCTGTCAAGAAAGTTATCAGTATTTTGATAGGGATTGCATTCGATCTGTAGATTTATTTGGGTAGTATGGTTATTGTAAGAATATTAATTCTTGCTATATGAACATGGGATGTCTTTCCATTTATTTGTATTGTTTTCATCAGTGCTTTGTAATTTTCTTTATAGACATCTTTTGCCTTCTTAGTTAAATTTTTTCCTAAGCATTTAAGAAAATGATTATTGTAAATAGAATTGCCTTCCTGATTTCTTTTTCAGTTAGTTTATTGCTTATGTACAGAAATGCTATTGATTTTGTATGTTGATTTTGTATCCCACAACTTTAATGAATTTATCAGTTCTAAGAGGTTTTTTTTGTTGAGTCTGTAGGTTTTCTATATATAAGATCATGTCATCTGCAAACAAATACAATTTTACTTCTTTCTTTCTAATTAGGGACTCCTTTATTTCCTCTGTTGCCTAATTTCTTTGACAGGGACTTCCAGTACTAGACGGAATAAGAATGGTAAATTAGACATTATTGTCTTGTTCTAGTTCTTAGAGGGAATTAGAGGAAAACTATTCCTCGTTCAATATAATGTTAGCGGTGGGTTTGTCATATATGGCCTTTACTATGTTGAGGTATTTGGAGTTGTTATTATGAAGGGATGTTGAATTTAATCAAATGCTTTTTCTGAATCTATTGAGATAATCATATGGTTTTTGTTCTTCATTCTATTGATGTGATGTATGATGTTTATTGAGTTGTATATGCTGAACCATCCTTGAATTCTTGGGATAAATATCACTTGATAGTGGTATATTATCTTTTTAATGTGTTATTATGTCCAGTGCTTTACAAATGAAAGAAAAAAATTAACTTACATTGTTCATAATTTATATACATTTGGTTGTTAATATAATGAGTTATATATAAAAATTAAAAATGTTCACTAATAATGGAAGACTGCCTAAGGGTGTATAACAAGAAAAAGGCATATTAACTAAGTTCTATAACTAATGGAACTTTACCAAACGTGTGAAATTGATTTTTATTTTGGATCATGTTGCTGGACTCTTTCAGTAGGTAACTCTGCCCTCCCTCCCCATTCCTCATGATCTTGTAGTAGTCTATGTTGATGGGATACCCTCAGCTGTATACCACCACACTTGACTACTTTTTCTATTTTTTGTAGATGCATGGTCTTGTTACTCTGGCTGATTCTGAACTCCTGACTGTAGGTGATCCTCCTGCCTTGGCCTCCCAAAATGCTGGGATTATAGGCGTGAGCCACCATGCCCAGCCTATTTTCTTATTTTAAACTGAGTATGATAATAACATCCATATTGTGGGAAATTGTGAAGACTAATTACAAAATGTATTGAATATTAGCTAGGACACCCATTATTAATAGTTTTATTATTAGTTGGTTGTAGGTCTATGGTTTTATCTCTGAGTTTTCTATTCTGTTCCATTGACCTATGTGTCTACTTTTGTGCAAGTACCATGCTGTGTTGGTTACTATAGCCTTGTGGTATGATTTTAAGTCAGGTAATGTGATGTCTTCTGTTTGTTTGTTTCCTTAGGATTGCTAGGGCTATTCATGTATATGGTTCTTGGTTCTGTATGAATTTTAGAATTGTTTTTTCTACTTCTGTGAAGAATGACATTGGTATTTTGATAGGAATTGCACTGATCTATAGATTTTGGGGGGCAGTATGGCCATTTTAACAATACTGATTCTTCCAATCCATGAGTACAGAATGATTTTCGATTTGTTTGTATCATCTACAATGTCTTTCATCAGTGATTTGATTTCTTCTTGTAGAGATTGTTCGCCATCTTGGTTAAATGTATTCCTAGGTTTTTTGTTTGTTTGTTTGTTTGTTTTGTTTTGCAGCAATTATAAATGGGATTGAGTTTTTGATTTGGTTCTCAGCTTGATCATTGTGTGTAGAAATGCTATTGATTTTTGTACTTGATATTATAACCTGAGACTTTGCTGAATTAATTCTTTATCAAATCTAAGAGTCTTTATGAGGAGTCTGAAAGTTTTCTAGATTTAAGATCCTATTATCAGAATACAGAGATAATTTTACTTTCTCTTTTCTGGCTAGGACTTCCAATGCCATGTTGAATAGAAATGGTAAAAGTAGGCATCCTTGTGTAGTTCCAGTTCTTTTCAGTATGATATTGGCTGTGGATTTGTTGGATATGGCTTTTATTATTTTGAGCTATGTTCCTTCTATGCCAGAGTTTTAGGGTTTGTATCACAGATGGATATTGAATTTTACTGATTGCTTTTTTGTGTGTCTTAGGATCATTATATCCTCTTGCTAGGTTGATCCCTTTATCATTATATATGACTTTGTTTGTCCTTTTTTACTATTTTTAATTTTTTTTTTTTTTTGAGACAGAGTCTTGCTATGTTGCCCTCAGTAGAGCGCTATGGCATCACGGCTCACAGCAACCTCAAACTCTTGGGCTTAAGTGATTCTCTTGCCTTAGCCTCCAAGGAGCTGTGACCACAGGTGCCCACCATAATACTTGGCCATTATTTGTTGCAGTCATCATTGTTGTTTAGCTGGCCCAGGCTGGGTTCAAACCCTCTAGCCTTGGTGTATATAGCTGGTGCTGTAGACACTGTGCTATAGGCACCGAGCCCTGTTTTTAAAGTCTGTTGTATCTGATATAACTATGACTACTCTTGCTTTTGATTTCCATCTGTGTAGAATATCTTTGTCCACTCTTTTACTTTCAGTCTATATTATGTGTCTTTATGGGTAAGGTGAATTTCTTGTAAGCAGCATATAGTTAGAATTATTTAAAAAATCCATTCTGGGCAGCATCCGTGGCTCAGTGAGTAAGGCACTGGCCCCATATACTGAGGGTGGTGGGTTCGAACCCAGCCCCTGCCAAACTGCAACTGCAACAACAAAACAAATTAAAAATAAATAAATAATCCATTCTGCCAATCTATGTCTTCTAAGTGGAGAATTTATCCATTTGTATTCAAGATTAATATTGATATATGAAGCTTTATTCTTGTCAAATTGTTAATTGATTTCTAGTTGTTTTATAAATTCTTTGTTTCTTTCTTTGAAAATATTTTCATCAAACTGGTAAACATAGCCTTCACTACATTTTCTTAATTATTGTGTTAAGACATTTATATTCTACATTTAGTAAATTTCACATGTACCCTTGTCTTTTCTCTTTTTGTCTTTGTGGTTTGCCAAACTTCTGTCATGTTGCCTTAATTCCTTTTTCTTCCTCTTTTGTGTGATTGTTTTATAAGGCTTGTGAGTTTTCTAAACACATGAAAATGTATTTTTGTAATGGTGAATACTGACTTTTCATTTCCAACTTTACCACACTTTTGAGCATTTCCTGTAGAGCTGATCTACCATGGTGAATTCTCTGTGTTTGCTTATCTCGAAAAACTTTATTCTTGCTTCATTTATGAAGCTTATTCTTATGTGAAATAACATTATTGGCTGGCAGTTTTTACTTTCAGTTCTTTGAAAATGCCATCTCATTGTCTTCTAGCCTGTAAGGTTTCTGTTAAGAGGTCTGATGTTAATGTGATGGGGTTTTCGTTTATTGAAGACTAGATGCTTTTCTCTTGCTAATTTTAAAATTCTTTTTTTCACTTCAACTTTAGTCATTCCAATTATAATATGCTGTGGTAAAGTACTTTTTGTAGTGTATTTGCCTGGGAATCATTTGGTCTCCTCTATCTGAATATCGAACTCTCTTGCTAGTCCTAGGAAGTTTTTATCAATTGTTTTCTTAAATAAGTTTTCTAAATATTTTCATCTCTTTCCTTTCAGGAATATTGATAACTTATAAGTTTGGTTGTTTTATGTAGTCCCAGAAGTATCAAAGGCTTTGGTCTTTTTTTTTTTTTTGAGACAGAGTCTCAAGCTGTTGCCCTGGTAGAGTGCTGTGGTGTGGCATCATAGCTCACAGCAACCTCCAACTCGGGCTCAAGAGATCCTCTTGCCTCAGCTATGCTATTTTTAGTGGAGATGGGTCTCGCTTTTGCTCAGGCTGGTCTTGAACTCATGAGCTCAAGCAATCCACCTGTTTTAGCCTTCCAGAGTGCTAGGATTACAGATGTGAGCCACCGTGACTGGCTGGCTTTGGTAGTTTTTTAAAATTCTTTCTTTATCTTATTTTTGTCTTATTGTATTATTTTAAAAGACTTGTACTCAAGTCCTAAGATTCCCCCTCCTTTTTGATCTAGTCTGTTTTTGAGATGTTTGAATGTGTTTTGTATTTCCCTTTGTGAATTTTTTAGCTCCAGAATTTCTGGGTTTTTTTTTTCTTTCTTTCTTTAAGATATCTGTCTCTTTGGCAAATTTTTCATTTGTATCCTGAATTGATTTTCTGATTTCTTTGTGATGGTTTTCGGATTTCATTGAGCTGCTGTCTCACAGCAGTCTGTGGGAGGGCCATGGGATTGTCCTGGGTGTGTGCAGGCACCCTTGGGCTCCCCTGTCCCTCCTTAGCTTAGTGACACCTGCAGCCGTGCCAGTCTGAATCCAGCTGATTCAGGGATGCTGCCTGGCCTTAAACTGCCATAATGGTGACTTGGGTTGTGATCAGAGAGGGTGGGATCCCTTCCAGGGAAACAGCATAGGTAGGATGCTGGGGAGAGTGCTGTCCACTTCTGCCTCAGACTCATAGCAGGCAGCGTGGCAGAAACTGTCCTAGGTGCGTGTAGGACAGCTTGGGTTCTTCTGTCCCTCAGCTGGGTGTGGCTGCAGCTAAGCTAGCCCAAACTGAGTCTGAGGGTAGGCTCTGCCCATCTTTAAATTCCCCCCAAAATTCCCTGAGTCTATGAACAGAGAGGGTAAGGTCCCTTTTCAGGCAGGCTGAGCTGTCAGGAAGCTGTGAGCAGTGCAGTTTGCTCAAAGCAGTCCCACAGCACCTGGCTGCAGGGTGGTGGGTGCCATCCCGGGCGTGTGTCAGAGAGCCTCCTTTCCTTGCCCCTCCTCAGCCAGGTGAGGTTGCAGCTGTGTCAGCCCAAACTCAGCCTGTGGGTCAAACTCTGAAGATACCACCTTGGACTTGGCTACTGGAAAGGCCGGGGCTCCACCCAGGCAAGCAGTGTGAATGAGAAACTGTGGGAAACGCTGTCTGCTCACATCTCAGTCCCAACAGCAGCCTGCAGCAGGGCAGTGGGGACCTTCCCAGGGGGTGTGGGGGCCTGGGCACCTCTACTCCTCTGCGCTGGTAGGCATGCCTGCAGTCTCCCATATCTAGGCACCCAGAATGTCGCCTGGCTTAAGCTGCTCTGGGCTCAGATGCCTGAGGGATCAGGCGTGGGCACCCTTTGTGGAGCAGCCTCTCTGACAATCTCTGAGCAGCTCCTCCTGTTAGTCCCAAGGCATGCATGGCCTGGGGGGTTCTCTTGTAGCCAAGATTGTAAGAGCCTATCTCGGGGAGTGGAGCCCTGCAGGCTTCTCTCTTGATGTTTTCCCAGGTCCAGGAGCCTCTCCCAGCTATTAGCCCGAGCAAGTTGCCTGAATCCTCTCCTCACCCACTTGTGGTGCTTCCTGTCTTTTCCCTGGTGAATCCTGGCATTCTCCCCCATAAGATCTGTACAAAATGTGAGAATCTGTTTGCTATTCTTGTTCCTCTCTGTGGAGAGAGCACCTACTACCTTTTGATCCTATTCCCCACTTTTTTTTTTAGAGACAGAGTCTCACTTTGTTGCCCTCGGTAGAGTGCCATGGTGTCACAGCTCACAGCAACCTCCAACTCCTGGGCTTAGGCGATTCTCTTGCCTCAGCCTCCCAAGTACTGGAACTACAGGTGCCCACCACAAGGCCTGGCTATTTTTTTGTTGCAGTTTGGCCGGGGCTGGGTTTGAGCCCCCCACCCCAGATACATGGGGCTGGTGCCCTACTCACTGAGACACAGGTGCCGCCCCCCCACTCCCCAATTGTATTTTTTTTAATAAAATGAGACTAATCTGACTTCACTAAGATTTTGTGAGTATTCATTAAAGATATATAAAGATGCATGGAGAGATTTAATATGTGTTTTTTTCTTGTATCTCAAATTCCTTACTGACCTCTTAGTTCAAGACAAGAGCAGCCATTTTGGGATACTAAAGATGCTGTACTAGTGAATCAGAAATATCTGTGTAAGGGATTAAAGTATATACTTAAAGAAATCAAAACTACATTGAATATTGAATTACAACCTAAAATGTTAAGAAAATTCTAAAGTGCATTAATTGATGTTAATTATGTTTTACCATTTAATTGATCTTTCCAAAAATATCATCTTGAAAACAGGAAGTAAACCGTCTTGCTTAGGTTTTCTTAGCCAACATAAAATGGAAGCTTGCCAGATTTCAAGTGACTGTGAGCCACACAACCAAGTCTGGTCATCCCAGCTCCTATTTTCTCAATAACATTACTAAGTCAGGAAAAAGTGTGGTAGGAGATGGGAGTGGGGTGGGCAAGGGGTGTTGGTGCGGGAATGTGCCTGTAATGAGTTGCTCAAGCTTCTTGCTCCTGATTTCTCTTTGCTTTTCTGAAAAGAACAAGTCAAAGTCAATGTCTTGCACTCTCTTTTCTTCAAACTGTATTGTTAGTTAGCTACCTGGTTATGGTTTTCTTAATTTTCTTTTCTTGCATTTTCTTTTTTTTTTTGAGACAGAGCCTCAAGCTGTCCTCCTGGGTAGAGTGCCATGACATCACAGCTCACAGCAACCTCCAACTCCTGGGCTCAAGTGAGTCTCTTGCCTCAGCCTCCCAAGTAGCTGGGACTACAGGCGCCTGCCGCAACACCCGGGTATTTTTTTTTGGTTGCAGCCGTCATTGTTGTTTGGCGGGCCGGGCTGGATTTGAACCCGCCGCCTTAGGTGTATGTGGCTGGCGCCTTAGCCGCTTGAGCCACAGGCGCCGAGCCTTCTTGCATTTTCTTGATAATATCTGTGTGAAGTCCACTGAGATTGGGAAGCAGAAAAAACATGTTCCTAGACAGTCTGATTTTCCTACTCCAAACAAGGCTAACGCGATAAAGGCCATTTTCTGTATATTTACTGCAGCACAGGTAGCTATTTGCAAGTTTCCATCCCCCTTTAAGTTGTCATATCATTAAAAGTAGTCTTTTAACTCTCATGGATGTGCAGTTTAATCAGAAACAATGATTTTCTAATACAATCTGAGGCTGTATCTACAAAATGCCTTAACACTCTGGCAAAAAGTGAAAAAATGTCCCAATATAGTGGCTGTTTCTTTAGTATTTATCATAGTCCAGGGGTAGATACTAAATGTTTACATTTTTTTTCTCTTAATTTTTATATCTATCTTCCAGAGGATTGTTTTAAAAATAAAGAAACATAGTTTAAGTGGCTTTCCCAAAGTCATGTAACAAATTGTCTCATTGTTGGAGGATGAAACTTGTAAATATGTAAGTTGTAACACAGCACGATAAACACAGTCATGAACTATCCAGGGCTGGTGTAGTATTTCTGAGTGGGAAAGATGGGCTGGTAAAGGAGGCTTCATGCAGGAGTCTACACTTGAGCTGAGTCTTGAAGGAAAGACGGGTTGTGATCAGGTGGGTATAGGTTGTAAGGGGAGTAAGGGTGACGGGGAATAGA
This sequence comes from Otolemur garnettii, assembly GCF_000181295.1. Taxonomy (NCBI): domain Eukaryota; kingdom Metazoa; phylum Chordata; class Mammalia; order Primates; family Galagidae; genus Otolemur; species Otolemur garnettii. The sequence goes on from NW_003852403.1 coordinate 25,110,252, forward strand.
ATGGATAACAGCAGGCTTTTTGTACATGTTTGTAAAGGAATGCACAGATCATGTGGGGAGCTGCAAATATGTCAAAGCATGGTGTGGAACAAGACACAGTGAAAGGTTTTATGTGGTCTTAAAATAATCTTTTTTCTAGAGGCAAGGATCTTCCTGTGTTACCCAGGCTGGGTTTGGATTCTTGGGCTCAGGTGATATTCCTGCCTCAGCTTCTCTAGCAGCTTGGACACTATGCAGTAAAGACCACATAGGGGCACTAAGTGGCCTTTATTGCAGAAGCATGACATGATGAGACCAGGATGACAGCAGTTTGGAAGACAAATTGGTGGAAAAAGTACTGGAAGCTGTGACAGTTGAGTCTATAGTTGAGATCGGAAAAGATGAGAAGTGAACTGAGGCAGTGTCAGGGCAGAGGGAGGTGAAAGTTGGTAATTTAGGGAGTGGGTGTCATAAAGAGCTTGATGTCTGGTTCAGTGTGAAGACTGGAGGGAAAAGAGGACTCTGGAATTGTGGTCTCACCTGAAGTTATGTGAAATGGCACGGAAAGTGTGGGAAAAGCAATGTCAGAACCTCTGAAAAGAAACAATTATGTTCTGCTAATGTTTATGTTTTGGGATAACCCTTTATACTCTTCCGGACCCCAAGGAGCTTTGGATTATATGGATTATATTTATATAGATTCCATTAAAATTTACTGTATAAAAATTTTAAAAAATATGTATTTAGTTATTCATTTAAAGATAACAAACCCTGCACATATTAACATAATAACATATTTATTATAAAAAATAACTTTTTAGGCTCGGTGCCTGTGGCTCAAGCAGCAAAGGCGCCAGCCACATACACCTCAGCTGGCAGGTTCAAATCCAGCCCGGGCCCGCCAAACAACAATGACGGCTACAACCAAAAAATATCCAGGCGTTGTGGTGGGCGCCTATAGTCCCAGCTACTTGGGAGGCGGAGGCAAGAGAATTGCTTGAGCCCAGGCATTGGGGGTTGCTGTGAGTTGTGATGCCACAGCACTCTACCCAAGGCAACAGCTTGAAGCTCTGTCTCAAACAAACAAAAAACAAAACTGTTTTCCAAAGCAAAACAAAATTTGGTGAGAAGAGTGCCATTGTTTGTAAATTTCTTTAATGTCTGGCTTTACAGAAAGTAGCTGGATTCTCATATGTATTAATCTGTTGCAATGTTTTGTTTTGTTTTGTTGTGAAAGGGGGGACTTGGGAGGATAGAAATTTTGAGCAGATCCATGCAGTTGCCTTGTCTTTTGTTGTGTTGAGACAGTCCCACCCTGTACCCTAAGTAGAGTGCAGTAGTGTCATCATAGCTCACTGCAACCTCAGACTCTTGAGTTTCCTGAGTAGCTGGGACTATAGGTGTATGCCACAACATGCTTTTTTTATTTTTCACTTTTTGTGGCGACAGGGTCTCATCCTGCTCAGACAAGTTGTGAATTCCTGAGTTCAAGCAGTCTTCCTGCCTTAGCCTCCCAGAGTACTAGGATTACAAGTTGAGCCACCTCGCCTGGCTGCACTATGTTTTTTAATTGATGTATTTGAAGAAAATTTGTTCTTACACAAAGATGTTGTTAGAAAAGGGAAGATTTTTTTTTTTAAAATAGCCTTTTCAGGGAATTGAAGAGTCTTCTTTGATCCTATACTAAAACTTACAAAGTCATAATATCCTAAAGAGTAATTTCGATGTGGACTTTGATAAAAAAGCATACTTTTTGTACTGTGGTATGTGTGTATATTAAATCCATTTGTTTCTACTGTACTTTGAATCAATCTTCATTTGTACCTGATTACACATGTATAATGTTGTGTCATTGGTCATTTGAAAAATGTTTGGTACAAATATGTTGATTTCTGGTAAGGCTTTTCCAGTTTCATTCACTGTCTCTTTTGCACCATCAGCATAATATGAACACAGTGGAAAAAAGCAGAGAATGTCTTACTACTATTATTAAACAGTAGTTTTTTTTTTTTTTTTTTGAGACAGAGCCTCAAGCTGTCGCCCTGGGTAGAGTGCCATGGCATCACAGCTCACAGCAACCTCCAACACCTGGGCTCAAGTGATTCTCCTGCCTTCGCCTCCCAAGTAGCTGGGACTACAGGTGCCTGCTACAACACCCAGCTACTTTTTGGTTGCAGCTGTCATTATTGTTTGGTGGGCCCAGGCTGGATTTGAACCCACCAGCTCAAGTGTATGTGGTTGGTGCCTTAGCCGCTTGAGCCATAGGCACTGAACCTATTAAACAGTATTATAGGCTGAGTGCCCATAGCTCAGTGAGTAGGTCTCTAGCCAAATACACTGAAGCCAGCAGGTTTGAGCCCAGCCCAGGGCTGCTAAACAACAAGACAACTGCAATCAAAAAATAGCTGGGCATTGTGGAAGGTGCCTATATCCCAGCTACTTGGGAGGCTGAGGCAAGAGAATTGCATAAGCCTAAGAGTTTGAGGTTGCTGTGAGCTGTGATGTCATGGCACTCTACCAAAGGTGACATAGTGAGACTCTGTTTCAAAAATAAATAAATAAATAGTTTCATAAAAGTGTTTTGATTTTATGAATTCCACAATGGATCTCAAGGACTACCATAGAGGTACACAGACCTTTTTTGCATAATTGCTGGTTTAAGGTCACGTTGGTACAGATGTGGGGAGATACCATACCATCAAAAGATTTCTACTTTTTGAAAAGTTTAAAGAAAACGCATTTCAGATTTTTGCTTCACTAAAAAAAGAGTGAGACAATCTTATCTGAAACCCAGGGCTTGAAATCATTTTTTAAAAATTCTTTCTTTGAAGTCTAAAGTTAAAAGTTTAATTGTTGGTGTTTCAACTTTTTTAGCATTGGTGTTTAGTGACCTGAGATGTCTTTTTTTCCGTGTCTCCCATGTCTAACATTCAACAGCCCTGACAACCAAATTACAGAAAAGTAAATGTATTTCCTCCTCCAAACAGTTTCAGAAATAGTGTCAATTTAGGGTGACATTTTTAGGGTTCACAAAATCAATTATTTAGAAACAGGTCTTATTTTGTGTCTTAAAGTATCCCATATGTAGTATTAATCCAAGTCATATTTTAGATAATGAGATAGTATTTTTTTCCCTTAAGTCACAAAAAAGGGTGCTGTATTTTAAAAGTTTTATTTAAAGTGTTAATTGTTTTATTTATTTCTTAAGAAGACTTTTTATGCAATCATGGATGATCATCTGAATCCTGGGTTGTTTTAAGTTCAGATTTCCTAAAATGTTTACATAGTAAATTCTTTTAACTTGTGTATTCTTTTAAATCACAGCCCAGGTAGCTATTTAAAGTAATGAAAATTATCTTAGTAATTCACATAATGAGCTGGGGTTAAATTGACTATGGTTTATGTGTTGTTTTTAGAGTAAACCTCAAGAACAGAAAATGTTGGGCAGCACCTGTGGCTCAAGGAGTATGGTGCTGGTCCCATGTGCCAGGGGTGGCGGGTTCGAACCCAGCCCTGGCTACAAACAAACAAACAAACAAACCAGAAAATGTTGCTGAAGACAAAAAAGCAAATTAGTTACAGCCAAAAGAGAGTTTTGTGAAAAACAGGTTATGAAGGGAGGAAAAGATTAACAAACAACAGCCTCAGAGCGATCTGGAAATAATTATTACCCTTTGATCTCAAGAAAGGAAATTAGATTATAATATTTTTATAAAAGAAATTCAAATTTACAGAAAAGTAGAGAATATTATAGCCAACAACCCTATGCTTACCGCTTGAATTTGACAGTTGTTAATATTTTGTTGCATTTGCTTCCTTTTTTGTGAAAACATTTTAAACTAAAAGATATCACTACATTTTACTTCTACACATGGTATCATGCTTCTCTGAAATATAAGACTTACAAATACAAATTTGACTGATGGGATGATCTGAGAACCCCAGAAGACCTGCCTGAAAGACGTTGTTTTGCAGACTGGGGTTTGCAAACTAAGCTCTAACAGAACGGCTAGGGATGATGAAGGAAAATTTTTTTTTTTTTTTGAGACAGAGTCTCACTGTGTTGCCCTTGATAGAGTGTTGTGGCATCACAGCTCACAGCAACCTCAAACTCTCAGGCTGAAGCGATTCTTTTGCCTCAGCCTCCCAAGTAGCTGGGACTACAGGCTCCGGCCACAATGTCCAGCTATTTTTTTGTTGCAGTTGTCATTGTTTATTTAGTTGGCCTGGGCTGGGTTCCAACCTGCCAGCCTTGGTACATGTGGCTGGCACCCTAACCACAGAGCTACAGGCACTGACCTGATAAAGGGAATTTTAAAAAGTTGTTTAGAGGATTTAGAAGAGGTGAAAACTGGGCTGAGGACAAGGACTTAGAAGAGACACAGATTGGGACAAGATTGATTAAGTTGTGCTATTTGGTCTGTGATTTAACCATTTTCCCCTCTCTAATGTCTTAATTTACATTTGCATTATTAATTCATTCTTTAGATATTGGATTTTTTTTTTAACTTGACCCTGACCTTAGAGGTAAGTGTGGAGTGAAAAATGAGGCTGCCCAGTGTATTCCTTGGGGCTGCACCACTAACATGACACAAGTCTAGGAATCCAAACTAAAGAGTTTTAACCAGTCAGTGACCGAATGTCCTGGTGGAGGCAGTTGATTATTCCTTTCCTTATTGCTTTTTCCTCTGCATTGAAATAATGCAGTGTGTCTTAATTTATTCAATGTCTTCTCATGCTTAGGCCTTGGATGTGGTTTATTATACACGGCAACAGTGACCATCACATGCCAGTACTTTGACAGTCGTCGAGGCCTTGCACTTGGCCTGATTTCTACAGGTAGGTTTCCAAAGTACATTCAGTATTGTCACTATTCTAAATAAAATTAGCAACGTAAACTAATATTGTTCCTATTCTAAGCAAAGTAAACATTAAAATTTACCTAGCACAGGTATGTTTAACCAATCGTTTTGTAGCTACCAATCAGATAGCAACATAATTTTTTAGGCTGAGCGCGCAGTTCCCACTTGTAATCCCAGCACTTTGTGAGGCCAAGGTGGGAGGATTGCTTAAAGTCAGGAATTGAAGACCAGCCTGGGTGACATAGCAAGAACCTGTCTTTATGTAAAAAATGTTTTAAAAATTAGCCAGGTGTAGTGGCATATACCTGCAATCCCTGAGGCAAGAAGATTGCTGGAGGCTGGGCGTGATGGCTCACGCCTGTAATCCTAGTACTCTGGGAGGCTGAGGTGTGTGGATTGCTTGAGCTCAAGAGTTCAATATCAGCCTGAGCAAGAGCGTGTCCCTATCTCTTCTAAAAATAGAAAAACTAGCTCGGTGTGGTGGTACACACCTGAAGTCCCAATCAGTTGGGAGCCTGAGGCAGGAAAATCACTTGAGCCCAGGAGTTTGAGGTTGCTGTAAGCTATGATGCCATGATGCACTTTACCCAGGGTGACAAAGTGAGACTCTGTTTCTAAAAAAAAAAAAAGATTGCTTGAGTCCAAGAGTTTGAGGTTGCAGTGAGCTATGATAGTGCCATTGTACTCCAGCCTGGATGACAGAGCGAGACCCTGTCTCTAAAAAAATTTTTTTAAAAAGATATATTTTTACTGCTAGCATGTCTATGTCATCAGTAGTGAGGCCAAGCACGGCCTCACTGCACACGTTGATGGAGTTAGGATGTAATTTGGTATAACCATTTTAAATATGTGATCAGTCTACTTAGACTATTTTGTTTTACAGATCTATTTTTCCTGCCTTTTCTCATGATATTTGAATTTTAAAATATGCAATTTTTTTAGAAAATTGAAATCAGAACCAGATGAGAGCAATACAAATTAATTGAGCTGACAGAAATGTAGCATTCCATTCTGCTCAGGGTGATAAGTGCTAAAAAAGTGGAGCAGTCATACTGTTGCATTAGTATACAAACCAGCAAACTCTGTAATGTGAATACTCTGTCAAATTCCACTTTAGTTTTCTCATAATTGTATTAATGAATTAAAAGTATGAATTGCTCATTCTGATGATTCAGCAATGGATTTGAACTATCCATCCATTTTAAATATCCTACAATTAAACTATATTATTCATCTCAAAAAATAAAATGTGAAAATTTGCTTTTCCCAAAGGAATAAATAGCATAAAGTCTGGCATGTAATCAGTGCAAGAAAGGTAGTGGCTGTGAATCCTACTTATGCCATTTAGAGTTATGGCAAATTTTCTAACTATCTGGTTGGGGTTACTTCATCTATAGATTGTGAGTAATAATAGGACCTAACCAATAGAATCCCCCCCACTTTTTTTTATTTTGAGACAAGGTCTGGCTCTGACCTGGGCCCAGGCTAAAGTATAGTAGTGTCATCATGGCTCACTGCCACTTCAAACTTGTGGGCTCAAGTGATCCTCCTGCCTTAGCCTCCCAAATAACTGGGACTACACAGGTGTATCACTATACCCAGATACTTTTTCTATTTTTAACAGAGACGGGGGTCTCACATTTGCTCAGGTTAGTCTTAAACTCTTGGCCTCAAGCAATCCTGCCACCTTAGCCTCTCAAAGTGCTAGGATTATAGATGTAAGCCACTGTGTCCGGTCGGGTTCCTTAAAAGTTTATATAAGCTCATGCCATATAAAGCGCTTACCACTACAGATGCTAATTCTTAAATGTCCTATCAGTGTCACCACTTTTGTTATTGTATTTATCTTCAGTATTCTTGTTGTGGTTTTAATATGAAGTTTTCATGTAAATGCCAGTATAAGAAAATAAATTAAGTTGTGATACTGCTAATTCTTGTCCCAAGAGCCTGAAATGATAAGAGATTAAGATCGAACACCTGCTATTCCCATTTCAGGTTCAAGTGTTGGCCTTTTCATCTACGCTGCTCTGCAAAAGATGCTCATCGAGTTCTATGGGCTGGATGGTTGTTTACTGATCGTGGGTGCTTTAGCTTTAAATATATTAGCCTGCGGCAGTCTGATGAGACCCCTCCAGTTTTCTGATTGTCCTTTGTCTGAAAAACCACCTCTGGAAAACCTACCCGATAAATACTCCATTTATGATGACAAAGAAAAGAACCCAGAAGAAAACATTAACATTCTCGACAAGAGCTACTGTAGCGAGGAAAAATGCAAGAACGTTTTAGCCAATGGCCACTGGAAACAGGAGAGTCTCCTTCAGAAAACCCCCGCAACCATCGCACAAGCAAAAGAGCCCGAAACGTACAAACAGAAAGTGGCAGAACAGACATATTTTTGTAAACAGCTTGCCAAGAGAAAGTGGCAATTATATAAGAACTACTGTGGGGAAACTTTGGCTCTTTTTAAAAACAAAGTATTTTCGGCACTTTTTATCGCTATCCTACTTTTTGACATTGGGGGGTTTCCACCTTCGTTGCTTATGGAAGATGTAGCAAGGAGTTCGAATGTGAAAGAAGAAGAGTCTTTGATGCCGCTTATTTCCATCATAGGCATCATGACAGCAGTTGGCAAACTCCTGCTAGGCATACTGGCTGACTTCAAGTGGATTAATACCTTATATCTTTATGTAGCGACCCTAATCATGATGGGCCTGGCCTTGTGTGCAATTCCGTTTGCCAAAAGTTATGTCACACTGGCAATACTTTCTGCAGTTGTAGGGTTTCTTACTGGTAATTGGTCCATCTTCCCATATGTGACCACGAAGACTGTGGGAATTGAAAAATTAGCCCATGCCTATGGAATATTAATGTTCTTTGCTGGACTTGGAAATAGCCTTGGGCCACCCATTGTTGGTAAGAGATTTATTTTAACTCTGTATCTCCAGATATAGATATTCAGATCGTAATAATCGTGCAGATTTATATAATCGAAAATAAATCTGCATGGAATGATTCATTGTAAATGATTTATTAAGATTGCTTTGATATAATTTAGAAGGTCAATATATGTGTTCTGGGATTTGTATTTATTATTTATTTGGAAGAAGCTCAAAATATATGCTTATTTTGGTCTAAATATTTGGTAGATTCCTATCTTTTAACTCCCAATAAGCCAGTTTGAAAGTAGTAGGGTAATATATATCCTAATCCCAACTACATATGAAAGGGATGAAATTAGGGTATGGACTTGACATTTATTCTACTTCTGTGAAACTCACTCTTTCCTCATTGTTTTTCCAGGTTGGTTTTATGACTGGACCCAGACCTATGACATTGCCTTTTATTTTAGTGGCTTCTGCGTCCTGCTGGGAGGCTTTATTCTGCTGTTAGCAGCCTTGCCCTCTTGGGATGCCTGCAAGAAGCAACTCCCCAAGCCGGCTCCAACAACTTTCTTGTACAAAGTTGCCTCTAATGTTTAGAGGAATATCGGAAGGCACTATATTTGCTGTGTAATTTTTGCTACCGCATAGCAAAAATATTTTGACAAATTCTCTAAGAGTCAAGACATTTTTCATAACCAAATTTCATGTGGCTGACTCTGAATTTTGTTTTTACACATTCGATTCCTTACATGTACTGTATATGTCATGGTTTTGTTTCTTCCCCCCCCCCCACCAAAAAGTGGGACTATTCTGTTTTCTGTCATCCATTAGTTCTTAACCTTGTAAAAATTTTGGCCAGCTTCTGAAGCCTTTTTCTGTGTAAAGTAGCGTTTCTCTGCCGACTCTGTTCCACTGCAAGGCACCCAGAGGGGTCTCTGCTATTTTAATATTGGTGCAGCAGAATGGGATACGAGTGATGGCCACTACAGAAGAAATCACTCTCTTCCATACGTTGGACTAGCTAGTAAATAAACTTTAAGCCAGCCAGGAAATTAGAGCGGATATTAAAATAGCCTTAAGAATTGCAGTGGAGCAAAGCAGTCATTTATATTTGTGCTTACAGTCACCACTTCTCATTATTCGCTATTTCATTGTTTACTTTGATGAAGCAGCCACATGTCATTTGGTGTCCCACGGCAGCGCTAAACCACGTCCGTTCCCTAAGGTGTTTGCCCAAGTGCAGGCAAACTCCAAGCAGCCCAGGAGTCCCTGTCGCCTTTCTTCATGGCTGGCCACTGGAACCTCACTCCCTCTTGTTTGTCAGCATCTGCTCAGCTGAGGTTTCCCAGGAAGTGCTGATTTTACCTGTTTCCAAATTGGAAATGCATTTTTCAACCATTCCATTCTGGCAAATGGGAAACATCCGTTTGCTTTGGACACACTGGGGATGGATTGCAAGTCTTTGCACTTTTCCCCACTGACGCATTTATTTGCTACTATCAGATATTACCACTATGAAATTTTAATTCAAGGGCAGAACTAAAAAGTGAATGAGTCTCTGTGTGTGTGTGTGTGTGGAGGGTCGGGGGCATGGTGGCTGTGCCTGCGTGCTCTGATTCTGCGTGGGACATGGGAAGGGGAAAGGACAATGAGGACTTAATACCCTCCCTTATTCAACTTCATCTGATCTTAAGAGGAATGTTCCAGGAAGAAAATCAATGTTAGAGAAGTTGACATATTTTTTTTTTCTAAAGTAATGTGTTTTAAACTCTGGTATTCATCAGAATTCCCGATGGATCCTTTTAAAAATGTAGGAACCTGAATATCTTGCTTAGAGATTTTAAGTCTGTAGTTCTAGGCTGTGGCCCAAGCCTCTATATTTTTAACAAATTCTTCAACTGATTCCAACAACACAGCCTGGATCAAGAATGGCTAGTTTATAAGACTGGCAACAGCGAAACATGTACGCTCTTAAATTATCGTAAAGAACAAACCACAAGGTCAGGGAGCTTTTATAGTTGAGTGATCTTTAAATAGGAGGCAACCTTCCCGTTGTGCCAAAAATCGTCTTTTCATTTCTTTTGAAATACGTAAGATTATTTTATACTTCTATGTTGCCTTTCTTCGAAGGCGCCTTGAAGCACTTTATAAGCACGAGTCCTCACAACGCCTCTGTGAGGTAGGTAAATAGTACTTTTCTATATGATAAACCTGGAGTTTGGAGTATTTCACACTGAGTTAAATCTACTCAATAATGCAATGGTGGGGCTCCAAGGTGCCTTGGACTTCTTCTGCTCCATACTCAAGACTTCTGGAAGGTTTTCTGTACCTCATTCTTTAGTCACTTTCAAAGTTAGGAAATAAAATAAGTGACTTTTTTTTTCTAACTACATGTTTTTGTGTTGAAAATTCTTTTCTTGCCAATATTATGTTCAGGAAATCCAATAGCCTGAAAAAGTTTGGCTTTTATGACATCTCCATGTTCATCAATATCGTGAATTGTCCAAATGCATCTTCGCCGTGTCTTTAACTAATACTGTCCAATGCGTGAATTATCTATTGTCTAGGGGATGAATTTGAAGTTACAATAAAATATTCGTGTCGGTTTTGCATCAGTTGTGTTGCTTTTTCTCCTCTTAGTCACCTTGCCTCCCAGGTATGTCGATACATCACTTGAACGTAAAAATATAAATTGCTTGATGCAATTCAGACCCCAGAATTTGGTGATTGACAAGAGAATATTCAAAAGTCAATTTGCTTAACTGTTTTAACCATTGCCTTCCGAAAAAACTAATATATCGAAACTGCAGAATCCTCTTAAGGAAAAGAGGACAGATTCCCCTCTCAGATTCTCAATGATGACATCAACAATTTATAGAATTCTTAATATGTTCTAAGGGTATTTTGTTTAACCTTCATAATAACCCTGTGAGGTGGAGATTACTACCCTCATTTTATAATTTGAAATATAATTGTCATGCTGATAGGAACAACATGTTACAAAGACATAACTGATTTCCAAAAGCAAAATGAGAAACGTTTCTCTTTGTAGAAATCACAGTAAAGCCTTTTATCTCTAACATGGCTTAGGGAATGAGGCCTCGTGCAGGGATGGTTGCTCTTAAGCCAAGCCTTTAGTGAATATGTTACTGAAATTTGGTGATTGTCCTTGTGGCAGAATGAAGAACAAGGACAAGTGGCTTGAGGAAAGGGAAAGAGAAGTTTATTAATTTGCTGCAAATAATGGCAGACTGGAGTCTTAGGGGGAAAAAAAACCACAATCATGGCTCGCACTATAAGCAGAAATACAGAGCTTTTAAAGAGGCGTGTTCAGCTTCTTGCTGCTGCTGTTTAACTATACGATCCACTGTTGGTCCTGACCTTCTCCTGGGAAATGGATCCTGTGAACAATTCCTTAGAGCCCATCTGTGGTACAAAAAGGCAAAGAATACATACCTGCCCCTCTGATTACTGGCCTTTAGCAGGAATGAAAATTTTAATTCCCAAAAAAGGAGGAAAGGGTTTTAAAGAGACAGCTTGTAATATATTTTGCCCTTCCTTAGGCCCTTACTTCTGTTACATACTGAGAAGTCAGATCATGTAATTATTTATGACTTGTTCATTTTCAAAGAATTAGCATTTTGAAGACATACTTCGTAACATATATGGATTAGAATATAATTGTTATTTTGTGACTCAGAAGATACTGTTTTTATTTTTATTTTGAGACAGAATCTCACTTTGTTGACTTCAGTGGAGTGTCATGGCTTCATAGCTCACAGCAACCTCAAACTCTAGGGCTCAAGCAATTCTCTTGCCTCAGACTCCCGAGTAGCTGGGACTACAGGCACCTGCCACAATACCCGGCTATTTTTAGAGATGGGGGTCTCACTCCTGCTGAGCCTGGTCTTGAACTCTTGAGCTCAAGTGATCCACCCACCTCCACCTCCCAGAGTACTAGGATTATAGACAGGAGCCACTGCACCAGGCCTATGAGATACTTTAAAAAAAAAAAAAAATTAGGTTACTAGGAGGGTTCATGCATTTAGGTAGACTGTGTGCATTTGTAAGGTGAAGTCTGAGCTGTGGCTTAGTCCTTCACCAGGGAAGGTGCCATGTACTCCTACACTGCACCTGTTAGGTGGAACTTACTCAACCCCTCCCCTCCTCCCCACTTCTTGAACTTATTGTGATTTTCCCTCCTGTGGGCATGCGGTTGTTGATCTACTAGTTTCAGCTTAGTACAGAGTACATGGGATGCTTGATTTTCCATTCTGGAAATATTTTACTTAGGAGAATGTTCTCTAAATCCTTCCAGGTAAATACAAAAGGGTGGAAGTCTCCATCTTTCTTTCTGGCTGAATAGCATTCCATGGTGTACATATACCACAATTTAGTAATCCATTCATGGGTTGATGGGCACTTGGGTTGTTTCCACATCCTTGGCATTGTGAATTGATGCCTTCAAGTATAAATGCCCTTGTGGTAAAATTATGTTTTTGCTTCTGGGTAGATACGTAGGAATGGGATTATGGGATCAAACGGGAGGTCTACTTTTAGTTCTTTGAGAATTCTCCATACTTCTTTGCAAAAAGGCTGTATTACTTTGCAATGCCATCTACTCAAAAGATACTTCTTGATCTTGGAAGTACTTTGGGCTGAGTTTGGGAAAGTTTGTGTGCCCCCAGTCCCTGACTTTAGCAGCTCCTCACATGGCCTCCTGCCCCTCTCTGAAGTGATCTAATTTTCTCTAAGGTAATCATGTCCCAGGGAAGGGGAGAAGGTTCAGCCACCAATTTATAAAAGGCTCATGAGAAACAAATTCCCAGGGACCAGGAGTCCCAGCAGTGGGAGGTCATGACCGAATGTATGTGCAGGCTGACTTATCCTAAGACCTTAGCCTCCACTCTTAGCAATCAGTATAGAATTATCTTAACTCAGGTTGTTCCAAGACATAAAGGAGAGCTCTATTTTGAAGGAAAGTGGTTTCATTTTTCTCTTTTACATAGAAAGAGTATTACATTGACTACATAAATTACACAACTTACATTAGCACTACCACACAATTTCTCCATCCTTAATAGCAAGCACAGGACCTTTTGCTGCATAGTCAACTATGTCTGAAAGGATGCCAATTAGTAAGAGCCTTCTTCAAGTAAGGGGTTTAACCACTCATTAAAATGATCAAAGATCTATGAATACGTGGACGATATTGGGGATTCAGTATACCATACTCATTATGGCTGTGATTCCACATCCAGATCACCTGGGCTCAAATCTGTCTCAGTCTTTGAGAGTCCTTGTGGCCGTAAGCAAATTATTTAGCCTCTCAAAGCCTCAGTCTTCTCATTCATAAAACATACTATAGGGTATTGTGGGAATTAAATAAGATAACCCATATAAGTGCCTGGCCCATGGTAGGTGTCTAATAAATATATATTAGCTATTATTATTGTTGTGGTGATCATTCTCACGAGTGTGGCTTCTCTGTACCTGCGCAGGTACCCAGTGTTCCTAGGCCTGGGTGTAAGGTAAATGTTTGCATTAAAAGCCTTCATTTAGAAGAAAAATAATGAGCTTTTAGTTATCCCTAACTTTACAAGTATCACAGCTCAGCCTTCCCCAAGCATGTTCTTGTCAAACTCTTTTACTCTTAGGGATTCATGACTCAGCACATTTCCCTGGAATTGCCATTCAGAAGCTCAGACACCAAACAAAACACACAGTGTTCCTCCACAAATCAAATAGAATCCACTCTGTAAATAGAATTGCTATGGGAATTTGAACTTTTTTTTCCTTAAGAACTCTCATCTGAGCTGCTCAGAAGGTAGGCCTGAAATCGGCCAGAAAGCAAAATGATCTGATTTGTTTACCCAGTGCTAATTGGTTTCGGCTCAGGGGCCCTTACCTCACTGCTCTCCAGCCTTGGAGATTTCATCTCAAGAGAGTGTAATTCCTTGCCAGGTCTTCTGGGATTCTATTCCTAGCGCATCTCAGTCACATTAGTTGCTTTTTACTGCATGCATTCCTTGTCCCAAAGAGTCATTTACTTTTATTCTTTCTCCTTGCAGAAAGAAAAGAAAAACTTTTATTTAATCAGATGTTTTACTAAGTGGTATTCTAAAATCTTTGCCACGTGCAGTGGCTCACTCTGGGAGGCTGAGGCACGTGGATTCCTAGAGCTCAGGAGTTCAAGACCAGCCTGAGCAAGAGTGAGACCCCCATCTCTACTAAAAATAGAAAAACGAGCCGGGTGTCATGGTGGGTGCCTGTAGTCCCAGCTACTTAGGAAGCAAGAGGAGTGTTTGAGCCCAGGAGTTTGAGGTTGCTGTGAGCTATGACATCATGGCACTCTAGTTGGGAGCAACAGAGTAAGACTCTTTCTCAAAAAAAAAAAAAAAAAAATTGGGAATGAAGGAGATCAGGAAATTTCACCCCCAAATATGACTCTTTAGTATAAAGAATATTTCAAATGAAAGGCTGTTAGAGATCAACAGGTCTTAGAGGGGGGTTTCCAATGTCTACATAAACCAGAATGACCTATCAAAAGAGCAGTTGACGTCCCCTTCCTGTTATCTCAATATACTATGGGAGAGAAGATCAAGAATGCAACCAGAACTGGTACAAATCATTTTAAACATAATACCTGTCTTTCAGGTTAATTCAGGAGTCAATCTGCTCCCCCCCCTTCATTCCCCCAGGATCTATTCATTCTCCCTAGCAACCATTTATTGCCATAAACAGAATTATCTATATTCCTCATCTCCCCTTCCTCTCTAAAATGAAGACATATAAATTTCTGGACCTCACTGGGATGTTGGGTAATCACTCTGTGATTCTCCCTAACAGTAAATAACCTTTTATTAACCTGCATTAATTGTGTGTTGATCTTTCAGTGAACTTCTAGGGGAAAGGGAAAGTTTCCCCTCACCTCCACAATAAGCAACACATCTTTAATAACAAAACAATTGACTGTGGTTAAGGTGCTGTCCTGCTGTAGGTCACCTTAAATCTAGTCACAAAAATATACCTGTGTTTTCTTCCTGGAAAATGTCTTGATGTGATAAAGCAAGTCCTTGTGTCTCCAACTTAGATCTGAAAACTCTTGAACATTTACAGCAATGCCAAAATAGGGCATTGCTAAAATAGCCAAAACGACTCTAGAACCCTAACATCAAAGGAACAGTTGTTTTTCAGGAAAGAATTTCCTAATAAATTTCTGGCATGCAAACTTTGTAGCATAGTCTATTTCCCAGAAAACCTGACTGAAGACAATTGTAATTCCAACACAGTGGAATTCCAACACAGGGTCATCAGAGTAGAGAGGGAACAGGACATCTTTTTTGAGGGCCTTTTATGTGGCAGTATTGTTCCAGGTACTTCCCAAACCATGTCTGGTCCTGTTTGAGCTCTGAAGGCATTGGCAGGGGTGGCTACTTAACTATCAAGACGTCACAAAGATATCTTTTATATCATTCAAAATCTGAATGTACGTACCTTTTGACCCATTAGTTTCACTATTAAGAATTTATGCTGATCTTGGCCAGGCACAGTGGCTCACCCCTGTAAACCCAGCACTTTGGAAGACCAAAAGGCAGGAGGATCGTTTTAGACTAGGCGTTCAAGACTAATTTAGGCAACATAGCAAGACCTCGTCGCTACAAAAAAATAATGAAAAAGATTAGTTGGGTGTGGTAGCAGTCACTTCCCACAAGGTATGTGGGAAGCTGAGGCAGGAAGCTCACTTGAGTCTACGAGTTTGAGGTTTCAGTGAGCTGTGATTGATCCACTGCAGTCCAGCCCAAGGGGGAGAGAGAGAGAGAGAGAAGGAAGGAAGAGAAGGTGGGAGGGAGGAAGAGAAAGAAAAACTTTATACTAAACTTGTAGATGTCTGCAAACAGGTACACAGATATTGATTGCAGTGCTGTAAGGGTGAAGCTGGAAACACCCTAGATGACTAAGAACAAAAGGCTCAATAAAGACATGATACTGACACAATGAACTGCCATGCTGCCAATGAAAAGAACAAGACAGACCAAGATGTGCTGACGTGGGATGTGCTTCCTGACGTATTAGGAGAAGGGGTGTTTGTGTGACAGTCTGGATCCCACTGGGAAACTCGATGTGTCCCAGATGGTTCAAATGCCCAGACTTTAATGAATAGACTGTGAACAGAAGTGTGGGCGGGGCATGTTAAGGCACTCAGACACGGGCACTGGTGGGAAGCCTTTGCCGCAGTGGATACTGTGCTGCTCTCCCCGGGCCTTTTTTTCAGGGCTGATGCCCCATCCACAGGGGCTGGGACTATCAGCTTTTGTTGGCTCACAGCTGACTCCTCACTAGAATTGCCCTCTGCCACCACAAGGGACAGCCTTGCCCAGGTTGCACTTTCTCTTGGGGGTGGTCATGGCCAATGACTGTCCAATTCTGGGATACCAAACCCCAGACCCCTCCCCCAGTTTGGGATAATTCAGAAAGGCCACCCTCTCTGAAGCATTAGCTGAAGCCTCATTAACCTGCATTTTAGGCCAGCTTCTCCTTCCAGCTAATCCTGCTTCCATAAAATGATTTGTATAATATTATTAACAGCAACTTTATTCAGAAGAGCCAAAAAAAAAAAAAAAAACTAAATATCTATTAACAGGGGAATTGCCAAAATTATAGTAAAATTTATAGTATAATTCATACTATAGAATACTATTCAGTATTTTTTTTTTTCTTTTTGTGGTTTTTGACCGGGGCTGGGTTTGAACCCACCACCTCCGGCATATGGGGCTGGCGCCCTACTCCTTTGAGCCACAGGTGCTGCCCAATACTATTCAGTATTTTTAATATTAAAACACAACAGTATGGATTAGGTTTGACAGACATAGCAAGTAAAAATGCACATATGATATGTTGAATATTTTTAAAAATATAAATGCATATGTATTTAATCCTGTATTTGAAAAAATGTTAACTGAAAGTATTGGGAATTAAGGACATTACAGTATCGATTGATTTTTTTTCATTTACAGATGGTTGCTAGGTTCTTTGCTTTGTACTGCATGAAGACAAAAAGAAAAGGTTTCTGCCTTAACGAGGAATTTATAATTCAGTGTGGTGCAAACAGTGACAACAGTGCAATGGGACAGGGCTGTCACGGAGGTGGATTACAAGGTCCAAGGGACCAGAGAAGAAAGTGGGTCTAACTCTTAAGCAAGTCTTTAGTTTACAGGAGATGGAGCCAGGGCTGAGGCTGAAATGAAGCCAAGTTCATCACACTTGGCTGGTAGAATTCATTAAGAATAATGGGAAGAGGCTCGGCGCCTATAGCTCAACCGGCTAGGGCGCCAGCCACGTACACCTAAGGTGGCGGGTTCGAATCCCCAGCCCGGACCTGCCAAGCAACGATGATGGCTGCAACCAAGGGATGGCCGGGCGTTGTGGCGGGCGCCTGTGGTCCCAGCTACTTGGGAGGCAGAGGCAGGAGACTCGCTTGAGCCCAGGAGCTGGAGGTTGCTGTGAGCTGTGATGCCACGGCACTCTACCCAGGGGGACAGCTTGAGGCTCTGTCTCAAAAAGAGAAAAAAAAAAAAAAAAAAAAAAAAAAGAATAATGGGAAGAGAGGAAGACCTCTGGCTAAATAATGGCAAGAGTAGGGGACAACTTTGTATCCCATATTCAAAGTTTAGGTATTGAGAATCCAGGCGGGATAGTATTTGTTTTTTAAATTAAGTGTACAAGTTGATGAGTTTTAAATGTGTATGCCTGTGTACATACCACCCCAATCGACATTTTCATTCCTCTAGCAACGTCCCGGAGCCTCCTCCTACTCCACCCCCACCTCCCAGAAGCACCCACTCTTCTAATTTCTATCATCAAAAGTTAATTTTACTTGCACTTCATAAAGAAGAAATCATTCAGGATCGACTCTTTTGTATCCGACTTCTTCGAACATAATATTTTTGAGATGTATCCATGTTCAGTTTGCCAGATAAAATATAGCATGCCCAGTTCAATTTGAATTTCAAATAAACGTCAAATAATTTTTTTAGCAGAAATATCTCCCATGCAATATGTGCTTTTTTATTTGCTAAATCTGGTCATTGTTGTGTTTTCAATATATTTTTAAAATGCTGAATAGTATTCTGTAGTATGACTATACCACCATTTCCATAATTTATTTGCCTATTAATGGATATTTCACGTCTGTAGCTATTATAAATGAAGTTGCTATGAATGTTTTTAGGCAATTTTTTTCATGATGTATGTTATTCTTTCTTTAGGGAGAAATACCTAGACTTGCTAGGTCATGAGGTAGATGTGCTTTTTTTTTTATTGTTGTTGTTGTTACAGGAAAATTTTAGTTTTTCACTTTATCAAAAGAATTCTGAGCTAGGGAATGACATAGTCCAATTTGCATTTGGGAAATATCCCTCTGGCAGCTGGTGGAGGGCAGGGAGAAAGCTAGAAGCAGGAAGATGGAGAAGGTCATTTCCAAGTCCATACAGGATGAGGGATATTTGAATTATGGTGGAGGAGAGGATAATAAGGGAGAGATTTAGGAAGCAGAATCAATAAGGCGTCTGGAGAAGCTGTCAGTGAGAGATTAAGGGAGAAGGCGATGTCTGAGCGTCTGGCTTCCTACCAGATCATTATGGAGGGTTGCTGAGGACGTCAGCTTTATTCACCAAACTCTCTTTAGTACGGCGTCTGATCATAGTAGAGCCCAACTCAAATTTTGTTTCCTATTATGCTGCATGACACCAAGAAAAAAGAACTCAAAATCCCTTAGACTGATTGTATTTCCATCAATATCTTTAGCTAGTACAGATATGATGAGGACCATATACCAAAGGCCATACCAGAGAGGAAACAGAAGATGACATTTAGTTAATGAGAGTAACCTTTTGCCAGACACTATAATTTCAGATTCTTTTTAGCATCTGAATGGCTCCCGAAGTCACACTATCATAATGTTTGGAGGGACTTTATAAAGGCATCTCATCCACTCGGTTACTTTCGAGATTAATAATAGTCCTGAGTTACATCCTTTCTTTGCTTCTGACTAGCTATGTGACAATGGCCAAGTCACTTACCTCTCTGAACCTCCAGGCCCTCCTCCATATGTGAAGGCTAAATGAAGTGGTTATATATGTGTATCTCAACAAACTTCCTCTCCCTTCTTTCGGTACCTGTCAACACTAGGTGATCATAGCTGTGTACTTCTCACACACAATGGGTTGACAGTTTTGCTCATCAAATCAGTCCCCGATTAGTGAGTCTAAAGATGTGTCCTCAAGTGTTAGCTGTGACCGTACAAAGGCCCTCCCCTCCACCTTGCATGTGTCCTGAGCTGCTGGTGAGACGTACCTTTCTGCTGGGCCCATGTTTTGCGCAGTGCCTTCTTTAGTAATCAACATCTCCCATGTATGAGGAGCATTTTTTTATCGATTAAGTGCCTAAACTTGAATTCAGAAAGACCAGAGAAGCTTTCAATGCCTATTTGCTGTGTGACATTAAGCAAGTTGCTTAACCTCTCAGAGTGTCAGTTTCTTCATTAATAACAATACTTACCTTTCCATTTCCAATGATGGTTGACGTAAGTAAGGTTTGGAAAGCCCTTAGCACAGAGCTTGGGACCTTGTGAGCATTCAGTCATGGGTGGCTAGGAGGCTGGCCACTGTTGGGGGCTCTGCTCTTAGAAAGGCACTGGGCTCCTTTTTAGTCAAAGCCATCAGCTTTAGTCCCCATGAGCTGGAATCTGCTGATCCTGCTGACAGGAGAGCCTGGGAGTATGGGAGATCTTGCCCAAGGCTATGCATATGGGTGGACAAGTCATTTTCCTCCACACTCTCTGTTAGCAACCAGCAGTTATGATTAGAGAGCTGAAAAAAGCAGGGAATCTTTATTCTCCCCATCAATAAAATCCTACCTGTGGCTGCACAGGTATTGGGAGCCACTGATTCATTTGAGTTTGACGACATGTTTAGCTCCCCCACAGGGCTCAGAGTTTCCCAAGGATTCCTCCCTGGTGAGCAGCAATTTTTCCAGTGATCTAGGTGAAAATAGCTTTATTCCCAAGGCCTGTTATTGGAGGGATTGTGTAAGATCTACAATCAGAGAAGAAAAAACTGTAGCTTGGAATTTTTGAGTTAAACAAGAACTGGAGAGAAACAGACATCTAGGCAAGGAAAATACAATGAACAGGGATTTGAACTATCAGATCAAAATGAGACCCTGACACATAGGATGAACATCATGTTGGATTTTAAGGCCAGCTGCCTGGATCCCCACTTGTTGGAGTGCGCTTGATCGAAAAACACCCTAAAGTCAGGCAAACATGAAACAAAGTGTATGAAGGGAAACAAAGGTAGGTTTGCAGAGTGAGAGGAAGATCTAGGCTTATAGAGCAAGAGATGTTCACCATAGACAGCGAGTGGGCTGCCATTGCCAAGGCAAGGAGGCCAAGAGGCAAAGAAGCAGGGGTTATGGCCAATGGTTTTCCTTCACACTGCCCAGGTCAGGCCCACCTCGTGGTTCAGAGGTCACCTTGGAACCAGTGTCTTACTACATGTGGATCTCCCATGAGCCTCTCTGAGAACCTATGAGAGAGTTGCGCCACAAGATAATTAACCGTATGACTGTTTTGGGTCACCTTCAAGACTCTATTGTACTGATGTTAGGTGAGAGTCTTCTATATCCTTTTCCAGTTGGGACGGTAAGTTCTGACTGGTAGATGGGCAGGGTGATCCCTCTGCCCCATGTATGAGCAATTGCTTGGGACAAAATTAAGGTGGGCCACACCAAGATGGCAGCCTGGGGGCTCAGCCCTTGTCTTGCTTCCCCAGAAGAGCTGTTCCTAACTAACTACCTAGCAATAATTTGGTCACTTGACGCCGTAAGGTTCTTCCCAAAGTAGTTAAGCCCTTCATTCTAGCTTTCTTCACCGTGTAAACCCTTCAGAGGTCCCCTGTGTTCTGCCCAGGTAGCTAAACGCCATGGGGGAGTCTGACTTTAGCGTCTCTTTGGGATGTAGTGGCCAAAGGAAACCTTCCCCCTTTTCGCTCTGTTTCACTAACAAAATCAACTAACAAAAAGCAGGTTAATAGGAGAAAAGGCACACAATGTATTAATGTAAGTAGGAGCCTTACGAAGAACTCAAAGAAATGGCCAGGGGGTGGAGGCTTTTATACCATCTTGCAGTAATAGAATGCAGGGGAGGCTTTGGGATCACAGCAAAACAGGCCATAGGCATGACTAGCAGAGGTGGTCTGATTATGCAGATGAACCTCACAGGTAGCAGCCCCCAGAGAGTAGACAACTAAGGTTTCTTTCAGACACTCATAAGTGCTAGACTCTTAGTTAATCTTGGCTAGCTACTAGTGAGGGCCTCAGAGAAAACTCTCTACATCCAACTAGGTTTTCTTTACAGGTGTAAAACTCCCTGACCAAAGAAAATGTTTCATTCTTGTATTTCCAACCCTTCTGAATAACCAACTTGAAATATGTTGAATATATTGTGGAGTGAAATAGTTGTTTCCTTCAGGGAGAAGTCAGCCTCCTTTTTTGGTTGTGAGAGGCAGCATGGTCTATAGGGCCCAGGAGGCCAAAGGCACTACGTGGCCCCTTGACGCTGCTTTGGTGGCTTCCTACTGGTCTCCTTCAGCTAACATATTCACAAAGTCCAGAAACGCAGCAGACAAACGCATATGTGCTCCCAGGACTGGGAACAGAGAATATAAGGCTGCTTAAGATTTGTCCTGCCAGCCTGGAGTTCATATGCTGCCTAGGGAGAGACAAATGTATATTTAGGATACAAACTGGGAAATGTCATGGTAGAGATAAGCACAAAGTTTATAGGGTAGATGACATTTCAAATATTTGCCAACTGGTAGAGTGGGTGTAAAGGGTTTCTTCCCCCTGTCATGGCACAGTGACTCTGGCGAGCCAGATGGGCAGGGTGCATTTGTGGGGTGCCAGAACTATCACCAAGATCGTTAACTCTCCTTTGGGTCCCCAGACCCATTCTGGGGTCGGTGGGATGGACATGAGAGAATGAGGGGTGTCTCTCGGGCTGGCTGGTTGGGAGGCACTGCCAGGCTCTGAGGGACGGGGCAGCCGAGGCTGTGGGGATTCTGGGGGCCCAGGGCAATGCTGTCAGCCTACCAGCGTGGATACATTTTTATGTTTTCCCAGTGATGTGGTTGTACAGGCAGTCCCCAAATTATGAACAAGATAGGTTCTGTAGGTTTGTTTTTCGTTTTTTTGAGACAGAGTCTCATTATGTTGCCCACGGTAGAGTGCTATGGAGTTACAGCTCACAGCAACCTCAAACTTTTGGGCTTAAGTGATTCTCTTGCCTCAGCCTCCCAAGTCGCTGGTACTACAGGTGCCCACCACAATGCCCAGCTATTTTTTTTGTTGTAGTTGTCATTATTGTTTAGCAGGCCCAGGCCAGGTTCGAACCTGGCAGCCTCAGTGTGTGTGGCTGGTGCCCTAACCACTGAGCATGGGTGCCAAGCCTGTAGGTTTGTTCTTAAGTTGAATTTATAAATTGAATTTATAAACAGATACATTTGCCTATTACCTGTACTAGCCACCATTCGTTAGTGTGCCCCATGTCGGATGTTTGTAACTCCGGTCTTACTGCATTGATGTCCCACTCCTAGAGCAACAATATCCTATCGAAATAGAACACAAGCCATATATGCAATTAAGCATTTTTTTTACTAGCCAAATTTTTAAAAAAGTAAAAAGAAATAGGGAAAGTTAATTTTAATATTTTATTTTACACAGTAGATCCAAAATATTATCATTTCAACAGGGAACCAATATGATTAACTAGCTATTTTACTTTTCTTTTCTTTTTATGTTTTCACTTTAGAGCCTATCTCCAGAGTGCTCCACAGCCAGCTGTGGTTCCCGCAGTGGAAGGTGCCGGTCTAGAAGGAAGGAAGTTCTCTCTCTCTCTGCTCCCTGGCTTGGGGGGAAGTGACTCCCAGTTGCCTGGAATTTTCTGCAGGATCTGACTTTGGTTTCCTCCATTGATTAGCCTACCAGTAACAGGTGCAGAATTTACGATGGAAATACACTGCTCTTTCAGCTCTGAGCTCAATTACACTAATTGTCTGGCCTAGTGCTTAGTGCTGCCTTCATTACCTAACTGAAGGCTTAATTGCTCTTCTAAGCTCCTTTGAATTTCCAGGCCTAATTTACCTGCAGCCTCCTGAAACTCAGGCACCCGCAAATTCACTAAGACTAAATGGGAATTCGCTGTGTGCTGAGGCCTTACGTGGGGCTTCCAGGCCCCCATTGTCTTTTTTATTCAGCCACCTGAGATAATGGCCTTTTCCTTCTTTTCCCGCCTCACAGCAGGTGACACCTGCAAGCATTTCCTGTACTTCAGCACCACCTTGTGGTGCAGAGGAAGAACGTTCAGAAACCAGCTGCATCTGTCTTGGGATCACTGAGCTTCAGGAACAGCCCCGAAGGGCCATCTGGCTTTTGTTGTCTCCTTCTGTCTGAGAGGAAATGAGATTTGTTACTGAATATGGAATGTCTCCTACAGGCTAAACCGCCTGCTGAGAAATCGGACAACGTAATGACTCCAATTTAAACTAAGCAGAGAGTTATGCAGAAGCATAAATCCAGGCTCCCACAGTTCTATTATTTAAATTGAATTGTGTCCACATTTCACAGATGACTCGGCTTAGCCAGAGAACTCGGCATCTCTGGCTCTTGTTACTGTAAAATGTTGAGTTAATGTTTTCAGCTGCTGCAAGTTAAGAATTAGCTCCTGGCCACTGGTGAAACATCCTGGAAACTGCACTTGTTTCAAGGATCTGTCTGCAACCCCACCTGCAGCTGAATTTCACCTACAGAATGGTTGGTTTGGTCAGCACTGGTTGAATGTAGACAGTGTTACAAAACTGATAGACAGGACAGAAGTTTTACCACTATCCATGGGCCCAGCAACTTTATTGTAAGTAATGTTACCTACTTCCATATTATTTTTGTACCTGTCTGCCTTCCTATTCCAAAAGTGTATGAGTTTGCAATTCCCTTCTGGTCCAGAGAGGCCAATTGACTTGCCTGTGGCCAAACCATTAGTGACTGGAAGAATCTTATTGACTAACTTACCATTCTTAACAATTTACTATTTCTCCTATGTTTGCCTATTAAAAAAAAGTCACCAGGTTTCTGCACAGATGAGCTTGTACTCAGAGTGATAAATAGAGTCATTATCCTGAGTCCTCAGTCTCCAAGCAGCAGAACCTTAGGGGACTTGTGTGATGAGAAATAAAAATAAAATCCTAAGTCCCCAACCAGCTGAATGGACTCCTTCTTGACAAGGGGACCCCAGAAAAACCTTGAAGAATGGAGTTCCCAGACAGGCCTAGCTCATTATACCCCCCTGCTTTTGCTAACCACCACTGGGCTTTCTTTCCTAACAGAAACTAGCCCTTTCAAAAGACTTGTTCCACTGTGGATTTTAGCCAGCCTCCTGACTGCCCCTCTCTTTTGTGGTTTTAACACAACAGACCAGCATTCCTTCCTGACAGGTACTACTGACCCTGGAGTGGTTCTGGCCAGTCTAGGGAGGGGGCCCTGGTGTCCTTTGCTTCACTTTTTTGAAGCACAGGGCCTAATTGTAATACACCTAAATGTTAGGTCTCCGCTGCAAAGTGAATGTGGGGTGCGTGTTGCATTCATCATGTTAGCCTACTATGCCTACATGGACCACCCCTTCATGAATATTCATACTCCTCCTTTTTGTATATGTATTCTTAGATAACCTGTTCAACATAAATTTCTGTCTCATCCTTTCCTCCCTTGAAATAGTTGGTCTCACCTTCTACCCAAGGCTACACTTGTTAGCTCTCAAGATGACCAGACTACAGGCTACAATCTTTAATGAGAGATGAAGTTCTACTTTCCAAATTCTCTCTCTCTCTCTTTTTTTTTTTTTTTGGCAGTTTTTGGCCAGGGCCAGGTTTGAAACCACCACCTCTGGTATGTGGGGCCAGTGCTCTACTCCTCTGAGCCATGGGCGCTGCCCTATTTTCCAAATTCTTAAACCTTGTGATTCTTTAGTTGATAGTAACTTTTGCTGGATCAGGTCAAATCCAAGCTCTACCCTTCATTCAATGTATAACTTGGGCAGAATGTCTACTGATGAGATTTCTGTGCCTCAGATTCTTCTTCTCATTAAATGAATTAATAACACATAAGGGCTTTATAACAGGGCCTGGTTGCTGCTAAGGTGCATTGATGATGATAATCCCTGCTGGGGACTAGGGCAGGCAAGTGAGGAGGCAGAAAGACGCTGAAAGTGAGTGCCTTACACTCCTGACGCTAGCCCTGGCCCTGATAACAGTGATAGTTTGTAGGAGAACAAGCACCAGGCTTGTAGAAGCGGCCACTGGTTCTTGAGGGAGGCTGGGAGTGGGATAATCTCCTAGCTAGCATGGAGATGTTCTGTAGCCCGGAGATAAGCCCTCAAGCAGCTGCAGGCACTATGAGATGAGATAAGATAAGATCAGTTGCTTCTTAGCAAGCAGGTGTTATACTTTGAACATTTGTGGTGCAGCAGGTTGGGAGTCGGCCCCCACACCTGTTGTATAATGCGTCGATAAAAGGCCAGGACAGAGGTTGCTGGGGGCTCTCCCTGCACCTATGGGAAGCCCACCTCTTGTAAGTATATACCTTCAATCCGTGTCCCGTGTTTTTATTTGCACAGTGATGGGGTGCCTCAGCGGGCACTGACAGATGGTAACTGAGACTTCTGTGGCGTTATTCAATGTTAATGTCATTGTTAGGTACAAAGTACGCTAAGGAGCAGCTGGACAGCCATGATCTAATCATTTCTTGCTTCTCCTTATGACATTTTACCCGAGGGCTTCATTCCCAGGGCAAGGCATTGTCCTCTGGGCCCGTAAGAAGATGCCAGAAGCATAACCCAGGAAGCACTTATCCTCTCCTTGGCATTTCTCCAAGATTTAGCTGAGGGGACATTATAATAGATATTACTGGAGAGAAAAATGTGAGACTTGCCTGGCTAGATAGGCTTGGAACTGAGAGGAAAGAGAGAGAAAAGGGGGAGACAGGCTTTCTGGCCTCCACTTTTGGCCAAGCCCAGCATTGCTGATCCTTCCTTGCCTGACAAGTGAGCTAGGAGGTCCCCTGACCCAGCAGAGAGACCCAAGAGGTCAAGAGATGTACTTTCACCTGCAGGGTTTTAAGTATCTATTCCAAGGAGGGCACAGCAAGGATTGTAATTAACAGGGCCAAACAGTGCCTGCCTCTCCCTCGGCCCCAAGTGGATGGTTTTCTACGCTGCAGCTTTTCCCCCCTGGCAGTCAGAAGGCACCTGCAGTTTAAGATCCTAAACAAGAACAGACACAGCTCGGACTTTGCCGGCTCCTGAACTGGGGACAGTACAGTGGAGTCCTGTCTGCTCTTGCCCTCACCGGTTACCATTTTGCTAAGACCTGTGGGTGGCCACACCAATCACATCTGGTGACTGTGTGTATGAGGGATTTAAATGGCACAGGAGAGAAAACCTCAGAAATAAAAATCCCTTCCCACTAGGTGGCCTCAGCACCTATAGCTCCTGTGTGAATCTCTCTTCCCAGTGAAGGTCTTAGAAGGCCTTAAAATTAGAATTCTGCTAAAGGAGCAATTTAAGCTTTTATATGCCACCTTTAATATGAAAGTACATATTTCAGGAGTTCTGTGGAAGATGAGTTCGATGGGATGGGGGTGTGAAATGCAGGAATTTCCCTGAAGGAAAATGTCAACAGTGCTGCAGGGGCCAAGGGCATGCCTTCTCACCTGCACTGTTCAGTACATACCTGGTGGACAGACGGCCGGAGTCCATGAGCAGAAAGCATTGCCACGTGGGCAGCATGCTCTCAAGACTGACAGCATTTGCCCCGCATTTATTGCTAATTTGGCTAGGCTACCAGGCAGCAACCAGGCTCTTTTGTTTGCCCCTGTGGGCAGAAGAGGAAGTTTAGTGATTTAGATGCCTTTCCCTGAGCTGGATCCCAAGGGCATGTTCGAGTCTTGATGGAGGGACAGACATGAGCCAGCATCAGCCAGTGGGTCACAAACCACTGGAGAGGAGGACCTGCTTCAGCAGGGGAGCAAAGATACGTGAAGGGCTGAGCATCAGGACATATGTTTAGGGGCAGCTCGGTAGACTGGGCAGAGGTAGCAGTCTCTCCAAGTCTCCTTTGAATGTTTTAGGGTCTAGAAATAAACCAGGAGAAGCAGGGACCTGAAACTCCTGCATAGGAGACAGACAGAGTGGAGTTTGAAATCTTATTCCCTGCCTTCCTAGGCGTATTAGTCAGGATGTGTGGATGGTATGGACCTGACGCAATCTAAGGCTGGCAATTGCTACCATCTGATGATCAAGTTCTGTCTCAATAGCTGCCATCAAGTATTCAAGCTCTATCTTTCTGCTCTGCTGTCATCAGCGTGCTGGCTTTTGTCCTCAATATTATTGTCTCTTGGGAACTAGATGGCTGCCATAGCTCCAGGCACCATTCATGTTTTCACACAATCACAGAGAAAGAGAAAAAATGAGGAGAGGTAGTAGTTTCTTTTGTGAGGAAAGGAAGCACACTTTAGAAGTCCCTTGAAGCCTGCCTTCTGTCCTTCCTTCCTTCCTTCCCTTTTATAAGAAGTCTTATAAAGAAGTCTTACCCCCTGAAGACTTCTTCTGGCATACCACTGATTTCTCTGATATCAGATCATTATCACCTTAATCCAGGGGTCCTGAACCTGGGTGGGTCACATGCCCATGCCATAGCCGGGACATTTTTAGCCTCTAAAGTGAGAGGTAAACTATCGTCAGGGAAGAAGTAGGGCGATGCAGTCAATTGACAACTAAGTGTCTGAAGCACAGGGCAAGAATCTTAATGTACCTGTCCTAACACCTAAATTGGTGCTTCAGAATTATGTTCCCAACAGAAGGCCTGATACATAAGGGAAGCTCAATGAAAGTGTGTTCTTTCACTTCCTGCATTTATGGTGCAAGAATTTCAGTAGCCTGTAGCCCCAACATTCATGTGTCCTTGGGTCATGAGGGCCGGACAGGGCAAATGATAGGAGCAAGTGATGTTAATTCCAATAGAGTCAGCCCCTTCCCTCTAGACCTCACAGCATAGTAAGGGAGGGTCAGTGACGGGGAAGAGAGAGGGGGGCATGTTAGACCTCACAAGGAAGAAAATGATGGTTTTGAATACTTTCCATTGATATGAACAAAGCATCTTGGAAGGTGCCTTTTTCCAGGATTCATTTCATACCCCTCTTAGGAATGGGTGACCCCGTTCCAGTTGCCTTTGCATGGGTGCCAGTACAAGCAGAGGGGCTCTGGGGTGATAGTTCATGAAGATGTGAACATAGATAACTCCCCACATGCTAATAACGTGGAAGATTGTTCATTCATATGTTAAACCCAGCACACAAAGGGCGAAGAGAGAAACAAAATGTTTAATTCTCAATTTTGCTGCAGTCTGGCTTGGTCTAGAGAACTAGCTATCAAGAGTAGCTGCAGAGTTTATTTTCACTCCCCTTTTCATCCCAGGAGCAATTGTGGAAGCTGCTAGAAGTGGAGGCCTGAATGTTTCCTGTGATTCAGTCAGTGCGATCTGACTGCTTCCACCCATCCAAGGCATTTTCTCAGCAGGGTTCCTAGGACATATTTTGCCCTTCAAAGTCTATAGGATGTTCCTGCTTTTTCATTATTGGTATGAACAGCCTCCTCTATTCCTGCTTATGAAAAACTAAGACCTGGAGGCACAAAATGATTACTCAAGGGCAGGCAGTCGGTGGACAGCAGCACGGGTCTCCTGCTATAGGGGCCTGGGTTTCCGCCTTCCGATAACTTAATTAACTGAGCATACATTTATTTATCATCTGGGCAGTGTGGGCACTGAGAGGATACGGTGAAGCGGGAGCTGTCCTTGCCACAAAGCTGGACCTCCTCTTCAGAGGAGGACTTTGTTTCTCTGGGAATGCCCTCCCCTAGGGCATTCAAAAGACCCTGTCTTTTGGGTAATGAACTAAAAATCCAAATGTGCTTCTATGAATTTTCATATGACGTATGAGAGAGTCTTCATTCAATATCAAGGTTCAATTACAGTGGCAAAAATAAGCCTTCAGCCTATTTCCTGGGAAAGTCAATTTTGCAGTGGTAGCGTGTGGGGAAATAAAAGGGAAAGAGCTCTATGCAGAATCAGGGTTTCTGTTTGAACCACAGCACACCCCAGGGAAGAGGTTCTTTGCCGCATTCTCTGGCAGGCAAACAGCACTGTGAAGAGATTTAGGGACCCACTCTTTCATTGATTGATCATTTTGCAAGTATTTCTTAAATGAGTAATGCAGGCAGAAGCCACAAGTGAGGTGTGGCTGGAACTAGAAAGGCTGGGCTCAGCATTTGACTTCTAATCCTTTTTATTTTCCATAGTGGGAGAACAACCTTCTGAGAGACAGAGCTGGGCATGGAAACAGATTGTTCCAATAAACAGCATTGATTATCTCAGCAGCACAGGCAGGGGCTGGATTTTTTGCCCCTGCTTTCCTCTGGAACACTGCATTTTATAGCTTTGTAAAAGCAGTTTCTGCTATAACCCAAAGTATAAGATGAAAATCCAAATATCTGCAAGCATGTACCGATAAAAGTAAATGATTAAAAATAATGGAGAAGAAGAAACCGATTTCCTATGTAGAAGAATTTTAAATAATTTATGTAGAGACTCTGCCTTCAGTGAGGTGGAAGGTGGGCCTCCTTCCCTTAACGTGGTCAGTGCATAGAGACTTCCTTCCAAAGAGCACAGTGGGAAGGGAGGGGGGAAGAGTGACTTGACAGTGGAGAAACCTGACAAATACTGCTTTAGCCAGTTGGTTCAGGTCAAGGTCAATAGTCGTAGTGATGTTACTATCTCCCCTTGATGTGATGTGATGAAAACATTACTTCATCTCTGTGATCTCCCTCCCCCCAAACCCATAACTTCAGTCTAATGGGGGGGGGGGGAACATCAGACAGTTCCCTGTAGTGAGGAGCAACCTACAGTATACCTGCCCAGGACGCCCCATACCTGCCAAGATCAATAAAAAAACAAAGACAGACGGAAAAGCTGTCACAGCTAATACGAGCCTAAGGAGACATGACTAATAAATGCAACGTGGTTCTCTGGATGAGATCCTGGAAGAGAAAGGGGATGCTGGGTGGAAACTAAGAGGGTCTTGAATATATTGTACTTGGACTTTAATTAATAATGAATCAATATTGGTTCCTTAATTGTCACAAATGTAGACGCTATGATAATGGAAGGTGTTAATCAGTGAGGAAGCTGTACGCGGGAACTGCTTCTAGCTGGGCATAGACAAACTCTTTTTATTTTCAATTTTTTTTTGGTAAGTCTAGAAATAAAGTCTTTTCTAAAAATAGAGTCTACTTTAAAAAGTACATTCTCTACCGCCATTAACATCACCCCTTGTGCTCCTTCCCTCATAAAATATTGAGGTCCTCTACGCCAAGGAAATAATGATTCCAGATAGGCCCGGACTTACTTGGGGGATTCGGTGTCATGGAAACAGCTGTGTATTCATTTGTTTACTTATTTATGTTTAGAGGTGCATGACCTTTTAATATGGTGATAAATATTGGCTACTTAGTATCTGACAAGGACTCATTAGTCTCTGAAGTCAGTTCTTTTTCTTTGTACCGGGTACTTCAAAACCTGGAGCTAAAGTTAACTTTCAACTCTACAAGGTGACTCCAAGGTATGATTCCCTTTTTAGTGGCAGCTTTAAAATCGTGCCCATTTATACTGTCCTCTACAATCTGACTGCAAGTCAGTTTGAGTAGCCATCACTGAACACGGCAGACTGGGTGCTTAAACAACATAAATATAATTCTCACAGTTCTAGAGGCTGAAAGGCCCCAGACCAGGGTGCCAGCCTGGTTGGCTCTGGGGAGGGCTGTCTTCCTGGTTTATGGATGATTGCATACAAGCTGTGTCCTTATATGGCAGAAAGAGTGAGCTCCAGCAAGCTGTGATCTCTTCTCCTGAGGACAATAGTCCTATTGTGGGGACTCTACCCTCATGAGCTTATGCAAATCTACTCACCTTCCAAAGTCTCTACCTCCAACTAACCTCACCTTGAGGGTTAGGTCTTTAGCATAAGAATTTGGAGAGACACAACATTCAGTTTATTGACAGTTCTGTTTTATCTGTAGAATTTATTTTATTTTTATTTATTTATTTATTTTTTTAGAGACAGAGTCTCATTTTGTTGCCCTTGGTAGAGTGCCATAACATCACAGCTCTCGGCTCTTGGGCTTAGGCGATTCTCTTGCCTCAGCCTGGTAAGCAGCTGGGACTCAGACATCTGCCACAATGCCTGGCTTTTTTTGTTGTTGTTGTTGAAGTTTGGCTGGGGTCAGCCTCGGTATATGGGGCCAGCGTCCTAGTCACTGAGCCACAGGCGCTGCACTGTAGAATTTATTTTAAGGATTGTCTTTTATCACTCCTTATCTTACACATCTGAAATGGTATTTGGCCAAATTCAAAGCTTGTCTTATCTTAAAGAATATTTACTACAATCTATTTTTGTTAAAATCTTTTCTTGGAACAATAATCCAAAGAGATTTCTACTGGATCTCTTTGCTAGGGATGGCCATTCCCTCTTCCAAAGTTCCTTTAGGGCTTGTCTGATTTAAAATAATAAATAAAACGTGCTGAGAATGGGATCCCCACCTTAGAATGTGTCCCCCAACATTCTAACATATTGGGTTACCATCTGAGAGAGAAGAAAAATAATACCAGTCAGATGTGTGTTAGAATGTGAACACCACTACAGTTAGTTTCAAAATATATGTTGAGGCCCAGTTTGGCATTTCTAAAGCTTGTAACTTTTTGTTAAGATGTAAACCGAAGATGAAGAAAGAAAAACCCTGAGATCATGCTCATGTGTCTCCTTGGCTGTTTTAATCATGCTGTGCTTTTGCTGAAAGGCAGAGATAGGCCAGGGTGCACACGCGTAGTAAATGTTCCTCTAATGACACTCATGTGCAAGGAATCTGAGTTTTAATTTGGCTGAGGAGGGGATGAGTTACTGGGAAGAGTCTGCTCTACAAATCCTATCAGTAGTGCAAAGGGTTGACGTCTGCTAGGAGACCTGAGGGGCCCTGATTTGGGGACATTTTGCTATTTGAACAGACATCATATCATGAATAATGATTGAGGTCCTCCATGTATTTATACAAAAAAAAGAAAGAATTGAATTCTGGGATATAAGTTCATTAGGAGAAATTTGAGAAAAATTGTCCTGTGCTATAAGTTAATGTACTTTAAGAATTTTTAGTAAAGAGAGATTTTTCAAATACTAATATTCTAATGAAAATCATGTCTGTGTTGTTATTGCTACAGGTCAAACCTGGCCAAGGCTGGAAAGAAGCAAAACCAGACTTAGAATCTGAGGCTCCTAATGATCAGAAAATTTTCTACTATACCCTATTACAACGTGAGATGTAAAAAACCAAGAATTCTTGCTGGAGATCCAAATATACTTTAATTTACTGCTGGATCCCATTGCTCTGTCTTTCTGTAAGAAATAAGAGATCAACCTTGACATCAAAAATGTACATTAGGTGGTGTCCGTAGCTTAGTGGGTAGGGCACCAGTCACATACACTGAGGCTGGTGGGTTCAAACCCAGCCCAGACCAGTTAAACAACAATGACAACTGCAGCAAAAAAATAGCCGGGCGTTGGGGGGGACACTTGTGTCCCAGCTACTTGGGAGGCTGAGGCAAGAGAATCACTTAAGCCTGAGAGTTTGAGGTTGCTATGAGCTGATGCCACAGCACTCTACCAAGAGTGACATAGTGAAACTCTATCTCAAAAAAAAAAAAAATACATCAGCTCCTTTTCTATCATTTTGTGAAGTTAAGACTGTATTTTAGTCATTATAAGCAAACATAAAAATAGCTATATGACATAATCTAGTTCCCTTTTATTTTGCAATTTTTAAGCTTTTTATTTTGTCATAATTGGAGATTCACATGTATTTGTAAGAAATACTGCATAGAGGTCCCGTAGACATTTGTCTTTAACTTCCTTCAATAGTAACATCTTACGTAATTATAGTATAATATCATGGTCAGGAATGAACGTTGCTATAGTCCACTGGGTTTACTCAGACGTCAGTGGTTTTACACTCACTTGTGTGTGTACATGCGTGCGTATGTATACAGGCACAGGTGTGTATTTAATTTGATGCAATTTTATCATGTATTTGGAGGGGCAGGACCACCACCACAGTCAAGATACAGAGGAGTTCCATCTTAGGAAACCCTGGGAATACCTTGCACAGTCACAGCCACTCCCTCCCTGCCCCACTCCCTACCTCATGATAACCACTAATCTGTTCTTCCGTTTTATGAATTTGTCATTTCACAAATGCTATATAAATAGGATCATATAGTATATCAACTTTTTTTTTTCCTGAGACAGGGTCTTGCTCTGTTGCCCCAGTGAGAGCGCTGCAGTATGGGTACAGCTCACTGCAGCCACAAACTCCTGGGCTTAAGCCATCCGCCTGCCTCAGCCTCCTAAGCAGCTGAGACTATAGGTGTGCACCTCCATGCCTGGCTAATTTGTCTATTTTTTGCTAGTCACAGGGTCTTTTTCTTGCTCAGGCTGATCTGGAACTCCTGGCCTCAAAGAGGACTGTGGTCTACTAAAATGATAGGATTACAGGCATGAGCTACGGCACCTGGCCAGTATATAAACTTTTGAGATTTTTTTCACTTAGAGTAATTCCGCTGAGATTCATTCAAGTGTTATGTGTGTCGATAGTTTGTTGCTTTGTATCACTGAGTATTATTCCTCATATGAATGTGCCACTATTCAATCATTTACTGTCAGAAAGGCATTTGATTTATATCGTTTCCCGGTTTTAGGTGAATAAGGATTATGAATAAGGATTTACTGTGGAATTTATGTATAGGCTGTTGCATGAACTTAAGTTTTTGAAACTTGGAGATAAAATGCCCAACACTGCTATTGCTGGGTAACATGGAAACTGGATGATTAGTATCATAAGAAACTGCTGGCTCAGCGCCTGTAGCTCAAGTGACTACGGCGCCAGCCACATACACCAGAGCTGGCGGGTTTGAATCCAGCCCGGGCCTGCCAAGCAATGACAACGACAACCAAAAAGTAGCTGGGTGTTGTGGCGGCCTGTAGCTCAAGTGACTA
>NW_003852403.1:25144795-25166799 GCF_000181295.1 Otolemur garnettii
CTCCTGCCTCCGCCTCCCAAGTAGCTGGGACCACAGGTGCCTGCCACAACGCCTGGCCATTTTTTGGTTGCAGCCGTCATTGTTGTTTGGCGGGTCCGAGCTGGGGATTCGAACCTGCCACCTTAGGTGTACGTGGCTGGCGCCTTAGCCGGTTGAGCTATAGGCGCGAGCCCTGCTGTCTTCTTTTTAAGAGTAGCTGTACCATTTTACATCCCCATCAACAAACTCTGACACAGTCTCTCCACATTCTCACAAGCATCTGGAGTTATCATTATTTTTTGCTTTGGCCCTTTTGGTAGGTGTATAGTGATACGGCATTGAGGTTTTCATTTGCATTTCCCTAGTGTGTAATGATGTAGAACGTCTTTGCCATCTGTATACCTTCTTTGGTGAAGTTAGTTCTTGTCTTTTGCCCCTTTCTAATTTCTTTCTTTCTTTTTTTTTTTTTTTTTTTTGCAGTTTTTGGCCGGGACTGGGTTTGAACCTGCCTCCTCTGGTATATGGGGCCAGTGCCCTTCTCCTTTGAGCCACAGGTGCCGCCCCTTTTCTAATTATTTTAATTGTTTCCTTTTTTAACTGTTGAATTTTGAGAGCTGTTTATATATTCCACGTACACCTTTTTTGTTGGATATGTATTTTGCAAAGGTTTTCTCCCAGTTTTTAGCTTGTTTTTTTTTTTTTCCTCCCATTTAATCAGGTATTTCAGAGAGCAGAAGTTTTTTGTTTTTTGTTTTATTTTACCTGTAATGAAGTCTAGTTTGTCCAAGTTTCCTTTTGGTGTCCTACTTTCTTTTTAATCCTTATTTTCTTGGGACATGAGCATTTGCAGCTAGAAGGAAACTTTTGAGTAGAGAACTGTTGCGAGCTCCCTATGTTTTTGCACTTCAGCTATTTACTCATGCTGAGTGAACTTAGATTGTTGACTTCACTGCCAGCTGTGCAGTGCAGGTGATGTCTGGAGCCCTGGCAGTAACCAGCTGCATTTATGAAGATAATTTCCTCTGTTTCCATGACTGATGTTCTTTCTCAGGCTTTGTAAAAGTTCTGGTCTTGAGGATGGTGCTAGTTGGTACAGGCTCCAAGCTACAAACCTGGGCTACTTGATGTACAATGGCTGTTTTAGTTTACTGCAGGGAGCCTACAGACCACAGAGGGAAGTGCATTCATGGAATTCCCAGGCAACTAGGCACAAACTTGACCCTTCCAAGCTATATGAACTCTCTGTGCTTCTGTATTACCAGTAAAATGGGGGTAACAATCCTAACTGTTTCATAAAGATGCCATGGGAAGAAAATGAAGTACTTTACAGGGGATCTGGCTTACAGATGTGCTGAAGAAAGTTTAGCTGTTATGATTATAACCTTTCCTTTCTGGGTGCATTTACTCAGACGATTTCTACTTACAGTGAAGAATTTTCAAGTTCCATAGCTGTTTCTTATTCCCTTATCAAGACCTAAGGAGAAGCTGGAGGCCTAAAGTTCAAAGCATTAACTGTCTTTGGTTCCCTAAGGGAAGCTGAGAAGAATGGACACACATGAAAATGACAAGCCCCGAGAGGCTGTGGGGTGTGGGCCCCCACCACATGGTTGCCCAACTCACTAGCTTGGAACAATCTGTGCATAGTCTCACCTGCTGGGATCAGAGGGTTAGGTGGATTTCTGCATCAGATAGCTACAGGATTTATTTTCCCCTATAACCTCAGTTTATAAGCTGTCTGTGGCTAGGATCTGTTTTTTGTTCTAAATGACAACACAAAGCTCATTAATAAAAACCATTATCAAAGCAACACATATGATCCTTGGGAAAGCCCTATCAAATGAGGGTTGGAGTCAGAGTCATAGATGCATGGAAGAGAAACTTATTATTGACATGAGCGGGTTAAGAGATGGAAATAGGCAGAAACCTTGATCATCTCTGCTGATTTCTTTGTCTCTGGTCTCATCTCCAACAGCATCAGAACATCCAGAAATCGTATCTGAGACAGATACGAATATCATCTCTACTTCATCAAAAAGGTAGATGAAAAATAAAAAAATTAATCCTTTCAAGGGTATACCATGAGTTTTAGGAATACAACTACCCTCTTGATTCCCATTTAGTATTCTGATACTCACTAAACTCTCTCTTTATCTCACTTCAATTGCTATCTCAAATTATATTGGTAAGCCCATATTCCACAGCCTGTTTTCTCTAGGGGAATGGAGAATGACAGTCTATCTATTATCCATCTTTGCTTTAGAATGAAATGTGACTTTTATGTAACTATAGTAATAGATGTATGCTGTAAAAGTGCCTTGCAGTCTGAAAATGCTACAAATAAACTGGGAAATGAAGACTAATGTGTCACTGAAAGGTTATAATTTTCAACTCTCAGCATGAGTCAGACTCCATGTGCCAACGCTGTCTTGAAACGGGGTTGACAGCTCTCCAGCGTTAAGTGGAAACACCATAGAATTCATCTCATACATTATGAATGCCTTGCACCCACCCCCACAGATGACACAGGAACTTGGAGCTCCTTGTTGAAGGAGTGAACCCAAACGCCTTATAGTCTGACAGTAGTGTTTTCCTGGTAAGTTGGTGTACATCCAACTTGTTCTTACTGAATTTTCTCTTTTAGGAGTATTTTACATCAAATGACCCTGTAACATACTTTCAGTTATATTTCCATGTAGCATGCTGAGAAATTTGTGTATGGGAAGAGTTGAACTTTATCCTCAGTGTCCAAAGCATTTTTAACAAAAGTCTTACAAGTCCTTTCTTCTGTCTTTCTCCCTTTCTTTTTCTTTCCCTCGTTCCCTCCCTCCCTCTTTCCCTCCCTTCCTTTTTTCCTTCGTTCCTTACCCAGGCTGGAGTGAAGTGGCACAATCATAGCTCATCATAATCTCAAACTCCTGGGCTCCAGCTATCCTCCCATCTCAGACTCCTGAATAGTTCAGACTCCAGGCATGTGCCACCATGCCCATTCTTTGTACAGACTAGGTCTTGCTGTGTTGTCTAGGCTGGTCTTGAACTCCTAGACTCAAGAATTCTTCTTGCCTTGGCCTTCCAAAATGCTGGGATTACATGCCTCAGCCACCATGCCTAGCCCAAACCTGCTTTTTCAAGTGCTTTGTCTACTCGGTACTCCATTTAGAAATAAAAGATTGGGTCTGGGTGATTTTATATAGCAGTCTTCTAGAAGGAAGTCACATTTTAGGATCGTAGACTCTCAGAATTATAAAATTTAGTTCAGCTTACTTCCCAGAGTGGTGGGTGGAAAGAATATAGGTGTAGGCTCGGCGCCTGTGGCTCAAGTGGCTAAGGCACCAGCCACGTACACCCAAGGTCGCGGGTTCGAATCCAGCCCGGCCTGCCAAACAACAATGACAGCTGCAACCAAAAAATAGCCAGGCGTTGTGGTGGGTGCCTGTGGTCTCAGCTACTTGGGAGGCAGAGGCAGAAGACTCGCTTGGGCCCAGGAGTTAGAGGTTGCTGTGAGCTGAGATGCCATGGCACTCTACCCAGGGGGACAGCTTGAGGCTCCTGTCTCAAAAAAAAAAAAAAGAAAGAATATAGGTGTAGAGGCCTAATCTCAAATGCCAGCACTGACACTTAGTGGCAGTTTGTTTTTGAAGGAATGAATTACATGCCACTCAGTTTTCTCATCTGCAAAGGACAAAAACACCTACCTCATAGGATTAGAAGGTTAAATGAGGTAACATAGAAAGTGATCAGGGTAGTGCTTGGATAATTCCAAGTTTGGAGAGCTTGAGCTGTCAGAAAATTCTTTCTTACAGTAAATCTAAATATACATCTCTAGCTTTAAACCACTGGCCTTTGCCCGGCCTTCAAAGGACCCCTGTGGAAAATCTAATATATTTTTTTAAATTAAGCCCTTATACCTAAGAGGATTTTGTTCTGTCTACTGTTTGTCTTTCCTTCTCACAAGAAATACATTTGTTTTTCTTTTTTTTCTTTTTGAGATATAGTCTCAAGCTGCTGCCCTGGGTAGGGTACCTTGGCATCATAGCTCACAGCAACCTCCAACTCTTTGGCTAACAATCCTTTTGCCTCAGTTTTCTATTATTATTTTTTTTTCACCTTTTGCTCAGTGTGGTCTCAAACTCGTGAGCTCAAGCAATCCACCCACCTCGACCTTCCAGAGTGCTAGTATTACAGGCGTGAGCCACTGCGCCTGGCCTAACAACATACGAATTTAAGATTCTTTACCACTCTGATTGCTGGCTAAGGCCCCTTGTAAACGTTTTCACTCTACACACTCTTCCTGGACTTTCTCACCTATTCCCACAGCTTCACTAACTATCCCTTATCTTCTCTTCTAAAGCTGTGTTTTGATCAGTGCTTGGGGGCTTAGTAAATGACAAAGCCGTACACCCATGTCTCAGTCTGCCTGGGCTGTACAACAAAATACGACAGCCTGAGTGGCTTACACAGCCCAAATTTATTTCTTACAGTTCTGGACTCTGGAATTCTAAGACGAAGATGCTGACAGATTTGGTGTCTGCTGAAGGCCTGGTTTCTGATTCTTAGAGGGCATCTACTGGCTGGTCCTCAGGGCAGAAGGGGCAAACCAATTCCCCTGGGCACTTTTTAATAAAGGCACTAACCCTACTTGTGAGAGTTTCACCCTCGTGACCTCATCAATTCCCAAAGCCTCCTAATACTATCTCCATAGTGGTTAGGATTTCCTCATATGAATTTTGGGTCAACACAGTCAGTCAGAACATAGCAACCTGGTTACCTATAGCAGAATGCTGGGGTTTATCCTTCATCCCCTCTTTTTCCTGTCCCCATTCAAACTTTTACTCAGTCTTGTGCTTTCTACCTTCTCAATATCTCCTTCATTTTTAAAGTTATTTTATAATTTTTTACTTTTTAGAGGTGGTGTTTCTGTACATTGCCCAGGATGATCTCGTAGGCTGATCTCAAACTCTTGGGCTCAAGCCATCCTTCCACCTCAGCTTCCCAAGTAGTTGGGACTACAGGTGTGCGCTACTGGGCCGGCCTTCAGTATCTACTCTCCTTACTCAGGGCTGCCTCGCAAGTCCAAGCTGCCATCGCCTCTGCCCAGACTAAAGCCATAGCCCCACAGGGTCACCCCGTAGCCCTAGCTGCCCCATTCTGCTCAAATCTCCACCTTGAAGTCAGAGCGATACCTTAAAGTTATAAATGTGATTCTGTCACTCTCCAATAGAAAATAGATTAAAGGTATCTTATCCTAGAATGAAACATAAGCCCCCTAATGCGGCTGTCTGTCAGCTGCCCAGCCTGGCATCTTGTCTCCGTTCTCATTTCTTTTCTGACCTCAATCTTAGCCGACGTCTTGTAATTTCCTTGAACAGGACATCCTTTTGCCTCTGGGCCTTCAGACATATGTTCCCCCTGACGGAAGCACTCTTGTCCTTCCACGTCACTCCCCATTGACTTGGCTCATCTTACTTGTCCACAGGCCACCTCCTCAGGACGGGGTTCCCTGACCATCCCTACACTAGGTTGGGTTTCCCCGTTATGAATTTCACAGAAGCTTCTATTGTTTACTTCTTGATATTCTTCACTGTTGTGATTATGACTTTGTTTTAAGTTTTCTCTCTCAATTTCTCCATGAAAGGGCTGAGCATTTATTTTTGGAAAAAATTTCAAATAATATACAAACACAGCTTATGATCAATACTGTTTTACCTATACCACTGTCAACTTTCCCATGTTATTTTGAAGCAAATTTCATATAACCTATGATCTTATCCAAAAATTTAGTGTGTATTTCTAAAAGATAGCATTACTTATAAAGATAATTTCTGCTGGTTCTAAAAACAGTGTTATAGTAAGTTAGGAATAACCATTCTCTCCTGTTCACTGTACTCCTATAAAAAAAATCATTCTAATTTGTTCTAATACTGATCAAGACAAAAAAGGTGCATAATAAATGTCTCCTAAATGGATGAATAGATTGCATATGGGCGTGCTTCCCTATGTGAGTGTTATTCCTACCCCGTGGCACATAGGATGAGACTCAGTGTCTCATATACATTTGATTGATGGAGAAAGAATTGGCAATGTCACCTTTTTTTTAGATACTATCACAATGTACATTCTATTAATAGAGTTTAAGAATTTGCTAGGTTGTTGGTAGCTATATCTCAGAGTTGTCTTATATTGATTAAAAGTTAATTAAAAGCTATTAATTCTTTTTCACATATCACTATTTTATACATTTGATTGTTTGGACCGAAGTTTGGAACTTTATAAGTATTGGTTTAAATTTCTTCTGACAAGAACTCTTTGAATTGTGACTCACTTGCCCAAAGTATCTGCCTCTGTGCCCAAAGTATCTACCTCTGAGTTCCAAGCCACATGACAATTCGACTAATCAGTATTCTATCAATTTTTAGTTAAGTTCTTGTCTTAGTTTTGGATACTATTTTAAAAAGGACAGTAGATCGGATGATTGAAACAACAGAAATTTATTTCTCACAGGTCTGGAGGTTGGAAATTTGAAATCAAGATGTGGCATGGCTGAGTCCTGGTGAGGACTGTCTTTCTGCCCATGTCCTCAGATGGCCTTCCTTGATGCCTGTATTCAGAGTGAGAACTTGTGTCTCCTTTTCTTTTTATAAGAGCATTAGTTCCATCATGAGGGTCCCCTCTCATGACCTAATCTGGCTCAATGGTGGAGGAAAGATGCCCAGTGCATCAAAATCTCTTTCTTCATGTGCAGAGGAGAGAGGATTCACTTTGAGGACCATTTATACTCAGGTTCCGATCCTCACAGGCTTCTACCAGCTGTGATATGAGGACCAAGTTAGTCGACTTTCTAAGGATTAGTTTCAACTTACATAACAAGGTTGCTGTGAACACTGGACATAATACCTGGGACATCCTAGGTGCTCAATATCAGTAGTTGTTATTTTATTCCACATTCAGGTCATGGGGATGGAGCCTGGTCATTGTTAGTGTGTTTGGAGGCCAAACATTACCTTACTGATGCTTTAAGGGGAGTCCACAGGGCATTGGCTACCGAATTCTCCTCCAGTGATGCTGTGTCACCTGTGTGGTCCTTGCTGTTAGCTGCCTCCTTGTCAAGTCTCTGCAGCCTGGTGCCTCCCACGAGTCCTAGGCTTCCTTGGAAGTTGGGAGTGGGCCCCCTCACTTTCTTTATTCTCCCCTGAGCACAGGCCATGTCCTCCTTCTCCTTCTTGCTCAGGCTGACCTCATAGTCTACAACCTCCTAGAGAGTTCCAGGTGCTCAACCCAGGCCATTTTTTGGATCTTGGCTCCAAATCCCTGTTCTTTGTTCAAATGACTTCCTTTTTACCTTTGCAAAGTAAGGGGGTGATGTTAATTGGAATGAGAGATTTGATTTCTTCTGTTACTTCTCAGTTGGTCATCACATTCATTAGCAGGACTGGTAACTGCATGAAGCCTTCTGTTTCTCTTTGGATATGTCAACAATGTGGGTCTTGTAGAATCCACTTTCTTCTTTCATTTTGTGAGAATGCAGGTTAGAAGCACTTTATTGCTCTCTGAGGACAAAGATTACCAACAGCAATTCCTTCTGAGTCCTCTGTACTTGCTTTTTGTCCTGCTTGAAACTCATTTACAATCTCCTTATCTGTCTGTGGCCTCAATTCCCTCTTAACAATATTAGTTTCACCTTTCCCGGTGTGGCAGCAACAATTTTAGAGCAGATGGAAGTGAAGTAGAAAGTGATTGAACACATTTGTTCTCGTGGTTTGCCAGCATTAAATCTTTGTCTATAAAGCGAGTACAATACAATACAACAGTCTAAAAAATCAAAAGTAAAATCACTATCACCACCATCATCATCTCCTCCTTTACCTTAATACCTCAATTTAAAAAGTCATGATTAGCTTGAATATTCACTTCATTTGGGGTCTTTTCTGATTTGTTAATTACAGCTCTTGTTGAGGCAACTCCAAATTATACACTTTTTAGTTTTCCCATTTCTAATATTCTTTAGAATATTAGAAAATAAATTAGAATAAAGAATATTAGAAAACCATCTTTAATTTTAAATATTTTTGAAGCCTGCCAATGACCCATTTATTTTGAATTGTGATTGGTAAATTGAAATTGCAGAATGTTTAGGAATATTTCCAATGTGGACTTTGGAATCTCCATGACCTTATATGCTAACATTTAAACATTTAGATGACCCCCAGCAAGCAGAACTTTGAACTTCAGTTTCCTTTTCTATCAAGTGGGCTCTTAAAATGAATGAAGTACCAGGCAGGAAAAGCCCTGAATAGGGTGCCTGACACAGGGCAAGAAATCTGTACAGGCTCATTCTCCACTCCTTTGAATAAATTGTGCAGAAATCGAAGCAATCAATTTCAAGTAATGTGGAAAGTTAATTTTTATAGATTTTTATCTATAAGATTAAAAAGTTAATTTTTATAGATCTTTCTCTATAGATCTTTATAAGATGGCAACAAAAGGAAGGCAAATCCATTAATCAAGGTTCTAGTACAGAGGTTGACAAAAAATGCCAGTACGTATTTTAAGAAAGGAAAAAACTGTATTAAAATTGTAATACTCAATATGTACCCGTAACAAAAAATGAATGCAAGCCACGTTCAGTGCCTCTTATAACTGCAGATTTCAAACTTGACTTGAGTATTACTAATGTAATACAGATTTTTCTTTTTTTAAAATGTATATACTTTTTTGGTGCTCTGAGCATCTATCAGGTTTTCAAGCTCTTTCAAAATGTGTTTCCCTGTCTTGTCCTACCTAACAAGATTCCTTTTTCAACATTTATAATTTATGATGACCTGTATCAATACTGTATCATTTGTTGAGCGCTTTTCAGTGAATATGCATTCTCTCTCATAACCAGTTCCTATATCAAAGATCCAGATAATTAAGGAAATAGTTTTAACTGTTAACCCCACACAAACTAACCTTCACCCAAAGAAGTTTTTTCAGGTGTGCCATGGAGATTGCTCCTGGTCTTCTTTACTGCTTTTATGAGTTAGGCTGGAAGGACAATTTCTTCTATTGTTTATTAGGTTATTTTCATTATTTGACACGAAGGGTCAATGAGTTTAACACAAAATGAGATTACTTTTTTTTTTTTTTGAGACAGAGCCTCAAGCTGTCCCCCTGGGTAGAGTGCTGTGGCATAACAGCTCACAGCAACCTCCAACTCCTGGGCTCAAGCGAGTCTCCTGCCTCCGCCTCCCAAGTAGCTGGGACCACAGGCGCCTGCCACAACGCCTAGCTAGTTTTTTTGGTTGTAGCCATCATTGTTGTTTGGCGGCCCGGGGTGAATTTGAACCTGCCACCTTAGGTGTATGTGGCTGGCACCTTAGCCACTTGAGCCACAGACGCCAAGCCAAGATTACTTTAAAAATAGAGAACTGAATGGGAAAATTAGATTTAAAAATTCTCAAATCAATATTTTTAGTTAAAAATTTTTGTTTTTCTTTTAAGGACTCTTTTGTTTACTGATAAAAACCCAGTTCAAAGGCTTGGCATGCTCATCCCTGTAATCCTAGCACTCTAGGAGGCTAAGGTGGGAGGATCACTTGAGCTCAGGAATCAAGACTAGCCTGAGCGAGAACAAGACCCTGTCTCTACTAAAAAAAATAAAGAAAAATTATCTGGGTGTTGTGGCAGGCACCTGTAGTCCCACGTTCTTGGGAGGGTGAGGCAGGATAATTACTTGAACCCAGGAGTTTGAGGTTGCTGTGAGTTAAGCTGACACTAGGGCACTCTATCCTGGGGCAACAGAATGAGCCACTGTCTCAAAAAAAAAACAAAAAAAACAAAAAAAAAACAATAGGGTGGCGCCTGTGTCTTAAGGAGTAGGGCACCAGCCCCATATACAGGAGGTGGTGGGTTCAAACCCAGCCCTGGCCAAAAACTGGAAAAAAAAAAAAATTTCAAACTAGATTAAGCAAAATGAAGAACTTACTGAAAGTGTGAACTCAAATTAAAACCCCAAGCCCTCTGTTAACCGAATGGGTCCTTCTTGGCCAAGGATACCCCAGAAACACCTTAAAACTGAATTCCCACCACAATTACAAATGCATGATTTCCCTTCATAAATATTCAAGATTACTCCTCTAGTTTGTTGAATATGTATGTTTGACCACCCTGCTCAAATAAAATCTTGTCTCTAATGTCTGTCCTTTTGAGGCATGTGTGCCTGGCTTCTGGCTTTCTAGCCTGTTGAAACCTGTAACTCTTTATGAGAAATAAAGTTCTGCTCTCTCCAAAGTATAAACATCATTTTTCCTTTTTTTTTTTTTTTTTTAGTTAACAGGAGGATCCTAGGGTACTCATGGAAAGAGCAAGCCACATGGGTGATAGAGCAGTCACTGAGTCTTAGGATAAGGTGACTAGATTTTAACATTGGTAAAGCGGGACACCATTGACGGGGGTGGGGACTGGGGGGAGTTCTTAATTTAAAATTTGGTTTATATGGAGCAACAAAAATTTTCATAGAATGCAAAATAGTATTGTAATATATATTTTTTAATTTCAACATAAGTATAATTTACAAATATACATTAAAAATTATGTATAGTAATTATTTTATTCTTTGGCATATTTCTCATTTGAGTGAATATTTTTTAGTAGATTGCTATCATTGTTTAAAAGGCCATT
The DNA here is from genome assembly GCF_000181295.1 of Otolemur garnettii. NCBI lineage: Eukaryota > Metazoa > Chordata > Mammalia > Primates > Galagidae > Otolemur > Otolemur garnettii. The sequence goes on from NW_003852403.1 coordinate 25,155,431, forward strand.
AAATTTTTCACAAGAATTTGCTAAATTATATTTCACACATAAAATGGCTTTCAAAGTCTCAACACTTAATTGTGATTTTTCTGCAGTTCTCGATAATCAGATCTCAACAATTATTTGTTATTAAAGTTTAACATTATAAAATTAACGAAAATAACATAAAACTCATATTCTGGTGAAATAGCCACATGGCAGCTGAAAACTGTATATTCCCTTTCCGTTTTTGGGCTATTCCCTAGCTTGTCGTGTATTCTTTCCAAAAATCAGGACTTTTTAAAACACCACGGGACACAGAACAAATTATTAAAAATTGGGACTGTCCCACCAAAAGTGGGACATCTGGTCACCCTACTTAGGCTCTTTCAGATGGAAACAGAGACTAGAACCCAGTCAGCGGCTTAATTTCTGCTGGCCATCTCCAATTCTTTCTGAGTTTTTTTTTCTTTCCAGGTTAATGTGAGGGTACAAACAATTAAGTTACAGTATTTGCATATGTTGGGTTGAGTCCCTTTTGTAGTCATCTCTCCTCGTTTTCATCCTTTTCTCTTGTTGTAGGCTAGATTTCTCCATGTGGCATAAAATGTGGGCTGGTGGCTCCTGAGTTTATATCGTACTGCTCCAGCTAGCAGAAAAAGAATAATACCACTCTCATTGCATTATAGACCAACAATTCTTGGGAAGGAATTGTGGGTCATTGGTGCAGCTTGGGCCAGATATCTACTCCTGGACTGAACACATGTGGAGAGGTCATAGGGTCTGTGGGGACATAGCGGTCCCTGTGGAAATCATCAGGTAGCGTGGGAGGCAGGTGGCAGGTGGCCGGGTAGAGAGAAGCAGCAGGTGTCTCCATGACTGGGCTCTGCAGACCCTTCCCCAGGACCTTCTTGTACCTTCACTACTGTGAATGTGGCACCACCATTTTTCATCCATGGACTTTTGCTCATATTGATTTCTCTGGCTGAAATGCTATTCTTCTTCCCTTCTCCTACTTACTCCTACTTCCCCTTGTATTTGCAACTTAAGTATATTTTCCAGAAGAAAGCCTTCCTTGACTCCCAAGTTTGGGCTACAAGCCAACCTGGGTTAGGGGATCCAATTATAGTCTCAATTTCTCTTATCAGGGTAAGTATTGCATTATATTATCTCAACCTTAGCTAGACTAAAAGACAATAAAGGGCAGAGAACTTATTTACCTTGTTCAATAGCTATGATTTAGCACTTGTCTCAATATCTGGTATGAAGAATGATTCAGTAGATAATCATTGAATAATGGAAAGCATGAACAACGGTACAGGGATGAGAACATTTCAGCAGCTGCAGAGGCCAGGAGAAGGTGACAGTCATGGTAAACTATGGACACAACTTGAGAGTTTTTTGAATAATGATTCTTGTAGCCAATTTATCACACATGTGTGTCTGACTTTGTGCCCCAAACTTGACATACATTATTTCACTTAATCCTTATGCACTGGGTTTTAGAATTTCCATTTTATACCTGAGAGGGTTAAGTAATACCCTTATAATTCTACCATAAGTGCATGAAGTAGCTGGGTTTAAAACTCAAGATTTGAATTCCTAAACATTACTGTGCATTGGTTCCTTTATAAGAAGCTCCCAGGTGAGAGAAGAATGGGTTGCACAGATCTTCCAGCCCTGGAAGCTTATCCAACCCCCATTTTTCAGGAAGGAAGAACATCTTCTAGATACCATTAATATGCTGCATTGTTGGTTCTTTGGCAGTTGAACATGTTGATAAATTTTTATTCTTCCTTATATTGAATGAAAAAAAAGAAAATTAGCAATCATAGCAACCAGGAGGTAGAGAAAGAAAAGTTAACTGATTAGTCATTTGCTGAAGCAAATCCAATGAGATGAATGAGTATACATAATGTAAAGTAAGGAAATCTGCTGAATTTGATCACTATGTTTGTTCTCTGGCTTTATCAGGGGCACAAGTAGAAGTTTCCAGAATCTAATGAATTATCAGTTCCTGAATGGCTTTTATTTTAGAATCACTGCTGTAATTATTAAAGTTTGTTCATTTGCTGTATTCTCAGAGTTCGTGCTTACTTAACAAGCTTGCAGGTAACACTGAATCACCAGAAATCTTCTCAGTTCTCTGTTTGGTTCATTCTAATGGCAAATTTGTCTGAATTAGTTGGCAATTACAGGAGTAGTTGAATTCCCTATTACAGAAGTCAAAACTCATGGGTGACAAGTGAGCATTTAGTCCATTATCGGATGACCTTTTCTTTTTGGTACAATGTAGATGCAGCTCAACAATAAAATAGACTGATGATCCTGTCAGTCACAGTGACACACATTATGTAAATATGAAGGCCAGAGACAGGCCTGAGAAACCGACTTCTGTTTATCATTAATGTTGCTAACTGTGATTGTTTCCTGATCTTGTATTTATAAACCCGAGTTGGATTTTTGAGTGCAAATTACCAGAGCTACAACTCCTTTTCTTTCATAATTAAAAGAATAAATGTATTTATTGAGGTACATTTACACATGAGACTATCATACAGCAGAGAAAATGAGCTAAATAGTACATGGTTGAATTTTAGAAACATACATCTCAGAAAATAAAAGCAAATTATTCATTGTGTGGTTGGGTATAGAAGAATGTGTGTGTTGTCAATTTTTAAGAAACAGCTTCATAAATACATTTTAAAAAATATCAGCCAGTGGCTGCCTCAGTGGTAAAGGCAGAGCAAGGGGATAGGAAAAGCATAGGGGTAAAGAAGAGATCTGACAATTAAGTTCATGAACTTGCCATGGAGCACTTATGTTGGCAGCACTGTATAAACAACTTGATGAGGTTTCATAACCTTGGTATATCAGTGTCCCACAGCTGTGTTCACGTTGACATGTGGTGGTGTCTTGCTGGGCGGCATTCATTACTGTCGTTGCTGTGTTTTTGTGCGCCATTGTGAGAATGTCAGAGCTTGAATTAGAGCAATTTCTTGTTTAACTTGGCAGGAGTGGAAGTGAAATCAGGGACATGTTAGTTCAAGTTTAGGGGGATAATGCTATGAAGAAAATGGAAGTTTGCAAATAGATTAAATGTTTTTCTGAAGGGAGAGAAAGCGCCACTGATGAGAGGTCAGCGTGGCCAATTAGGAACAGAAGTGATGAAAACATTGCAGAAATTCATCAAATTGTGCGTCAAAATCATTGGCTGACTGTGAGAATGCAAGCCAAGTAAATACTGATAGAGGAACATGAAAATCTTGACTGAACATCTTGGCTTGAGAAAAGTGTGGATCTTGCATCATGACAATGTACCAGCTGCCACAGCATTGTCTGTGAGGGAGTTTTTAGCCAGTAAACAATAACTATATGGGAACACTCTCCCTACTTAGTTGATCTGGTCCCTAGTGACGTTTTTCTTTACCTGAAGTTAAAGGAAATAATGAAAGAAAGCCATATTGACAACATTCAGCACATTAAGGGTAATATGACAACAACTCTGATGGCCATTCCAGGAAAAGAATTCCAAAATTGCTTTGAAGGGTGAACTAGGTGCTGGTACATAGCTTCCCAAGGGGAGTATTTAGAAGGTGACTATAGTGATACTCAGCGATGTGGTATATAGCACTTTTCTAGGATAAGTTCATGAACTTAATTGTCAGTCCTTATACAAGTTGTTGCTATATTCTAGTTTCAGGGTCATGGGTGTGTGATATAATTTGCTTTATACTTTAAATATATGCTACATTCATTACCTTTACGTGTCAAATACTGTATTGGAAAATATAATAGAGACAGAAAGAACTTTCTTGTATAAAAACAAGTTCTAAGCATCATCTAGCTGGTCATAAAGGAAAACTTGTAAGTGAGAACCCCAAACCTAACAGTGCTTCTCTAGATAGTATTAAATTCTTTTAGAGAGGAGAAAAGGAAGAGTAGCAGAGGCTACAACAGGCCCCATGAATTCAGAAAACTAAAGGTTTTGGCTAAAATTCAGAGTCAGAAGCTTATCTCCAAATATGCTTGTTCCTGAGTCTTCAGACCAAGGCCCACGGGCCAAGAATCCTCATTGCCAGGCAGCACCTGGGGGATGGTAAGGGGCCCTCATTTGATGTGAATTCTTCACAATATTTGATGTATTGAATATTGAATCTGGGCTGGGTGCAATGGCTTACATCTGTAAACTTAGCTCTCTGGGAGGCTGAGGCAGGTGGATTGCTTGAACTCAGGAGTTGGAGTTTGAGACCAGCCTGAGCAAGAGCAAGACCCCATTTTTATTTTTATTTTTTTATTTTTTTTGAGACAGAGCCTCAAGCTGTCCCCCCTGGGTAGAGTGCTGTGGCATCACAGCTCACAGCAACCTCCAACTCCTGGGCTCAAGTGAGTCTCCTGCCTCAGCCTCCCAAGTAGCTGGGACCACAGGTGCCTACCACAATGCCTGGCTATTTTTTGGTTGCAGCCGTCATTGCTGTTTGGCAGGCCTGGGCTGGATTCGAACCCGCCACCTTGGGTGTACATGGCTGGCGCCTTAGCCACTTGAGCCACAGGCGCCGAGTCCCCATTTTTATTTTTAAAAATAAAAAAACTAGCTGACTACTGTGGCAGGTACCTGTTTTCCCAGCTACTCAGGAAGCTGAAACTAGAGCATTGCCTGAGCCTAAGAGTTTGAGGTTGCCGTGAGCTATGATGACACCACTGCACTCTACCGAGGCTGGGGGTGGGGGTAGTGATGGTGGATATTAATCTACATTGAACACAGAATGAATAGAACTCATACTTCATGAGATCCAGTTAATTAAATGTTCTCTTACCTGCATTTGCCACCTGTCTAAATCCTAATTTATCCCGCAAAATCTACTCACGTCTCAGTTACTTATGGCTAAAATTCATGATGAAGTTGCAATTAGCACATCGGCCCTTTGATCAGAGTATGTTCATAGTGTTTACATACAGTGTCTCTTTGTTGTCCAGCCTCACCTGTAAGTTTACAAACTTCAAGAGAAAAAGATTCATTCCTTCTATTTCTTTCACACTACATTTAACAATGTTAAATATAAATCACCAATTTTAAACTGCCCCCGGCGGTATTTTAGCACCTAGAGGACACTTGGTAGCAGTGAGCAACCAGCACTTCTCTCTTTGGGGTGTAGTTGTCTTTGGAGAAGTAAGGTGGAAATTTCAACGTCGTGCTCCAAGATAATGCTAATCCACATGCCTCCAGAAGCTGTTAGTGCCTTACGATAGATTCCAGATGATTTGACAGTAATTTTCTTCATTTCTCATTCTTCTTTACCTCCCACACTGATTCATTAGCAACTCTCGTTAGCTCTGCCTTTAAAATATTAATACATCCCAGCTCTTCCTATTTCTTTCCATCTGTGCTTTCATTAACCTGGATGGATCCATCTTTTTAGGTTTATGTGCTAACTATCTTACCCCCGTTTCATGCTAATAATCTTGCCTCCCTTCCTACTCCCTACCCCATTCATTTTCCACACAGCAGAAAAAGAAGGTGAGTTACATTTCACTCTGTTGAAAAGTCTTGGAATAATAATGTCCAAACACCTTGCCTCTGTGGACAAACCTCTATTCAATCCACCCTGCTTACCTTTCCAAACTCAACTCTCACCCTTCCCTAAGTCGGAGAGTATCAGACCTTTCATTTCACCTTGGAGACTTTGTCGTTTTATTCCTTCTTCCTGGAAAATTCCTCCGCTTTCTATGGCTGGCTCTCATGGTACTCCAAATTTCCCCTCAAAAGTCACTCACCAAGAGAGATCCTGAGACCTACTTTTCTCTCTCGTGACTCTTCTCCCATTTATTTATTATAAACATACACGGCATTCACTAAATATTCATATTTTATACAGAGAATAATGAGTTTCCATTGGACTTCATCTTTAAAATACTTTAAAAGTACTTTAACAATCAAAATTCGCTTGAAAAACATTTTTTATAATTATAAAATTAGCTCATGCTTCTTATGGAAATTTGAAAAATATAGACAAGCGAGAGGAGGATACCTAAAATCACCCATAACACCGCCAATCCAGGGTAATAATTGTTCAATTCTGCTAGTTTCCCTTTTTGGGTACCACTCTGTCGATCGTTCTTTCTGCTTGGAACACGTCTTTTGTAATAATCTTTCCTGATAATCTCATTAATACTCATTTCAATGTATCTCTTCAGAGCTTTGTTTTAAACCTGATTCCAACTAAGTGTCGACTTAGGATTTTGTCACATACTAGACATTCTTTCCCATCTGTTCCCATATCACGCACAGTCTCGTCCTGTGGTTTTTACACCAACATGAATTGTATAGCTCTAACAAGAGTCCATACTGTCATGGATTTATAGTCTGTGCATAGATACATAAAATGTTAGATGAGAATCATGGAGGTGAAGGAGGTGTTATTTCTATATTATGTCGTCAGGGAGATTTAGGCAAAGACCTGAAAGAGGTGAGAGGGTGAGCTGTGGGATTTCTGCAGGAGTATCCTTAACAGAGGGAACGAGGATGGAGTGTGCTTGGAGGATCCAGGGAATAACACAAAAGCTGGCATTGCTGGAGCTGATCCAGAGAGTAGGGCATGGAGGGAGGCAGGTGACCGAGGTGACCTGGGATCGTGGTAAGGAGTTCAGGTTTTCTCCTGCTCTACACCAGATGAGTTGCCAATGGGGGCTTTTGAACAGAAGAATCCCATGTACATTTAAAGAGTTCCCCTGGTTATGGTGTGGAGAAAGGGTGGCAAAGAGCCCAGAATGGCCTGTCAGAAGGTCATAGAAAAAAATCCTGGCACGAAATAATTATGTTAGTGAAGAGTAGTCAGATTACAGATATGTTATGAATATGGAGCTAACAAGACCCACTTTTGAAAGTGAGGAATGAGAGAAGAAGTCAAATGACTTCAAGGGTTTTGGCCTAAGCAACGTGGAGAATATATTTGCCCAAATGGGGTAGATTGGGAAAGGGCAGTGTTGGCTGTGGTGGTGGGGGGGTGGAGCTTACTGGGCGTTCAGTTTTGTATGAACTCCACGTGGAACTGTCAAGCACATAGCTAGCTATATAAGTGCCTAGATTTCTGAAGAGAATTGAGTCCTGGGAATTGCCTTGCTGTTTAGTCAGGTGTGTCTAGTCTTTTTTTCTTTTCTGATAAAGGTGGAAAAAAGAAGAGTTGTTTTGGCTGCCCATTAAATATACAAACACTAAAGAAAGCTGATATGTAAACACTAAAGAAAGCTGATTCCCCCCAAAAGAAAAGGTTGTGTGTACTTTGTGATACCTTATACCACAGATTAAGCAAACAAACAACAACAAAATGTCCTCACAAAGTCAAAATGTGGCCTGTGGGTCACAGGTTGGACACTCCTGCTGTAGATGATATTTGGAGTTACAGGACTGGATGAAATTACCAAGGAGTGATTGTAGATGGAGAAGAGAAGAGAAAAGGAGGAAATAAAAGGGAAGAGAGAGGAGGGGAGGGAAGAGAAGCTGCCAGGGACTTAAAATCCTTCAAAACTCAGGTTAAGGTTCACTTCCTTTTCAAAACTTCCCTCCTACCCTCAATGAATCCCAAACAATAAAAAAACAAACAAAACATATCCCCTAAAACAAAGAATGTCCCCCTTTATCTAGATTGTATTTATCTTTCCCTTTCTTGGTCTTCCTACACAGCTTGAATCTATATGGTGAAATTCAGCATTCGGTTACATTCTGAAGTACTCTGTAATATTACAGGAATATTAGTTTAGTGACTACTATTTTTTTGCATCAGGTGCGTGCCAGGCACTGGCAATCTAATAGTGAACCAAACAGATGTGAAGCTTGTCCCAGTGGAGCAGCATTTAATGAAGCAGAATAGACACACAATGCACAGTTGCACACCTGTAGCACAAGTGACAGTGTCACACATCTACGGACTCTCCTTTCTCTTTGTATATCCGCTCCTGAAGAGTGAGAAAGAGCTAATTGATAAAAGTATAATTCCTTTGATCTCTCAAGGAAATATTTAAAAATACATAAATACATATTTTAGAATTGGACCTGAACATTGCACTTCATCAGGGTCTATAGCCTGTGTTTTGTCATAAAGGCGAGTAGCGTCTGTTAGAGATGATGGTCCGTGATGCCATCCAGCTGGGATGATCCAGCTGGGCTCACTCTGCATGGTTTCCCCCAGGCTTCTCTGTATACCAACAGTTGCTGCCCTTCACTATGGACAGAGCCAGCCTGTTGATGCCACCAGAGAAACATCTTGTCCTTGATTCCTTGTCCCTCCTCTCACCCTCTCTACTCTCCTGCTGAGCAGCTGTGTCCTCATCTGACCTCCCCCTCTACCCCCACACCCAGTGCTGTCTCAGCTGTCTGTCTCCAGTGAACAGGGAGGCAGAGGGTCATGGCAGGAGGCCAGCTGCAAAGAAGAGGCATGCAAAGACCATCCCGGGCCAGCTGGATCATCCCAATCTCCTGGGATGGGGCCCTGGAATCTGAAGGTTAGCAAGTACCTCCATGAGCTTCTGAAACTAGTGTTTGAGGACCGCTGATGGGTTTGACAAGAGGGACGTGCTGAATGGCTCAGACTGACCAAGCACTGCAATGTAAAAGTAGGTTAGGCCAGCTTCACTACACATTAGACAGGCTGCTTGGGGCTGGCCTGCTGGGCAGCCCCTTCACTTTCTCACCCAAGGCAAGTGCCTCACTATTTTCACCCCATTCCAGCCCTGCTCAGTATTTGTGGGGCCTAACATGGCCACACCTAAACCCTTTCCCCTCCTCCTCTTCTCCTAAGACAAAGACACAAAGACTTTGGTTAGCCCCACCCCCATGGCCCCATATAAAAGGGATCTGCTACTACCCCTCTGGGCTCAGACACCACATTTGCAGGCCTAGGTGGGTCACCTTCCCCTTTCACTAAACTGGCCTGAGCATTTCGGCTCTGGGCCCCACCTCTGGGCAGCCTCATCTCTGGACACCACCGCTCACGCCTTTCCCTCAGGACTTCCTCTATCCCACAGAGAGCAGGATTGAACACTGGATAGGAACATAGATCCCTTGGTTCTGCCTCTTCTTAGCTGTGTCTCTAAGGCAAGTTATTAAAACTCTGAACCTCATTTTCTCCCTCAGGAAAACAGCAATAATAGTCACACCAACCTCACAGAATTTGCTGTGAGGACTAGGTGGGATAATCCTCACGAAAGGGTTAGGAACGGGGTGTGGGCACAACAGAGGGGCAGTAACCGTCCACACGGCCTGTTCTGCAGAACATTTGTTTCCCTCTGTGACAAAGCTTGGCCTGAGACTCAAATGACAAATGCAGGTTTCCAGAACACAACCCACTGGTAGCTTGGGGATGTCCTAATGGTTTTGGCTTTGCCATTGTTTGGAGGATTAGTCAGCCCTAGGAGGCTACAGTCATTCCAATGCTAATTAAAAGAAGAAAACCCCAGGCAGCAAACCAACCTCAACTGCCTGTGGCTGCTTTTACATTACCGGCATCTTTGCTCAGAGGAGACTGAACATTTATTGATGTTATAAACTTAATAAACAACCTTCACCAAGTCTCCTTCAGGAAGATGTCTTATTAAAATAAGGTTGTTAAAAACAAGGCAAATACAGTTAAAAACTTACAAAAATACACCAAAGGAGGAAAGCAAAGTCAAAGGTAATTTATTTGAGAGTCTAGGATCATAGAGGAAAAAAATGAAGTATTGCAACCTGGTCTCTCTTATTATATTGTCATGGGTCAGATGATAAATGGGAAATTGGGGATGATTTTAGAGGCACGTAAAGGGGAACTGTGGTGTCCACACGATACTTCATTTCTGTAGGCCACCTCCAAAGTATGTATCTGACTTCCCTAATGCTGGCCATTACTTCCAAATGAGTCTCTCTTGGCCCAAGCTCTTTTGATCTTGTAAACTAAAATAAAATCTTCAGGCTCCACACACCCCTACCAGCTGACTGAATGGACCTCTTCATGGCCAAAGGCAGACTCTAAAATTGAGTTGCTAGTCATGTATAGGGTGACCAGATTTTAACATTGGTAAAGCGGGGCAACATGGCCAGGGGGGAGGGGCGGGGGCAGGGCAGGGGAGGGGGCAGGGAAGGGCCTGACAACAATACAAACTTTGATAAGCAGTTCTCGATAATCACATCTCAGCAATTATTTGTTATTATTAGTTTAACATTATAAAATTAACAAAAATAATATAAAACTCATATTCTGGCGAAATAGCCACATGGCAGCGGAAAACCGTATATGCCCTTCCTGTTCTCTCGCCCGTTTGTGCATTCTTTCCAAAAATCGGGACTTTTTTAAAACACCGTGGCATGCAGGACAAATTGTTAAAAAGTGGGACTGTCCTGCCAAAAGTCGGACGTCTGGTCACCCTAGTCATGAAGGAGGAGGTCAGAAATGTCACATCATATCCCCTCCCTTCTTAGAGACATCCCTTACAACTCACTAAGAGGATTGAGGCTGGGTGAGACAAGCCTGTATGTCCGCAGGAGACATAAGAAATCACTTGAGTCTGGTATTTGGCCAGTGGCTTGTGGCTAATGAACAGACTTAGTATGCCTTTCTTGTTACTCCTGGTCTTTTAGACAGAGCCTAACTCAGCCACTGTTAACTAAAGAATCCCTAAACCCACCTATGACTTGTAAGCCCCCCTGCCTTCAAGATGTCCTGTCTTTTCAGGCCAAACCAATGTACATCTTCCATGCATTGATTTATGACTCTACTGTAATTCCTGTCTTTCTGAAATGTATAAAACCAAAGTGCAACCCCACCACGGTGAGCCCACTTGCTCAAGGCTTTTTGGGTGTGGCTCTGGGTCCTGGTTCTCAAATTTGGCTCAGAATAAACCTCATTAAATTCTTTTATAGAGTTTGGTTTCTTTTCCATTGATAATCTTGTACTACATGAATTGGAGGTCTTTGTAAGTGCACTCTGCATACATCACTCTACTATTCCAGAAGTTTCCATGATTCCCCAGTGCCAGCCTCTGTTGTCTGTCATTCTGTTGTTCACATCCATGATATCAATCTTTTAGTTCCCATACATGAGTGGAAACGTGATTTTTGTCTTTCTGAGACTGGCTTATTTCACTTTAACAAAATGATCTCCAGTCCCATCTACATTGCTGCAAATGATATGATTTCATTTTTTATGGCTGAATAGTATTCCATTGTGTATATACACCACATTTCTTTATCCATTCACCCACTGATGGACACGTTGGATCCATATCTTTGCTCCTGTGAACAGTGTTGCAATAAACATGGGAATGCGGGTGTCCCTTTGATACACCAATTTCTCTTCCTTTGGATACATATCAGGAGTGAGATTGCCAGATTGTGAGGTAGTTGTATCTTTAGTTTTTTTTTTTTTTTT
>NW_003852403.1:25167159-25202111 GCF_000181295.1 Otolemur garnettii
CTGCCTCAACCTCCCAAGTAGCTGGGACTACAGGCACCCACCACAACGCCTGGCCATTTTTTGGTTGCAGCCATTATTGTTGTTTGGCGGGCCCGGGCTGGGGATTCGAACCCGCCACCTTAGGTGTATGTGGCTGGCGCCTTAGCTGCTTGAGCCACAGGTGCCGAGCCCTATCTTTAGTTTTTAAAGAAATAGCCATACTGTTTCCACAGAGGCTATACTAATTCATGTTCCTACTGATAGTGTGTAAGAGTTTCTTCTTCACATCCTTGCCAGCATCTGTTATTTTTTGTCATTTTAATAATAGCCATTCTAACTGCGGTGAGATGATACCCCACTGTGGTTTTAATTCATGTTTCCCAATGATTGGTGATGTTGAACATTTTTCATATACTTATTGGCTGTCTGTATGTCTTCTTTTGAGAAATATCTAATCTATGTATATCCTTTGCCCACTTTCTAAATGAGACTGAGATTTTTTTTCTACTGTTGAGTTGTTTGAGTTTTTGTATATTCTAGATATTAGTCCCCTGTCAGATGAGTATATTTGCAAATATTTTATCTCCTGAAGGAAGCAAGAGATGGTGTCTCTTGCTTTGTTGATTGCTTCTATTACTGCACAGAAGCCTTTTAATTGAACATAATCTCATTTGTCTATTTCTGTTTCTGTTAGCTTTTGAGGTCTTAGCCATAAAATCCTTGCCTATGCCAATGTTTTGAGGAGTCTTCCCTAGACTCCTAAACTTCCCTATGTTTTCTTCTAGCAGTTTTGTAGTTTGGGGTCTTATATTTAAGTCTTTAATCCATCTTGAGTTAATTTTTTTATATAGTGCAAGATAGGGTTCCAGTTTCATTCTTTTGCATATGGGTATTCAATTTTCACAGCACCATTTATTGAAGAGGATGCCCTTTCCCCAATGTATGTTCTTGTTTTTGTCAAAAATCAGTTGGCTATAAATAAATGAATTTATTTCTGGATTCTCAATTTTTTTCTCATTGGTATGTGTTTCTGTTTTCATACCAATACCAAGCTGTCTTGGTTACTATAGCATTGTAATATATTTTGAAGTCAGGTGGTATGATGCTTCCAAGTTTGTTCTTAGGATTGTTTTTTCTATTTCTGTGAAAAATGCACTGACGTTTTGAAAGGAATTATATTGAATCTGTAGGTTACAGAATGGTTATTTTATGCACTATTAATTTTTCCAATCCATAAGCATGGGATATCTTTTCTTTCATTTTTGCCCTCTTTAATTTCTTTTATCAGTGTTTTGTAGCTTTCTTTATAGAGGTTTTTCACCTCCTTGGTTAAATTTATTTTTAGGTATTTAGTTTTTTAATAGCTATTTTAAATGCCTTCTTGATTTTTTTTGGCTAGTTCATTATTGGTGTATAGAAATATTATTGATTTTTGTATCCTGCAATTTACTGAGTTTATTAGATCTAAAAAATTTTGTTTTTCTTTTTTGTTTTTTGGTATTTTTTGGTGGAGTCTTTATTTGTTTATTTTGAGGCAGAGTCTCACTTTGTCACCATTGGTAGAGTGCCATGGTATCATAGCTCACAGCAACCTCAAACTCTTGGGCTCAAGTGATTCTCTTGCCTCAGCCTCCCAAGCAGCTAGGACTACAGGCACCCATCACAACGCCCGGCTATTTTTAGAGACAAGGTCTTACTCTGGCTCAGGTTGGTCTCAAACCTGTAAGCTCAGGCAATCCACCCTTGGTTAGTCTAGCTAGTGGCTTATCACTTTTGCTTTTCATTTCATTGATTCTTTTCATTTTTTAGTTTATATTTTCTTTAGGTATGCTCTATTTTTTATTATTTATTTTCTTCTGCTAACTTTGGATTTGGTTTTTTCTTCCTTTTCTAGTTTCTTAAAGTGCTTTATAGGTTGTGTATTTGGAATCAATCTTTCTACTTTTTTTTTTTTTTCAGTTTGAAAGCCGTCACTGTTTATTAACTGACCAGATTATAAAAATAGTCAGGGCAGATACCTTAGTTCATTCTTCTAATAAGCCTATTGATTTGGTCTTCCCTGTTATCAGCATCTCCCCTTCTACAAAGTGGGTTGTCTTTTTCTTCATTCCCCTGCATGGAGATGATAACTTGAAGGGCCACAAGAAGTTATTTGCTTCTTTGAAGCATTTTCCAACAGTATAGATCTCATGAATCAGATCCTCTATGCAGATGATGCCATATTTACCAAGAGATTGCGCAATCAAACTGTTATCAGTCAATGCAATTCGTTTCTTATTGATTTTGCCATAACCACACTTGTAGATTAGGTCATTTACTGATTTCAGATTTGGGTACCCCCATGCAATATATGGTTCTACAATCCTCAGCATGTTAATAGAAGCCTTGTTGTGCTTAACAAAAGTTCCATTGAAGATCTGGCGAGGGTGAACAAGCTGCAATACCTTTCAGACCTTTGGACTCACACCATTGATCCCTCTGATCCTGATGACAAATGCCAACTTGGGTTCAGCAGGTACATAGAAGTTGCCGGCTTTTCTTGCCATCCCAGCCATCTGAATCTCAGTTCTGTACTTCTGCCTGTATTCTTTATGATAATGCTTAGCTTTTTCATAGATAAGCTTCCTCCTTGCCTTTTGAAGCATCTTTTGGGCACACTTCTTTCTCAGACGCTTGATCTTCAGCTCTGTGAAATTCTTTCACTTTTTCTTAAGGGTTTCTGGCACAGCAGGAACCTTCTTTTTCTTCTCGTCAATACCCTCCATGGTTCCAGCTGGAAAAAGAGCTCTACTTTTTTGATATAGGCATTTATTGCTAAAAACTTCCCTCTTCTGACTGCTTGGGTATATCCCATAGATTTTTTTGTACCTTGTGCTTCTATTTTTTATTTCAAAATATTTTTAAAATTTTCTTCCTAATTTCTTCCTTGACCCAGTGGTCATTCCAGAGCATATTGTTTAATTTCCATGTAGGATTTTCCTGAGTTCCTTTTATTACTGATCCCTAGTTTTTATTTTCCATTTTGGTCTGAGAAGATACCTGACATGACTTAAATTTTTAAAAATTATTGAAACGTGTTTTGTGGCCTAACATATAGTCTATCCTGGAGAATGTTCCCTGTGCTAATGAGAAGAAAGTATTCTCTAAATATTGCATAAAATGTTCTGTAAACGTATATTAGGTTCATTTGGTCTAATGTCCATTTGGTCCATGTCCAATGTTTCTTTGTGAATTTTCTGACTAGATGACCTGTCTAATGTTGAGAGTAAAATACAACTATTTGGAGTCCATCTCTCCATTTAGAAGTGATAATATTTGCTTTATACGTTCAAATCCTTCCTTTTGGGGTGCATATATGTTTAGAGCTGCTATATCCTTTTGCAGAGTTGACTTTTTTTGTCATTATATAATGACCTTCTTTATCTTTTTTACTGTTTATGTCATGTATTATAGTCTTCATATGATTTCTTCATCTGTAGATAGCACCAGTGGTATCTGTGATTTTAAGTGGCTTAGAATGTGGTTGTTGGTAGAGGCTATGATGAAGTTTTCAGGGGATGGGGACACTAGGTTGGCCTCTTATCAGGTACTAGTGGTGGAAATAGTGGCCCTAAGAGTGCCTGCTCTTGAGCCCCAGTGTGGCATATGCTGGCATTGTGTTAGTGGGTCCAGGAAGGCTAATTCTTGGGTCCCTGCAAGCTTGCTTGGGTACCAACACTGGCAGCAGTGTGTTGGGTTGGTGAGTGGGTTCCTGGGCCACAGGTTAGCCAGCATGGAATGGGTGGTGGCAGTAGCAGTGATGAGACTTATCTTTGGGTCCCAAGCAGTCCACACTAATGTTGGTGGTGGCTGCAACCCCTGGGTGGGCCAGTCCCCAGGCCTGCATGTGCTATGTATGGGTGGGGACTGCTGTGGTGGTAGTATAGGTTGACTTGAGGCTCCTGAGAGGAGTGCTTAGATACCACCAGTGTTGGACTGGGCTGGGTGATCCCTAGGACCCCAGATGGTATGCCTAGATACTTGGGGGATGGAGTTGGGCTGGGTGGACCTGTCCTCACTCTTCCTCTTCCCCTGCTCAGTGATTTGTGCAGACGCTGGCCACAGTAAGCAGGAGCAGGGTGATCTTCAGACTCAAAGCAGAATGCTTGTGTAGGGCATATCAGGACAGGGTTGCTTTGAGTGGCAGCAGCTGTATGCAGGCAGTGGGGGCACGCACACTTCACCTGTGCTTTGCCCATTTCTATAGCTCCACAGCAGAGGCTGCTTCCAGCCTGGGAAGTTTTTCCTCAGGGCACTAAAAAAGTGCAGTGTCTTTGCTACTGGGCAGAGTGGTCTTTGCCATTGGTTTGCACTTTAGCCCTGGAGACCACAGCCAAGGTGCTGCAGAGGTGGCTGCAAGTGGGAAATATCAGTAGGGCTCCAGAGAGGGGGAGCTACAGGGATGGTCAGCCCCCCCAGGCAGGATGCAGTCTGGTGGTGGCCGGGCTCCCACTGTGGCATCTCACTGTAGCTGCTTAGGGCTCAGGGGTGTGTGCGGGCCCAGGCTGAGCCCCTTCTCTGGAGCAGTGTCATTCCGCAGTCTCCAGGGAGCTCCTGATGTGAATCTCCAGACCTGAGGGCAGTGATTTTCAACAAGTATGCTGTGAGAGGATCTTAGGTATGCTGCAAAACTTTTAAAGATCATTAATTAAATTATTTTTGAAAGAAGTTCAACACACAGTAAGTATATATATATATTTTTTACCTTTTTTTTTTGGATCAACGCAATGTAAGTGTGCTGTGGAAATTTAATTATAGGTTCAAGAGAGCCGTGAGATGAAAAAGGTTGAAAACCACAGGTCTAGGGGCTTTCCCATGGCTAAGATGCAGGAGTCCATGATGGGAGTGTGGACCATGGAAGGTCTCTCCCACACCCTTTTCCTGCACCGGGGAGCCTCCCTAGGCTCCCAGCTGGTCCTAGCTGAGCAGGTGGCCTTGCCTCTCTCTCTGTCCTAGCTTTAGGTGTTTCCTATTACTCCTCCGTGGAATCTCAGTGTTCTTTTTTAGTCGATCTATTAAAACGTGATTATCTGCTCACAATTTTGGTCCTTATTTGGAAGAGGCAAGTACCACATGCCTCCAGTCAGCCATCTTCTGTAATATCTTTTATCTTGAGTGAATTCTAATAGGTGTTGCTATTTTTTTCTCTATTGAATCCTCCTTAGGGCATGAAGAGGCGCTCAGGTTTCTTTGTATGTCTAGCACTCTGTGTCCTAGATGCTCAAGAAACATTTCTTTTTTTTTTTTTTTTTGAGACAGAGCCTCAAGCTGTCCCCCTGGGTAGAGTGCCATGGCATTACAGCTCACAGAAACCTCCAACTCCTGGGCTCAAGCGAGTCTCCTGCCTCCGCCTCCCAAGTAGCTGGGACCACAGGCGCCCGCCACAACGCCCGGCTACTTTTTGATTGCAGCCGTCATTGTTGTTTGGCGGGTCCGGGCTGGGGATTCGAACCCGCCACCTTAGGTGCATGTGGCTGGCGCCTCAGCCGGTCGAGCCATAGGCGCCGAGCCAGAAACATTTCTTGATAGTGATGATAATGATGTTGACTAAATTTGGCTTGAGTCTCAAGGCTCTTGTTGTATGTAATTAGATTCTGAATTAATTTCAGCTCTGTTATACTAATCCATAAAACCCAAATTGCTCCCCACCTTGAAAAGCAGGGCTGTGATCAGGAAGAGTAGCTCCCAGAGAAGTGCTGGGTAATTTCCTTCCTTTCCCTGTGGCATGCTGGCACCATCTCTGGATTTTGAGCCTAGATATGTGCAGTACGGGGAATCTGCTAACAAGTGACTACTTACCCACCGTATGCTTTCAGCTGATGATTAAACACTACATATATTTTTTTAAGTTCTGCTCTGAATTCCAAATTCCTTTCTTTCCCTCAGCTGCAGAAGCACATGAAGTTTAATTTGTCACTTTCCCCCATTGTTCCCTGATTCACCGGATAAATGTAAGAGGGAAGTTGGCAGGGACTGATTTCTACAGGTCATCAAAGTCGTGTTATTAAAAGTTAATGTGTTTCCCATTGCCAGGTTTGGAACTAATGTAGCAATAAATTGAATGAAGATGGCTCAGGCAGCCTACATAATGGGAAACCGACTAACATGAAACAAGAGAAGCTTCTGTTTATCTGGGGGCGGGGGGGGGGGGAGGGCAGGAGTTAAGCAGCGTTCAACATCTCTAAGAGGACAGAGCATGCTGTCATTTTAGGCAAGTTGTCCCAGGTTACATCTCTTCTGTTTACAATCTCGCTGTTTCTGGGTCTTGGGGTCAGTCATGTGAAAGTTAGCATTCTGGCTACCTATAGAAGTTTGTAGTGAAGGGTTTTACAGCCTTGGAGGGAAGAGGGTAAGCTTTAGTCCAGGATTTGAGTCTTAATCCTATCACTGACTTTGGTTAATTGCTCTACCTACCAGGAGGTCTCACTTTTCTGGAGCTGATAATAGTTCCCAACCCATGGAATTATAAGTATTAAATACAGCTATATTTCAAGAATGCTTAAGGGTGCCTAATGCCCAGTATGTTTATAATAGATGGGAACTATCTTTACTACTAATGTGGAAGAGTTTTAGTTAACTTCCCTCTTTGTGAATTGGTGAAAACAAATTGAAAATTCTTATATTTCCTCCTTCCTTCCTTTCATATTTCTTTCTGCCTCTTCTACTTTTTCTCCTCTTCAAATATTTATAATTCTATTAGGCTTCCTAGAGGAATAGGACACATAGCAGTTTTTTTGTTGTTGTTGCTTGTTATTAAATGTAAAAATAAGTCAATCACTAAGGATAATGTTGTCAGATATAAACACATGCACTGAAATTTCATTTCAAGGAACTTAAGGCAACCATTACAAAGATCTTCTGACCCTGAGAAAAAAAGAAAATGAGACTTTTGCCTTCTGGACCTCGAACTGCCCTACTGTGAAATGAAAGGTCGGGCTAGATGACCTGTGGCAGGGCTCCAAATGTGTTGGCATTTCCCCCTCATTGAGAATGGATCAGGGATAGTGATAAGCTGGACTGCAGTAGCTCTGACTGTCTACACGTGGGGCATGATGAAAGTTCTGAGATACACAAAAGTCAAGAAATGTAAAATCTGTGCTTTTAGAAACCAGTACTGATAAGCTGAGCAAATTGAAACTTGCACGAATCAAAAAGGACTATGTTTCTTGACAGTAAAATAATGCAACATAATGCAGTCTGTCTCAAAACTTTCATAGTGACCCACATTCAAATGAGAAACTAGTCTATGAGTACCCTGAACTCTAAAAGGGGATGGAAATGGGAGATCCAACTAGAGTTTTCAAGTGAGGCTAGGCCTCTCGCTGCAGAAGAACAGGTGTTTTGGGGAGTCAGTAATCCGCAGTAAGAGGCACAGTCAGGCTCTAAGGGAAGCGTGCACGGCTAATCAGCAGGCTGCTGATCTGAGCTCCGAAGGGCCCTGAAGAGCCCAGACCCTCGCAGGCATGGACGGATGAGATTCACTGAGGCAGTGGAGGAGGTGAGCAAGAACAAGCGATTGTTCAGCTGTCTGGAGGAGGATAGGCGACATGGCTGGTAAGCAAATGAGTGAAGCGAGATGTTGGTCCATCTCGGGGATTATCTGTGAGAGGACGCATGGTGGGAGGAAAAAGCCTTAGCTTTGAGTCACACAGAGAAGATATGCACCCTTGCTGCTTCCTAACTCTCCACATGGGAAGCTATTTCACAGCCTGTGGCCTTGGTTTTCCCGTCTGTCAAATGGGAATCTGACAACCAGCCCTTCAAGGCTGTTGTGAGGATGAGTGGCCACACGCCTGGCCGTGTTTAACAAGTGGGAGTGATTCTGTTTTCAGGTAAGAAAACTAGTGCTAAGGAGGTAGCTGAATCAGCTGCTCACTTGTAACTACAGCAGTGCTTCAGTGTGCACAAACGTCAACTGGGGAACCTGTTAAAAATGCTGAATCTGGCTCGGCGCCTATAGCTCAACTGGCTAAGGCGCCAGCCACGTACACCTAAGGTGGCGGGTTCGAATCCCCAGCCCGGACCCGCCAAACAACAATGACGGCTGCAACCAAAAAATAGCCGGGCGTTGTGGCAGGCGCCTGTGGTCCCAGCTACTTGGGAGGCGGAGGCAGGAGACTCGCTTGAGCCTAGGAGTTGGAGGATGCTGTGAGCTGTAATGCCACGGCACTCTACCCAGGGGGACAGCTTGAGGCTCTGTCTCAAAAAAAAAAAAAAAAAAAAATGCTGAATCTGGTTTAGTAGGTTTGGGTGCGGCCAAGACACTCCCGTTCCTGGAACAAATGTTCTGTAGCAAGAACCTATGCAACGCAAAGGTTATGGTGAGATTAAGCATAGATAAAGTGCTTAGCTCTTAGTCTGCACATGATAGGCTGCCGTCAATTACTGTCATTACTATTCTATTGCAACGTCCAGGCTAGTTCTCTCTCTCCAGTTTATTCCCTAATGCGGCCTTAAGGGGGGTCAGATTGGCTGCTTTTCAGGAGAGGCAAGAGCTTTTGACAAAGTGCTTATGGAGCTGTGCCCCGGGAAGTCTGAGTAGGACTGGGAGGTTGATTCTCCAAAGTAGAAGGACAGTTTTGGAGATCCCTACAGGCAGGGTCTCCAGGCTGTTTCTAACTTTTAGTTATCCAGGGACTGGTTAGTTAGTGGGTTTGTCTTTAGCAGCTCCAGTTGCTGGGGGACAAGCCACATATGGGACATCCAGTGTTGTTGGAAAATCTCTCTTGAAGGTGCCTCAAAGAGGCAAAGGAAAAGAGAGACCAGCCAGGAGCAGGACAGGCCCTTCTCATCCTCTGTCCCTGTAGGCCACATTTATAGCCCAGAAAAGTGCAGACTGTTCTCTGCAGGCCCAGAAAGCACAGATCTTCAAGTTTTATGAGGACATTTCAGCACTTACAGTGTGTTAAAAATTTAATGCCTGTGCTTTACTCAGCTAACAGTATTCTTTTAGAACTGGAACTTGATATTGGCCCAAGTTCCTCAGGCGTCTTATTGCCCTGTGCTGCTTGGGGCACATACTCATTTGATAGCATCATCATGTCACTCAATATTGCCTTCACTCTGGAGGTATGTCAGAAAGCTTGGAAATTCTTGTTAAGGGGAAGCTATGGGTGTAAATTGTTGTCACCTATCTTCCATTACCAATGTCTTGAGGGAATTCTCATAGTACTGGTGGAGATTCCTGTTAGATTCTCAGGAGGGTTAAGGTAAGACTGTGCATAATGTTACATTAATAAGATCAGGAGCTAAGGAAATCTGACATACAGTAGGAGAGACTCCTTGCTTTTCAACGCAGTCCAAGCTTTTTAAGCAGTGGCACTCATCGTAAAAAATTGATTAATCTCTGTCCTAAATCCAAGGCAAAACTGTGAAGTCAGTGAAACTGAGTTTCTGTTTTGATGTCTCTTGTTTTGTTCCATCTTCAATAAAAACAGCCTTAAGAATTAAATTCTTTTACATTTCTTGGAATATTCTAGATCTATGTTTCTCAAAGAGTGGTCTGAAGACCATCCTTGGGTCTGAATCACCTGGGTAACTAGTTGTAGGTAACACGCATCACTGGACACTTCACAGGACAGCTGAACCAAAGCTTAGGGAAGGAGGGACCTCTTAGTCTCTGCTTTAAAAAACCCCTATCAATTTCTTATAAATATCTGCGTTTTTAAGAAACCCATGTGCTTTGAGAACCACTGACTTATTCAAGCGAAGAAACTGTGAGGGTTAAGAGAAGCTTGTTTGAGTGGGTTTCTGCTCTAGTTTAGATCCTGTCATCTTCATAAAATTTCATAGCAAGAAAATGTTTTCAGGCTCAGCGCCCGTAGTATAGTTAGTGGTTATGGTGCCAGCTACATGCACCAAGGCTGGTGGGTTCAAAACCGGCCTGGGCCAGCTAAACAACAATGACAACTGCAACAACAACAACAAAAATAGCCGGGCATAGTGGCGGGCACCAGTAGTCTCAGCTACCTGGGAGGCTGAGGCAAGAGGATCACTTTAGCCCAAGAGTTTGAGTTTGAGGTTGCTGTGAGCTGTGATGCCACAGCACTCTACCGAGGGTAACATAGTGAGACTCTGTCTCAAAAAAAAAAAAAATGTTTTCATGACAAAAGGAAGAATTATAAAATCTCTGGGGTAGCAGGTAGAGAATGACTCTCTTGAGTTAAAATTCTGGCCACTAGCTGCTTGCTTGTGTGACCTAAAGTTAAGGGTTGGCAAATGATGGCCAGTAGCTAAGGGCCAGCTAGAGAGTTTTTGTAAATAAAGTTTTATTGGAACACAGCCTCTCCCTTTTGGTAACTATTGTCTATGGCTATTTGCAGCTGTAATAGCAGTTAAGTACTTATCCCAGGGACTGTTTGGCCTGTCAAGCCTAAAATATTTACTACCTGGCTCTTTAAGAAAATGTAGACCAATCCAATCCTTCGATGAATTGAAATATCTTTCTCAGTCTCAGTTTTTCTTTTTTTACTATTTTTTATTTTTTGTTGTTACAGTTTGGCCAGGGCTGGGTTTGAACTCACCATCCTTGGTATATGGGGCTGACACCCTATTCACTGAGCCATAGGCACCACCCAGTCTCAGTTTTTCTTATTGGTAATATGGACTTAATGGCACCTATCTTGTATGGTTATTAAAATGTTTAAATGAGGTAGTTGATTGAAATTTTCTAGCCTGGCTTCTCATGATAATACATAGTATTGGCTAATATTTATTGAGTGCTTGCTGTGTGCTAGGCACTGATTTAAATACTTCACATGGATTTTCTTATTTATTCTTTATCCCAACACTGTGAAGTCTTTTTATTAGTCTCTTTCTACAGATGAGAAATGGTACTTTGTCCAAGGTTGTTCAACTCAATTGATTTAGTCAGGATTTGATTTCAGAGCCTATGTTCTTCATTGCTGTGCTACATTTATCCAAATAAAGTTAGATTTCTGCCTTTGCTAGGGACAGGTAGGGAACAGGGTAAGAAGAAAAAGAAAAGTGGACAATTGCTGAGGCAGAGGAGACAGACAGTTCCTTAGCTTAGACATAAGCAGGGTAGGGAAGATAGACTATTCTGGGCTACTACAAAATCAGAACCAGCCAAGATTGTGGTTGGAAAGTTTTGCAATTCAGACACTGCTGAACTCCTAAGACCCCACACAGAGGGACTGACCAATAAGAACTTTTTAAAGAAAAAGCTAGTCAGTATCCCATGATTATTCAATGCCCTATTAATATCTTGGAGACTTTCCAAAGGAAAAGTTAATTAAGAATAGTGTGGAGAGAGCTTGATCAAGACCCTAGGTGGAAGAAATGCATAAACATGAGTTAGAAAATGCATAAGCATTAGAAGTAGGAGGAGCAAAGCTAGGAATTACGAATAAATAGAAAGAAAAATGTTGTAAGCGATCTTTCCTCATTCACTAGGAAGAGACCCACACCTCCCTCTCAGGTGTGTTCTATCTGCTTAAAAGAATTAAACTCCTCTGTTAAATTGCCCCTGCTGCCTAACTTCCTCTTTTCATGCTGGCTCTGCTGCCGCTGCTTGGTTTCTTCTTTTCGTGCTGGCTGACTCAAAGTGCTTTCAGATTTTGGGGGCTATTTGCCAGTAGCGTCCAGAGAAAGCCTAAATCAGAGCTGAGGTCTTCATAGTCCCCTGACATCCTCCATCTTCTGAAGGTGGCACTGCTCGTATCTCTCCTTTGCTCATATCTTACAATAAGCCACCCGTGAGGCTGAAGTGGGAAGATCACTTGAATGATTGAGCAGCAGAGGCTGGAGGGGAGAGAGTGGAGGTGGAGGACATGTACAGAGAGACACTGACACCGGACATGGAGCAGCCACTAGCCTGGGAGCAGCTGGGCCTAAGATCCATCTTAGGTGTTGATCATTTTTACTTCTTGATTCTCAGTCTATTTGTGCTGTTATAACATTGATAGAATACCAAGGACCAGGTAATCTGTAAAGAGCAAAAATTTATTTCATAGTTCTGGAGGTGGGACGTCCAGGAGTAAGTCATTGGCATTTGGTGCGTCTTCTTGCTCCATCCTCCCCTGGCAGAAAGGGAAGTGGAAGATAAAAAAACGACAAACTTTGTCCATCAAGCTCTTTTATAAAGCACTAACCATTTCATGAGGTCAGAGCCCTCATGACCCAAATGCCTCCCCAAAGCTTCTCCTCCCAAGATTGTTGCATTGGAGATTAAGTTTCTAATAGATGAATTTTGAGGGACACATTCAGACCATAGCAGACTTCCTATGGTGCCTAAACCAAATCCCTTTTCCTGAATGAATTTGTTCCTTGAAATAAGAGTCGGACAAATCAGCCTGGTTTCAAGCCAAGAATCTTTCATCCCATTTAAATTAGACTACAGAGGCACATTTAAATCACACAATCTATTGTGAGCTGCGCCATACACTACCATGGATATCTTTGATTGCATCTTTGACTATCCTGGGCGCTATGAGAAGACAGATCCTCACAGTGATGAGTTAGTAGAAGTTAGCAGCGGAGGCCTAAAGCTGAAGAAATGCTCTCCTCTCCCATAATCGGCCTCGATTCAAGCCTGCTGCCCGTGAGCATGAATGATCACTTTTAATAACCAAATGGACATTGAAATGGTAATGAGAATGTTATGGTTTTCCAAATGAAAAGCCTCAGTCTAATGCATTTTCCTTTGAGAACACTAATTTGAAAATAAAATCATAGTTAATTCAAGTCCAGTTAAATACACATAACAATGGAAAATAACCAACAATAGAGACTTAGAACTAAAGCTTTCATACCAGTGCACCCATACCTACTCAGCCTAGCTGTAGTTTCTTATTTCCTGGGAAACTGAGAATGGCTGGTGAAATGTCTGTCTTTCTACTGAATCTTCTCAAATGTACCCAAATTAGAAATACCAAAGACTGATGGAGATAAAAAAACTTTAAGTAGGGATATTGGTGATAGGACTAAGACTGGAAATGGTGTTTCCATGATGCAACACTGTGAGCAAAAGTGCTCAGGAGAGAAAAGATACTCAGTAGAGAAAAAAATCTCTACGGCTGTCCGTCATTCACAGCACTCTGGGATGGCCTCAAGACCGCTTCATTCTCTCTGCCCTCTTTTCTACGCCTTCCTGGGTGTAGCTCCTGGTATTCTCCCACTAATCTCTGCTTATCTTTTCCCTTTGACTCAAGAAGCATAAATCTCTGAGGATGGATGGATGGAAATTCTAGGAGTTCTGAAATATCCAGATCCCTGCGCTTTCCCAATTGCTATTCCCATCCCAGATATTTATTATGTTTTATAAGGTTCCTCACTCCCATGACACTTACAACCTGTTAGATGTCAATAGGTGGAAAGGTGCCACAAGGAGCCAGGCAAAGTAGAATGAAGAGCAGCAATTCATTAACAGCATCTACAAGCACATGGGCTGCCACGGAAAACAGACAACGGCGCGAGTGCCGAGTTAGGGTCAGGACCTCTTTTAATAGAATTCAGGGTGTGGTACACATGGCGCTCAGGTGGTGGCAGGTCATGCTATGACAGAGGTCACAGGTCTTCTGCTGGAGGCCTTGTAAAAGGTCGGAGGGTTATCTGCTGGAAGTCTTCTGTCACCTGGAGGGTTTTAACAGAACTAGAAAAGCCAGGAGAGTTCTATTCTTTGCTTAAAGAATGTCCAGCTCTCCTGGAGGCAGAGAAGACTGACATTACCCTGTCCTCTCGTGTTTGGGGGCCATGTTCTACTAAGGTGACTAGACTCCCTACAACCTTTATATTCCCCCTTGCCCTCATCACACCTCATTGACTCTTACCCATCTTTAAATCGGAGTTCAAAAGGGGCGTTTCTTGAGGAGTCTTCCTGGATTCCTCAGACTGAGGGGGGTCTGGGGTAGATCCTGGGGAGCCTGGGAGTTTCTAAGTCTAGCAAGGACCCAGGAGATTCTTATTGGCAAGAAAACTTGTGAGCTGCTGCCCAGCTCCTCAGAGATCCTGACTTAATTGGTCTGGGGCAGAGACTTGGTGTAATATTAGAGAATATTTTCAAAATCTAGTTTCTGGTCCAGTTTCATGTATTTTAGAAAAAGCTTGCCCATTTTTCATAATATATTACTTTTTAGATCAAGGCTGACGGGACCTTGATAGTCCATCTAACTGTCAGGTGAGAAGAAGAGTTCAGAGCAACACCTTTTTCTCATTGAGGGCCTTAATCCCACCTGCTCTAACCAGCGTTCCTCTCCTGTTTCTGCAGATGACCCTGGCTGGCATCCTCCTCCTTAAGAGTTTGTTGGCTAAGGTTCTCCCTCCTGCTGTGTCCCATATTATGATCTCAAGGAGCCCTGAGGGAACAAATAAGATAGGATCTTTGGTCAAAGAATTTTTGGAGAGTTCAATGTCCACAGAGCTTTTCCCAAGACATGTTTTCCATTTGACTGGGCTAAATCCGATGCAGAGAGCAAAAGGGCTTTTCTAGAGTGACTTTGCAAGCTCATTCAACTACTCTACAAATTCCTTCCAGCGTTTCTTTCTTTTTTTTTTTTTGAGACAGAGTCTCACTATGTTGCCCTCAGTAGAGTGCCGTGATGTCACAGCTCACAGCAACCTTCAAGTAGCTGGGACTACAGGTGCCCAGTTATTTTTTGTTGTTGTTGTTTAGCAGGCCTGGGCCAGGTTTGAACCCGCCAGTCCTGGTGTACACAGCTGGCACCCTAACCACTGAGCTACAGGCACTGAGCCATCCTTTCTGTTCCCCTTAACACACTCAGGTAACACATCTGTATGAGCAAAGCAGGCGCTGGGGAAGTGCCTGGGTGGGCTGGCAGCCTCTGATACTGTCTCAGGAGCACCTGATCCCGTCTTCTTTGGCGTACTCGCCTGTTCCTGCTTTCCAGCATCTACTCACAAACCCTGAGCCCAGTGTTTTCAAAATTTTGAAAAGCCAAATTATACAACTCTTTTTAAATATTTTGGCACAAAAAATTAATTTCCACTTAGGAAATTGAACGTTTTCTCAAGTGTTGCTTTTGTTTGAAAAAAGATTCAGATTATATCTACCTAAAGACTGTGAGCCTCATCCACATACACTGATAATTGGAGAATTATTTGTGTGCACAATGGCCCTGGAGGACACTTACCTGGAAGTCAATAGTCCCTCATGAATTACTACTATCTTGAATTACTACTATCTTCTGTAGCTAAAAATATTTCAGACCAAGAAATGAATACATTGGTTTCTTCCAAGCACTTTAAACTCAGCAGCTTTGTCCTGCGTGGTATTTCTCCTGCATCAGAACCTATGGCTTTCACACCCGCAGAGACCTTGACATGCCATTTACATTTCATTCCACATGGGGTCAGTATTGTGCTCCTGATGGCTGCTGTGTTCTTTCTTTTGTGACTTTAAAAATGTTAATTTGGAAATCTCAGTGGAAACATCCATGTAGTGAAAAAACTGCAAGATGCGAGGGTGATCAAGCCTGGCTGCTGTCACCTCTGGGCACCCTGAGCGCCAGCTGCACACTCACTTTGCAGCAAACTTGGTGGGATTCATTATCCTTCCCTGTCTCTGCAACCTCCAGAACACTTTCATCCTCCTAAATGCTCTTAAATGTCATGACTTGCCATGACGGCTCAGCATCTCCGCATCTCCACGATTGTGACAGAGGCTTAGCTAAAGGGGGCCCAGCAGTGAATTTCATTTCCAGCTGTTTCTCCTTCTTGCAGTTAGTGAAAACGTTGCTGGTGTTTTTCTTTAAAGGAAAGAGATTACAATTGAGGTAGAAGAACACACAGAAAGAGTTATTCTCGTCCTCAGCTGCACATTCCAGTCACCTAAAGAGATTAAATGAAACCCTGATGCTCAGGCCATAACCTAGAGTAAAGATGGGAATCTCTGGAGGGAGTAGGGTGGGTCTTAGGCTTTTTTTTTTTTTTCCACTTTTTGGTTGGGACTGGGTTTGAACCTCTGGTATCTGGGGCTGGCGCCTTACTCCTTTGAGCCACAGGTGCTACCCAGGTATAAGCATTTTTTAAAGCTCCTGGGATAATTTCAATGTGTGGCCAGATTGAGAATCACCCCAAACATTTGGAAGGTTGGAGCTGCCCCATAAACAGAAAAGAATTCCAGTGCTAAGGTGGGCTGAAAATGACCCAGGAATCAGAAAAACTGGCTTGTAGTTCCTTTTGTTATTAGCAAAGCGGCTTTGAGAAAGTCATATCATTATCTTGGGTTTTTCTTTTGTAGATGGTTTAAGGACCAAATGTCATGGGATCTTATGATCATTTAAAAACAGATTTGTGTCTGTATTACGGTCATTTTTATAACCACAGTGTTCCGTTATGTTGTATTTATATATTGGGGTCCCTTTGTGGTTGCTACTTATCGGGGCCTGGGACTGGCCAGGTCTCTGGCTTAGGTAGGTTCTGCAGGGGACTGCTAGGCTACCTTGCTTGGAAACAATTGCTCTTAGGTGCCTGAGGCCTATTTGCTTTAGCAGGAAGGAGAGAGAGAGTAAAGCAGTCTTAGTAAGAAAAATACATCAGAGAGAGAGGCCGTGCAGGCATTTTGCAGGCAGGAGAAGCGACAGCATCAGAGTGACTGGGTCTGTGATAGAATGCGCGTTCCCGACTGCCTTCTCCTCCAGCCTCTTAGAGACGCACTCCCATGGCTCTTAACACCACAGGTGTAGAGACTGCCAATCACCCATGCTCTCGTCTCACGAGCTCTCATGTCTTTTAGGAGAGCCAAGTCCCTCCCCATGCCCTTTTCACCAAGGTGTTACATTACTGAGCTATACAGGTGTTTCTTATAACTCTCACTCCTCCTTGCCATGTGCTTTATGGGCTGCTACATTTATGGATTTTTTTTTTCTTGAGGCAAAGTCTCACTCTGTCACCCTTGGTAGAGTGCTGTGGCATCACTGCTCACAGCAACCTCCAACTCTTGGGCTTAAGCGATTCTCTTGCCTCAGCCTCCTAAGTAGCTGGGACTACAGGCGCCCGCCACAACACCTGGCTATTTTTCGGTTGCAGTTGTCATTGTTGTTTAGCAGGCCTGGCCGGTGGTGTATGTGGCCAGTGTCCTAACCACTGAGCTACAGGTGCTGAGCTGTATTTATGGATCTTAAACTGTGTCCTCTTCCCTTCTTCTGGCTCTGACTGCTTTAGGGTTTTCTGGCCTCCATGCTGACATCATGAAAGCAGAATTTCCTAGATGGCTGGAGAACAGTAATCTGCACTTTAGAGAACTAGCTGTAGGACTTCCAGTTCTAGATAAACGGGATAAATCCATTACTCCCTAATCTTCCTACAAGGCACAGCTAAAGCTCTTGGATATTATGTATTAAAAAATCATCAAAAATCTCTGCGAGGTGGAGAGAAGAAGGTAGACTGGTTAGGATTAACCACTAAGTTACAACTAACCCCCCGGGCATCATGTGTGAAATATTATGTATAATTTTTTTTTTTTGAGGATAAACACCTGACACCAGCAAACCTCACAAAGAAGCCATGTCTCACCCTTAACTATTGCAAAGGAGAGATTGGAAAACCTAGGTATCTGTCCGTGCTCACCTGGAGGGAATGAGGTGCTCTTTCCCCTCCACACTGAGGGGGGTCTCCCAGGAGGTCTACTGGGGAGCCTCGGTTTCTACCTCCAGCCTGTGGTGACAGGCTGCCCCTTCCCTGCAGCCCAGTGGAGTTTACCAGGGAGCACTTATGAGGGGCTCCCACCTCCCTGCCTCAGAGGAGTCTAGACTTCCACTCCCTGCCAGAGGTAAAGAGATAAAGAATTAGTGTCTCTCCTTCACCAGCTGAAACAAAGGTTTAAATAAGATCTAGAGCAGTGCTTCTCAACCTTCCTAATACTGCGACCCTTTAAGACAGTTCCTCATGTTGTAGACTCCCAACCACAAAATTATTGTCATTGCTACTTCATAACTGTAATTTTGCTCCTGTTATGAATTGTAATGTAAATATCTGATACGCAGGATGGTCTTAGGTGACCCCTGTGAAAGGGTCGTTCGATCCCCAAAGGGGTCGTGACCCACAGGGTGAGAACTGCTGATCTAGAGCTTCATAACATAAGACCCCAAATAGCTAGACTATGATAGAAAACCAGTCATCACGTGAAGAACCAGGAAACTGTCAATGTGAATGAGAGAAGAAAATCAACAGATGCCTTCCTTGAGACAACACAGATGTTGGAATTATCTGGTAAGTATTTTGAAGAAAGCGCCTTAAAAATGCTTTAATGAGGATTTTTGAATGTGCCTAAAACAAACAAAAACAACCTGTTCTGGTGGTGTTTGTGCCCACCTACATGTGCAGACCACCATTTCAGGGAGTGCAGGCTTCTTTTTAAAAGAGCAGGCAGTCAGCCAACTAGGTTTTTATTTTTTAAACTCTAAACATTTCCTACAAGGACCTAGGGCTGCTTAATGTTAAATACCTCCTGATTTCTTCCAACTTACCTCTAGGCAGTCATGTTAAACCAAAATAGACTGAATAGAGGCGCATATGATATTCAGCCTTATTGATCATTATAACTAAAGGTTTAAGGCAGTGGTCCCCAACCTTTTGGCATCAGGAACCTATTTCATGTAAGAGAATTTTTCTGTGGACTGGGTGTGGTGGGGATGAGACAGGAGGCAGGGCTCAGGCAGTGTGCGATTGATGGGAAGCACGTGTGAATACAAACGAAACTTTGCTCACCAGCCTCCTGCTCACCACCTGCCACGCTGTCTGGTCCTACCAGGCCACAGACTGAAACCTTTGTGGCACAAAGGACTGGTTTCATGGAAGACAATTTTTCCCGACAGGAGATAATGTTCAGGTAGTGATGCTGTGTGGCCTAGTTCCTAACTGGGGGTTGGTTTTAGGAGCCAAATAGTGACTTTGCTTTACATATAGAATTCAATTACAGAGGTCTCGGACTTGCTGATATCTAACTTAGGTGACATCCTTAGCAGGGACCACCTCTTCTCTTCACAGCCCTTCTACCCTCTTCTTACTATTTCCCCCAGAGTTTGGTGGATGACTCGGTGATGGCCATTTCTATGTCAATTGGAGGAAGTAGGGAAAGAATGAGGAGGAGACTGGATACCTTTACTTCTCCTTTGCTACTGTGAGAACTCCAACCAACACGGGTCCTTAGAAACTCTCCCAGTCTCTCTTCTGTGGAAATTTTCCACCCACTCGCCCCAGGTCCTGCCCAGCTGATTCCTTCATAGGCCTCCAACTCTTCCCTTTAAAACACCCAAGCAAGCTCGAGGCTGAGTTTTCTTTTGAAAATATTAAATGTAAACCCATCTAAGCATGCATTTCATTAATAAAACACATCCGTCATCTGGCCTCCTTCCTCTTTAGGATGCATTTAAAAAGTGACTGAGTTCCACCTACTTTCTCACCACTGAGAGCATTAAAATTGAGGTTTATGAAACCTGAAAGGGCTCTGTGCTTGGGGAGAAAGGACAAGTTCTGCCAGAAAGCCTCTTAGTTTCCCCTTTCCAACTAGGGCCAACCAAAATTGCTGTTTTCTTATGTTCTCAGTACCTGTGAATGAAAAGGTTGCTTCCTGCCCAACCTGACCCTGAAGGGAAGAGAAAGAAGTCACTGAGAAACATGAACACTTGCTGACGTGCCCAGCCCAGGGTGCGACTGAGGCACCGCCCATTCCCAACCCTACAGTTCCTGCCCGATCAGATTCCTGTGGCCTCCCTGCAGTGGGCGATCTCTGCCTGCCATGTGTTCAGTTTCAGGCTATAAACTGCTGCTCACACCAAGGCAAAATTGTTCTTAGTCTTATCAAACCTCATGACAATTCCTACAGCTGTTCCATGGCCCAAAATTCTTTGGACAATCAGCTGTCCTCCAGGGACTGGGTGAGCTTCCAGAGTGAAAGCTGGGGGTCAGGTCAGTGCACAGTGGATAATGTTCCCCTACCTTTTGGAGAGACATTTTATTTAGAATTTGTATTTGCTAAGGTAGATGTACTTAACTGAGTACTCTAGTTAACTCAGTAACTAGTTGGTTGCTGACTTTGTTTATTCATCTAGATGCTATTTTAAGCAAGAGCCTCTGTTATCTGCTAACAGGAGTATGTAAGATTTAAGAGAAATGGAATGAGCATTGGAGGTGAGGCTTTTTGACCTATATTTTCCTAAGTTTCTCTACATTGACTTAGGTAGGGATGAATGACTATGGTGATTCTTCTCCTTTCATATCAAAGAGCTCCAAGTCTTCTGAATCAGTGGCAGCAGTATTTATGAATTCCTAGTTTAATGCTTTTCTGATGCTATCAGGTGGGTCTTTAAAATACCAAGAGATTGGATAAGCTTTGTGGTGAAATTTTGAAATAGCAGCTGAAGCGTCAAAGGGGAGGTAGTAATGGATTAGTGAAGGTAATGATTCAGGACTTAATAGGGTAGCCACTGGCTCTTGGAAATGTGGCTAGTGCAATTGGGAAACTGGGAATTTTAATTCAATTTCAGTTAATTTTAATCTTAAAACACAGATTCTCAAATCAGTTATTGGAAAATATCAAAATATATTTTTTTAAAAAGTGAGATAAACTCCAAGAGAAGTGGGGAAGCGTGCTCACCCGGATATGGAAGATGAGAGGACTCAAGGTGAGCCATGGGAATGAACCGTGTAATTGTTAGGGAGTGGCAAATAGTTTAAGGAAACAATTCAGGGCCTCTGGAATAGAGAGTTTTGAGGTACATTTGAGGGACATGGTCAAAGATGTCACATGTCCTCTTATTTTGTAGAATGCAAAAGAAATCCCTAGAAATTGTGGCTGAATTCTCCAGAGTCTCCATCCTCCACTCTGCCTCACCAACCAGTGGGAAAGTAACCTCCATCCTGGCATCCATCCTGGATGCCATCCATCCTGGCAATTCAGTCCCCGCCTCTCCCCAGCCCAGGAAGGTGGTTTTGGTCAGAAAATACAATGAAACCAGCCAACAAATGGATTAGGAAGTAGTCCAAGTGATCTTTCAGATGAGCATTGCCTGGTAGTTGAGTGGTCTACCTTGGCAAATACACATTTTAAATAAAAAGCCAACATACTCAGGTTGGATTTGGCTAATATGAAAGTGTGGTAAAACCATGGACCTGTGGATCATGGCTATAAAGACACATGAAGCAAGGTCTGGAAGGCTGGAAGGAAGCCTAAGAGTCAGATTGCCCCTCCCTCTTGCTCTCCAGCAGGACCTTGAGTTTCATGTGTATAAATACACTGCTATCAGGAGCATCCGAAACCATTACTTTCATGCAATTATTTTTCTTCGCATCTCACCTCCATGAAGATTGGTTTCTCATCCTTTGGAGAGACAGAGAACAAATGATCATTCCCGACTGACTAAATAATGGTCCATATACAGTATTAGCAAAACAGCCCTAAGATTCTGCTATTCCAGTTTAAATAACCTCCTTCATTTCTTTGTCTTTATTTTAATTATATCTGTGTTATTTGATTTCTTTTAAAATCGAGAAACATGACCAAACATGGAAATGGAATAAGATAAGAAAGGTGCAGAAAGGAAAAATAATCTTGTGGTTTTATCTTCTTATACTATTTTTCCTGGTATGAGGAACATATTGACTCAATTTTTACTAGTACTGCATGTTAAGTTGCTTTTAATTCATTTCAGCAATGTTCTTTAGTTTTCAAGGTATGATCTTGCATGTCCTTTGTTAGATTTATTCATTATAACTATTTTTAGTGATCTATATAAAAATAGCAATACACTTAACATGTAACATAAATAATTTTTATAGAAATATATTTTTCAAAGCAAATTAGAAAAAAGATGTTTTATATTTGTATAATCTGGATTAATAGAAGGTAAGCTGGGTTCTCATAAATACATCTACATTACATTTTTAACTTATTTTTTATTGAAGTAAAATATACATGTATAATATACCATCTTCACCATTTTTAAGCATATAGTTCAGAGCTAATAAGTACTTTTTTCCCTTTTATCCCTACTTTATCCCAATTGTCTCCCCTTTTTCCCAGACTCTGGTACCCACTAATCTCTATCTTCATGAGATCTATTTTTTTTTTTTTTTTTTTTTTAGCTCCCATATGAGTTAAAACATACTTGTTTTTCTGTGCTTGGCTTTTTGCACTCAACATTATGGCCTCTGGTACTGTCTCTATTGCTGCCAATAATAGAATTTCATTCTTTATTAAGAGCAAATAATATTCCATTTTGTGTAAATACCACATTTTCTTTATCCATTCATCTGTTGACAGGGTTGGGTTGATTCCACATATTGTTTCCTCTCCTCCTTTGGGGACTCCAATTTCATGTATATTATTTAGTTTTTAGCTACTATAGCTCATTGATCTCTATTCATATTTTTCGAGTGTGTGTTTCATTTTGGACTGTTTATATTACCATGCTTTTAAGTTTTCTAACATTTCCTCACCCTGCAATTTCTGATTTGTCCTTCAAAATCCAGTATATTTTTCATCTCAGATGTTGTTGTTTTCATCCCCAGATGTTCGATTTGAGTCTTCTGTTGTATCTTACATGGCTCTACTTCACTTGTTCAGTCTTTTTCTTTTTGAATATTTGGAATAGAGTTCTGATAACAGTATTAATGTCCCTATCTGGTAATTCTATCCCTTATGTCATTTCTGGGTCAGTTTTGATTGGATAATTTTTCTCCTCATTATGGGTCATATTTTCCTTCTTTGCAGTGCATGTTAATTTCTTGTTGGATATAGACTTTGTGAATTTACATGTTTGAGGATGCATTTAAGTTGAAAACCGTTTGATCTGGTCAGGTATTGCTTTTAAAGGCTTTTACATAGAACCAGAGCACCATTTATTCTAGGGTTCACTTTTTCCCCTTTTAACTGAGGCACCACACTTTTGAGTGCAGTGCCCAATACTCCGTGGACTATGAGGTTTTCTACTCTGCCTGTTTTGGGTGATCCTTTTTCTGGCCTCAGATACTTCCCCATATACGTGTGCTAATCAGTACTCAACTGAATATTGGGAGGAAAATACTCTTCAAATATTCAGAGCTCTTTATGTATTTCTCTTTTGTTTCTTGTGGCTTCCAAATTCTAGTTGCCTTGGTCATCTTAGGTTCACTCTTGCCAACCCATAAACACTGGACGTTTTCTGGCTCAGCTTGTGTCTCCTTTCCTGCTCTCTGGCCTGAAAACTTTTCCAAGTAGTAAGCTGGGGTAATTGTAAACTTCACCTAATTCATTTGCCAAATCTTGGGACCACTGTCTTTTGTTGTGTGTTAGTAAATGTTTTGAGAATTTCTTTCTTTTTTCTGTCCAGTTTTTTAGTAGATTCAGATGGGAGGGTAAATCCTATCCCTGTTATACCATAAGTCTTCAAAATGCTAATCCCTTTCAAAAGCTACAAGCTCATACAAGAAAAGTGAATTTTTGATACATTCTTTCTTTATCAGAGATCAATTTGTTTTCATTATGTAAATTGTTGAAAGGCAGAGAGCAGGAGGACCTGTATCATGGCCTAAAGCCAAGCAAGCTAAGGAAATTGCAATATCACGCTGCACAATGAACGACATTGGACTCTGCATTCTCTAGATCTGATTCCTAGTTCTAGGACCCTTTGTTCACTTTTTTGAATATTTGAGGCAGTCTAAACATATACCAGTGGACTTGAGGTGGGTGGGGAGTTTGGAAATGATAAAGGAGTTCTTCTGCAATTCGTATACCGCATATTCTAGTGTGTGTTCCATAAAACTCCAGTGTTTCACAGAATATTAATAAATATACCAACCACAGAATATCTTTTCATAGTCAGATAAGACTGGAAAATTTATAAATAATATTGTCCTTGTTAGGAATTTGCAATGTACTTGAACTTTGAGAATTTCTGCAGATAACTTTGATTATGTTGGATAACCAAGGACTTTCAGAAAATTTATCCTTTTTGCCTGAAAGAGTTATAGATTTTTTTTTTTCTGTTTCCAATAAGATATCTGACTACTCTAACCAGAACTAAAGTTATGGAAATCAAATTTATATATATCCATAATGTCACTGAACTGATACTGCTTTTGGTTCAAGCTCTCAGTGAGAAAATTATAACCCAAAACAAGAAAGAAATATTGCTTACAGTCTGACTGAATTCTCAAAAAAATGTTATATGTAGAAAATGAAAGATTTAAAAATGTTTGAGGATTATGAATACATTCTCCATTATTATGCCTAGTGTAGTCTGAGTACACTCTAAGCATTCAACAAATCCATGTTTATTAGTTCACTCACTCAATGAATATTTATGAGTACCTATCATATGTCAGGTCAGGTACTAAGCACTGGATATAAAACATCATATAAAAATAGTCTATGAATTGCGAGGAGTATGCAATTCACTGGGAATGATAAGTAAATTATCATTGCTCATTAATCCAGGAAGACCTTTTCACTCACTTATGCACTGATATTATTTGAAGACCTACCATGTGCCAAGCACTGCTCTAGGATCTCAGGATACAAGAGAAACATGAAAGATGGAGTCTCTATCCTAAGGAGTTCATAATTAGATGGAGAAAGTAATTTAGAAAGTGCATACTTTAGTAGACAGAGGAGGAAAACAAGACCTGAACCATACGTAGAGGTTAGCTAAGTGGAAGAAGGTAGGTGCCAAGGGTGGATATGTGGACCTACGCAAAGAGCCCTACGCTGGCTGTTGCTGAAGTTGGGAAGAGGCACAGCTGTACACATGTCAAAAGATGGTCAGTGTGGCTGAACAGAAACAGCGGGCAAGTGGCCAAAGATGGAGGGAGAGGCAGGCTAGTTCATGCCCATCTTGTGGGCTAAGTTAAGGACTTTGGTCTTTTGTCTTAAGAACAGAAGGTAGAAAGAGAGTGAAAGAGTGCTTTTTAAAGTGATCGCTCTGTAATTGCACTGTGGTTACTGTGAGAGAGTATCATTGTTCTTAGGAAATGCACATGAATCCAAGGAAGCTGTCAAGAACTTTTAGTGCCGGCAGCAACAGCAAGAATGCCCATTCCAGTGGTTGATGATTTTCACTCCTGCCTTTCCCACAACACAATTTCTTGAGTAGGCTGTAAAAACAGGAATGATATTCCCTCCCTTTTCCATCTTAATTTGGTTATATTTCACTTACCCCCAAAACATTATTTTTACATGTAATCGATAACAATTACTAATGAACTATTTTCCATGCTTCTTAAAATACTGAGTCTTTTCAATCCAGTGTCTATTTTACACTCCTAGGATATCTCAATTTAGACAGCAACCTTTCATGTCCTTGGTGACCAGATGTGGCTCATGGCTGCCATTTCAATAGCATAGCTATTGATTGAATACAATTCCAACAAAAATCCGAGTAGAGTTTTTTAAATTCAGATTTAACAGTTGATCCTGAAATTAGTGGGCATATGAAGTATCCAAAAACAGAGCAATTTTGGGAAAAAAGGGCAAAGTTGGAAAACCACCTCATATAATATCAATCCAATGGGTCATTGGTATAAGCACAGACACATAGATCAAGTAACCCACACATTTATAGTCAATTCATTTTCAACAAAGATACCCAGGTAATTCAGCAGGGAAAAGGACAGTATTTCTAACAGGTGGTGCTGGGAAATATGAATATTGTTATGCTTAAAAAAAAAGAGTTTTACCCTTTCTTTACCCCGCACTGAAATTGATTCCAAGTAGACTATAGGCCTAAATGGAAAACATAAAACTATAAAATACATTTAGAAGAAAATCTAGAAGCAAAGATTTGTGACTTTGGTTTAAGTAAAGACTTCCTAGAACACCAAAAGCACAATCCTTAAAGGAAAATACGAATAAATTGGACTTCATCAAAATTAAACTTGCTATTCAAAAAAAGTCATTAAAAAAATAAGGTGATAAGCCATGAAGTGGCTTAAAAATCATATATCCAATATAGGACTTTAATTTAGAATATAGAACCTCTACAACTCAATAATGAGAAGACTAACAACCTGATTAAAAAATAGGAGATTTCAACGGACATTTTGCCAAAAATAAAAAAAGATATAAATAGTAAATCAGCACATGGGAAGGTGCTGATCCTCATTAGTCATTAGGGAAACACAAATTAAGGCCACAGTGAGATCTACTTCAGTGTTTACTAGCAGGAATGCAATGACAATGACAAAACCAAGTAGTGAGAAGAAACCAGAATCCTCACATAGTGCCTGGTGGGATTATAAGATAGCACAGCTGTTTTGGAAAGCAGTTTGGCAGTTTCTTAACACATTGAACACGCACTTACAATATGTATCAGTAATCATACAGGTATCTACCTACAAGAAACAACGATATGTTTATATAAAGACTTGGATAAGAATTTCATGGTAGTAGTATTTACAATAGGCCCAGACTGAGAAAAATCTCAATTATCCATTAGCTAATGAAAGTGTAAACATATGTGGTACGTCCATGCAATGAAGTATTATTCAGCAGTGAAGAGGAAGACATGCTGTAGCATGGATGAACCTCAAAAGCAGTATCCTAAATGAAAAGCACCCATGTACCAAAGCCTACATATTTTATGATTTCATTTATATGCAATTTCTAGGAGACATGAAGCGATAGACACGTGAAGATTAGTAGTTGCTTAGGGTTAGGAGAGGACATGGAGATTAAGTACAAACCAGCAGAAAGAAACTTTTTGGGATGATAGAGATAGCTTTTTTTTTTTTTTTTTTGAGACCGTGTTTTGCTGTGTCACCTTGAGCTAGAGTGTATTGGTGTCGTCATAGCTCACAGCAACCTCAATCTCCAGGGCTCAAGCTGTCCTCCAGCCTCAGCCTTCTGAGTAGTTTGGAGTACAGGCATGCATGCCACCCTGCCAGCTAATTTTTCTACTTTTAGTAGAGATAGGGTATCACTTTTGCTCTGGCTGGTCTTGAACTCCCAACCTCAGGTGATTCTCCTGCCTCAGCTGCCCAGAATGCTAGAATTGCTGGCATGAGAATCTCTATCACCTGGCTGTGATAGAGATATTCTAACACTGGAATTGTGGGGATGGTTGCACAATTGTATCATTTTTCTAAAACTCATCATATGGGCAAATCCTATGGTCTATAAATTAAACCTTCATAAAGCTGATAAAAAATAAGATGGATTAATAGATATATACGTGAATGAAGCGAACGGTAGCAAAAATTCTATAATTGACAATTGCAGAATATAAGTGGTAGGTATATTAATATCTACCATATAAATTTTGAAATTATTATAGTTGTTTTTCAATTTTCATATGAAAACATTAGAGGAAAAAACCTCTCAAATCCAATTCAATAAAATCACTTACATAAGCCACTAACACAGTATACAAAGGGTTGATCCCTATACTACTGCATCAAAGATTCAACTTTGATATTTTAGGTACAATCCCAAATGTAAAATTCCCCTTTGGAGTTTTAGCATGGTCTGACCAGAGGTTTAATGTGAATTTCAGCATAAAATCATATAGAGGCACCAGGTCTGACTTTCCACAAGGGTCCCAGTGGCTCCTGGTGTGGGTGGTACACCACCTGCTTTGCATCACAACATTCCCTCCGGCTTTCCCGGCTGCCTGGTTGGGCCTTCTCAGTGCGCCACTGGATGGCTCTGCTCCTATCCGCCCCCCGCCCCTTCAGTGTTGCAGCTCTGTGGGACGCAGCTCTGTGGGACGCAGCTCTCAGGCCAGCCTTCTCATTCCTGGCCAGTCTTTGAGTAATCACATTCACCCCTGAGCCTTCACCTATGGGAAAACAAGCTCCAAGGACAGGAGCTTTTCTCTTATTTTTTGAGGGAGCTGAGAAAAGAAGGACAAGCAGTGAGATGAAGTTTATCAAAGACTGGAGATGCCTTAAAGTGTCTGGGTGATATAGAAAAGGTGTTTACAGAGCCAAAGATGGGGTCAGAGCCAAGTGCAGCCATCTTCTTGGGCTTTTTCCTCCCTGTGCCCTCCAACCCTTGAGTCATTTAGAGGGAAGAAACTGGGAGTCCTTGCTCAGTGTTCGGGGACTGTGGGGTTACCTCTGATAGTTTCCCTTCAGTCTGGACACAGCCCCAATGACCCACAGGCCTCAATCCAGTCTGGCTTTGTTTTGTCAGCTCAGATAATTTCCAGATCTGTATCTTAAGAAGTACTTAGCTGCACGTGGGTCTGAAAAGACTTTACTGCTGCTCATCAGTGATTCCCAGGAAAGATGCTGCCAAAGGTCCTGGCTGGACTCCAGGCTGACCATAGAAGCTCAAAGGCATCTGCCCGGGACAGGCCCTGAAAACATGTTCAGCAGTTACCACCTCTCCAAAGGTTTTGAGGAGCCTAGTGCCCACAGTTTTTCCTGCAAGGATAAAGTAAATGTGTCATATAATTCTATCCCCGGTTCAAAATGAGGCAGAAAAGTGGAAGTGTGGAAGCAGGGGCAATGCAGGATGCAGTCCTCACAGGCGTAACCAAGACCAGGTCTATGCATGCTTTAGCCTCTGTTGCCAGACGTGGCAAACACCACAACCAATCCACAACCACAGCATTTCATATGGATTTCGTGGGCATTCCAGAGGCATTTTCTTCAATGATGTAGTGACTTCAGAGACTAGAAAACTGGAGCAGTGTTAACATCAATCTGTTGGCTTGATTGGCTTACCACCTTGGTAAGATGAAATTTCTGGGCCTTTGGGGCCCCTGACTTGCTCTCTGTAAGGAGATAGCTCTAAGATTTCCCAGAAACTTAGAAAAGACAACTCCAGCAGTGGTTTAGTGGGGGGCTTATCCTCTAGCAATTTTGTGACTTGCTACTAAGATCTCCCCTTCAACTTTAGTCAGTGTGTATTTCCTCCTCCTTCTGTTGGGACTCATCACTGTAATCAGTTGTCCAGCTAAAAGCTGCAGCTGATGGTAGTGAGCATCTCTGGCCTTTTGCACAGAGGCTAAGCTGGCCATGTACTTGTTGAAGGCACCCACAGACTCTTGGTAGGCATTGAGCTCAAAGACATCAGCTGCCTGCTGCTCCAAATCACTGCTTACCACCCCTCCAACCCCCTAATAGTCTTCTTTATCTCCAGCATTCATGCCTTTTTCCTCCTCCTCTTCCTCCCAAACTGGGTCGTAGTCCTCTTCATTTCTGTCAGCTCCCAGGCCACTCATATCGCTGCCTGACTTAGCACACAGCTAAGGAATAGATGAAGAAAGCAGGTACTTCTCCCATCCCAAATTTTGCTGATTTCTCAAATACATTGGTGGTTCTGTCTTCTGCGATCTATCAGGAAGGTATCACTCTATGTCACTCTATATCATATGAACTCCACTTGCTGCCTCAACCCCATGGCTGTTGAGCCCATACCAGCTGGACCAGGGGTCAGGTTAAGTGCAGTGGTGGAGGCAGCAGGCTGACGCCCAACTTTTGAGTGGACACAAAGCATTGTGGATGATGATTCCCACCCTTCCCTCCTCTGCACTGGGCTGGGGAAGAGCAGGGGGTAGAGATCAGGTCCTCTGTAGCCTCTTATTTTCTCGTATTTTTTTCTCTAATATCATGCCTTAAAAGATCTTCAGTAAACATTTATGGAATTGCATAATGATGACTTTTAGGCACTAGGTGATTTTAAAGTCCTTTCTTAATCTCTTCTTGATGAAGAGAATTATGAATGAATTATAGAGCTAAGGGGAACTTTAGACAACTTGTAAATTCCCTGTGATTTGGAAAATGACAAAATTTACACCCACAGCAGTTAAATACTTTGCCACAGGTCACACAAGCTCCCAGTAGCTG
This sequence comes from Otolemur garnettii, assembly GCF_000181295.1. Classification (NCBI taxonomy): domain Eukaryota; kingdom Metazoa; phylum Chordata; class Mammalia; order Primates; family Galagidae; genus Otolemur; species Otolemur garnettii. The sequence continues at coordinate 25,196,926 of NW_003852403.1, forward strand.
GTGCTGGAAGCCTCATCTCCATGCTCTTGGTTTGGTGCTCCCCAGAAACAATGAACATCTGAGTTAACCAAGGCTTTGCATTCCACTAAGCACCAACTTCCACAGAAATACATACTCATAACACATACTCTGCATTGCATTTATCAAATGCAATGCAGTTAGCAGTGCAATATTTATATGCTTTCTGGACAAGTAATAGATAACTTTGCAAACTCCACTGAAGCTTTTCAGACTTGAGAGAGATTATTGAATGATATGAAGGCCTCATTAACTCACCAGGATACTTGCCCTGGAGATTTTGCAATTTATTCATCACGATTGTCATCATGATGCTGTCATAACTGAGAGTTTGGAGGATTATACTTAAAAAGCTTTTTGGAGAGAAGCTTGGAACAATGAAAATTGTTAAGTGGTTAAGAGTATGAATCACACAGAGCCATCTGGAAATATCCCGAAATACTCAGCAAACTTTCGTAGGGACCCAATTATGGGATAACCTGAGAACGCAGAGCAAAGTGAGAGTGACTCTTTGTATGTTGTGAGATAGAGAAGGCAGAAAAATGGAAACATCCGTGGGAGAGAGCCACCATCCTCTGAATATTGCAAGGAGAAAGAATGAAAGCAGGGGAAAAAAAAAAGCCAAGAGCCATCAATGTATCAGCAGAGGCTGAGTGGGAGATTCAAATCAGAAAATCGGAAAGTTCACGGTCGTTATCTGCTTTTCTCTCCAACTAAAAATAAGGTACAATAGAAGCAGCTCTGCTCAGAGCTAGAGAAGTGGAACCTGGGAAATAAGTCACTGAATTTGCTTCATTGTCCTTTATCTAACTGTAAACATAAGTCAGCTCCTGCAAATCCAAGCGGATGGTGTGTATCTTGTGAAAGGTCACACGCAGGACCTCTGTCAGCCTTGATAAGTCCCTCTCGAGTAACGAGCTTCCATTTTTGGAAGACCGCTGTGCTCACAGAGGTGAGATTCTCAAGGTTATTTCAGCAAGTCTTATTTCTAAAACACTGGCTTTGGGGACCTTGATTAAAACTTTGTCAATAGTGGAACGAGATAGCAAAATGGAGCTGAGCTTAGAGCGGGGTTGTGTGGCCCGCTAGGAGGGTCTCAGCCAGAGGAGCGGGTTCTGCTCTTGGGTTCGGCCTGAGCTCTCTCATAGGCTTCTTCTCATAATGTCGTGCGCTGGGCAAGTCATGTCACCTACTCCTCAAGCTCATTTTCTTACCCTGGGATGGGTAGAAAATGTGATTTCAGAAATCTCTTCTGGTTTTCACATTCTAGATACTTTCTTCTACGCTTTTCCCATGGATTTGTGGTAATATCAGATCCATACGTAAAAACCACGTTCCCCCCCCATCTTGGTATCTTTATTTGGCCATTGGCAATTTGCTGGGCCTCTACCTTTATCCCTAAATTGCTATTCCATGTATTGCTTTTGTTTAAACAGATAGGAAAAGGTCTGATCCTATAAGCAAATCCCCTCCACTGGATTAGTTTAACTAGAGTGTTACCTTCCAAATAGGAAAAAAAAGAAAAGCCTAGTTCAGGATAAGGCATAATAATGCTGAAAACTCCAGGCCATAGTAGAATGTGTGTAGCCCTCGTGTGCATTTTATCTGTCAGGTTCAACCTCCCTAAGCTGCTGCCTGTTGGCCTGTGCACAGACTTACTAGTCTAGGCCCTTACTTAGGCCAAATGTTATGGCAACACTTGAATAAAGTCATTTCTCTGGGCCCAGGGGGAGGATTAAACAGCAAGCATTTTTCAGACTCTTTGGTTGCAAAGACCCAAACAGATTAGCTCACGTGAAGTTGATCTAAGAATGTATGTTGAATGATAGGGGATATTAATTAATAAACTAATTTCATCATAATGGGCCATGGTGGCTGTACAGAGCTATACAGGATGTGAGGTAAGCAAGACTTGGTGATGTTGTTTCCAAGGAGCTTCTAGAAGCCCCGGTGGCAGCAGCTCCTGACCTCCTCAGACCTCCCTCCCATCCTGCTGCCAGCTCACTCCTTCCTCATCCTCTCTGCTGCTCCTGCTTGACTCGCTCAGTTCATTTGAACCCTTTAGTGACAGTTCCCACCACTCACACCCGCATTGTTTTCCGTGTGTATTGGTTCAGATTTCTGGGAGATTTGGTCTGATCGACCTCATTTGTTGTTTCCCACAGGTCTTTCACCAAATGTCGGAGTAGTGACTCTTGTCCTGGCTGGCCTGAGTGGCCATGTGCAAGTCGAAATGGTCACATGGGAAAGTGGGGCTATTAAGTGGAGGCTGTGAGTGAAGGGTCCCTCGGAAAAACATAAAGGGAGGACAAACCCAGCAACTCCACCCCCAGAGTGTGTTTCATTAAAAAAAAGGGAAACATTTCCAATCATAGCCTCATTTTATCCACATAATGACATTGCGAGGTATGTTTGGCAGGATTGATTCCTATTTTAGGAAAGAGGAAAGACTGTTAGAATGTGGTTTGTAGAGAGAGAGAAGGTCAATGCCTGATCGTTACTTTTTATATCTTTTATTTAGTCTTAGAATGCTAGAGATAAAGGTTTGGATTCTAGTCCAGACACCTATGTCCTCACTGGTACCAAGCATCCTTTTTAAACATGGGCAGGGACCCACAGAAGTCACGGAATTTATTCTATTTATTTGAAATAGATTTCATCAATGCAAACTTTGGCAAAGTAGCAGAAGCGTACTGTCATAACAATGCCGGCTGAATTATAAGGCTGTTCTATTTTTCCTTATTCTATTTTCTTCTTTCTTTACAAAGGAAGAACTTGAGGTCACAGAATGAAAACATGAGCTATGCAACAGGATTTTCCTGAATTTCCCAAGAGTCTTCAGCCCTTCTGTATTCTTGATTCTCAATTTTACCAGGGCCAGGCTTGCTTCATTCCTGTTCGATTCCCACGGAGATCCCAAACATTCCATGATGTCGGTGCTAAGGAAAAGTGCCCTATGGAGCCAGCCCAGCCTCAACAGAGCTGACCAGCCCCTGGACACTGGAGGGATTCCTCACTCACAGACTGCAGTCATTACAGATGGTTCTTTCTTCTGGCACCTTGATTTCTTTTACAATGTTAAAATCTTGAGGTCCTCAAAACATCATAAGAAATACACCCAGAACACAGTTTTAAAAGCACAGAGGATGATTTCCATGTGTAAGTTTCCCCTTAGAGACTTGGATGTGGAACAGCCAGGACATGTATTTTTTGTCAATATGTTGTGGCTATTATGTGAATTTCTCTGGCCTCTTCTGCCTTTCAGGCTCTCCTTATGCAGACTACATGGGGCTTGTACTGGTGTCCGTTGCTGCCAGTGAATATGGAGCTGCTGGACTGGCAGCATAAAATAGAATTATTTCAGAACTTCTATAAAGCAGTGTTCATGGCAAATCTGAAAGTGTTTGCCAGATGTGAACCAGATTTGGATCTGAGATGGAGTATACCAAAATGAGATTCATTTGGTTAAAAAAAACCAAATCAGACTCAAGGAATTAAACAGTTGGAAACTCCCTGGGATGGAAAATGGTTAAAAATGTTCCTCAATTCTGCATAGGAGAAAGATGTAAGTGGTTCACAGAATATGGAGGAGGTAGAGCCAGGACTCCAGATTCCTGGGTTCTAGCCATGGCTGTGCTTAGTTAATTCCTTAAGGTTTAAGTGTTTTGGTGACAAAATTAAAGTTTTTGACTAGGTGATTGTTCAGTTTCAATGAAATTATGAAATTCGTGACAGGAAAACCAATTCTTCTTGTGACCATATTTTTGTCTCCCTCTGGCCTGATTGCAACTCCTGACATCATAAGTAAAACCTCATTAGCTGGTGCTGAGAAGATTATTTACCATGTCCTCTAATCATCCTCATCGTCTCATTCTGTTCTTTTCATCTTTCTTACTCCTTCCACCTGCTTCCCCTGGGAATTTGAGACTCACACCTGACGCACTTATAAACCAAATAGCCAGACAAGTGATACATTTTTAAAAACTAGAATCCCCTTTGAACATTTGGCAAAAAGTATTTAATTCTAAGAAATGAAAAAGTCAATCTGACATATACTCTGCTTTGCATAATAATTAAAATGCAGCAAGGTTTGCTTGTTGGAGCTCAGAAGAAAAGGTAGACAAGGGCTATATTTATGTGCTTATCTTGCCTTGAAATTAATCCCCCTCCCCCACTTTTCGCCTGAGCCCTTTGGTTGCCATGGAAACTGGCATGGTTTCTAGCTGAGATTCCTGTGAGACTTAATTGCATTCTGACTTTCATAAACTCTCTTTTAACCTTTGCCTGACGGAGATGCATAAGATGCAAGATGAGTAAGATTAGTAGTTTAAAGTGGTGTGTACAGTCATGGTTCATGCCTCTAATGCTCTCTTTCAGCCCATTAGACATCCTTATAAATAATTGTGATAGTGCTATTGTTGTGTTTCTTCCTTTTCAGAAATTATATGTATATCATACATATACGTTAGATGCCAGATTTAATACATACATATCTAAAAGATAAGGTCACTTCTTTTTTTTTTGGTGGGGGGGACAGAGTCTCACCTTGTTTCCCTGGGTAGAGTGCCATGGTGTCATAGCTCATAGCAACCCTCAAACTCCTGGGCTCAAGTGATCCCCTTTCCTCAGCCTCCCGAGTAGCTGGGACTACAGGTGCCCTCCCCAATGCTTGGCTGGTTTTGCTCTTTTCAGTAGAGATGGGGTCTCGCTTTTGCTCAGGCTGGGATAAGGTCATTTCTAAGAGAAGTTTCAGAGCAGAAGCTGAATAGGTCTGTCTATGTTTGAATATATTTAGATCCTCTATATTTATCTATAACGATTTATCTACACGATTGCATGTGTCAGGCACTGTCCTTGGTATTTAACATGTGTTCATGTCTTTAGCCCTCATAACAACTCTACGTAGCCGGCACAGTGATTGCCACCATTTTACAGTTGGGAGAACTGGGACTTAGGGATTTAGAGGTTTTACATCTCCTAAGGGAAAGAATTGGGATTAGAATCCAAACTTGGGCTCGGCGCCTGTGGCTCAAGTGGCTAAGGCGCCAGCCACATACACCTAAGGTGGTGGGTTTGAATCCCCAGCCTGGGCCCGCCAAACAACAATGATGGCTGCAACCAAAAAATGGCCAGGCGTTGTGGCGGGCGCCTGTAGTCCCAGCTACTTG
>NW_003852403.1:25202209-25214514 GCF_000181295.1 Otolemur garnettii
AATCCAAACTTGTTTGATTCCAGAGTTTAGAATCCTTCCATATGGATCCATTTAGTTAGTTCCCAGGCAATGTCTCAAGGAGAGTCTGGCACAGGGTTGGGGGAATGAAAGAAGGAAACAGACATGAAAATAAATTTGTGTTCCTAAGACTTGTAAGGCAGGTGTCCCTAGTGTAAAGCTGCTATTATGACACAATAGCTTGAATGTAGATTGACCAAAACCCAATTTGAACACTTTTGTAGGTTCTTTGAGAGTGCTAAATGCAATCCCATTTGTACAGCATCCCAAAACATCTGCTTCCTCCCTGGCCCACAGACCTCACATTTGCAATAGCTGTGTGGTACAGAGGTATCATTTTTGCACATGGGTGTCTATCCCCGTACCGTTTGTTGAAAGCTCTTTCTTATTTCACCAGAAACTACTCCCAACAACGTTCCCCCAAATGTGGCTCCTGTAGGTTTATTTCATTTACTTCATTTTATTATACACACATATTATAGGTCAACGCAGCCTCTCCTGGTTGCTTTTACCTTTTTTGTTCTTCCATTACTTAAATTTTACATGATGAAGAATTGCTTGTGAATTGGCTAGAAGCTGGGTTGTCTCATGAAAGGAGAGATGGGTTAGGAAAAAGAGAGCAGACATGATTCAGTATTTCCTTTACAAAAATCTCTGCCATGAAGGAATACACTGAGCGCGGTGGGAGTCAGAGGAGGGCAGCCGGCATTCCAGGCATCTCACCTGTGGAGGGGGAGGCTGGGCCGGAAGGATGAGGGAGTGTTTTCCAGATGGTGAAAGAGGCTTTCCCCGCCAAAGGAGCAACATACACTGCAGCTCACAGGCATGCACGGGTATGGTGTATTTGAGGAATAAATGGATCTTTCTGAGATAAATTCCAAACATGAGGAAGCAAGAAGAGAATAGCACTTGGCCATTTTGTGGAGGCAAAGAAAGTGAAGCTAAGAGGATCAGAGAAAATTCAGTGTCATCTTTTTCACTTTATTGTCAAGGAGACTGAGGGCCAACAAATGCATTTTAATGGAATCCTCTGACTCCGTAAGAGTACTTGCTTGGAGAGAGCTTGCAAGTGTTTCCTGCAGCCCTAGTCAAAGGGTCTTGGTTATGGTGTCTGCTCTCTCCAGGGGAGGTTGTTCTGGCAACAAACGGAATAGTCTTTCTAATAGGTTTTATCCAGACAAATTCATTATTTATGCATAATCAACTAATTTAATAGAAATACACCTCTAAATTAGATACATCTGGTTTATTGACCTTTCAACCGGCTGGAGTACACATTGAGTTGTTGTGTTTTTTTTGCTGTGATGGCCACCCATTGACCTGTGTTGAATCTTTCCTCCGTGATACATAGCAGATCCTTTATGGCATCTTGGGAAAAATTTATGATTTTCTGGTCACTTTGGTTATTAGAAGTCTGATTTGCTTGAAATTTCAATCTCATATCTGATTTAAACAATTTCCCCTGTCATAGGACAGGCGTGTGGCTCCAGGGGCTGTAGTGTCTCTCTGTGTGTGCATGTGTGGATGCATAACGTGATCTCTTACTCAGCCTTCATTTCCCTCACACTGGGGGAGCATAGTGAGCTCTTTTAGCCTCTACCCCTCCTCTTCTGGGATCAAACCCTTCATTGTGTTAGAATAGGGAGGAGGGAGAAAGAGTCTCCTATTTAACTGACTGGTTGTTTTGTTCTCTCTGTTGGTTGTCAGTGCTTTTCTGGCCATCACTGGCTATCTGACCATTGATGCCCGCTGGCTGGCAAGTGCCTAAATGCTGGATCTCATGGGGTAAAAGAGGCCAGGGAAAAGCCTCCCCAGTACTGATTCCTTGGCATGGGAGATGGGGCTCTAATTCAGTCTCTTCTAATTTCCCTGCTCCCTGTGCCTACTCTAGACCATCTACCTCCTATGCTATTCCTGCCATGGTTCCCTTCTTCAGTTGAGATCCCTGAAAAATACTCAAGCCTTGTTATTTTGAGCAAGCCTATTTGACTCAGGAAACCACACACATTTATATTAATTCAAATAGTGAGAACCAAGCTGCCTGGAAATTAAATTAAAAGCAAACAAATTGGAAATTAAGTAATATTGTTTAATACTTGAAGACAACATGATCATCTATATAGAAAATTCTGTGGAAGCTACAAAAAAAGTTTCTCTAATAAATGAACTCATTAAGGTCATAGGATACAGGGTTAATATACAAAAGTTAGTCATATTTTTATATACTAGAAATGAGCAATTGAAAATTGAAATATTATTTATGGTAATATCAAAAACCAAGAAATACTTAGAGTAAATTTGACAATAGAGGTGCAAGAACTGCATACTAAAAACTATAAAAGATTGCTGAGAGAATTACAAAAGACCCTAGTTAAATGGGGAAAATAAATATTTGGTATATTTATGTACCAAAAGATAATATAGTTAAGATGTCAGTTCTCTCCAAAGTTATCTATAGATTCAACACACTTATACTGAAATCTCAGGAGGCTTTTTTTGTAGATATTGACAGATTGATTTTAAAGTTTTTGTAGACATTCAAGGGGCCTTGAGTAGCCAAAACAAATTGGAAAAAAGGAACACAGTTGAATGACTAACACTATCTAATTTCAAGACTTACTAAACAACTATCATAGTCAAGACAGTGTGGTGTTGCTGTCAAGGTAAACAGATCAATGGAACAAAACAGAGAATCCAGAAGTAATCAATATATAGTGACTGATTTTTGATAATGGTGTTAAGTCAAGCAAATTGGTAAAGGATAATTTTTTTCAAGAAATGGTGTTGGAATAGTTAGCTTTCATATGCAAAAAAACCCACCAAAAAGCAAAAAACAAACAAAAAAGAAACAATCCACCAGAACTTTGATCTACACCTCATATTACATATAAAAATTAACTCCACCGGATTATAGACCAATTGTCAAATCTAAAACTACTAAACTTCTAGAGCAAAGCAGAACATCTTAGTGACCTTGGGTTTGTAAACAGTTACACATTATAAAAATATGAATTCTATAACACTTTTAAGAAAATGAAAAAACAAATTACAGATTGGAAAAAAGTATTTGTAAAACATTGTCTAATAAATCACATGTGCCCAGAATATATAAAGACCTTTGACAACTCAATAATTAAAAGAGGAACAACCAACTAAAAATCATCCAGATTTAAACAGACTTTTCATCAAATGACACATAAGAATGGCAAATAAGCACACATAAAGCTTACTAACTTAGTCTTGGGAAAATGCAAATTAAATTCACAATGAGATGTTTCTATGCTCTTGTTAGAATGGTTGAAATTAAAGTGACTGGCCATACTAATTGCATATGTATATGGAAAGTCTCATAGACTTTCAATTGTATATATATGGAAAGTAACTGGAAGTCTCATCTGCTGATGGGAACAAATGTTATAACCACTTTAGAAAACAATTTGGCAGTCAAAAAGTTAAACATACACCTACCACATGACTCAGCCATTCCACTCTTAGGTACTTACCCAAGAAAAAAAGTGTATGTCCAAACAAAGATTGGCACATAAATATTCATAGTGACTCTCTTCATAATAGCTGTAAGCTGAAAACAACTCAAATGGTTTATCAACAGGTGGGTAGATAAACCAATCGTGCTACAGCCACACAATGGGATATTGCTCAGCCATAACCAGGGATGAACTCTTGATACCCACAATAATGTGGTTGAATTTCAAAATAAGGAAGCCAAACAAAATAAGTATATCATTTCTGATTTCATTTATGTAAAAATTTGAAATATGCAAACAAATCAAGTGTAATAGAAAGCAGACAAGTGGTTGCTTCAGAAGAAGGTGGAGAGGTAGACAGGAGAAACCTTGAGGGGAGGAGTGAGGAATTACGAAGAGATAGAAAGGAAACTTTTTGCAGTGAGTATGTTCATTACATTGGTGTATAAATATATCAAAAATCATCCAAATGTATGCAGTAAATATGTCTAGTTTGTTGGTCAATTATATTACAGTAGAACTGGGGGAAAGTTTTAAAAAGCAAGAAAAACATTATGTGCTCCGTGATCCCACTTTTTAAAAATCTCATCCCAGGCCAGGTGCCGTGGCTCACTCCTGTAATCCTAGTACTTTGGGAAGCTGAGGCAAGTAGATTGCTTGTGCTCAGGAGTTGGAGACCAGCTTGAGCAAAAGTGAGACTCCATCGCTAAAAAATAGCTGAGTTTTGTGGTGGGTGTCTATAGTCTCTGCTACTCTGGAGGCTGAGGCAAGTTGATTGCTTGAACCCAAGAGTTGGAGGTTGCTGTGAGCTATGATGCCATAGCACTCTACCCAGGGTGACAAAGTGAGACTCTGCCTCAAAAAACAAACAAAAAAACTCATCACACACATACATGCATACATGAAGAATTAGAAGTTATATATTCCCTTGTATATTTTCTAAAATATTAAGTGATTTATTTCCCATTTTCTGAATTTTCCATATTTTGTATATGACCATGTATTTCTTTGTAACGAGAATCAATTAAAATTAGTAATCTGGTGGGGAGAGCATAGACAACATTTTCATACACTAAAACAATGAGCTAGATTCTTTGAATTAATTGTAGGATTTTAAAGACTACCCGACTTCTTTCCCTCATTTTAAAAAAGAAAAAACTGAATATCCAGGAAGGAAAATAACGTGCCTAAAAGTACAGAATAAAATAATGACACTACTCAGAATAGAACGTAAGTCTGGGAACATCTTTTATAGGGTTTGTTCTATTGTCCTATATTTTCTTTTGTTTATTTTAAATTATATTTTAACTTAATTTTGACATGATTTTAGACTTAAAGATAATTTTCAAGTATTATAGAGTTTTCATGTCTTTCACCCAATTTTTCCTAATGTTAACATCTTTTACAGCCATATAACCAAATAATGACCCACAAATTGATCAATAAATTGTGGTATATGTACACCATGGAATATTATGCAGCCCTAAAGAAAGACAGAGACTTTACCTCCTTCATGTTTACATGGATGGAGCTGGAAAATGTTTTTCTTAGCGAATTATCTCAAGAATGGAAGAAAAAGTATCAAATGTACACAGCCCTATTTTGAAACTAATTTATAGCTTTCACAGGAAAGTATAACCTAATTATAGTCGTAGAATATGAGGAGGGGGGAGGGAGAGGGCAGAGGAAGTGGATGGATGGGTGGGGGGAGGGTGATTGGTGGGGTCACCTCTATGGTTTATCTTACAAGGGTACAAGTGAATCTTTCTAAAAGCAGAGTATGAATGTCTTAACTCAATAACTAAGAAAATGACATGAAGGCTACGTTAACCAGTTTGATGAGAGTATTTCAAATTGTATATGAAAACACCACACTGTACATGTGTACATGATTGCATTAATGTACACAGTGTACATGATTGCATTAATGTACACAGCTATGATTTAATAAAAAATTTCAAATTGTATATGAAAACACCACACTGTACATGTGTACATGATTGCATTAATGTCCACTGTGTACATGATTGCATTGATGTACACAGCTATGATTTAATAAAAAAAAAAAAACAATAACCAAACAATGACATACTGGAAGTCTCATATACTGCTGGTGTCAATGTGAAATGTTATGAAAACTAAGAAATTAACATTGGTCCAATCCTATTAACATGCTTTTATTTATTTATTTTTATTGTTGGGGAATCATTGAGGGTACAAAGAACCAGGTTATGCTGCTTGCATTTGTTAGGTAAAGTCCCTCTTATAATTCTGTCCCACCCCCAAGAGGTGTGTCACACACCATGACCCCCCAACCTCTTCTGTCCTCCTCTCTCTCCCTCCACCACCATGTACTAGCATCAATTGTCCCCATATCAGAATTGAGTACATTGGATTCTTCTCCATTTTTGTGATGTTTTACTAAGAAGAATGTGTTTCAACTCCATCTAGGTTAATACAAAAAGTGTAAAGTTACCATCTTTTTTAGTGCCTAAATAGTGTTCCATGGTATACATATACCATAGGTTATTGAACCATTCCTGGATTGGTAGGCATTTAGGTTGTTTCCACATTTCGGCAACTGTAAATTGAGCTGCAACAAACGGTCTAGTGCAAATGTCCTTATGATAAAATGATTTTTTTTTTCTTCTGGGTAGATGCCCAGTAATGGGATTTCAGGATCAAATGGGAGGTCTAGTTTGAGTTCTTTGAGGATTCTCCATACTTCTTTCCAAAAAGGTTGTGTTAGTTTGCAGTCCCAGCAGCAGTATGAAAGTGTACCCTTCCCGCCACATCCATGCAAGCATCTGTAGTTCTGAGACTTTGTGATGTGGGCCATTCTCACTGGGATTAGGTGATATCTCAGGGTAGTTTTGGCTTGCATTTCTCTGATATTTAGTGAGGATGAGCATTTTTTTTTATATGTTTGTTAGCCATTCGTCTGTCTTCTTTAGAGAAGGTTCTAGTCATCTCACTTGTCCATTGATGTAAGGGATTGTTGGTTCTTTTTTTGTTGCTTAATTTGAGTTCTTTGTAGATTCTAGTTATCAAGTTTTTGTCTGATTCATAATATGCAAGTATCTTTTCCCATTCTGAAGGTTGTCTATTTGCTTTGGTTGTTGTTTCCTTAGCTGTACAGAAGCTATTCAATTTAAGTCTCATTTGTTTATTTTTGTTGTTGCAATTGCCACTGGGGTCTTCTTCATGAAGTTTTTCCCCAGGCCAATATCTTCAAATGTTTTCCTCAAGGATTTTTTATTGTTTCCTGCCTTAGATTTAGATCTTTTATCCATCTTGAATCAATTTCAGTGAGTGGAGAAAGATGTGGGTCCAGTTTCAGTCTTTTACATGTGGTTATTCAGTTCTCCTGGCACCATTTATTGAATAGAGATTCTTTCCCCCAGCATATGTTCTTGTTTGGTTTATCAAAGAACATGGCTATAAGATATTAGTGTCATCTCATGGTTTCCTATTCAGTTACAGATGTCTATGTTTCTATTTTTGTGCCAATACCATGCTGTTTTGAACACTATGGTCTTGTAGTACAGCCTAAAGTCTGGTAGGCTGATGGCCCCAGCCTTGTTTTTATCACTAAGAATTGGTTTACCTATATGGATTTTTTCCTGGTTTCATACAAAATGTAGAATTATTTTTTTCAAATCTTGAAAGTATGATGTTGGTATCAACATGCTTTTAGACTTTATTTGGATTTCATCAGATTTTTCACTATTTCCTGATCTCATCCAGCATCCCACATTACTTTTAATTGTCTCTCTTCCAATCTGTGACAGTTTCTCAGTGCTTCTTCGGCCATTTCGAAGAATTCTGCTCAGATATTTGGTAGCAAGTCCCTCGGTTTGTGCTTGTCTGATGTTCTCTCATAACTAGATTGGAGTTTCGCATTTTGGGAGTGATACCAGAGAGGCAATGATCCCTTTCACTGCTTTGTATTGTAAGAGGTATGTGATCTCAAAAAATCTTGTTACCAATGATGCCCACCTTGATTACATGGTTACGTGGCATCTGCCAAATTTCTCCACAATAGAGTTACTATTTTCTCATTGTAATTAGTAAATATTTATTTTAGAGGAGACATATTGAGATTATGAAAATACTCTGTTTCTTTTGCCCACTAATTTTACTATCTGTTGATAGATTAATCTAGCAACCATTTTCCTCATACTTTCTAAACTGATTAAGACCTTTCTGAAATAAACAGTGGTTCCCACTTTCTCACTTATTTACTTAAATTTTTATTAATATCAGTGTAAACACATAAATGTTGACTTTATTCTCTGTGTCCTAATCCAACACTTTCATTATTTATTTTGCTCACATTTTGCAGCTTTCCTATTGGGAGCTCTTTTGGGTTGGCTTTTCTGCCGTTCATCATGTCATGTCTTCATCGTTTGTTTGTTTCTTTTGAGCACTCCTTTACTTTCTAATATCACTGAAGATTCAAGACTTATTTTATTTTATTTTTTTGAGACAGAGCCTCAAGCTGTCACCCTGGGTAGAGTGCTGTAGCATCATAGCTCACAGCAACCTCCAGCTCCTGGGCTGAAGCGATTCTCCTGCTTCTGTCTCCCAAGTAGCTGGGACTACAGGTGCCCACTACAATACCTGGCCATTTGAGCCACAGGCACAGAGCCACCAAGGCTTATTTTTATGTTTCGTTGAGTACAGTCCTAAAATCAGTTCTCTCTCCAAGGATCCCTGGTTCTTTTATTGGAGAATGGCACTTAGAAACCAAGATCTGGGCACTAAATGAGCTCATTACTATTGGAGTATTATTGTTTCTAGTCCCACTCATTGGGCAGAGCTACAAATGAATTTTCTATTTCTTATATGTATGGATACCCATGTTGCATTCATTGTGCATCCCTGTATTTTTTTTATTGATCAAATTTAATTACTTAAAACATTTTTAGGACAAAGTAACATTTAGTCATGACTGAACAGATATTCATGATCTAATCTGTGGTCTTTCTTCAAATTGTTTGCCATCAAGAAGTTGTTGATATTTTATACTCTAGTTCCCAGTCTCTATTTTCATATCAAATAGCTGTCATGTGTTGTTTAAAGAGATTCTAGCTAGTTAGTACGTGAATATGAGAAAAGAATTCTCTTTGGTTAGAAAATACATCTTTGAAGCACACATTGGGAACTTGCTTTTTCAATTTACAAATGGAATGGAATATTACATATGAAAAGAAGTGAGATACCAAAACCCATTCTCTCCTGAAGTTTTCTTGAGAATAAATAAAAGTTTTAGGTTGAACTCTCTGAACATTATAAGAGTCAAAGATTGGCAGTTTCATATTGTTCAACCTGACACAGGTGGTGGCAGAAGAAGCTGATCAGGTTTTGGTGTTTTGGGGGTGGTGTTCATCACCTGGAGGAACCTGTGTTTGGAGATATTAGGATGAAGAAAACATACCCACAGAAAGGGAGCTCGATGGGAAAATATAAAAAAATTCTAGAAAAGCACTGACTAGCATAGTGTTTCTCACATCTGTGTGTTCACAGCAGTTTTCAATGCTGGTATTTATGACAGAAGTTTTGTTGTGATTAAGTAGTAAAGAAATCAATCAAATTATAATTTTATTAATATAATTTACATTATTATATTAATGTAATTTATAATGTTATTATAATATTTATTATATAATATGCATAATTATATAGAATCAAATATATTAAATTTATAGCATTTATAATAAATAATATTTTTATGTATATAATAGCCTATGTATGTATCATAATTACAATAATTATAATGCAATATAGCCTCATATTAACATAAAATCATCCAACTTTATTGCAATATTTAACCCTTAGCCAAAAGAGCAAGAAGTGATTTTTTATTGTGATACTGAAATACTCTTGTAATGCTTTATTATTTAAGTAGAACCATTTCTATGCTGACTACTCTCTTTTTACACAGTCACATTGTAAAGTTCTTGCATGTTCTAATACTTAAGTTTTCACTGGCATCAACTTAACTCTGTAACTGTTAACCTTGACTTTCAACAAGTTATAGTCCATAATCCAAAGCATCTCCTGACCTCCCAAGCTTAATACTCAGTTTGACTGATGTTTCTATCGCTGTATGAACACTCTGAAAACAATTTCACAGAGTAATCAAAATTGAACACAATTATGAAATGTCCAAGGTGTTTAATAAATCATTTCCAAAGTTCGTTCTTGAATTAGTTAGTGGCAATTGTGACACCTGAGCCCAGTCTTCCCAACAACCAATATAACGCTTTTCCTCTAGAATAGGAACTTCAAAATAATTTTCTGCAGTACAATAGAATATCAAATATGTACATTTTTTCTCAAGGTGCTGAGAATGTGCCCAAGTTGAAGGAGATGAAGTCCATGCTTTCAAGAAACTTACAGTATAGTGTATAAGTTTACAAACTAAACAACCTTAGGCTGTGACTTAACTCCAATGAACTTCATGTTTGCCATCTGTAAATTATAATAGCTAACCCTTACTGTGCTTCTTTTTGCCAAGGATTGCACTGGGAGAAACTCACACCAATCATATACAATCAATAACACAACATATTATTATTTTCTTTTCAAAGACCTCAATTCATTGAGCTTGGTGAATGTCTAATAACTGGCTGGCTGAAAGTGTGCATACTAAATGTAGAAATGTATTATTATTTGTTATTGTAAATAATTTGTAGCCACAATTTTAAAATAATGATGAAACTAACTCTTTACTGTAAATTCAAAATAGCCAATTTGGTTCTGCCAGAACTTTTCTTATTGATTTTTGTTTAATTCTTGTATCCACAGCAAAATGTCATAATTCAATGATGATTTGACAAATAGAATTACACCCAATCCTCTAGCTCTTTTTGCAATAAATTTATTGCCATATAAATATGATATTTGGCCTACTATTACCCTATTTCTCATATGCATGCAAATTCATTAAACTGAATATAATGTCATGTCTTATAATTCCACTCATTCCATTTGCCAAGATATGAGTGATTGTTGAATTAGATAATAATTTCTGAATATTGAAAGAATGTTTCCTTGGTGTTTTGTGTTATTCATAATGTAATGGCTATAGACATGGCACAATAGAAAAAGGTAAATCTGTAGAGACAAAAAGCAGACTGATAGTTGCCTTGGGCTGAGGGAAGGAGCAAATGAGGAGTACCTGCTTAATGAGTATGGAATTTTGTTTTGGAATAATAAAATGTTTTGGAACTAGCTAGAGATGGTAATTTCACCACTTTTGTTTTCAGGTTGTGTTAACTTTTTAAAAAATTTTAAATTAATATGAGTGTACAAATTTTTAGGTTACATTGTTTTCAATTCTAAGATAAGCTTCAAGTTGTGGTTGAACCCTTCCCCCAGAAGGAGTGCTGAACCACCCTTACATTGTGCATATGAGGTGAGATCCCTCCAGTTGCCCTCCCTCCTCCTGCCAGTCACCCTCCCTCTTATCCCTCTCCTCTTCCTTCTTCCCTTCTACCACTTGGTACACTATATTTGTGTCTCATCATTCATGTGGGCTTGTACTTGTCTATATATTGGTTTCATGTTAGTATTGAATACATTGGTTATGTTTTTTTCCATTCTTGAGATGCTTTACTAAGAAGAATGTGTTTCAATTCCATTCAGGTAAACATAAAAGACATAAAGTCTCCATCTCTTCTTATGGCTGAATTGTACTCCATAGTATACATATGCCACAGTTTGTTAATCCATTCGTGGGTTGATGGAAATTAGGTTGTTTCCACAACTTGGCAATTATGAATTGAGCTACAAAAAACATTCTGGTGCGAATGTCTTTGTGGTATAATGCTTTTTGTTCTTCTGGGTAGATACCTAGTAATGGAATTGCAGGATCAAATGAAAGGTTAACTTGTAGTTCTTTAAAATTCTCCATACTTCTTTCTATAAAGGTTGTATTAGTTTGCAATTCCACTGGCTGTGTAGAAGTGTTCCCTTCTTTCCACATTCATATCAGCATTTGCCACTCTGGGACTTTGATGTGGGCTAATCTCACTAGAGTTAGGTAATATCTCAGATTGGTTTTGACTTACATTTCTCTGATGATGAGAGATGATGAGCAATTTTTTCATGTGTTTGTTGGCCACTTGTCTGTCTTCTTCAGAGAAGTTTCTGTTCAAGTCTGCCCACAAAGAAATGGGGTTGTTCGCTCTTTTCTTATTGATTAATTTGGGTTCTCTATAGATTCTAGTTTCAGCCCTTTGTCAGATTCATAACACGCAAAAATCTTCTCCCATTCCAAAGGCTGTTTGCTTTAGTTGTGGTACTCTTAATTGTGCAGAAGCTTTTTAGCTTGATCAGTTCCCATTAGTTTTTGTATTGCTGCAATTTCTCAGGGGGTCTTCTTCATAAAATCTTTTTCTAGGCCAATATTGTCAAGCATTTCCCCCCATACTCTTCTGTAGAATTTTTATTGTTTTATGTCTTGTGTTTAAATCCTTTATCCAGCGAGAGTCAATTTTTATCAAGGATGAGAAGTGTGAGTCTAGTTTCAGTCTTCTACCTGTGGCTAACCAGTTCTTCCAGCACCATTTATTAAATAGGGATGTTTTTCCCCAGTGCATGCTTTTGCTTGGTTTATCAAAGATAAAACAGTGATATGTGGCTCGGTGCCTGTGGCTCAAGCGGCTAAGGCGCCAGCCACATACACCTAAGGTGGCAGGTTCGAATCCCCAGCCTGGGCCCGCCAAACAACAATGATGGCTGCAACCAAAAAAATGGTCGGGCGCTGTGGCAGGCGCCTGTAGTCCCAACTAC
>NW_003852403.1:25214618-25218417 GCF_000181295.1 Otolemur garnettii
AAAAAAAAAAAAAAAAAAAACAGTGATATGTGACTGGGTTCATCTCTAGATTTTCTATTCTATTCCATAGATCTATCTCTATTTTTGTGCCAGTGCCATGCTGTTTTGATCACTATAGACTTTGTAGGATAACCTTAAGTCTGATAACATGATGCCTCCTGATTTCTTTTTTTTTATTTCTAAAAATTGTATTGGCTGTTCAGGGTTTTTTCTGGTTCCATATGAAATGAAGTACTATTTTTTCCAGTTCTTCAAAGTATGAGGTTGATGTTTTGATGGGGATTGCATTAAATCTATAGATTGCTTTGGGTAGTATGGACATTTTAATAATGTTGATTATTCTCAGCCATGGGCATCATATATTCTTCCATTTGTTTATATCTTCTGCTTTGTCTTTTCTTAGGGTTTCATAGGTCTTTTTATAGAAATCTTTCATGTTCTTTGTTAGGTATATTCCCAGGTATTGTATCTTCTTTGGAGCTGTGTAAAAGATACAGAGTCTTTGATTTTATTCACAGCTTGACAGTTATTGGCAAATATAAATGCTACTGATTTGTAGGTATTGATTTTGTATCCTAAGACACTGCTATATTCTTTGATCATCTCTAAAAGCTTTGTAGTTGAGTCCATGGGGTTCTCCAGGTTTAAGATTATGTCACCTGCAAAGAGGGAGTTTGACCTCCTTTGCCCCCATTTAAATACCCTTCATCTCTTTCTCCTGCCTGATTGCACTGGCTACGACTTCCAGCACTATGTTGAATAGCAGTGGCTGTAGTGAGCATCCTTGTCTAGTTCCAGTTCTGAGTGGCAATGCTTTCATTTATGACCTTTATCAGTTTAAGAAATGTCCCACCAAAGCCTATTAAGTGTTTGTATCAAAAAAGGATGCTAGATATTGTCAAAAGCCTTTTCTTCATTGATTGAGAGAATCATATAGTCTTTGATTTTTATTTTATTTATGTGGTTAATTACATTTATGGATTTAAGTATGTTGAACCAACCTTGCATCCCTAGAATAAATTCTACTTGATCATGATGTATAATTTTTTAATGTGTTGCTGCATTATGTTTGCTAGGATCTTACAGAATTTTTTGCATCAATATTGATTAATGAAATGAAGCTATAGTCTCTTTTTTGTTGTTGGGTTGTTTCCTGGTTTTGGAATCAGGGTGATAATTTGCTTTGTAGAATGTGTTGGGGAGGATTCCTTCCTTGTCTATATTTTGGAATAGGTTATAAATAGTACTAGTTCCTCTTTGAAGGTTTGGTAGAAATCTGGTATGAAACCATCTGGTCCAGGGCTTTTGTTTTTTGAAAGATTTTGTATTGTTCATACAATTTCAGTGTTTGATAAAGGTATGTCCAAAATTTCTAATTCTTTCTGGTTGAGTTTAGGAAGGTGGCATGATTCTAGGTATTGGTCCATTTTCTGTACATTTTCTTATTTCTGGTCATAGAGTTTTTTTGTAGTAATCATTGAGATCTCTGGTATGTCTGTGGTACCTGTTGTTATTTCCCCTTTTTCATTTCTGACTGAAATTATTAGAGATCTTACTTTTCTGTTTCTGGTTAGTCTGGCCAACGGTTTATCAATTTTATTAATTTTTTTAAAGAACCAACGTTTTGTTTTGCTAATTTTCTGAATGATTCTTTTGTTTTCAGTTTCATTTAATTCTGCTCTGAGTTTGGTTATTTATTTTCTTCTGCTGGGTTTGGGGTTTGGTTTTTCTTCCTTTTGCAGTTGCTTGAGATGACTCATTAGGTTGCTGACTTGCTCTCTTTCTATATTTTGATGAAGGCTTCTAAGGCTACAAATTTGTCTCTTAGGACGGCCTTTGCCGTATCCCACAGGTTTTGATAGCTTGTGGCTTCTTTATTATTTTGTTCAAGAAACCTAATGATTTCCCTCTTAATCTCATCTTTGACCAGCTGTCATTCAGCATAAGGTTATTTAGTTTCCATGACTTTATTTGGGTAGGAAGATTTCTGTTGCTGTTCAGTTCTGTCTTTATTCCATGATGGTCCAAGAAGATACAAGGAATAATTTCTAGTCTTTTGAATTTGTTAAGGTTAGACTTGTGTCCTAAGATATGATCAATCTTAGAGAATGATCTGTGGGCTGATGAGATGAATATGTATTCAGTTTTGTTAGGATGGAATATTCTGTACATCTGTTGATTCTATTTGTTCTAGGATTATATTTAAGTCCATTATTTCTTTGTTTATTTTCTGCTTGGAGAATTTGTCCAGTACTGTCAAAGGGGCATTGAAATCTCCAACTATTTTGGTGCAGGAACATATCATATTGTTCAGATCCTTTAGGGTTTGTTTAATGTATCGAGGAGTGTTGAGGTTGGGTGTGTAAATGTTAATTTTTTTTTTTTTTTTTGTAAAAAGAGTCTCACTCTACTGCCCAGACTAGAGTGCTATGGCCTCAACCTAGATCAGAGAATACTCACACTCCTGGGTTCAAGTGATCCTCCTTCCTCAGACTCCTAAGTAGGTGCTACAGGCATGCACCAGCACACCTAGATCATTTTTTTCTATTTTTAGATGGTGTCTCCTCTTGCTCAGGCTGGTCTCAAACTCCTGAACTCAAGTGATTCTCTTGCATCAGCCCCTCAGAGTGCTAGGATTACAGGTGTGAGCCACAGTGGTCTTTACCACCTTTTTAATGTACTGTCACTGATTGATACACTTTAAATTTCTTAATTTTATCTCAATGCAAAAGCATTGTATTGGATTCCTGAGAAGATATATTGAGAAAGAGAAGAATGTGCCGTGTGAACCATAAGGAGTATTGCAAATGCAGTGTGTTTGTAAAAATGCCCCTGCATGGGGTCTTAAGTCCCTACCAAGGCATAATAATCTAATATTATAAATTTACCTAGACATGTGACTTATTTTATCTTTCTCAGCAGAGTTGGCATTTTAATCCAAGTCTTTGGAACTTAAGTCAAACTGGATTATAATGGAGGAAATTTAGTGAAAGCAGAAGAGCAGGTCCTTGTCTCAGTTTCATACCTCACTACACCAGCAGCTGGCGGTTTTGCTTATCTGTATAGTTGGCTTTATTGTTGTCTGTTATGGGGTGTGAGAATTGGTTTGAATAGTTAGGCTAATTTTTAAGCAATTTTTTTCTTTTTTTGAGACAGAGTCTCACTATGTCACCTTCAGTAGAATGTTATGGTGTCACAGCTCACAGTAACCTCAAACTCTTAGGCTTAAGCGATTCTCTTGCCTAAGTCCCTGATTAGCTGGGACTCCAGGCACCCACCACAGTGCCTGGCCATTTTTGGTTGCAGTTGTCATCGTTGTTTAGCAGGCCCCAGCTGGGCTTAACTCACCAGCTTTGGTGGTGGCCAGTGCCCTACTCACTGAGCTATGGGCACCGAGCCATAAGCAATTATTTTAGGGGGGTATGAAGAGAAACTACTTTAGAACTATAGTGAGTCCAGAAAAAATAAGTTTTTTTTTTTTGTTTTTTTTACATTCAAAGATGAAAGCATTTTATTGATTTCTTTAAGAAAAATGTATATTCTTACAACCAGGTTACTTGCAGAACTACATGGAAGACATAGAAGACTGCCAATGAGAAAAACAGTTGCTGTTGATTTTTTTTTTCATCTAAAATCTTACTATTTCAGCATCTTTGAAAAATTATACCACTGGGGAGGATTTGCATCTTTTTACTTTAAAAAGTAATTGAGGCTCGGTGTCTGTGGCTCAAGTGGCTAAGGCGCTAGCCACATACACCTAAGGTGGAGGGTTCGAATCCAGCCCGGGCCCGCCAAACAA
>NW_003852403.1:25218545-25297143 GCF_000181295.1 Otolemur garnettii
TGCCACGGCACTCTACTAGACCAGGGGGACAGCTTGAGGGTCTGTCTCAAAAAAAAAAAAAAAAGTAATTGAAGACCTTTAAGAAGAAACTAGGCATAGTTTCTTCATAACATTTCCTACCCATTGCCTTATCATAGATAATAAGACTATAAGTTTGTCTAATTTATATCTAACTGTGACTCTGATGCTTGACATACACTTGTCTTATAGAAATTGGTCATAAGGGCAAAGTATGCATACAGAGATGGTATAAAGTAGAATAGAATAAAAGATAAAATCCATCGTTGTGTGGGTAAGGATTTTTTTCCTCCTTCTTTGATTTTTTTTCCCCCTTCTTAGCAATGGAAGTGAGAAGTGAATGATTCTGCAGCAAACTGTTTGTGTATTTCAACAGTCTCTGCCTCTAGGGGGTAGTTTGCCAGGTCTAGGAGAAAGCTGCAGCACTATTTTTTAAATCTGAGTGTTAAAGAAGTGTCTTACTATAGCTGAAATAAAATCTGAAAATCATTTTCGATCTTTTTTTAACTTTATTTTTTATCAAGTCCTCTAGGTGGAATAACATGGATCTCTGATTAGCTACATGAAAATGCCAAATTGTTGTGGAAGCATATTCATTTCTTGACTTTAAAGCTTCTAAAAGGATACTATGAAACTTATTGCAACGGAGGCTAAAATTCTATGCTTTATCAAAACACAGCTTAAATTGATTACCATTCTCAACTTCTGTTTTATCAAACAGAAATTTAGTACTAACTGGGCATTGTGGCGGGCACCTGGAGTCCCAGCTACTTGAGAGGCTGAGGCAAGAGGATCACTTGAGCTCAAGAGCTTGAGGTTGCTGTGAGCTATCATACCACATCACTCTACTCAGGGCAATAGAGTAAGACTTCATCAGTAAACAAAACAAAACATTTATTAACCTCCGAGTATGTATAAGCGATGCAGAACAATATGGCATAGAAACAGTTTTTTATATAAATGATTTAACAATTTATTTAGGAAGATAGTTGTATTGGGTGGCTAGTATGCCCCTCAAATTCATGCCCTTCCTGGGACCTCAGAATGAGATCCTTATTTGGAAATAGGATAAGTGTGGTTGTAATTATTTAAGATGAGGTCATAGTAAAGGAGGGTAGATCCTTATTCCGGTATGATTGGTGTCCTCATGACAAAAAGAAAGAGACACAGAGACAGAAGATTGCCTAATGAAGATGGAGGCAGAGTTTGAAAGTATCCAGAAGCCAAGGAACTCCAGCGTGTGCCTACTGCTCCAGAAGCTCAGAGATAGGCATGAAACCCATTTTTCTTTCACGCCTAAAAAGGGAATATAACTGTCTATGCCTTGATTTTGGACTTAACAGCCTCCAGAATTGTGAGAGAATACATTTCTATCGTTTTAAATCATCAATTTTGTGGTATTTGTCATAGCAACCCTTGGAAATGAATACAGTAATTATAAAAAATAAAGCTATTGTTATTAAGCACTGATTATATTTCAGGTCCTGGTCTTACAGCTGTTTCCCACTCTAACGTAATACATCTGTACTCAGGTCACTACAAAAGTTTGAGGCAGATTGTGTTATGGTCTATTATTTTACTTCCAAGAAATGTAGTCAATAGTGTCCTTTCTGATTCACCTGTGCAAGTTTCAGCTGGTTGGGCTTATTGGTGTTTTCCTACCTGCACAGATTTTAAGTTTCTTGATTTTCATGTATCTCAAAACTTTCACAATGACGCACATTTTATCACCATTGTCTCCAGAGGAGCAAACTGAAAGTCAGAGAGGCTTAACAACATGTTCAGTATTGTTCCAATCCTTACTAAGATGACACCCTGGACCATTCTCTTAAACATGAAAGGATACCCCATAGAGACAGGTAGAAGGCAAAATGACAGGCAGGAAGGGAGCAGGCCTCCAAACTAGGAGCAGCCAGAGTAACAGAATGGAGAAATGGATTGTGGTATGTCCATACAATGGAATGCTACTCAGTAATACAAAGGAGCAAACCACTAGAGACACAGAGCAATGTGGATGGATCTCAAATGCAGCATGCTGAGTGAAAGAGTGTGCATACTGTATGATTCCATTTATATAAAGTTTAGAACAAGCATAACTAATCTATGGTGGAAAAAAGGCAAAACAGTTGTTGCTGGCCTTGTGGCATATTTTGCTGGGAACTGGGGACTGAGGTCCCTATTGAGTGGCTCAGGGTGGTGGTGGCAGGTCCAAGACCTCTCTGCACTCTGGGAAACCATATATGTGTGTACACAGTTGGGAATGGGAGCACCTGTGAATGCCACAAAGACAGAATTTGTGCCAGTATTGCTCACCATTATTTTCTAGTGTCTACTACTGTACCTGACTCAGAACCGTCCCTCAATAAATACTTGTGAAATAAGAAAATCTACTTACAAATCAGGTATGGCTACGTGTTGATGTTCATTATCCCCCAATTTGTGCAATTTGTGCTACATAATTTAGCACTTGATTATATAGCATATGGTGATGTTCTCTAATGTGTGGCACTTTATCACCCCAATCATCTACACTAATGCAGCAAGTGATCAAGTAAGAGCAGGAGCAGATATGTGGGTTAAGAGGTTCTGAGATGATTACAGAGATTGCACAGGAAATTATGTGATGACCCTGCACACTCTGTACCAGTGATCCCAGACCTGCTGGAAGTTTGCAATGATAGGTCAAGCCAAGGAAGTAACTTTACCTAGCATGGTGCTGGGCACCGGGGGAGAAAACAGGAGTGGCAGAATACACAGTCTTTGGGCTGAAGGACTTCATCTTCCCACTGGGAAGATAAGCAAGAATGTACCAGGGGCACTGCAGGGAAATGAAGCTGGAATATCTGCTTCCTTCTGCTCAGGGTGGGCATTGTCACTCCATTGTAGAGCCAATGGACTATTTCCTACTCAGCCCCACACCAGGTCAGGGGATTTTCTCACATGGTCCTGGGGAGAACCACACCAGACAACTGGAATCTGTAGGTGAGATGAACACTGACAGCATAAAAGTTGAAGAAAGATGATCAGGAGATTGATGTAGGTTTTAGAGGTGAGAGAAGGTGAATTGACAGGAACATAAATCACAGCCTCCCACGTGGGGCTCTGTACCAGCCGTAGATCTCAGGGCCTCATTCTGGAAGCCTAGAGCATCCATGGGCACTTCAGCTCAGCATCTTAGGGGCTGTGCTGTCAATCGGCTCTACTCCCACCATGCGCTGGTGCTGTCTGTCCTCCAAGCCAAATCCGCCCCTGAGGGAGGTGTTTGTTGACCACGCAGGGGACAAGTCTGGCTTCAAGGATGTTTATAACCCAGCTAAGGCGTTCTGTCTGCCTATGTAATGTGCTAGAGCACTGACTTCTCCAAGTGAAGCATCTCTAAAAGGGCAGACAAACCAGCGCTGCCAGAATCCTCACCCTGCAGTGCCCCCAGAGCTGGAGCTTCTCTGTGACCGGAATAGGGCCTTAAGCCACGTGGTGCATTCACACTTGGAGGCCCGAGCCTCTTAAGACTCTTTTAGAGGCAGAAGCTGTTGAGATGGTCCCTTACCTACCCTCAAGAAGAGCTGTTGTATTGGTTTGTTTAGAGACATGTCTGGTAGGAAAAAGGAAGAAATTGTCTCTTTATAGTTGAGGCCTCTAAAGTCTTTTGTTGATACAGAATCAGGTCAGATAAGGAAGGATGACGGCTTTTCCTTTGAACTTTAACAAAGAGCTTTGATCTTTCCACTTCAGCCATCACCACACCGTAGTTAATAAGGGAATGTTATACTTTGCCTGCTTCCCAGAAGTACACGAGATGGTTTGAAATAAAAAACAAATGTCAAGATTGTTGAGAAAGAAACAAAACCCCAAATGGAGGGAGGTTTGTCTCAGGAGTTCTTTCTTTCCTGCTCTTTGTCATTCTGGGGGGATTTTTCTAGACACCCAGCACCATAGTCTCACCAGTCTTGGCAATGCCCTCAGTTCCCCACCTGCTCTCATCATCTTCCCTGACATCTTACAAAAAACTTTACACTTTAAAATAGGATGCTTGCTGATCCAGAGGAGATATTTTCTGTTATAATCTGAGGTTGGGTGAGAGTCAGGAGAGAAAAATTTGCTTGAAGTAGTCTTCCCTAGACCAATACGTGACGGGGCCACAATTTATTCTGCTAATGGTTAAGACTGATCTTGACTTTGATTTCTGAAACTGCCACATTAACACTTTTCTAGTTGGGTCAGTGTTTTTTTGTTGAAAAAGAAAAACGCATTTTCTGCTAGATAGCCTCCCACAACTTCTTTTTATTGAATCAATGGCTTTTTCTAGAACAGATAATAGATGAAGGCAGAAAAGAGTCTGGCCATAAAG
Source organism: Otolemur garnettii (assembly GCF_000181295.1). Classification (NCBI taxonomy): domain Eukaryota; kingdom Metazoa; phylum Chordata; class Mammalia; order Primates; family Galagidae; genus Otolemur; species Otolemur garnettii. Next base: position 25,222,912 of record NW_003852403.1, read on the forward strand.
GACATATTGATTCGATCAAATTTGCCAGAACACAACTGCAGGCGAATATCTAAAAAGTGACTCAAGAAATCAAGATGCTGCTGAAGCAATTTCTTGGCCAGGAATCTTTGGCTGCTGCTTGTTTTAAAGTCTTTTATTTTGCGCAAAATGAGTCTCAAAGCCAAAATCCAAAATGCAAAAAGATAAAGACTGTTTGCTATGAATTCTGATCATTTCTCTTGAATGAATAACTAAGAACCAATTTCTCATATAATATTTTTGCATATTAATGAGAAACAGAATTGACTGGGATCTACAGAGGCCAATTCTGGCTGAGTTAAAGGAAAAATACATTAGAACCAGAGAGGAATTTTGAAAGCATCTAATTTAATCCTTTCATTTTATAAGCCCAGAGAGGGTGAGAACCTTGCCTGAGATTGCACAGCAGCCTTAGCCTGGGTGTTCAGGGAGAATTTTGATCTTAATCCCGGACTTCTCAACCAGGAGTATCAATTCCCTGATCTTTCTATCACCAGAAAGACTCTTTGTCATTATATACATTCTCTGCCATTATATACATAGGAATGTGGCAAGGATGGAATTTTATTTCTTAGAACTAAAAGTTGGAAGTAAAGAAATAATGCATATGTGCAGCATTAGCAACCAAGAGGATTTGTTTCTTTAAATTCAAAAGCCAGAGTGATATTTGAACCAGTTTGTCTTACATCCTAGGTAGCTTCACTTATAGAAAAAAGACTTTTGTGATCTCTGTGTGGTGTGGACACCTAAATCAACAGACACAGACACAGAATCGAAAGGAAGGCCCTGTCAGAATCAAACATGGAAATGGTGTTGAGATCATATCAGCAAAACTAAAAGTAAACATTACAAAGGTTTGCTGCAATGGGATAATGTGCATGGTGATGGAACTTAGCATTCCTCAGCCTGGTATGTCCCAGGGCATGACACACCGCCCCTCTGAGCAGGAAAGCTGGAAAGCTGTAGCTGTGCCAGGCATTCCACTGAGTCCCCTGGAGGCCACAGGCCATGGCTCCTCCTTCCCCCATCGTCTGGGAAGTGCAGACTCCATGTGGTCAGGACACAAATAAATGGCCAGTTCCCCTCTGGGCTGGTCTGACCTTCAGCGTAATTATTCAGCTAATGGATGGACTTTAGGGTGCTGCAAATGATCAAACTCAGGTTTTCATTTGCATTTTTGTAATAGAGACAGATTGGCTCCCCAAACACTGTTATGTAACATACATATTGCATTAACCAATAAGGATTTTTTGATTATTTTGCTTTAAGGCGTATATTGAAAGAAGTCTAACATTATTGCTCTTCTCATCTATTATTCAAAGAGTGTATTCCAGCTGGACAGAAAGACAGATCTGTTTTGTGTCTGACTCACTGTTGCTAACAGTTGTCAGGGAAGCAGAGCCCGTCTTCAGTCTATTGATGTGTTCCAGCTGTGCAACTTTGGATATCGAATTTCTACTGAAAAAAGAATGGGTGACTTTTTCTAATACCCCTCCCATTAAAAAAAGAAAAAAGACAGTTTGTTGTTGGGGGATGCTAATTTTTGTTTTTCAAAAAAAATTAGAAAGAGATGATGAATCACTCCTTTGCTGACACAATTAAGTTGTATTGAAAGCTTTAGATGGTCAAAATATTTGCTAGACTTCATGTAGATGCTTTCATGGTGACTCCCAGTACCCAACTTCCAAACCAAAGACTGACATTTTAGTCACTAAGGGCTTTTGTAAAAATTTTAAATTAATATGAGGGTACAAATGCTTAGGTTACATTGTTTTCAATTCTAAGGTAAGGTTCAAGTTGTAGTTGAGCCCTTCACTCAGGGTTTGTGCTGAACATTCTCCCATTGTTCACATTAGGTGAGATCCTGCAGGTCACCTTCCTTCCTCCTCCCTTCCTCTCTTCTCTCTCCTCTCTCTACTCTCCTCTCCCCTTACTGGGATATACATTGAAGGCCTTTTTAACTATTAAAAATGTTACTAATATATTATTGACATACCATACAATCCACTCATTTAAAGTATGCCATTAAGTAGTACTTTGTATCTTCATAGAGTTGTGCAATAATCACCATGATTAATTTTAGCACATTTTTATTGCCCTCTTCCCAAAGAAGCCACATTCCCCTTAGCTAAAACCACTCTCCATCCCCCAGCTTGCCCCAAGGCTTAGGGTACCACTCATGTGCTTTCTGTGGCTATACCTTTGCCTATTCTGGGCACTTCATATTAATGGAATTATATACCTAGTAGGTGGTCCTTTGTGACTGGCTTCTTTCACTTAGCATAATGTTTTCAAGGTTTCTCCACATTGTAACATGTACCAGTTCTTCATTTTTAGAGCTGTATAATATTTCATGGCACACATATACCACATTTTCTTTATATATTTTCCTATCAATGGAAATTTGACTTGTTTTGACTTTTAGCTGTTGTGACCAATGTTGCTATGAACATTTTGTATAAGTTTTTGTGTGGACATATATTTTCATTGATCTTTGGTATTTACCTCGGAGTGGTAAATGTGGGTCACATGGTAACTATATCTTTGACCTTTTGAGAAACAGCCAGACTATTTTCCAAGGTGGCTGTCCCATCGCACATTTCCTCTATCAATGTATGGGGTGTCCAAGTTTCCCATGTCTTCACCAGCACTTATTATCTGTCTTCCTACAGAGTGTATATTGGTGAAGACTTCTTGAAAATATTTTAAAAGTATTCTAATGATGCTCTTAAGCCCAGATGGATTCTCTGTCAGGAAGAAAGGAAAGCAGGGAGCCTCTATCTGACATGTGCTTCCATTAAATGTGTGCTGCTGGAGGACAGTGACTGCTCACTGCCCCTTACTCTAGTGTCTAAAATGAGGCCAAGCACATAGTAGGCATGTTAAACATTTGTAGAATAAAAAAGTCCATGGAAAACTCACTGTGAACTCGCACTGGCATGGATGCAGAGGTTACAAAAGACATGGGCCTGCTCTCAAGGGGCTTACCTTCTGGAAGGAGAGAGGATGCTATTTTTCCTGAAAGGAGGTTACTGATGATAGGGAGAGGTACACGGTAGGGGAGCATGTACTCATTTGTAAGCCACTGAAGTATAGAAGGTCAACACCTGAGTTCCTTTGCTCTCAGCCTGATTTGTAAAGTCTGGTTTCCAGGAGATGCTGGGGGTGGAGGGGGTGGGGAGTGGGAGGCAGGCATGCTGAATTCCTCACACACCTTCCAACTCAGGGTAAAGTGCCCGTGCAGGGGAATGTCTGCGTGTCTATTCCTGTGTGGAGAAATTAGCAGTGCTGGCAGCTGAAACCATCAACTAGTAGCTTAGGTTAGAGAAGCTGAGATGTCTGTCTGGGGTGATAAGACTTGCTCTCCATCCCCTCACTTCCACTTGCACCATTACTTGGCCACCTCAGATGTTCCATTACCCTATGCCCTTGCTTACTCTTTACTCAGCCTTCCTGGGGGCTGTGAGCTCCCCTCTCTTATTTTTAACTTTGATGGCTGACTACTGACCTCTGCGCATTCTTTATATATATAATAATTATTTTTTTTTCTTTTAGAGACAAATTCTCACTTTGTTGCTCTCAGTAGAGTACTGTGGTGTCACAGCTCACAGCAATCTCCAGCTCTTGGGTAGTGTCACAGCTCACAGCAACCTCCAGCTCTTGGGCTTAGGTGATTCTCTTGCCTCAGCCTCCCAAGTCGCTGGGACTACAGGCACCCACCACAACACCCGGCTATTTTTTGTGGCAGTTTGGCTGGGGCCAGGTTTGAACCCACCGCCCTCGGTGTAGGCGGCTGGCGCCCTACTCACTGAGCCACAGGCACTGCCCAGACCTCTGTGCATTCTTGCATATATACTCTGTTATGTATCTGATAAAAAGACTCTGGGAAGCAGGGCAGTTTGTTGCATTGTTTTCAGGCTGCTGCCTGGCACATGAATAGTGCCCTTCCAGGCTTCATGTAACAAATCTAGTGTAAAGTCTCATGATTTCCCCAGCACTGTCTCCCTTGCTGACTACTGTCCCAGGTTGGGGTAAACTAGGGGCCCAACAAGGTGGAAACTGGCTCGGCACCTGTGGCTCAAGGGGCTAAGGCGCCAGCCATATACACCTAAGGTGGCAGGTTAGAATCCAGCCCAAGCCCGCCAAACAACAATGATGACTGCAACCAAAAAATAGCCAGACGTTGTAGTGGGTGCCTGTGGTCCCAGCTACTTGGGAGGTGGAGGCAGGAGACTCACTTGAGCCCAGGAGATTGCTTTGAGCTGTGATGCCACGGCACTCTACCCAGGGGGACAGCTTGAGGCTCTGTCTCAAAAAAAAAGGTGGAAACCACTAGTGACTCAAACTGTATGAATGAGGAAGCTTTCCATATCACAGCCGAAACCTCTCCAGACATTACAGCATCTTTTGTTGGTGGTGAGGAATATGGGGGAGAGTTTGAGGCCCAGAGTATAGTTTTTTAGTGATTTGCCCATTTTCTTTCTTCTTTTCCCTCCTCCTTTTCCCTCTTCTTTTCTCCCCCTCCTCTCATTCTCTCTCTCTCTCCTGTCTACCTATCTATTCACATCACCTCTCCAACAATAATCCCATCAGATCTAGGGTATATTTTAGGTAGTTCTGCAGATTGCCTACCCAATGACCAGTCTAAGTGAATGAACCATGATTTTTTAAAAATAATTTTCTTGCTATTAAGATTTATTTTAATTTTGTTATAAGTAATGTACAAATGGACATGTTCATGATTTTTTCTTTTCAAATTTGGATTTTTAAAGAAGATAAAAGTTCAGTTGAGTTCTTGGACTTTGGGATTTCTCTTTGTGGTGGTTCACAGACCCAGTCCCCTTGCATCTGTGGGTGATCATGCCCCAAGGACTTCAAGCCTGGTGCCAGCTAACAGTAGGGGAAAGAGTTGGGGAATATACTTGATTCTTAACCACATTGCCGAGAAGTGGCATCCATGCCAGAAATGACATCCTTTCTGTTTACGTTCTACTGATGGGAACTTGTCTGCTGTCCTTGCCTGAATACATGAGGATCTGGATGAATATACAACTGTATATTCTCAAAGGAGTAATGAATTTTGGGTGGAAAGTTGGTCTTCTCTGCTATTATAGACTTTTAGTGGTATAAAATGATTGTTCATTTTGATGACTTGATACATTTTACTCAATACCTCTTCCACCCCCATTGAAATATTTTCATTTTATTTATTTCTGATTATAAAAGAAGACATGCAGCTGATCTTAGTCAGTTCCAATAATCTATTCATAGGACGTGTGCATTATTTGCAGGACCAAGGTAGCTACTACTACAATTTAATTTTTCTTGGGCTAATTCTACTTGTCACCTTTTGGCTTAATCCTTTCAGAACTCTGTTTAATTATTTCGACATCTGTTACCATATGGAGCAATTGGTTGAGACTTTATCTCAATAATGGCATGTAAAACAGCAGGAAAGATCAGCTCAACTGATTTGGAAAAGATTAAATGGAAGCCAATAACCAAAGAAATTGGTTTTCCTCCAAGGAGATTCAGAACTGCAAAAATATCTCAGCTTAACTATAGGTTCTTGGCTCGGCACCTATAGCTCAACCGGCTAAGGCGCCAGCCACGTACACCTAAGGTGGCGGGTTCGAATCCCCAGCCCGGACCCGCCAAAACAACAATGACGGCTGCAACCAAAAAATAGCCGGGCGTTGTGGCGGGCGCCTGTGGTCCCAGCTACTTGGGAGGCAGAGGCAGGAGACTCGCTTGAACCCAGGAGTTGGAGGTTGCTGTGAGCTGTAATGCCACGGCACTCTACCCAGGGTGACAGCTTGAGGCTCTGTCTCAAAAAAAAAAAAAAAAAAAAAAACTATAGGTTCTTATTCAAAATAAAAAATAGCTTCTTATTATCTGGAATATTTTCATTCATCATTTCCCTTTTTCCTGAGCTAGTTATTTTGTATATGTCTGCTGCTACTTTCAAAAATGATTATAATTAATATGTCACTCTTTCTGGATAAATAATTTGGGGGCTTCTTTTTCAAAGGCTCTGACACTTAGGCATTGGTTTAAAATCATCCCTACCTCTTCCACCCAACCTTTCCCCCATCTAAACAAAAATCCTTACGAATGTTTAAATGTTAATATTACTATTATAATGCTGTTAAAGAAATAGCAAAATTTTTGCTTAGCCAAAATGAGTCTCAATTATAGTTGATCCAATCCTATTATTTTTCCTTTGGGAAATTAAAAGGTATAATAAAGCTTAATGAAGAACAAGACATTTTGAAGTGAGCCATAGGAGTCACTGGACTGTCTCCTAAGCCACAGGCCAGGTAAATTTCACAATGTAGTGGGGGAAGATTGTTGAAGTAGAGTAAGGAAATTGAGCAGGATTCATCCAGTCACTCACTTCATTTACTTAATAAATATTGAGTCACTTAACATGTGCCCAGTACTGTTCTAGTCAGGATCTAGTTAGATGCATATATTTAGGGGTCTAGAAGCCTCTAGCTTAGAATGCAGTGGTGAATGAAACAAAGATTCCTCCTTTTGTGAGGCTTAAATTTTAGCCTAATGTGACAATAAGAATAATAAGTACATAAATTACATAGTAAGTTGAATTGTGAGAAATATCCTACTCTGCCTTATGAAAAGAATGTTATTAATAATCTGTGATTAGGTTATAAATGCATCATCTCAGAGTAAAAATTAGTGTGCGGTCAGGAGATATATATTAAATGAGGTGACCAGGCTAGGTCTGAGAAGGTGCATGTAACACCTAATGGACAGGAAGAAGTGAGCTGTGTATAAATCTGAGTTAGGAGATTTCTAGTGAAAGGAATTAGTGCAAAGGCCTGAGGCTGAGATGTGCCTATGACTTGAAGAACAGAGAGAAAGGAAAAGTGGTTGAATTGAAGCTATAGTGGGCAGATAGAAAGGAATGAAGTTAGAAAGGAAGTGGGGGATGTTGGGCAGACAAGGCAAAGTCTTGGAGAACATTGCTCACTGTAGAGACTGACTTTTATTTTGAGGAAAATAGAGGTCCCCAGAGGGAGCTTAAGCAGAGGGGGGTGACATTCCTACATTTCTGCATGATCATCCAGGCTGCTGTGTTAAGAATAGGCAGCGGGAAAACAAGGGCAGAAGCAATATTCCAGGCACCAGATGGTGGTACGTTGGACAAGGGAGTGGTAGTGAAGGTGATGAGAAATCATTGCATTCTGATATGTTATATAAATAGAACCTAAAGGCTTTCCTGATGGATTGGATATGAGATCTGAGAGAGAGAGAGAGGACTAAAAGATTCTGTGGTAGCTTGTATCATTGCCAACATACTTGCTGATCCTTCCTTCCTGCTGTACCCATCCCTCGGGAGAACTGTCTTTTTACCCCTCTGACATGAGGGTTGGATGTGGGACTTGGTCTGTCCAGTAAATTGGGAAGTGATGTGCCCCTTTCCAGCAGAATCTGGAAGCACCAGCATATGATACTTTTTTTATTCTCTTTCACGAGAAAGGCATTGTCCCAGATGGGGCTGCTCCTTCAGCCTAGATCCTGGAGTGAAAAAGATGTGAAACAGCCCACAACCTGTCTTCTGCTGATATGTGACATGAGCAGGCAAAAAGCTCTGTTGTAAGCTTCTCAGATTTTTGTTTTTCTGTTATTGTGGTGTAATTCAGTGAAACTTCATGGTTATAGATGCCTTTGTCCTCAGCAACTGAAAACATGGAATTTCCATTGACTGAAATGAGAAGATTATGGGGGCAGGGGTAGGAGTAGGTTTCAAAAGGAACACTAAGAGCTCAATTTTGAACATGTTAAGTTTGAGATGTTTGTTGTACATTCTGGTAGGGATATTGAGTAGGCTATTGGATGTAAGAATCTAAAGTTCAGGGGAGAGGTCAGGCTAGAAATAAAAGCATATCTTTTATTAAGATATTATGCTAAGATAAGATAATATGCTAAGATATTTCTTTTATTAAGATATTATGCTAAGATTAAGATAATATGCATAGGTATTTCTACAGCCCTATGATTGGTTAAGATCATCAAGAGAGTAACCATAACCAGAGAAGAGGAGGAGGATGTGAGAGGTCATTACTGACCTCACTGAGAGTGTTTTCTCTTGGCAGGGGAGCCTAATTACAGTAAATTTGAGAAGGAATCTGAGGAAAAACAAATGGGCAACAGCAGCGATAATTAATTATCTGGAGTTTTATGCTAAGGGGAAGGAAAGAAATGGGCAAATAACTGGAGTAAGACATTGGTTGGATCAAGTGAGTTTTTCTAATAGGATGAAAACAACAGAGCAGATGTTCTTCTTGAATAGTTGAGCACAAACCTTTTTTTTTCCCTCTTGGCCTCTTTCTCAGTTCTAAAGAGTGGAAAGAAGGTAGTATTTATTGCACTTTTAAAATATGCTGCATGTGATACTAAGTACATTCATGTATTCATCTACTCCTCACAACCATATTGTAAAGTAATTATGCCTACTTTTTAGGGTCTCTGAAAGGTGAAGTAATAATACCACAGAAGTAGTACACAGCTTACTTTCGACCAAGTTCATGCTCTTTTTTTCTCTTGTAATTGCCTTCCAAAGAAGTTAAAATGTTTTCTGGGAAGCAAATTTCCTGGACATTTCCTGTATTATTTCTCAACTATCAAAGTATGGTATGAGATAAAATTGCCACTGGCAGGTGACTTTGTCTTCTGTACACCATTGTCCAATGTTAACCATTGAGTCACATTCTGCTATTGGTGGCTCTAAATTAAGAGTTCTTATCCAACCTCAGAGTTGAATTTAAGCTCATCACTGGTACTGTCTAGAAAACTTCAAACATGCCAAAATATCAGGTGAAAATTTTACTCTCTCTCTTCTTTTCTTTTTTTTAAGGCCAAAGCAACCAGTTACTAATCTAACAGGTTATTTTAAAGTTTGGTAGAAATTTCATGACTTCATGATGATGGTGGAGTATGTGTAATGTGATGTTTGAAAGTGGTTTCGTAATGCAAAAGTCACTTCTGCTTCTGTTAGTTTGTTTAATTCCCACCACCCACAATAAGCAGATGGATCAGGTGGCAATGGCTGGGCTCTCTTAATATTAGCTTCTGTGATGACAATCTTAAAAAACTCTCTCAATATATGATATTCCTGGAGGCCTAAACACTCAACATGACTTGCCATATTAAAAAAGGAATAAGAATACCCAGATTTTGTTGAAACGTAAAGGAATATAAAATGTGGTTTAGTCTGCTCAGGCTGCTAAATAAATACATCATAATGATCTGGGTGGCTTATGAACAACAGAAATTTATTTCTAACATTTCTTGAGGCTGGGAATTCTAAGATCAAGGAACCAGTAAATTCAATGTCTGTTGAGGGCCATTCCTCATAGATGGAAGGGGTTAACAGACTCTCTTGGTCCTCTTTTATAAAGGCACCAATCATGTATATGTAGGCTCCACTCTTATGATCTAATCACCTCTGTAAGTCACCACCTCCTTATACTATCTTACTGGGGGACTAGTTTTCAATATATAGATATGGGGGGGGGGTGGCACAAACATTCAGAGCATATAATGAGGCTATAAATTAATACTTTTGTTGAAGGTTATGGTAATTTCTTTCATTTTAACATAAACAATTTCTCAAGATGCATAGCAGTTAGTGCATAGGAAGGCTGTTCAGAGTCCATTAAAGTGGTGTGGCTGAATGCCGAGTTTGAAATGGCAATGGGGACATGTGTATAAAGGCCAGCAAATTACCTGGAAAATGTGGGGATATACCTAAGATTCTTTACATTCTAATACTTTATGTTATGTTGCCACTGTGATGGGGGTGAGAGGGTGGTGGAGCAAAACAAACTTTCATTTGTTGTGGACTGTGTAGCTAATTTGATATGTACATCAAACCTTCCACTTCCCGTCTGTCCACAGGGATGTGCATGTCATCTGAGGAGGGCCAATCAGAGGCCTTCCCTGGAATTATGTTGAGTTTTCATGACTGGAAAAAAACATATTCTTTTTTCTCAGTAGGACTGAAAAACTATCAATCGCCATTTCTCTGCCACCCAGGAAAGACTTGTCTGCTTTGGAAGTAATGAGGTCTGTCAACATGCAAAAGTGAGCTGAGATAAGATGATATAAGAGAAAGACATAAGTTTATTCTAGTTCTAATTCAAGAGACCCAGGTTTCAGAATCTCATCTTTAAATGCTGTAAACATTAACTTTTAAAAAATTACCATTCTATATAAAATCCATTAATTTTCATACTTCATACTTCTGATCCAGTGAAAATATCAACTGTTTAAATTACTACATATAAAGAAGTGTGGCTTAGCTTGGTGTCTTAATCAGCCTTGGCAGCTATAATGAAATACCACAGACTGGGTAGCTTAAAAAATAAATATTTACCTCATAGTTCTAGAGGCTGAAAAATCTGAGATCAAGGTGCCATTGAGGTCAGTGTCTGGTGAGGGCTCTCTCCCTTATTTGCAGAGGGCCATGTTCACACTGTGGCCTCACGTTGGGGAGAGAGAGCTTGAGGAAATGTGTGAGAGTAGGAGTCAGCTTTGGTTTTTCTTCCAGTTTGTGTGCATAAGGACACCAATCCCACCATGGGTGATCCAACCTTACAACTTACAGATAAACCTAATTACTTCCCAAAGACCATCTCCAGGCTCGGCGCCTGTGGCTCAAGTGGCTAAGGCACCAGCCACATATACCTAAGGTAGCGGGTTCGAATCCAGCTCAGGCCCGCCAAAACAACAATGATGGCTGCAACCAAAAACAATAGCCGGGCATTGTGGCGGGTGCCTGTGGTCCCAGCTACTTGGGAAGCTGAGGCAGGAGACTTGCTTGAGCCCAGGAGTTGGAGGTTGCTATGAGCTGTGATGCCATGGCACTCTACTCAGGGGGATAGCTTGAGGCTCTATCTCAAAAAATTAAAAAAATAAATAAAAAAAAGACCTCACCTCCAAATACTTTTACACTGGGGAATCAGGCTTTCGCATATCAAACTGAGCAGGGGGTGGAACACCAACATTCAGTCCATAACACTTGGGAAGAGATTTTAGAGTAAATTAGAGGAAGGCAAGAAGAAGGGAGGAAGGAAGAAATGAATCAGCAAAAAGAAGGAGGTAGAGAAAAAAGATGAAATTTTTATTTCTCAAAAAAAACTTTCCCTCTCAATTCCATGAGTCAGTACATTTTTTCTCTTGTTTAACCTATTTTAAGTTGGGTTGTTGTCACTTGCAACAGAAAGAATACCGGTTAATTCACTATTCTTTTAAAGGTGTTAAAAAAAATTATTGTAGTGTAAGACTATATAATTAATTAATAATACATTTCTAATGGAAATTTTCCCAACTTGGTTGTTTAAATAGTGTGTTTATCTAGTGAGTCCCTCTCATCATGTGTAATACATCCCAACTGAAATCTTTGTTTGTCCTTCCTTGAATAAGCATGAGGGCAAAATCTTATTGAGAACTTTCAGAAAAGAGCTGAGGAAAATACAAAAGGAAATATTAAAACTTAATCACTAAGTAAAAATGGGTTTATAGATTCTAGGACATACCAATAAAAGATAAAATAATTATGGAAAGATGCAAATTTTTCGGAAAAAATTTTCATTTTCTAACAAAGTTAATTTTACATTTCATTTTAGTACAATCAGACTCTTTCTCCTGTATTTCTCTCCTCAATTTTTTTTGTGTTAATGTCTGATTCTGCTTCATGAAGAGGATGTTATTAATAATTTGCCATTCCATTATAAATGTATCATCTCAAATTTGGGGGTTTGATTAATGTTCTTTCTCATGGTCAGGATCCTGCCAGATGGCTTTTTGCTTAGGCAAAAGAAAAGTGAATTAAGAAAATGATGAATGAAGCTATGTAATTTTAAAAATGACTGCATCTTTCTGGCCTCAAAAAAGAGAGAGAAAATTGGGAAAGTTAGAAAGCTTTTTAAAAAGTAAGAGATGAAATAAAATTCTAAACAAAATTAAAATGTATAATCAAAGTTGATGAATGCAATTACAGGAAAAATTAAAGATTGCTCTTTGTTTGAAGAACACATAGGAGAGTGTATGCTCCTCTCCTGGTGCATTAAATTTTCCTGATCCTGTAAAAATGACACAACAACTTGCTTATGTTGGGGTGCAGAAAAACTTGACCTTTCCCCCAAAAGTTCATGGAAAGATCAGCTCACAATTAATGAAGATTAATAAGAGAAATGTTCTAATACCGGGTACATGGGGAGAATCATAAAAGTGATTACTTCAATATTTCAATGATGGTCAGATATTTTTATTACCTGCCTTTTAGAAGAGGTGGGGGAATGAGGAATACAGATACATCAGGTAGTTGCTAGGGAGCATGAATAGATATAGAGAGAAACAGATTGAATTGTAAATTAACCTCAGGGACAGATATTGTCTTTGAAATGATTTGGGCCAGATCTGCTTGCATTCTTGATCTTATTTCCTACAATATTTTGATATAGCAGGGAGAAGAAAGGAAGTCAGTTGCCCCTCTTTTGATCAGGTCAGTCTCGTTTATGCAGCTAGAGGGAAAGCCTCTTCCAATGCTTCCTAATCTTGAATGGCCTTTGATTCAAAATAATTTTTATACCAAGCAATCATAATTTGGGGTAAAAATTCCTTAGTCCCTTCATGCACCCTGTCTGGAACTTCCCTAGAAGTTTCACATATTAAAAGCTGAGTCAGTAGTTATAGAGAGAGAACACATTAGTAGTCAATACAGATTAGAATGAGGATAAATAAGTAGAAATGAATAGATCTAGGCACACTCTCCCCCCCCCCATTAAACTAGTCTCCCATTTGTGAATATAGGTCTTCATTAATCTGATAGAGAATATTAATCTTTTGTTTTAAAAAGTATAGATCACAGTATCTACCTGCCCTGAGTGGCAAGCATTTTCTCCAATAATCATGCAGGTTCCTCCCTGTTGGAATGTCAACTCATCCAGGATGCAGCAATTTTTAAATATAATGGAGACTAGTGTGTTGACCTCCAACTGAAGTACTTCTAATGCTTACACAGTGATTTTTTAAAATTTTTCTATTGTTATTCAATCATAGTTGTGTACATTGATGCATTTATGGGGTTCAGTGTACTAATTTGATATACAATGTGAAATGCTTACATTGAAGTGATTAACACATCCATCACAATTATACACTTTTCTTAAGTTTTGAAAAGTACCATTGCATCATGTACATTAGGTGAGATCCCCCCAAATATCCTCCATCTTCCCACTTCCCCCCTCCCCTCCCCTGTCTCTCCTCTTCCCTTCTACTTTCTGGACTATAGTTATGTTTCACCATTTGTATAAATGTGTATATACTGATTTCAGAGTAGTATTGAGTACATTGGATACTTTTTTTCCATTCTTGAGTTCTTTTACTAAGAAGAATATTTTCCAGCTCCATCCAGGTAAACATAAAAGATGCGAAGTCTCCATCTTTTTGATGGCTACATAGTATTCCATGATGTACATATACCATAATTTGTTAATCCATTCATGAGTCGAGGGGCACTTGGCAATTTCCATGTCTTGGCAATTATGAATTGGGCTATAATAAACATTCTGGTGCAAATGTCTTTGTTGTAAAATAACTTTTGATCATCTGGGTATATAACTAGTAGAGTAATTGCAGGATTGAATGGTAGTTCAATCCTTTAGTTCATTGTATATTCTCCAAACCTCTTTCCAGAAAGGTCATATTAGCTGGCATTCCCATTAGCAGTGCAGAATTATTCCCTTCTCTCCACATCCATGCCAATGTCTGTAGTTTGGGGACTTTGTCATGTGGACTAATTTTACTAGAGTTAGATGAAATTTCAAAGTGGTTTTGATTTGCATTTCTCTGATTAAACATGATGAGCATTTTTTCCATGTGTTTGAAGGCTATGTGCCTGTCTTCATCAGAGAAGTTTCTGTTCAAGTCTCTTGCCCATGTAGAAATGTGGTTATTTGTTCTTTTCTTATTGATTAGTTTGAGTTCCCTATAGATTCTAGTTATCAGACCTTTGTTGGAAGCATAACCTGCAAAAATCTCCTGTTTTGAAGATTGTCTGTTTGCTTTACTTACTGTGCTCTTGGCTGTGCAAAAGCTTTTTAGTTTGATCAGATCCCAGTAATGTATTTTTGGTGTTGCTTCAATCACCTGGGGTGTCCTCCTCATAAAATATTCTCTCAGGCTGATTTCTTTTCTTTCTTTCTTTCTTTCTTTTTCTTTTTTTTTTTTTTTTTTGCAGTTTTGGGTTGGGGCTGGGTTTGAATCTGTCACCTCCAGTATATGGGCGAGTAGTGGGGTGGTGGCTGGTGCCCTACTCCTTTGAGCCACAGGCACTGCCCCTCTAGGGCCAATTTGTTCAAGTGGTTTCTTGCACTCTCTTGTAGTGTTTTTGTAGTATCATATCTTAAGTTTAAATCTTTTATCCAGTGAGAATCAATTTTGTTAATGGTGAAAGGTGGGAGTCCAGTTTCTGTCTTCTATAGGTCATCAGCTAGTTCACCCAGCACCATTTGTTAAATAGGAAATCTTTCCCCCACTGAATGTTTTTGATAGGTTTATCAAAAATCAAATGATAAGTTGCTGGGTTCATCTCTTGGTTCTCTATTCCATTCCATGAATCTACATATCTGTTTTTGTGCCAGTACCATGCTGTTTTGATCACTATAGATTTGTAGTATTGCCTGAAGTTTGGTAACATGATACCTCCTGATTTGTTTTTATTTTTGAATAATATATTGGCTATTCGAGGTTTTTTTTCTGATTCATATAAAATGAAACACTATTTTTTTCAAGTTCTTTAAAGTATGACCATGGTGCTTTAATAGGGATTGCATTAAATTTGTAGATTGCTTTGGGTATTATGGACATTTTAACAATGTTGATTCTTTCCAGCCATGAGCGTGGTATGTTTTTCCATTTATTAACTTCTTCAGCTATTTCTTTTCTCAGAGTTTTATAATTTTTTATAGAGATCTTTAACATCCTTTGTTAGGTAAATTCCTAGATATTTCATCTTCTTTGGCACTATGGTAAGAAGATTAGAGTCTTTGACTGTATTTTCATTTTGACTATTGTTGGCATATATAAAACTACTGATTTGTAAGTATTGATTTTGTATCCTGAGATGCTGCTGTATTCCTTGATTGCTTCTAAGAGTTTTGTTGTTGAGTCCCTGGGATTTTCCAGGTATAGGATCATATCATCAAGAAGAGTGAGAATTTGATCTCCTCTGGCCCCATTTGGATATCCTTGATTGTCTTTTCTTGCCTGATTGCAATACCTAAGAATTACATTACTAGGTTGAGTAGCAGTGGAGACAATGGGCATCCTTACCTAGTTCCTGATCTGAGAGGAAATGTTTTCGATTTTACTCCATTCAATATAATATTGTCTGTGGGTTTGCTGTAGATGAAGTCTATCAGTTTAAGAAATGTTTCTTCTATGTCTATTTTTTTAAGTGATCTGATCATGAAAGGATGCTGGATATTATCTAAACCTTTTTCTGCATCCATTGAGAGAATCATATGGACTTTGTTTTTTATTTTATTTATGTAATGTATTGTATTTATAGATTTGCATATATTGAACCAACCCTGTAACCTTGGAATAAAATCAACTTGATCATGGTGTATAATGTTTTTGATATGTTATTGCATTCTGTTTGCTAAGATCTTATTGAATATTTTTGCATCGATATTCATTAATTATATTGGTCAATGATTTTGTTTCTTTGTTGGATCCTTTCTTGCTTTGGGGATCAGGGTTATATTTGTTTCTTAGAATGTGTTGGGAAGTATTCATTCTTTTTTTATGCTTTGGAAAAGGTTGTATAATATAGGTACTAGTTTCTCTTGAAAGGTTTGATAGAATTCAGATGTGAAGCCATCTGGTCCCAGACTTTTCTTTTTTGGGAGATTTCATATTGTTGATGTTATTTCAGTGATTGGTATGGGTCTATTCAAAATTTCTAATTCTTTCTGTTTGAATATAGGAAGGTGGTATGCTTTTAGGTATTGGTCCGTTTCCTTCAGATTTTCATATTTCTGGGAATAGAGGTTTTTGTAGTAACCATTGAGGATTTTTTTGAATTTCTGAAGTGTCTTATTTCTCCCGTAGTGTTTCTAATAGATGATGTTAGAGATTTTACTTTTTTGTTTCTGGTTAGGTTGGCCAAAGTTGTATCAATTTTTATTAATCTTTCCAAAAAACAAACTTTTTGTTTTGTTGATCTTCTGAATGATTCTTTTGTTTTCAATGTCATTTAATTCTGTCCTAATTTTGTTTATTTCTTTTCTTATGGGTTTGGGGTTGGAATATTCTTCCTTTTCCAGTTGCTTAGGATGATCCATTAAGTTGTTGGCTTCCTCTCTTTCTGTTTTCTTGATGAAGGCTTCCAATGCTATAGATTTCCCTCTTAGGACTGCCTTTGCAGTATCCCATAGGTTTTGATAATTTGTGTCTTCATTATCATTTTGTTCCAAAAATTTGGTGATTTTCTTCTTAATCTCATCTTTGACCCAGCTATAATTCAGTTTAAGATTATTTAGTTCCCATGACTTTGTTTGAGTATGAAGATTCCTAGTGCTGTTGAGTTCAACTTTTATTCCATGGTGATCTGAGAAGATATAAGGAATAATTTCTATTCCTTTAAATTTGCTGAGGTTAGACTTGTGTCCAAAGATATGAACAAATTTGGAGGATGATTCGTAGGCTGATGAGAAGAATATATATTCAGTTTTATTGGAATGAAATGTTCTGCATATGTCTGTTTTGTTCTATGGTCAGGTTTAAGTCTAATATTTCTTTGTTTAGTTTCTTCTTGGAGGATCTATCCAAAGCTGTCAAAGAGGTGTTAAAATCCCCAACTACTATAAAATGCAAAAAGATATCAAGGTGTTCATCTGCATCAGGGTTTGCTTTTAAGTTGAGGAGCATTCTGGTAGGGTGTATAAATGTTGATTATCGAAATCTCTTCATGTTTGGTGTTTCCCTTGGCAAATATGTAGTGACCATCCTTATCTTTCTTTATGTTTGTTGGTTTAAAGCCAATTGTATCTGTAAATAAAATTGCAACCCCTGCTTTTTTCTGATTTCTATTTACCTGGATTATAGATGTCCATCCCTTCCCACTGACTCTATTTTTATCCTTTAAGGTAAGATAAGATTCTTTTATGCAACAGATATCTGGTCTGAGTTTATGTATCCAGTCTGTCAACCTATACCTCTTTAGAGGACAATTTAAACTATTCACATTAATTGAGAGAATTGATAAGCCTAGTAGTGTTTTGGCTGTTATGTTTTTCAAATGTCCAGTGGACATTTTTAATCCTTTCATCATTGTAGAAATTGGGTTTTGTTCAAAAATTTCTTAGAGAGTTTACTTTGGTGGTAAAGCATTGTTCTGGTCATTGTGGAGGATGGTTCTGAGAGTATCTTGGAGAGCTGGTTTAGTTATGGCTAATTTCTTCAACATGCATATATCATTAAAGTATTTGATTTCTCCATTACAAATGACACTCAGTTTAGCTGGATAGAGGATCCTGGGCTGGAAGTTGTTTTGTTTCAGGAGACTGAGGGTCAGGTCAATGACCATTCTCTTCTGGCTTAAAACATTTCAACTGAGAGATCTGCAGTCATTCTTATATTTCTCCCTTTGTAGATAATGCTTTTCTTATGTCTGGCTGCTTGCAGAATTTTCTCCTTTGTCTAATTTTGGCAAAATTAATCATAGTGTGTCTCGGAGATGCTTTATTTGGATTGAGTCTTGCTGGGCTTCTGAAACTGTCTACTATCTGAATTTCTGTATGTCTTGCAATGCTTGGGAAATTCTGATCCATAATCTCTTGAAGTAGAACATCTGTACCTTTAGGACCATCCTCTTCTCCTTCAGGAATTCCTATCAGGTGAATGTTTGATCTTCTGGAGTGGTCCTACAACTTTCTCAGGGAATGATTAGTTTTTGCTTTCCATTTGTATGCCTCTTTGAGCATTTGGGAATGTTCAAAAGCTTTGTCTTCAATTTCAGAGATCCTTTCCTCTGCCTGACCAACTCTATTACTGAGGGATTCTACTATATTTTAGAGCTCCTCGAATAACTTTTTCATTGCCTTGAGCTCTGCTATCTCTTCTCTTATTGTGTCCATATCTTTGGTGACTTTGTCTTTGAATTCATCAATTTCTTGAGACAACTTTAGAACTACTCTTTGAATTTCAATTTCTAACTTTTTTTCCATTATATTCATCTTATTTGCTACCCGTATTCTGAATTCTATTTCTGACATTTCAGACATTTGTCTATATATGGCATCTTCATTTACATCTTCTTTGTCAGTCTTTGGGGTTGGGCATTGATCTACTCTGGTTATTCACGTTGCCAGAGTTCCTCTGTTGGTTCCATATCATGTTTATTTTTTACCATTTAGTTATTAGAACTGGTAGGATGAGATTGAATTGGTGTTCCTAGGTAATAGAGATAATCAGACCCTTACCAAAGCACTAGGTTCTGTGACTGTGGCGTATCCCCTACAACCTTACGAAAGCCCCTTTCAGAGTTTTGGCCAGAGACTCTGAGGACCTATTTTGTGAGATAACGCAAGCTAGCTCTGTTTTGATATCAGCCAACTTCTACCTTATCCTAAGAAGCCACAGTATTATTAGGTTTAAATCTTGGCTATGGAGAGATACAGATAGCTGCAGTGCCCTGCCCCCATTCTTCAGTTCTTTTCTACTACAGAAATACAAAGGTCAACCTCAGAGTGACCCCAGGTGGAAAGCCCCAGACACAAGTTCCAATCAAATTGTCTCAGGCACTACTAATCCTACTCAAAAGAGAGAGATATAAACATCTCCAACAGCACAGTTAGAGCAAAGGGTCCATGCACCCACCCGCTGGACTCAGTCCATACTGGTGTCTGCTTCTCTGCTCACTAGCCCAGTTGGAGCCAGGGACCCCACCCCCTGCCCACCAGTCTCAGTTCACTGAGGAAGCCTCTGCTCGCCCACCCAGTTAGAGTCAGGAGAACATTCCCCCACCCACAGGTCTCAGTCCACACCCAGCAAGCCTCTGCTCATCAGCTCTGTTGGACTCAGGGGACCATGCCATGCCCACAGGTCTCAGTCCATGCCGGCAAACATCTGCTTGCTATCCCAGTTGGAGTCAGGGACCATGCTCCCCACTGCAGGTTTCAGTTCACACTCAGAGTCAGGAGACCATGCCCTTGCCCTCAGGTCTCAGTCCATACCTGGCAAGCCTCTGCTCACTGGCCCAGCTAGGCCTGGGGAAAAGCCCCAACTGGTGAACTCAATCTACCCTGGGTAATCTCTCTCCAGCTTGTGGGTGGGGTGCATAAGCACCAGGGGCTCTGCACCCCTCCCACCAGGCACAGCCCAAACTGAGGGTCAATACCACTGGCTGGGCAAAGTCATAACCAGGTGATTACTCCTTTTCCTGTGGAGTTTCCCTTTCTTCTCACACCCTCTTTCTTCCCCACTAGTCACAGATTCTATCCTGATGTTTGGCAGTCCACACCATGCCCAGATCCCTCAGGAAAGGACTAAACACTCTGTGCTGTGCCGGGGGAAGAACTTCAGACCACTATGCAAGGGGGGGAAGGGTGGACTGGGAGTTTGGGGATTATGGAGGAAAATATTTGTTCAATTTTATGCCTGGCAGGGTGGTGTCTAAGTTCATACATGGGACCTTCCTGGAGAAAGAGACCTGGTGTTTAGTGGCTCTCTTCAGTCAGGTAAAATGAGACATTTTTTGTTCCCTGCTAACTGGCAGAGTCTGCAGCAGGTCTCCCACTTGGGAGAGGGGTCTCCTGTCCTGTAGTCCATAGGCTTTGTACTTATAATTTGTTTTCTTGAATGCTCTTCCTTGGAGTCACAGCTTGCAAACTTCTTTCTTGGCTCAGCTCCCCACCTCTGGCTTCATAGAGTCTGAGTTTGTCCAGGTTTTCTCCCTCTGGTCAGCAGTCTCTGTCAAGGGTTGCTACTAGTTGGTCATTTTCCCAGAATTCCCTGTACAGTGATTTTGAACCCTTGCGCCAGTGCCATGCAGAACTTTAAAACTGTCTTTTTAATCTCATGAATTCTAAATGGTGGGCAAACAGCCCTTAGCACCAGAAAGAACTTACAATTATGATATAAAAAATTTTTTTAAATATAATATTATATCTAGATGCTGGGTCTGTGCCTGACTTTTTAGAAAAACAGTAAGGGTTGGTAAGAGCAAGGCATAGTTTGAAAGATTAAAGAAAGAATGGGGTAGATTGAGGTGCTTCTAATGTGCATTTCTTAAAGGGGAGGCTTAAAAGAAGTGTTAAAAAAGGACTATTTGAAGGAGGAGATTAAAAAACAAAAAGGAATTTGTAGGTGAAAGAATGGGGTTTCTTGATCTCGCTGTGGCTTTGGATATTTTTTGGGGGAAAAAATATCTATTTCATGAACATGTCCACTTTCAGGGCCTGGGAACTGGCCCTGTAAATCCTTACTTTCAGGTCACCCGTAGGAGTCATTTAGTCATTTTGGTATAATTTGTTGTGGCTTACATGAATCCAGTAGGATTTTTCTTTTGTTTTTATGGCAGTGTAAGTGTTTACCAATGTACTTTATAAAGACATTTCCAATGCAGTAACAGTGAGTGTCTTCTAAATCTCTCTCACATAATCTCTTATTCAAACAGGATGACAAGAACTGTCAGTTGATGGAGGCCATCCTTCTTTCATCAGGTGATAACATGCTCCAAACATATGAATTAGCATCTGAATGTAGCTAGTCATGGTATCAAATTGTCCACTTGAATTCCCATAGTCTTCAGTCAGTCCAGGAATAGGTTTATAGGTGTCAGGGAACATAGGAAGAGAGAACATTATTTCAAAACTGATTAAACAATTGGAGCATTCTGGATTTTTGTAAGGACCAAAGGTAATGCTTCTGGCCATTTAAGCCTAGTGTCTTGAAAGGCTTTTTTCAAAATCATTTTTATTTCTAGATTTTTATGTTCCACTTGTCATGAGTATTGAGAATGACATTTGTTACGAAATTCTAATGAGGACCACAGAGTCTTTGCAAGCAAGTGGCTTAGAATGAGTCCCTTGATTGGACTCAATCAATAAAGGAATATCAAAACAAAAAATAATTTCAGTTAATAATTTTTTTACCACTGTTATAGTGTTAGCCTAGTTGGATAGAATTCAGTCTGCTCACAGATCATGTAAACAATGACCAAACAGTAAGAAAACTCTAAATCTGGAGATAAATTTATAAAGTCAAATCAGTTTGGAGTGCTAAAAAGCTGAGAGACCAGCTTTCTCCAGAGATTTGATGAACTTAGTGTACTGGGAAATAATTTGGTCAGAGATACTGTGGATCCCAAGGAAGTACTAACTATATATTAATATTGTCTTTTCCTAAGGAACTTCCATTCACACATATGTTCCATGTGATGGGAGATAAAAGCAAATCAAAAAGTTAAAAAAGGGTCATAGGTACATGTTTGACCCTGTGTACAATCTATCTGATATTGCAGGTCTATCGATAATAGGAATGTCAGCAGACATTTAGAAACAACATTTTCAAATTATGCCAACTGCATAGCAAACTTCAAATCATCACCTATGCTCAAGACTTCTTGGCTGTGGCCCTGGGACATTGCTTTTAAATTTGGCTCAGAATAAACCTCTTTAAATTATTTCAGAGAGGCTTCTTTTTCATCAACACTGGTAAGTGAGGAATCTTACCATGTTACTGGCTGGTCAGAGTTCTAATTTTCCTCGCTGTGGCTTTTGGAAGAGAACTGCTTTTTGATCCTGGTGTCTGTGTCAAACAGTAGGGGCAAGGGCAAACTTGCTCTTTTTCCCCAAAGTATGCTGAAAGATCAATTCCCAATTAAGGCAAATTAATAAGAGAAATGTTTATTTCCAAATACCATGTATATGGAGAAAATTACAAGAGTGATTACCTCAACATCTTGATGTCAGTGGGATATTTTAATACTTCCCTTTTAGAAGCAGGGGGAGGGATGAGGAGCATGGGTACAACAAGTGGTTGCTAGGGAGGATGCAGAGTGACTTGTAAATTAATGTAAGAAATAGGTATTGGGTTTAAAATGATTTGGACCAGTTTGGCTACTGATACAGGGTTCTCCCTTTATGGCTGGACAGGGACTCCCATTTTCTAGGCCTGGGTAAGCTCAGAAATCAGTCTCATCACAGACCCCATCTCTAGGCACACACAGGCCCTTTCTAGGTTGCATTCTCTGGACTCAAACAAGGTCACCCAAAAAAGCAGCGTGTTTGGTCTCACCTGGGCGGTTCCTCCTAGAGTAGGGAACACATACCCTGATGCGTTACCTGGGTCAGGGACTGCAAAGACCACATCCCTTTGCTAATTTTAGGATTATTTTCTGCCTGCCAGCCCCTGGCCAATTGTGACATATTCCAGACATACATATATCTCTCATACCCCTCTGTCTGCAGGATAGGAAAAGCAGTATATAGACCCCTAGACAGAAGCCATGGGGGCTGCCCACTTGGGCTACACACTCCATTGCCAGAGGTTCTGTTTTCCTCTTTCTTATCTATCTCTTTTATCTTTCAATAAACTATGTCCTTGAGCTTACTTGAATGGTCTGTGGTTTCATTCTTTGAACCTTGAGATCAAGGACCTGCAGAGAAATTCCAGCTACACTAGCTTTCTTGATTTTCTTTCCTGCAATATATTGAGATAACAGGGAGAGGAAAAGAAGTCAGTTGCCCCCTTTGATCTTTTAATTAGGTCAGTCTGATTTATGCAGATAGAGGAAAAGCCCCTTTCAATGCTTCCTGATCTTGAATGGCCTTTAATTCAAAATATTTTTATACCAAGAAGTCACATTTTGGGGTGAAATTTTCTTAGCTCCTTCACTTATGATCTCTCTTCTTATGAAGTTAGCTGTCCTTTGGTTGCAAATAAGTTCCAAGATGGCCCTTTGTAAGAGAGGACGACCAAACAACCTATAGTATTGCAAGGAGGGAGAAAGGGAAATGCAGGCCAGAGGAAATAGCTGCTTGACAGGGAGTCCTCTTTTCCAATTGCCTTCAGTTTTAAATTATAGATTGAATGCCTTAGAATCCCAGGGATAGACTGGCAGGGAAAGAAAGTGTTTGTTTTTCACCCCACCCACCTACCTGTGATTCCAGCTCTTACACTTGCTAATTAATGTAAACCTTGCAAATTTCTTAAACACTCTGAACCTTTGTTGTTCTTTAAAACATAAAGAGGATGATAATATGTTTTCCACAAGCTATGCAGATGTAAACAAGCATGAAGTAATGCTCAAGGTGCATGATGACTCCTTTATTTTAGAAATGGAATCCAGCTCTGAGATCTACTTCTCAAAGTTTCTATTAAGCCCAATATTAAGATAATGGGGAAGGGTTGTCTTGAGGCCAGGGATTTCAGTCTATTACTTCTGGAATTTATGCAGGTAGGTGGCTTTAATCACAGTATAGACAACCCCTGTGTGCCAAGTTGGCCAGAGTGACCCTCACTAATGTTTCTCCAGGACCCTTATAGTTGCACCCACACCAGACATTCAATGCTCTATATAAGACTTGAAACTTTTCCATTCCTGATCTTCAACATCTTGGGCAAACCACATTCAGGGATTGGACTCCTTCTTCTGCAGGCGTTTGAAGACCACAACCCCCTTCCCATATACTCAGGCTTAGTTGTTCAAGGATTTTAAAAAGAAGATTGGTAATTTTCTGCTGGGAGTGAGAAAAGTATAGATTTTCAAATGGCATCCTTCTCTTTTATTTTGGACTGCAGCAGAGTTGACAAAGTAGCTAATTTTTTGAGCTGGTCATTCAGTCACATTAACTTTAAGGAAAATTGCTGAGCTGTGTTAGCTACAAATATTTCTCTCCTTTTCCAGCTACAGTTCAGGGAGAATTGGAGTTGCTTACATAGTGCTTAAGTTTGATTTGGGAAGAGATTTTGTAAGAAGATAGAAGAATGGAGGAAGAAAGGAAAGGATGGAGGGAAAGAAGAGTAACTGAAATGAAGGGGAGAAAGAAGAAAGAAAAAGCAGAAATTTCTAGTTTTGGAAATGTTCTATAACCTAAAGGAAATCACCTTTTAACGGTCAGTGAACCTGGTGAGGATGTGGAGAGATAGAAACCCTCACATACTGCTGGTAGGAATGTAAAATGGTGCAGTTGCTACAGAAAAACAAATCAGCAGTTCTTCAAAAAGTTAAACATAGAACCACTGTATAATCCAGCAATTCCACTCCTAGGTATAGTCTCAGAGGAAATGGAAGTATACATCCACACGAAACTTGTAAATAAATATTCTTGACAACATTATTCATAATAGCCAAATGTCCATCAACTGATTAACAAATAAAGTAAATGTGTTATGTCCATATAATGGAATATTATTCAGATATAAAAAGGAAGGAAGTACTAATACATGCTATGAAGTACAACATGTATGAGCCTTGAAAACATTATGCTAAATGAAAAAAATAGGTCAAATGTTATATGATTCCATTTATAAGAGATGTCCAGAGTAGACAAATCCATAAAGACTGAAATTGCCTAGGGCTAAGGGGATAGGGATAGAGGGAATTGGAAGTGACTGTTAACTGGTATAAGGTTTCTTTTTGGACATACTAGAATTAAATATTGGTGATGTTTGCATAGCCTTGTGAATTTATTAAACACAATTAAATTATACCCTTTAAAATGGTGAATTTTATGGTATATGAATAATATAGCTCAATTCAAAAAATGTACTATATAGGACAGAGTGAGTACCATTCCTTGACCACCCATTAACTTACAAAAGCTACACTTAGCAGCATCCTTAGTTAGTGACATTGTCCAATTACTAAACATCATGTTTCATTCTGGCTCTCCTAACAAAAGAGCAAGGCTGTATTTTATTTTCCCCGTGTTTTGGTTGAGAAAATAAAGGAAAATCAGAGAAGTTAGATGACTTGATTGAGATCTCTTGGCTTATGGACTAACTCTGAACCTTAGACTGATGATAATATGCTTGGGATGATATGCTTGGGAACATTGGTCTTGTGTATTCTACCCCAGCTTCTACTGCTCCCTGTTGTCTTGGCCCTAACTGAGTATAATTTCAATAACCATCCAGGGAGATTTGCCCATTTGTGAATTTAACTGCTGACAATCAGAGTCATTTAGGGCTGGGGGCAGAGGATCATGGGAAATGAGAATGGTGCCTCCCATATTGACCACTGAACCCACTGCTGGCTGTTTCATTGGTGTAGGAAAGGGGAAGTGGGTTTGGGGTAAAATGTTAGAAGAGCATAAAAGAATGGTTTGGGAGTATACTCCCTGACATTAGATGAAGAATTGGGAAACAAAAGCTGCCAAAAAAAAGAGCTAGAGACCTGCCTATGTATTCCTTTGTAACCATGTTCAAGCGCTTGTACCATTCCTCACAAGACAGTAAGCTGAGAGGCAATGATACTGGAATTTCCTTCTGCAGCAGATCCGTGGTCTTAGGGATTTGACAAATGAACCCATGGACCACAAATCAGTGGTAGAATAGGATTTATTAGATAGAAAGGAATACAGAAAGAATACAAAGCACCAGAATTTCTGGCAGACCGAAAGACCCAAGACCCAAGTAGAAAGTCTCTGTGTGGTTCTTTGTCTAGGGGGATAAGGTCTTGAGCATTGGCTAGGATTTGGTAGTTGGGAGACCTTTTCAATGTTAATAAGTATATTAGCAAATGAATAAATGCAGTCCCTCCAGTGTTGGGCAAAATGGCAGGGTATTCCCTTGAGAAGAGGCCCCATGAAGTTTACATAAAATTGATGGAGACCCTTGAGCAGCAGGTTCGGGCCGGGGCCATTTTGGGAGCATCTTCGTGGAGTCGACCTTTTCTTTTCTTCCCAACTATGGAGAATGCAAAAGGCAACAAGTGGAACTCCATGGAGAAGGCCAGAGAAGAGTGTGTAAATTACAGTATTGACCACACAGCAACAGAAACTTGCTTGGTAGAGGACCAGCAAGCTGCAAGTCAACAGAATATACTTGATATACCAGGAATCTCAGCAAAGAGGACAAAACGAAAAAAATCCATCAAGGATGACAAAGAGTTCTGCTGCCCCCAAAAGAAAGTAGAACATAGTGATATGCCAGAACCTCAGAGGAAGGTGCCGCCTATTCCTCCAATACCCGACGAACTGCCACCAGTTAATCTGCTTCATTGGGACACCTTATGGGCCTGGTGCCAGCAATTACACCTGAGCACCAAAGGCCAGAAACTGGAGGTATATAGGCATCTATGCAATCCTTTTCCAAATCAAAAGGATTTTCCGAGCACAGCAAAAGAGGCCAAGATCCGGAAAACACTTAAAAAAAAGTTAAATGTGGAAAAGAAAGCAATTTCCCCAGAAGGTTCTGCGCAAAGGATGTGTGTTCAGGGGACTGATCCTCCTGTAGTAGTTCTCTCTCCTGGATTAGGTTCTCCCCCTGAAGAAGGGGGTTTGCCTATCTTGGAGTCTGCCTCTCTTCTTGAGGGAGTTAATACAGTTGTTGTGACAACTTCTGCCCCAGAGACTTTGTTGGCCTCCTGGGCCAGAATTGCAGCAAGGGCCAGGTCATCCACAGAGGCAGTGGAATCTCCCCAGAAGGACTGTGATGTAAGATGGCGTGTGGTCCATGGGAATAGTCTCCCTGCAGACACAGGTGGTTGAGTTCAACTGCAATTTCATGCAGGACAAGCCTGGGTTCCTGAAAAGAAGACAGGGAAAGTGAGCGCATTCTTCCTGCTTCCAGCCTGCATCCCCCCCCCATCTTGAAGATAACATGTTGTGTCCCAAATGCATCCATAGGAACAAGGCCTTAATAAAAAGTCTCCGGTGGGAATGAAGCACTGAAAAAAGGGCATATACATCTCTATGATTGGAATTGATGGCAGAAATGCTCAACAGTCAATTCCATGGTGCTACTGAGGCTGAATGCTGGTCCTCTTCATGTGTGTTCACAGGCTATGCAGACTGATGGGTTGCAGATGCCATCCTCAGACCCCTGGTGGGACCTGCTGCTCCATGGGTCAGAATATAGAGACAGTTAAAAAGGAAAAATATTCACAAATTTGTAAGAAAAATATTATTCATATTCAAAATTTTCTTAATACACTGAGACTTCTGTGGTTTGACTCAAGGATAAAAACAATAGGCAATTTGACAGGGAATTTTGTATAGCAAGTAATTTTCCTCCCTCCTATGAAGATACAAAAAACATTAGAAGTGGTGGAGTTGGAAAATTTGCAAAACTTGTTTTATACACTTAGTAGATGGTGGGGAAAGATAGTTTTGTGAACTTAGTGTTCCCTTCAAAGTATGTTGGTTGTTAGTGGTCAGGCTTTTTCATCATAATAAATAAACGTTTTATACCTTAAAAAAAAAAAAAAGAAAGAAATTGACCTGACCTGGGAAATGAGGGTTCCCTGTCCAGCCCTGAATGGGGGGAGGGAACCCTGTATCAGCAAAGTGTTGGGGCAAGAAAATTGATTTTTATTCAGAAAGCCTAAGAATCAGGAAGATGTTGGACTAATGTCTCAAAGAACCATCTTAAGTTTGTATGAACTTTAGGCTTCTTTTTATCTTAAGGAGAAGAAGGGGGATGGGTCACAAGAGGTAACTGAGGACAGTGGACATCTGGGCATCAGGGAGGGTTGAGGAGGTTATAGAACATTTTTACTCTTCATCAGTTAACTTTGGAGGATGAGGGTCAGGATGTTTTTAAAAAGTCTTTAGCATAGTATTATTACTATGTGTATACCTTCACAAAAAGTGATAATTGTCAAACTTTCTTCTACCCCAAGTTCAGAACTCAGCAGAAATTTTTTTCTAGAATTTCATTTTTTGTTTTAAATTTCAGATAAATATGAGGTTACAAATGCTTAGGTTACACTGTTTGCATTTGTTGGGTAAAGTCCCTGTTGTAGTTGTGCACCTCACCCATGTGCCAATGAAAGGGCCAGACCAACGCCATTTTGTTGTTTACTGCATAAGATCTATTCCACCCCAACCCCCCTGCTATTACCTTCCTCCACCCCTGGTTGCACATACTGTTTACTGCATACCTTGCACATACTGTTTACTACATAAGTTCTGTTCCTAACTCCTAGCCCACAGGGCCACTCCCTGGTGACTCCCCCACCCCAGGTTGCACAGCCACTGAGCCGTTAATTGAGTCACCTTAGGCAAACAGCTTCCATAATAAGCAATAAGTTTCTATTTCCTTGAAATACAGGTATTTCCCTCCACCTACCTAATCAGGCTGTACCACCTCTAGCCCCCAGTTAGGAAATCCCCCACCCCTCAACCTGTACCAATCCAAATCCTCCTTTACTAATGAAATCATCAACCACCAATTAAGAATGTAACCGTACTAATGAAATCATCAACCACCAATCAAGAATGTAACCGTACTAATGAAATCATCAACCACCAATCAAGAATGTAACCATACTAATGAAATCATCAACCACCAATCAAGAGTGTACCTGTACCTGACCCTACTCTTCTTGCCTCCTGTACCCCATAAAAACCTTCCATACCCCAGGTTCAGGGCTCGTCCTCAGCTTGCATGTCAGGAGAGTCCAGGCCCAAGCTTGAATAAAACTCACCTCTTGCTTTTTACATCGGAGTGTGTCTCGGACTGTTTGTTGGGGCCACTTGGAAGAATTTCGGGCACAACACCAAGTACCCTACATTGTGCCTGTTAGGTGAGAGCACACCAATCCCTCTCCCTCTTTTCCCCCTTCAACTTGAATTTAATTGAGTTTTTTTTCTTGTCTACTGGCTTCATGTCAGTACTGAGTTTAACCTATAGGATATTACCACAGGGGAGCAGAAGCAAAATTATGCTGAGCTTCCCTTCCACTGTTAGACCTTCCCAAACTCATATTTTGATGACATTTGCCTTATGGAGTTTCCTTTCTGCACACTCCCATGCCTGCTTTCAGGAACAGATCTGTAGGACAATTCTCAACTTGGGTTGCTATTTGCAAGTGAAATGCTGAACAGACTAATTATCATGATAAATTTGCTAGCCAGGGAGAAATTAGCATCAAGGTTTTGTTTAAGAAAATGTTGAGCCAACATAATGCCTGCCAAAATTGCCTTTCTCTAATGAAGAGCAGCGTGTGCTTCTGGGTAGCTCTGAAGACTGCAAATTATTTCCTTCCCTTTGAAGTGCCTGACAAGTTAAAATATTCTTTTCCTTAGTTTGCTGCATGTTAATAAAGTGCATTAGTTGCGTGATGGGTCTCTAAGTAGTGAAGGGTAATCTGAGATACGAGAAAAGCCACAAAGATGGAAACACACTTCTCTCATTGGGACACTAATGAGGTAGAGAAAGCTAAAGGCATGCTTTTCTAATAGTTTTTCCTGTCCTCTCAGATAACTCATGGTATTGAATTTTGTATTTCTATAATAATAATCAGATTCTATTACCTGTCATCTGTCTGCAAAATGCTTAAGGTCATGTGACTTCTAGAAGAGGAGTGGGAAGAGGGCAGTTGGACGAAGCAAAACATTCGCGATGATGGCTTAGAAAAAGGGAAATACTAATATGGTCCTTCATAACCTCTAAATGATAGAGAGGGGTAAAGTGAAAGCAATAGGATAGAATAAAGCATAGGTTTTCATTTTTTGTCAACTTTAAATATTGAATCAGAAAATATGATTGGGTTGATCTGAGCACAAAGTTTGCACATAGCCATCTGGGAAACACAGATTCCCAAGAAAAGGGGTCAGTGATCCTAAGAAGGAAAGTTAAGGTTTCAGTTATATGGGCAGAAAAGGAGAAGTTTAACAGGGTTCAGTATTTTTATACAAGGCCAGTACTGTAGGTTAAGGATTTGATTGGGTACCGTTTGCTACATTTCAAGGAAGATTGCTTTAACATTTCATTAGTAGGGGGAATGATCTGAAATTGCCTGGCTAAAATGTAGACAGAGAATTATCTCTGGCATTATACAGTTATTTCTAATAATTTAGAAGAAAGAATAGAAGTTGCAGCTGCATGCTGTATAACTTAGGCCACATAGTTATACTTTTCTCAAGGCTCAAAAAAATTTAAAGTTCCAACACCTTTAAATTTGAATTATTTAATTCACATTTTCATTCAACAAACATTATTAAGCATCTGCTATGCATCAGATGCTATTCCAGGGACTGGAGATACAGTGAACAAGACAGACAGGTCTCCTGGCCCTAAGATTTTGTTGTTGCCATCTCTGCTCTAAGATCTCATAGTCTCCACATTACATTTTTAGAACTGATTCATTTTTAGGATTGTCATAAAATTCTGAAACTGAATACTCAAAGTATTCATTTCAATGGACTCTTTTTTACAAAAAAGAGAATTTGGCTTCTATCAGAAAAATGTAGACAGAGATAAAAGTACCTATAAAATGCTCTGGGTGAACCTAGAAGGGGAGGCCTATGTGGATAGATGGAACAAATGGCACCTTCTGTACAAAGAAACATACTGGTGTGTCAGTGAGAGAGGCTCAGCATCCCTGCGGCTGAAGACTGTGGGTGGAGGGGAGTCACAGTGATATAGCCGCAGAGGTAAGAAGACCCAGTTAAAGAAAAATGTAAATAAAGAAAGAAAATCTCCTTTAGAGGAAAGGACAAAAGTGATGATTTTGCCTCCCGTGGGAGGGGAATTTTCTGTTTTTCTGTTAAAAGCATGATGTCTTAAGGCATTACTGAAATTTACTTCCAAATTCACATTTATCCACCCACTTTGGGTCGTTGGTTCCAGCAAACTGACTGTGAAATAAGTTTTGGCAAGAGTGAAATAGCTATGATTATAGAAATTTGTCACTATGATAGAGCAAAGGAATTGCAAATGGTCATCAGATTTTTTATCTCTATATGCATATATGTGTGTGTATATATGTATATAAACATGCTTTTCAATACAACATGCAGCTTTTACTCTACAATCTCTTGGTTAAATAACAACAAAAGTCTGCAATGCAGCAATAAAGCTCAGGATAAAGTGCTAATTACAAAGAAAATTAATGTGAAAGACATGCTCAGGTCTTGTCTTTGAACTGAAGGGATCATGGTGAAACTTGCCCTTTTTCCCTAGGTTGCTTCGCTGAGAAGATCAACTCACAGTTATGGTAGATTAATAAGAAAAAAGGCTTATTTCCAAATACCATGAGCATGGAGGGGAAACCCCAAGAATGATTTCCCAAAGTCTCAGCGATGGTCAGTGGCTTTTAAAGATGCCTTTTAGAAGGGAGGGGGGAGAAAAACTGGAAAGTATACCTATAGCAAGTGGTTCCTGGGGGTGATGGGTAGATGGAGGGAAACAGATTGATTTGTAAATTAACCTGAGAGACAGGTATTGTTCTTCAAATGACCTTGTCGTTAGGTCTACTAGCATATGATAAGGAGGCCAGCAGCCTTTTCTGATTCTAAATCAGGTTACTCAGGTTTTATAGAGAGGCCAGTGCTTTCTGATCAAAAATGACCTTTAATTTAAAATATTCTTTATACCAAGGAATCATATTTTGGGGTGAAATTTCCTTAGCTCCTTCAGAATGCTGGTTAGTTATTGGAGCTGCCATCACTGGTAGTTTCTTGAATCTCATCCTAGATATTAGAGACCAACTGCCATTCTGAGTTTTTCTGAATTAACTTGTTTTCTTTCTGCTGTTGCTTACCTCATAGGGAGAGCTTAGGAGCCACTCTTCTGACTCCTAATCACAGACCTATTTATTCAGACACTTTCCTGTAGTCATTCCTGTCTCTTTGATTAGGAATATCAGTCCAAAAACTCAGCATTCAATGCAATTTCAGACCAACATGACATTAGTTCTGAGCCTCTAGGCCAATAGTCAGGGGAAAAATTAAATTGCAATCTCTACTAGGGATCTCCCTTCCAAATTGCCCACTGACCCAGAGCCCTCCTCCACTGATTGCTGGTCACATTAGAGCCCCAGGGCACTGGCAGAAAGGGGCCCCACTAACTCTTCAGGCTTACTGGTCTTTTCACTCTCTGCACTCATGTCCTTAGACAAGGGAAGGCTACCGTTCTTTTTCTGGTGCTTCTCTGGGGAAGCTTGCTTCTTCCCCCAGGATACATTGCACACACTTATAAATGAGTTTAGGCAGGAAGCCAAGGTTCTTAACCTCTTTCCCATAAAGTCCCTCTGGGCAGAAAGCACAGAGCCTGCTTGCCTATGGCAGAGACAGCAAATGGTGGTGCAGGAGCAGCACTGGATCATTGACACTTACTTGTTCCATCTCCAAAAGGTGGACCTACCCTGATATCCATCAACTCAAATGTAGTGTATTCACACAACATGGATAGTTTACTCATCCCTGTAAAGGAATGAAATACTCTTGCCTGACAAAAAGTAATAAGAGAAGATTTTTCCATGTTATGCTTCCAACAGAGCATAACTAGAATTCACAGAGAACTCTAATCAATAAGAAAAGAACAAATAACCCCATTTGTATGTGGGCAAGAAACTTGAACAGAAACTTCTCTGATGAAGACAGGCACATGGTATCCAAACACATGAAAAAATGCTCATCATCTTTAATCACCAGAGAAATGCAAATCAAAACCACTTTGAGATATCATCTAACTCTAGTAAGACTAGCCCACATAACAAAATCCCAAGACAATAGACATTGGTGTGGATGTAGAGAGAAGGGAAGACTTCTATACTGCTGATGGGAGTGCAAGCTAATATGACCCTTTTGGAAAGAAGTTTGGAGAATACTCAAAGGCACTAAAAGTAGACCTACCTTTCAATCCTACAGTTCCTGGACTAGGTATATACCCAGATGATCAAAAATCATTTTACAACAAAGACATTTGCACCAAAATGTTTATTGCAGCCCCATTCATAATTGTCAAGACATGGAAACAGCCCAAGTGCCCATCAACCCATGAATGGATTAACAAATTGTGGTATGTACACCATGGAATACTATGCAGCCATAAAAAGATGGAGACTTCACATCTTTTATGTTTACCTGGATGGAGGCAAAACATATTCTTCTTGTAAAGTATCTCAATAATGGAAAAAAAAAAGTATCTAATGTACTCAATACTACTATGAAATCAATATATAATCACCTACACATTCATATAAATGGAAAACATAACTATAGTCCAGGAAGTAGAAGGGAAGCGGAGACAGAGGGGAGGGGATGGGGGATATGGGTGAAGGCGGGTATTTGGGGGGGACCTCACCTAATGTGCATGATGCAATGGTGCATTTCAAAACTATTAAGAAAAGAAAGAGAAATAAAATAAATACTCTTGCATGCTACAACATGGTTGAGCCTTGAAAATGTGATAGAAACCAGTCACAAAGCATCTTATTGTATCATTATTTTTTTTTGTAGTTTTTGAACCTACCACCTCCAGTATATGGGGCTGGTACCCTACTCCTTTGAGCCACAGGCACCACCCTGTATCATTACATTTAAACGAAATGTCCAGAATAGGCAAATCTACACAGACAGGAAATAGATTATTGTTTGCCTAGCATTGGTTGGCGAGGGATAGGTTGTCGGGAGTGGAGGTGGGTGGATAGAGTGACTACTGAAAAGTAAGGGACTTCTATTTGGCGTGATAAGAATGTTGTAGAATTGATTGTGGTGATGGTTGCAGGACTCTATGAATACACTAAAAAAACTGAATTGAATACCCTTAATAGATGAATTGGATAGCATGTGAATTATATTTCAATTAAGCTATTACCCCACCCTCCCAAAAGGTATAGGACTATAATTTGCTGACCGGGGCTCTATGCACTGTCTCCAAGAAATGAATGTTATCCTTTGGCCATATATTTCACCTATGCTTCTTTGTGGCAAATTGCTGATAACTGGTTGCTCTTCCAAGCTAATTACTTTTCTAGGATGCAAAACCATCATTTTTACAAGCATCTCCCATAACAGTTGTGCCACTAGCTTCCTCCCCAGGCTGTGCAAGGAAAGGAGGGAGTGATAATTTTAACTTATCCCCATAGAGCTTACTCTGAATGCTCAAGAGCCAACTTTAATTTGCTAAATTTGTGAGCCTTTGATAACATCTAGACCAGGGAGTGATGAATCATACATTTGGAAGAGATCCTGGAAACAATCCAGCTCAGTGGATTTCAGATGCATTCGGCAGAATCTGAAGCGGGAGCCTTGGGGCAACCACAGGAAGGAGAAGTGAGGCGGGTGACTAACTGGTCAGGGTGGGCTCTGGCTACTCCTTTAATCGGAGCAGCTTTGGCAAGATGTCATGTGAGGAATTTAGCAACTAACAAATATTTAAGACCGATTCAGTTTCTAATTCTATAGACAATGGAGATGATCTCAGGGAAGACTCATCAAAGTCCACACATCAACTGACAGAGCAGGACTTAGAGGCATAGGATGGGCAGGGTGGTTAGGGTCATTTAATCCAAGTACATTCGAAGCTGGAGCCCTCACAAGTATGTGGCCCCTGCCTTGTGAAGACAAGAAGGCACAACAGACTCTGCAGCGCAATGGCTGCTTTAAGCCTGTGCTACCACGCCCAGAAGATGAAATGGGAGATGCCAAGTACCTGGCACATAACCCAGGCCTGCTAAGTATTAGCCATCATTCTAAGTGGTGATACAGATGCTCCATGTACTTTGGGTTCACACGTTCCCTGGCTAAGAGGCAGCACATCTGTGAAGTTTTCGTCTCCCCCAAACCAAATCTGAGTTGTCACACGGCCTGCTGCTAAGCTACATCACTTTTGTTCTGTATTCTTGCACTTGAAGTAGTTGACCTCACCATTAGATCTTTCATTTTTTTTCTGTTCAATTTCACCTTTCTTTTTTACGTTGCTTATCTGAGACTATTGTGTTATTTTCCAGCACCAAGTGGAAAGGCTGTGTCTGAGTCTGTCTGACAGCTTGATCTCATTAGGAATCCACACCCAGCCTTGGAGTTTCAGCTGGACCATGTATGGGGGTGCTGTTAAGTGGATGGTTCTAATAACCCTTTGGTTTGTTCTTCAAATTGTAGCTTGCTGCTTGCTCATTTTAACAAGAATTTCTCTCTTTTGCTGTGTTTTCCTCATCTGAGGCTCAATCTGAAGTCCTTTCCTGTTATTTCTGCTTTATTTTCCAAATAGGTTCTGGGATTTCCCTCTACCCCCCACCCATTGCCCGTAGCTACCTCACTACAGACCCCTATAAAGCCCCATTACCTTCCAAGGAAGGTGTAGCAACACCACCTGACCCCACTTGCTGGCCACAGATTCTGTTCACTTAAACTCAAAATATAAGTTTACTTAACTCTATGCAGGACTTTCTTTTTAATATCCCACAGTCAGCCATTGGCCTACTAAATTATGTTTACTATTTCTGAGTTTTCACGGCTCCTTAGTGCTAATCACCAAAATGTCTTGATTTATATGAGAGCACATACATGTGTTGTATAATGATGTTAGATTCGTAATAGACCACACATACAAGGGTGGTCCCGTGAGATTAAAATACCATATTTTTACTGTACATTTTCTATGTTTAGATGTGTTTAGATATATGAATACTTATAATTGTGTTACAACTGCCTACAGTGTTCAGTACAGTGACATGTTTGCATCTTGGGAATGGTAGGCTATTCCATATAGCCTAGATTCCAAGTACACTCTATGAGTTTACATGACCAAACAGCCTAATGATGATTTCTTCAAATGTGTCCCAGCTGTTAAATCATGTATGACTATATACCTTTATGAAAATGGAAAAAATGATGCATTCCAACCAAATTAGTGTGCAGTCAGAGTTTTAATGCAAATTCTATATACTCATTGAATTTGCTTTGTATTTTATGCACACATGCACGTGCTCATGAGTTCAACGGAATTTTTAAAAAATAAAAATGCAGATGAGTCAATCTTTACCCACTTCGCTAACGATTTCTTTTTGGTCAGTTCCTTATGCCCCTGAAAATGTGCACCCATTGATTTCCGCAGTATCTTGAGTATTGATTTTTTAGCTCTACAGAAAGTTAGACTTGCAAAGATCACAAAGCACAGGTCATTCATTTTTATTATTTTACACTTGGTAAAAATAAGACCCAGAGAGTATAAAACTGAGAGTGTGAAACTGAGCAAGTTCACACAGCAGTGAACACCAGGGCTGGGACCAACCACTCTGCATCTTGTGCAAGTCTTAACAGATCCTGCCTCATGTGGCCTATGGTAGCTGTGTCATAATCACCGTGAAGCTGTTTGAAAATAAGAAACACACAGATTCCCTGGCAAACTTGACATATCCTGAGTTAGATCTGCTCTGGAGTGGGGCGAGGAAATCTGTATTTTAGAATAGTTTCCCAAATAATTGTGATACACTCAGATTTAGCAGCAAGTAAGTACTCAGGTATACTGCCTAGAGAAAACCCAGTGCAATCATTGGCCCTCCAATTAAGAAGTCTCAATTCTATAAAACTTCCCCATCACATTTTCATGAAGACAATAAAGGCACAATCTAGGTCACATTATCTGAATGCAGTTGGACTCCTCAAACTGAAAGACCAAAAAAAAAAAAAAAAAAAAAAAACCAGTTGAGTCATATGAAAGCAAAAGAAGATACGAAGGTACAGACTGTAAGAATTTCAGCTGGACACATCCAAGAATTCAGCATAGAAAATTGTGCAGTGCAGCATAAAAAACTTGCAAAAGTGTTGTGTGCAGTGAGCAATGTACTCCCCAGAGTCTATGGTGCAATAGCAAAATAAGTCTTAGTACATTGCCTTGCTTCAAACACCAGGCGTTGTAGCTGCTAATTTACCTACTTCCTCCCCTTTCCTTCACTTTTCCTTTCTCTTGCCAACTCTTTCAAGGAAAGTGTGCCCCCAGACAGAGTAAGTACTCTGTTAATGCCCCATCTTAGGTCTTGATAGCAAGCCCTGTACTGCCAGAATGCAGTAATAAAATATGTTACAAATGTGGGACAGCGTTATGTTTTGCTGTCTCCTATCTAATTTCTATCTTATTGTTATAATTTTCTGTTTTATTTCTGTCTATTTTAACATTCTATCTAAATATTGTCAGTTGCTACCATTGCAAATCATTGCCATCAATCTTGCTGAACACAATATCCCAAAACACAGGTGAAATTGGAAGGTATTTGGTGAAATAGACAACATCTAAAACACTGAAAAGGCAACTGGATCTCTCTACCATCTTTAGCAGAGTCATTTAAAAAAGAAATGAAAGAGTACATGAGGGATACATGAGGGGAATTTGGGATTGTATAGGGTTTTTTTTTTTCTTTTAATATTCACTTGATTAAACCCAAAATAGTGAGTGAATCAGTAGGAAAACATCAATGCCTTTAACTTTTACATTTCTGCTTCTTACATGTAATTACCAGTAACACACAACTCTTCCCATAACAGAAAGGTGAATGCATATCATAAGGAAATTCCATACATACTAGGAATATGATGAGGATTTTTTTTTTGAGACAGGCTCTCACTTTGTTGCCTTCATTAGAGTGCTGTGGTGTCACAGTTCACAGCAACCTCCAAATCTTGAACTTAAGCGATTCTCTTGCCTCAGCCTCCCAAGTAGGTGGGACTACAGGTGCCTGCCACAATGCCCGGCTATTTTTTAGAGATAGGGTCACGCTCTGGCTCAGGCTGGTCTCAAACCTGTGAGCTCAGGCAATCCACCTTGCAATGGTTGCAATCCAACTGTGCCTGGCAAAGTTTTTTTGATAGCATTTGCAAGTTATTTATTTGTCTTATTTTAACTTTTAAATAATATATTGGCTGTCTTCATTTTATAACTGGGTTAGCTAATTTAGAGTAAGCAGATGTTTAGCAGTCTTTGAATATTGTGGTACAGATGGATGCCCACCTACAAAGATGCAGTGAATGGGGGTAGCGGGCATAGTCTACTTCACAGTGTCAGACTGCCAGACTGTCCAAGCCCACAGCTGATGTCTTGTCTTCAGCCAGATAAAACCAGGCCCTGGGCTCCTGAGAAGGTACTTATCCTTCTTAAATCCTATAACTGTCTCCCTGTTCAGTCTAACTTCACAATTACCAATTAAAAATCACAACATTAGAAAAATATATAACATAGAAAGTAAGAGTCCTATAATTCTAACTGTAGAAATAACTAGTGTTGACAGCATGGTGTTGCTTCTTCTAGGTTTTGTTGGTATATATTAATATATATGAGATAATGCTTTTGGGGATCAACATTGATACTTGGGAGATTCTTTCATATTTTAAATGTAAAAGTTATTCTTCATAGATAGCCCCCATGAAACCACCCCTCTTGGTTTTCATGTCCTATCTGTTAATTGTTGAATCAGCACCAGTGCTATGTCTCATGGTAGCCAGGAGAACACAGCAAAAAGGGTCAGTGTGCCGGTCTTACAAGGGCCTGGTGATGTTAGCGTGAGCGAGGAGGACACTGGGCTGAGGCTGGATGCTGGGGTTTGCAGTATGTGCACAGGTGTTAAAGTAAACAGCCCTCAAGTGGAAGCTAACTGGAAGGGCTGTGAACCGCAGGCAAGAATCGGCTTCAACTGGCTTCTCAGTAATCTCTGCCGCCGTGTATGAACTTGGGCTAAATATCGTATCATTTACATTGTGGTTTTAAAATTTTTTCCATCCTTGAAATCACTAGACAGTTCTAAGATAACCAGTATAAAAATGGGAGGGAATGCAGTTCTACAGATTACAACCTGAATTCTTCATAAAAGCCAACCTCTTAGTCTTGAATAGTTCTCCCCTCAATTAGTACAACTCCAATTAGTACAACTCCAAATGACCAAAACACTTCCTCCCTGGATAGCTGATCTTTTTGAACCCACTTTCTCTTGCTCTCTCCCAAGAGGCCATGTGAAAGGCCCAGTGGAGAAGGAGAGGTCTCCAGATCACAAAGGGGCGGGGACCGGCAGCATGAAGCCCACACTTCCATCCAGTCTCAGTAAGGCCCAGGACATAGGAGTGAAGCCATTTCAGATGTTCTAGTCCGGATTGTGATTTGACCCCAGGGATAACAATCAGGAGAACTGTCCAGCTGAGTCCCAGTCAAGCCAGACACTTGTGAGAAATATTGTAAGATAAACATAGACACATTAAAATTTTAAAGAGTTTATTTGAGCAGACAGCAACTCAGGAATCAGGCAGTTCCAGACCACAAGTAATCTGGAGCTTTGCCAAACGGGTAGGAAGGAAAAGCTTTTATAAGGTGAACACAAAAGCAAGGCAAAGAAAATATTTGCTTGTTTAAAGTGCAGTCTTATTCTTATTTGGATTATTTCCATGGGAAGTCCCTAGTTAGAAGTTAGTTGATGATTTCTGGTTGTTTCAGCCCATTTATACTGAGTCTAATGGCCTCCTCATTAATTATTTTCATAGAAATAATAAAATAGTGTTTAAAGCCACCATATTTAATGGTAGTTTACTGTATGTTAATAGGCAACTGAAATGATAATGCATTGGCTACCACAAGTCTACCGCCCCAACTGAGAGCAAGGGTGCTAACCATTATGTGCACCTGCCTATGTGTTTCCCAGCCCATCCACATCAAGGGAATCTAGGTAAAAAGTACATAAGGTGCCTTGTATTAATTTTACAATTTCCTCTGAGTGGACAATTATTTTACAATTAAATTTTTATTTATTTATTTATTTATTTATTTATTTTTTTTTTGAGACAGAGCCTCAAGCTGTCCCCCTGGGTAGAGTGCCGTGGCATTACAGCTCACAGCAACCTCCAACTCCTGGGCTCAAGCGAGTCTCCTGCCTCAGCCTCCCAAGTAGCTGGGACCACAGGCGCCCGCCACAACACCTGGCTATTTTTTGGTTGCAGCCGTCATTGTTGTTTTGGCGGGTCCGGGCTGGGGATTCGAACCCGCCACCTTAGGTGTACGTGGCTGGCACCTTAGCCGGTTGAGCTATAGGCGCCGAGCCTATTTATTTATTTTTGAGATAAAGTCTCACTATGTCACCCTCTGTAGAGTGCCGTGCTGTCCTGTCACAGCTCATAGCAACCTCAAACTCTTGGGCTTAAGTGATTCTCTTGCCTCAGCCTCCCAAGTAGTTGGGACTACAGGCGCCTGCTACAACACCCAGCTATTTTTTGTTGTTGTTGCAGTTGTCCTTGTTGTTCAGCTGGCGTGGGCTGGATTTGAACCCACCAGCCTCAGTGCATGTGGCTGGTGCCATAACCACTGTGCTATGGGCATGGAGCCTAAAATTTTTGTTAAAGGAAAAAAATGTAATATGGTGCCTGAAGCAAAGTCATCACCAATAAGTGATGGTCTCCTTCCCCTCACTTGCCCTCAGCCCAGTCTCTCAGGGCTGGATTAATTGTGAGGTATGTTTCCCAGGTAATTCCAGGTAAATAAGGACTCTGAAAGAGGCTAGGTTTGGAGAGGAAGCAGAACTACACAGATATTCCTCAACTCCTCCTATAAAATAATGGCCCAGAGGCCAGGGCCAATTTTATGGCAGACATCTGGAAGTCCAGGAAAAAATGATTTCTGTTGAGTGCTTTTCAACCCTAAATAAATTCAAGTCCTCTGATATGAAGAGATGACTTCAGAGGAGAGAGAGAATTTGGCTGTAAGAAGCATTTTTTATACTCTTTAGGAACCCTATGTACTGGATGATATACGAAAAGACTGATAAGGAACAAATGCATTAACTTTTCATCTTTTTCATAAGGCAGAGGGCATTTCCTAATAGTATACTGGGGATAACTTCAAAGCAAACTTCTGGAATGAAATATCCATGAATGAAACATGATTCAAGAAACAAGATAATCATTAGAGTTGGTAAGAATTCACTAAAAGTGAAATCTATTCCACTAAGTCAAATTCCTTTCTTGATAACATTATTAGAGCAATAGATTCAGAGAGTGCTTTGATATAGTATGACTAGAAGTTAATAAGGTGATTAATGATATCTTTCTTGTCTATGTAGATGAGATAAATAAGTAGGGACTATGTTATAGTTACTTGAAATTTGTTGTTGTTTGATCAAAATTAATGAACTTGGAAACAGATCTCTGCTAATTTGCCATAGGATTCTGCTCTCATCCCTGCCTGCCTGATTAATCATTTTATTAATGATTTAGCAAAATATATTAATGGAAGTTCAGTTAAATTTCAAGGCGGTAAGAAACTGGAAAGGTATTTAAAAGAGGCTGTGATAAATGAATATCTAAAAATTCTGGACTGACTTAAATGGTAAACTGGACTGTAACAAGGTAAAATTGAAGAGAAATAAATAGAAAGTTCCATGCTTGATTTAAAAAAAAAAAAAAAAAAAACTAGCAGTGGAAATGCAGCACAAACTTGCAGGCTCTGCCTGGGTCCAGATCCAAGCTCTGCTGTTTACCAGCTGTGTGACCTTGGGCAAGTTACTTTACTGTTCCATGTCTCAGTTTCCACAGCTGTAAATTTGTGATCATCCTAGCGAATGCCTCTTAGGTGATTGCAAAGTTTAAATGAGTTAATAGTTACATAGTATCTATACTAGCCTAGCTTATAGTAAACACTGTGCATGCTAGTTATATTGTTATTGTTGTTGCAAGAAAACAATAGATTTCATTGTCAGTCAGGGTTAGTGGCATAGTAGGACTGACAATAAAAACCCATGACACTTGGCTTACATTGATATAATTATCATTTTTAGCTTAGGTACCCCCCAAAACAGAGACTGATGTGAAAGCTTGTGTACAACTTTTTTTGTCAGAGAAATGGGAATGAAGAGAGTGAGGAGTAAAGCTGGAAAGGAAAGAGAGATGGCATGAGGGTGCCTTGTTAATCTGGCCACTGCTTGATATCAAGAAGGACTGATGGCTTGACCTCGTGAGATCTCATGGAGTATCTTCTTCTTTTTCTTCTTCTTCCTTTTTTTTTTTTTCAGACAGAGTCTCACTTGGTCACCCTTGGTAGAGTACCATCATGTCACAGCTCACAGCAACCTCAAACTTTTGGGCTCAAGCGATTCTCTTGCCTCAGCCTCCCGAGTAGCTGGGATTACAGGCACCCACCACAATGCCTGGCTATTTTAGAGATGGAGTCTCACTCTTGCTCAGGCAATCCACCCACCTTGGCCTCCCTGAGTACTAGTATTATAGGTGTGAGCCACCATGGAGTATCTTCTGATGGACTTATGAACCACAGTATCTCAGGCTGGTCCATGTGGGTAGAGGAAGTGGCAGAATTTTTCCTTTGATTTTAGAATATTTTTACAAATGTTTTGTTACTTGGATCACCTTTGTAATACTTGAGTCACAGTTATAATGGTGTCCATCACCCAAATAGTGTTCATTGTATTTGTTAGGTAGATGTTTGCCCCTCTTCTTGTCTCTCCTTTCCACTGTTTGATTTTCAATGAGTTTAACCTCCTTCTGTGAACTTGTGTACGTGTCAGTTAGTCCCGGTTCAATAGTGAGTATATGTGGTGTGTGTTTTTCCATTCTTGAGATTCTTCACTTAGGGTGATGATCTTTAGTTCCACCCATGTTGTTGCAAAAGGCATGAATTCATCCTTTTTATGGCTGAGTAGTACTCCATGGTATACATATACCATATTTGGTTAATCCACTCATGAGTTGACAGGCACTTGAGTTGATTTCACGTCTTTGTAATTATGAATTATGCTGCAATAAACATTTGAGCACAGGGATCTTTTTGATCAAGTGACTTCTTTTCCCTTGTGTAGATACCCAATAAAAGGATTGCTGGATTGAATGATAGTTCTACTTTTAGTTCTTTGAGGACTCACCACACTGTTTTCCATAGGGTTGTACTAATTTACAGTTCCACCAACAGTGTATACGCATTCTTTTCTCTCTACATCCAATGCCAACATCTATTGTTTTCAAATGTTTCAATAAAAGCCATTCTAACTGGAAGGTGATAACTCATGGTTTTAATGGGTGTTTCCCTGATGATTTGTGATACTGAGCTTTTTTCCTATTTTTTTGACCATTTGTCTATAACCTTTTGAAAAGCTTCTATTCATGTCTTTTGCCCAGGAAGTGGAAGAATTTAGCTGTCAGCTCTTGTACTATGTAGATCCTGTGGGAGTTAGGCAGGTGGGTGCTGAGCAGGTCTGCAACATCGCCAAGCCTCAGCATCACAGTAAGTCATGGTAAGGGAGGCAAAAGATGCACAATGGGGCCAAGATGCTGGTAGGTCGCACTTGCACAAACTTGATCAGTACGCACAGAACACTGGAGCAAGTATCCGAGGCTTCAAAGACACATGCAGTCAAGAAGGTCTGAAGAGGTGTCAGATACGGCCCTGAAATCCAGAATGAGGGAGGTGTTATTCCTATTCTACTAGGAGCTGGTCAGCCTATGCCCAAAAAACTTTATCAATCTATGAGAGTTTATTCTAAAAGAGAAGAGACAAAGCAAACTAGGCAGGGTCCAGGGCAGTGGTTACAAGGGCTTAAATCGTATACCTAAATAATGGATTTAACCTAAAAAAAAATTATCATTATTGTTTACATTTATATGTTCAGTGGTTGTTTAAAGTTTTTCACTTCTTTCTAAGTTTTGTTACTGAGCACTCAATGGGCTCACTACTTGATATGCATAGAAGCCAATACTATGGGACTGGCCTTTGAGAAAAGAAAAATTCTGTTGTAAGTTGACTGGCAAGGACATTGGAGGAAATGCTCAAATCTGTCTCCCTGTGCTGGGGGGTAGGTTGGGTTTTATAAGGATAGGGCAATAAGGCAAGATCTGATTGGATACTGCCATGAGATGATGCCAGGAGGCAAGATCTGACTGGATCTTGCCATGGGGATCTTGCCAGGGCTCACTCAATCTGATTGGATCCTGGATCCTGCCATGTAGGGTCCACTTCTAAATTCAGTTCATGCTCTTGGGTCCAAACATTTAGGTCCTGCCTGTGGTTGTAGGCTTGGTTCATCTGGGAGTGCTAAGGTTCAATGACCTTCAATTTCGGGGTCCCCAGCAATTGAAAAATAACTCATAGCTTCATTACATAAAATTTGAACCATATTGGTCTGGTGCAGTTATGGTTTCTTTGCTTACAGGTCTTTCTTCTAGATAATTACCTAGATATTCTTTTATTTGGACTCTGTTAATGATAAAGTATATGGGGGTCTTTAAAAAGTTTATGGAAAATGTGTATTGTAAGAAAACCATGCATGCATTTCAGGTTTTTGGTGCCAAAATCAACTCATACTAACTTGTTATAGCATGCTTGAATAAAAGCTAGTTTGAGGGACCTAAAAGAGGTCAGTTTGGAAAGAGCCC
Source organism: Otolemur garnettii (assembly GCF_000181295.1). Classification (NCBI taxonomy): domain Eukaryota; kingdom Metazoa; phylum Chordata; class Mammalia; order Primates; family Galagidae; genus Otolemur; species Otolemur garnettii. Next base: position 25,267,275 of record NW_003852403.1, read on the forward strand.
ATATCAAAACAACATGAATTACACTAAAACTGAAGAAAGAGTAGACATCAAATTTATAGGGAAGCTTGGGTGGAAGAATGATAATGTCACTGATGTTTTATGAAAACTTTATAGAAACAATGCCTCAAAGAAATCAGCAGTTTACAAATGGGTAACATTTTAAGAGGGGACAAGATGATGTTGAAGATGAAACCCACAGAAGTGATCATTAACATCAGTTTGTAAGAAAAAATTTAATCTTGTTTGTGCCCTAGTTGAAAAGAACCAATAATTAACAGCAGAAACAATAGCCAACACCATAAATATCTCTACTGGTTCAACTTACACAAGTCTGACTGAAAATTAAAGATAAGCACACTTCCAAGTCACTGGGTGCCAAATGTTGTGACCAGAGCAGTTGCAGACAAGGGCAGAGCATTCAGTGGAAATTTTAAACAAGTGGGATCCAGATCCTGAAGCATTTCTTTGAAGGACTGTAACATGAGATGAAGCATGGCTTTACCAGGACAATCCTGCAGACAAAATATAATTTAACCGCTGGGACTACCAGGGGTGAAAGGGGACTGCTAAGAACAAAAGCAGACTGATCAGGAGGAAAGTTCTTGGCAACAGTTTTTCAAAATGCCCATGGCATTTTGCTTGTCGACTTCCTGGAGAGTCAAACAATGATAACATCTTCTTATTATGACAGTGTTTTGCTAAAGTTAGCCAAAACTTCAGCAGATAAATGATCAGGAAATATTCACCAGTGAGTCCTTCTCCACTGAGAAAATGTTCCTGCTCATTCCTCTCACCAAACAAGGGCAGTTTTGAAAGAGTTTCCATGAGAAATCATTAGGCAACTTACAGTCCTGATTTGACTTCTTCTGATTTCTTTTTGTTTCCTAATATTAAAAAATCCATAAAGGACTCACATTTTTCTTTAGTTAATAATGTGAAACATTGTGTGAGGACCCTCATTTCTTTAGGGATGGGCTAAATGGCTAGTACCATTGCTTACAAAAGTGTCGTGAACCTGATGGGAGATTAAGTTGAGAAATAAAGTTAGTAATTTTTTATTTTTATCTTTGAATTCCATTTCCAATACACTTTTTGAAGTTTCTTTGTACAGCTGCAGAATCTCTGACTCAGAAGAAATTTTGCAACCCCGGAATTCATCAGATGTGTGTCTGTACATCTCCCTTAACAAAATCACCCCGAGCGATTGTTCTCTTCTGCTTGACTAACTCTAGCAACAGGGAGCTCGCTCACTATCTGTGAGGTCAGGAATTCTATTGAGACAGCTTATTTCAGAAAGTGATGATATGGTAAAATGTATTCACAGATATTAAATGAAATGAGAAAAAAAAAAAGAACAAGGGGGTTGTCATTTTATAGAAGTAAAAAGGAATAATCAAAGTCCCTCTAGAAATAATTAACTGGCCATAGATTAACATATGGTTTTTCTACATGGTTGCACATGCCTAGTGTACAGCTTGCAGTATGTTGGCTTACGATATACATTCAACAACAACCAAAATGGTCTAGATCTTATGAAATGAGACAAGTTCACTGATCACAGACTGGGCTATTAGAGCAATGCCAAACTTTTAAAAAAGTTAACTTTACCTACTTATTCTTAATTTCTGTATTTATCTTTTCAAAGACTAGAAACAAATAGTTTGTAAATTGGTTCATTCTCCAATCTTTTGTTGTTGTTGTTGTCATCTTCTTTTTTTTTTTTTAGAGACAGAGTCTCACTTTATTACCTTCACAGCTCACAGTGACTTCCAGCTCTTAGGCAATTCTCTTGCCTCAGCCTCCCGAGTAGCTGGGACTACAGGTGCCCACCATAATGCCTGGCTAGTTTTTTGTTGCAGTTTGTCTGGGTCCGGCTTCGAACCCACCATCCTCAGTATATGGGGCTGGCACCCTACTTGCTGAGCCACAGGTGCTTCCCCCATTCTCCAATTTTTAAGGGCACTGGAGTAGAGAATACAGTAGAGTATCCTTGTGGTCTCATGTTTATTCTCTGAGATGTGAGACCCAGACATTACTTAGCTCTAGGGGGAAGCAAGAACCATATGATAGACACTTGTACTAAATTAGTCTCCGGTTATTCCTTTCTACTTATCACTGTCATGTAAGTTGGGCCAACAGGTCAACGTCTTTGTGATCAAAATTTGATACAGTCTAAAGGCATAGAAAGCAATTTATAATGTGAAAATTTTTAATCTTACAAGAGATGCAGGATTTCATGAAGGTAGTAAGTTGATCCTGGAAAACTAGGCAGATCACCCTCAAAGTCATTGATGAAGAAAATCTTCCAGTATTTGACCAGGAAATGGTGGAGGAGACAATCAATGAGGTTGATGATGTGACGTCCTCAAAAGAAGGTGCAGTATTTGCCTATCAAATATTGAGAAAAGACTCCTTAGAAAATTGCCACATTCAAATACTTTTGCAAAAATAATTCTCTTCATAGTCATGAGTAAAAGTTAAATGTATGATAAAAGATATTGAGTATGTCAGTTTTTTCAGAAATCTTAGCTTTCTCCCCATTGGTGTTTGATTCATTCTCTTTTCTAATAACTCAAGTGTATTTGTAGTCTTATCTAGTGTGCTTAAATCTAAAATAAAATAAACTTACTTTTAAAAATTTAGAAATAATTTTTAGGCATTTTTATGACAAAGTCAGAATCAAACCTTTTCTTTTTTAATCATGAAATTCACAGTGAAAATGTGGTCCTCTTTGATTACACAAAGGAAGTGTTATCCATTGAAGGCAGAGATGCAGAAAATCTCCAGTGTTAAAAAAATTTCCTTTTTTCTGATGCTTGGTCTATTATGTTCTTACTTTTTCAGAGTATGCAATCTCTCTCTCTCTCTCTCTCTGTCTTTTCTTTTCTTTCTTTCCTGATGCTTGGTCTATTATGTTCTCACTTTTTCAGAGTGTGCAATCTCCTCCCTCCCTTCCTCCCTTCCTTCCTTCCTCCCTCCTTCCTCCCTCCCTCCCTTCCTTCCTTCCTCTGTCCCTCTCCTCCCCTTCCCTCCCTTTGTCCCTCCCTCCTTCACTCCCTTCCTTCATAGAAGGAGGAAAGGAGGAAAAATGGCAAGACCATTCATCTTAAAATACCCAATGTTCCTGGACATAAGCAGAAACACAGACCTTTTAAAATGGCGGGCCTATTGTCATTCAACTATGGTTAATTGACAATAGATAATTATCATCATCTCATCTCTGTCCTATTTCTGCAAAAGACAAAACTGTAACCTCTGCCTACTTGGGAGGTCTCCACATTTCCACTAATCATCCAGGCACTGGCATCCAGGCCCCACTTCTGTTGCACAAAGACCAAAAAACATTCTCTTGCCCCTCACAATCATTGCCCAAGGCAGGGATGCAGATTTCAGTTTCCAAAGAGGTAGGGAAGTTTGAAAGAAACAGAAAACATCAGGCCATTTCCTCTGTTGCATATTCCCCACTCTCAATTCTACCCTTCTATAATTACAGAAGAGAAGTGATGGAGTCTTGAGCTACTTCCTCCTGAGTTGGGGCAATGTTTTAGATGGAAGGATTATTTATACTTTTGTATGCATGTCATTGCAAGACTTGTGGCAGTGTCAATACAACAGATTATCAGGCAAAAAAGTCAAAAGCAACGACTATGATGGTGAAGGTTGATAGGACAAGATAAACTGTTATATATAATCTCTTTTCTATATGAAAAGAAAAAGATTTATACATACAATAATCAACAGAGCCAGGCAATATGTAACTAAGAATAGACATGATTGGTACTAATGGTTTATTTGCTTCATTCGTCTATTTGTTCATTCATCCCCCAACTTCTTTTAGAAAAAGAATAATCCAGGCCTAGTTTAACCAGATTTCAAAGAAATGGAGAAGGTCAGTTGAGTGTTTAGTGAAGACTTCTGGAAGAGGTGGAATGTGATGTGTGTCCTAACAGTTGGGGAGGAATTCCAGGGGGAGGTGTGTGAAGAATGAAGCTGGGATTCCAGGCAGGAGCCACAGTGGGCCCAAACATAAGGGACCATGAATGACTCTGGGATTTGCAGAAAGTAAGCATGGGTGGGAGCAGAGGTCCATATCAGGGAATAAAGGAATAGCCAGCAATATTTGGAAGTATGGAGACATGCTGTGAAACAGCTTCAGTATCTGCCACCTCAGTCTTTGTTCCTAGAGTCAAAGGCCATGTGGAGCCATTGAAGTTTTATCAATAACAGAGCGACGAAAAATGGATTCCTTCCCTGATTTAGTCTTCCACTCCCACGGCATTCATTCTTAACAGAAGCAAGTCCTCACCATGCATCCTCTTCCTGTCTTACAGGCACGTGCTTGATGTTTTCTGTGATTTTTACCCACTAAACACACACTCTTTCCTCCATCCTACCCCTCCCTCTGCCTGTCCCCTTTCATTCCCTTCCACCTTGTTTTGCCCCTCTCTCACCCTTGCCCTTCTATTATGCCTTCCTTTTTATTTATTTATTTTGTCTTAACTCCTATTTTTTGGAGGCCAAGGTGATCTTGCTCTTGTAGGGGCTGGATCAGCTTCTCCAGCTGACAGAGTATGACGTGTTCTTTTCTGTCACAGTGAGTATCTTTGTTGCTTTCTTTATTTCTCTACAAAGAGAGCATGCAGTGACTTTGCAAATACATTCCGTAGTTTAAAAAAAGCAGTAAAAGCATCCACAAGGTAATGGGCAGAACTGGCGTCAGGGCTCCTGAGGGTATTTCTGTACTGACCTCATTCCTGTTACCTTCTGAACAAACATAAATTTCAGTTACTGCTTGGCCTATTTTTATCCCATAAAGCTTAGGACATAAAATCTTACAGTTTTTCTTCCAGGCTTAGTACTATAAATTGTGTTAGTTGGAGGAAATCCATGAAAAAAGACATGAGTTTGGAAAAGTCATGGACTATCCCAAAGCGTTTGCTTGGTGTGAGTGAACGAGGCAAACTCTTCAGTTTTTTATTCCTTTCTTCAGCCAGCGTTCCCTTTAGGACTCAGGACTGCACAGGGCAAGCATTGGGGATGGAAGAGAGACTCCAGCAGCAGTGAAATGGCGGGGAGGGGACATGAGCAGGCCCAGCTCAGGGGTGCATTACCCCAAATGTAGCCCGAGGGGACTCACTGAGGCTACTTCAGACAAATGTCACATCCTAACTGGGTATTCACCAAACATTAAAACTGACACCAGAAGCAGCAGGTAATATATCTCACAATCCTCCTGTCATTTCTTTACTTCCCCTGAAGTATATATATGTCAAATGTTATGGTTCCAAATATTTAGTAAGATAAAGAGGTAGAACAAAGTGACTTAAAGTGGTACTGTTTCTATGTAATTGATTGTATTTTGGATTTGGGGTGTATAGTACTATAGAGTAGGGTAACTTAGTACTTGTTATTCACCTTACTTACCTGTCTTGAAGGATTGGGTTCTCATCCTCTGATCACTCCCCTCTGTGGGCTCTCCTGGTAGAGAACAGACCCGAGAGTCAGCTGGGGATTATTAGTGCATCAGCTTTATGAATGGTTGCCCAGTGGTTGCCCAGTGGTCCCCCCCAGTACGGAGCTCCCTGGGAAAGCTGATCAGGAGAAAGTGGCCCAGTTTAAGGTCAAAGTGGAGGTGTTCTGTTGTCATCTTTCTCATACTTAGCCACTGATGGGGAGAACAAGAGTGAAAATAGACCCTGAGTTCATTTGCCTAAAAGTGGAGGATCACAAACTTCTTCCCAGAGTTCCCAGAAGATCACAAGCACCAGGGAGATACAAACCTTTGGTCTTGTGTGCAGAAGCAGGACCCACTCCCATGGGCTTTCTGCTTGAGAGTGAGAAAAAGTGGAGGGACACTGCCCTTCTGCCCTGTGAGGTGCACAGCACAGAGGAGGTGGAAGAAGGTCTGTGTGGCCTCTTCAATTTCCCCATCTTGATAAAAACAGTAGCAGCAGCAGCAAAATCAACAAGTAAAAAAAAATAAATTGAACAAGGGCCAGAAAAATGCCTCCATAAATGCCAAGCCCTTCTTAGTCCAGTGAGTGCCTCATCCTACCTTGGGAAGGAATGAGAATGGATAGGAAGAGAGATGGGCATGGAAGCATCTCCCCTGCCTCAGTGGAGAGTGAGTGAAGCCCTGCTGAGGACCTGAAGGAACATGGTGGGTAGAGCCACAGAAATCTCCTGCAATGGAAATGTGAATCCAGGGTTTAGCGGAGCATCCTGATAACCTAAATTTCATTTTCCTATTCATGCTGGGATTATGTAATATACCAATTGATGTTCCCTGTTGTCCAAAGATAATGCTATGTGGTTCTGACTCCTACAAAAATCCTCAACCAGCAGATCAGAATCCGCAGTTAGAATTTAAGAGAGCAGTATGAGTCCTAACTTATTCTATAAAACCAGTATTATCCTGATACAAAACCAGGCAAAGATACAACAAAAAATACAGAATTATAGGCAAATATCACTGATAAACATAAAAGCAAAAATCTTCAACAAAATACCAGCAAACCAAACTCAACAACCCATTAAGAAAATCATTCACCATGATCAAGTGGGATGCATCCCAGAGATACAAGGATGGTGCAACATATGAAAATTAATAAATGTGATGTATTGCATTAATAGAACTAAGTACAAAAACAATATGCTAATTTTAATAGATGCTGAAATAAGAAGTTAATAACATTTAACATCCCTTTATGATAAAAGCCCTCAACAAAGAGTTGAAGGACATAATTCAAAATTATAAAGTCCATTTATGACAAATCCACAGCCAACATCCTACTAAACTGGAAAAACTGAAAGCCTTTTCTCTACAATTGGATGAAAGACAAGGATGCCTACTTTCACAACTTTTATTCAACATAATATTAGAAGTCCTAGATGAAGCCTTTTAGCAAGACAAGGAAATAAAATGCATCCAAATTGAAAAGGAAGAAGTCAAATTAACTTGTATGGAGACAATATGATCTTATTTTTAGAAAAATTTAAGATACCACAAAAGCTCTATTAGAACTGATAAATGAATTCAGTAAAGTTACAGAATATAAATCAGCATGCAAAATTACTAGCATGTATACAATCCATCAGTGAACAATCTGAAAAAGAAATCAAGAAAACAAAGCCATTTAGAATAGCTACAAAAATTATAAAATATCTAGGAATCAATTTAACCAAAGAAATGAAAGGTCTATATAAGAAAAGCTATAAAACACTGATGAAAGAAATTGAAGAGAATACAGAAAAATGGAAAGTTGCAGAGCTAAGGGTACCACAACTAAAGAAAACAGACAGCCTTTGCAATGGGAGAAGATATTTGCATGCTATTAATCTGACAAAGAGCGGACAATTAGAATCTACAAAGAACTAATAAATCAATAAGAAAAGAGCAAACAACCCAATTTATAGGTGGGCAAGAAACATGAACAGAAACTTCTCTGAAGATGACAGATGAATGGCTAATAAACACATGAAAAAATGTTCATTGTCTCTAATCATCAGAGAAATGCAAATCAAAACCACTCTGAAAAATCACCTAATTCTGCTGAGATTAGCCCATATGACAAAACCCCAAATCTGCAGATGCTGGCATGGTTGTAGAGCAAAGGGAACAATTTTGCACTGCTGATAGGGTTGCAAAGTAATACAACCTCTATGGAAGAACATATGGAGAATTCTCACAGAACTAAAAGTCCATCTTCCTGCAGTCCCATTACCACAAAGAAGAAAAAAAAAATCATTACCAGAAGGACATTTGCACCAGAATGTTTATTGCATCTCAGTTCACAATTACTGGAGTCAATCCAAATGCCCATCAACCCACGAATGGATTAACTGTGGCATATGTTCAACATGGAGTACTGTTCAGCCCTAAGAAAAGATGGAGCCATTACATCTTTTATATTTACCTGGATGGAGTTGAAACACATTCTTCTCAGTAAAGTGTCTCAAGAATGGGAAAAAAGGGTGGTGCCTGTGGCTCAGTGGGTAGGGTGCCAGCCCCCTGTACCGGCCCAGCCAAACTAACAAAAAAATAGCCAGGCATTGTGGTGGGTGCCCTGTAGTCTAAGGTGACCAGATTTTAACATTGGTAAAGCAGGACACCATTGACTGGGGGTGGGGGTGGGTTTTTAATTAAAAATTTGGTCTATATGGAGCAACAAAAATTTTCAGAGAACCCAAAAAGAGTATTGTAATATATATATTTTTAATTTCAACATAAGTTTAATTTACAAATATAATACATTTAAAAAATTATGTATAGGGCAGTGGCTGTAGGGAGTAGGGCACTGGCCCCATATGTTGAAGGTGGTGGGTTCAGACCCAGCCCTGGCCAAAAAAACCAAAAAAAATTATGTATAGTATTATTTTATTCTTTGGCATATTTCTCATTTGAGAGAATTTTTTTTTAGTAGATTGCTGTCATTGTTTAAAAGGTCATGAAATTTTTCACAAGAATTTGTTAAATTATATTTCACACATAAAATGGCTTTCAAAGTCTCAACACTTAATTGTGATTTTTCTGATGTCCACACTTTATTTACAGTAGAAAAAAATGTGTTCAGTGGCAGCATTAGTTCCTGGTAAGGATAGTGCTCATCCCACAATTTTTAGTGCATTATTGTATGGAATGTCGTTTGTTTCAAAATGAGGAAATATTTCTAAACATTTGTTCTCTATTGTGATTTTTGCTGATGCCCAAGAGTTAACCTTTTCCTTATCAATATATTTTTTTAATAATGATACCTTATAAGTCATAAGTGTCACTTTCAAGGTCGGCGCTAGACTTTTTGCCGCCACTGTAAAATATAAATAATACTAGTACTGTCTGCTAAATTCATGAAATAAATGAATTACTTAGCTAAATTATCTGAATAGCTGATTTGTTGACATCACTTGTTTAACTAGCACTAGCACGCCATATAATGTGTATCATCTGAGAGACAGTTATAAAATGTTTTCGTGGTTGCCAATGCCAAAAAATGCTATTGTTCATTAAGTCCAAACAATGGTGGTCCAATTCTAACAGCTGATCAACAATGAGAACATTGATAAGCAGTTCTTGATAATCAGTTCTCAACAATTATTTGTTATTATTAAAGTTTAACATTATTAAATTAACAAAAATAATATAAAACTCATATCCTGGAGAAATAGCCACATGGCAGTATTGGAACCAGAATTGCCACTGAGAGATCACCACACACATGCAAAGACAAAAAGTGCTTTATTTTGCAAGCATATGCCTGGGCCACTCTTCCCTTCAGCTGGCTGGAGGAAGGGCGACCCTCTAGTGAAGTAAGCTGAGGTTTTTAAAGCCCATAGAGGAATTTAATTGGGTGTTTTGTCAGCCAGGCTGCTATTAACTGAGCTGTTTATGGTTAGGGACCCTCTGGGGGTGGTGGGCTACTTGTTTGTTCCAGACAGTTTGGCTCCTTCTGAGCTAATTGTCCTTGCCTAGAAGCGAGGAAGGGAGCCAGTCTCCTTCTGATACCTATTCCACCTGGGTGACCTTGCCCAGGAGGGGAGTAGGGAGTTTACATTAGCCTTTTCATTTCCAAATGAAGTTACATTAACCTCTTCATTCCCAAATGGAGTTACATTAACCTTTTCAGCAGCTATATATTCCCTTCCTATTCTCCTGCCGTTCCCTAGCTTGTTGTGCATTCTTTCCAAAAATTGGGAATTTTTAAAAACACCACAGGACGTGGGACAAATTGTTAAAAATCAGGACTGTCCCGCCAAAAGTGAGATGTCTGGTCACCTTACTGTAAGTTCCTTGGCAGGCTGACACAGGAGAATTGCCTAAGCCCAGGAGTTGGAGGTTGCTGTGAGCTGTGTGACACTATAGCACCCTATTGAGGGTGATAAAGTCTCAAAAAAAAAAAAGGAAAAAATAAAATGTGCTCAATACTAATATGAAACCAATATATAAGCAACTACATACCCATATGAAAGAAAAAACACAAGTAGAGTCTAGAAAGGAATAGGAAAGGGAAGGGGGGAGGAGGGAGGGTGATTGGCAGGATCTCACGTAATTTGCACAATGTGAGGGTGTTCAGCACACCCCATGGGTGAAGGGCTCAACTACAACTTGAATTTTACCTTAGAAATGAAAACAATGTAATGTAAAGCTAAATATTTATACCCATATATTAATCTGAAATAAATATATAGATGAAAGATGGCAAGAAATTTTATGCTTACAGATTGGGAAAATTAATATTATTAAAAGACAATACTACCTAAAGCAATTTACAGATTTGATGTTCTTCTCAGAAATAGAAAAAACAATTTTAAAATTTATACGAAAACAGAAAAGACTTTAGGTAGTGAAAGCAATCCTGAGCAAAAAAAATAAAGCTAGAGATATCACATCACCTGATTTGCAAATATATTCTGAAGCTATAGTAACCAAAACCAGTATGGAACTGGCATAGAAACAGACACATAGACCCATGGAACAGAATAAAGGACCCAGATATAAATTTACACATTTACAACAATTCGTTTTTAACAAAGGCACCAAGAAAATATTATGGAGGAAGTGTCTTCAATTAATGGTGATGGGAAACTAGATAACTATATGCAAAAGAATAAAACTAGACCCTTATTTCCTACCATATACAAAAATTAAGAAATGATTAAAGATTAACTCTAGGACTTGGAACTATGAAACTTCTAGAAGAAAATGTTGGGGAAACTCTTTAGGACCTTGATCTGAGCAAAGTTTTTTTTCTTGTGTGTGTACAACCCCAAACACACAGGCAATTAAAGCAAAAATAGGCAAATGAAATTACATTAAGATAAAAAGTTGAACAGCACAGGAAACACACACCCCTTAACTTTTAACCTGTGTCTTTATACCTAAAGGTGGCTTCTCATAGACAACATATATTGGGTCTTATTGTTCTCATGTACTCTGACAACCCCTGACTTCTAATTGTAATATGTAGAATATTCACATTTAAAATGACTATTGATACAGTAGGGTAATATGTACTATATTGGCCATATTGGGACTGTTTACTGTTTGCTACACTTATTTATTTATTTATTTAACTTCTTTTATCCATCTTCTATGGTTTTAATAAAACATTTTGTTATTTCTTTCTCTTCTCTCTTAGCATATCAGTTATACTTTTTAAAAAATTATTTTAATGATAGCCCTAAAATTTATGATCACATTTACAACTACTTTCAAATGCTATCATGCCCCTTGGCAGGTGATGCAAATACCTTATAACAGAGTATTCCAAATTACTCTGTACTGTCTCTCATTAATCACTGTATTTATATTTATATCACTTGTGTAAATGCTGTAATCACACAATACATTGTTACTATTATTACTTTGGAAAAAAAGTTATTTGATCAGTTAAGAATAAGAAAGATAGGCCCAGGGTAGTGGCTCACATAATCCTAGCAATCTTTAAGGCCCAGGCAGGTGGATTGCTTGAGCTCAGGAGTTAGAGACCAGCCAGACCCTATCTTTACAAAAGGTAGAAAAACTAGCTGGGCATAGGGGTGCATGCTACTTAGAAAGCTGAAGCAAAGCGAATGCTTGAGCCCCCAATTTGACATTGCTATGAGCTATCATGCTATTGTACTCTACCCAGGGTAACCGAGTAAGACTCTGCCTTAAAAAAAAAAAAAATTGAAAGATGAAAGATTTATTTAGTCTTCATTTATTTCTTCTTTGATGTTCTACTTCTTGAAACTTAGATCTGAGTATTTGATCTGTATCAATTTGCTTTTCTCTGAAAAAGTGATTTTTTTTTTTCAAACATATATTTCATGGAAGGTCTGCTGGTGATAAATTTTCTCAGTTTTTGTTCATTTGAGAAAGTATTTCTCCTTAATTTTGAAGGCTAATTTTGCCGAATACAAAATTCTAGGGATGCTTTTCTTTCACTATTATAAATATTTCACTCCATTCTCTTCTTGCTTGCATGGTTTCTGAAGAAGAGTCCTGTAAATCTCCATCTTTTTACTTTATAATCTTTTTATTCTCCTCTGACTTCTTTCAAGATTTTATATTTGTCTTTGTTTTTCTGCAGTTGAACATGATATTTCTAAGTGTAGAGTTTTTGATATTTATTCTGTTGGTGTTCTTTGAGTTTCTGAATCTGTGGTTTTTTTTTTTTTTTTTTTTTGAGACAGAGCCTCAAGCTATCCCCCTGGGTAGAGTGCCATGGCATCAAGCTCACAGCAACCTCCAACTCCTGGGCTCAAGCGAGTCTCCTGCCTCTGCCTCCCAAGTAGCTGGGACCACAGGCGCCCGCCACAATGCCCGGCCATTTTTTGGTTGCAGCCATCATTGTTGTTTGGCGGGTCCGGGCTGGGGATTCGAACTCGCCACCTTAGGTGTATGTGGCTGGCACCTTAGCAGCTTGAGCCACAGGCGCCGAGCCAAATCTGTGGTTTTATATCTTTCTTTAAGTTTTAAAATAATATTTCAAATATTGTTTATGCTCTCTTGTCTATTTCTTTTTTTTTTTTACTGATATGTCTACTATTCTATGTTACATCTTATGAAATTACCCCACAGTTCTTGGATATTTTGGTTTTTTTCCCCATTTCATTTTGGAAAGCTTCATTTTGACATATCTTCAAGTTCACTGATTTTTTCCTTAACTCTATTCAGTCTACTGAGGAGTCTATCCATCAAGGGCATTCTTCATTTCTGTTACAGTGTTTTTTCTTTCTAGCTTTTCTTTTTTATTCTTTCTTAGAAATTTCATTTATTGGCCTATATTATGTAACTGTTCTTGCAAGTTGCCTACTTTTCCCATTATAGTCCCTAACAAAATGATCAAAATTATTTTAGATTCAAGTCCTGATAATTCCAAAATATGTGTCATTCCTGAGTCTTGAGTCCCCATGCTTTATCATTCTCATGTTGGTCAACATTCAGCCTATAGCAACTCTTTCAATAATGAAGTGCTCCTACAGATTTATAGCTCCAGTGGCTTCTCCTCTGGGGAAAGCTGACCTTGGCTCTGTTTCTTTATTTTTCCTGTCTATCTTGATTTCTCAGTGGCTATCTGTCCCACAACCCTGATTTTAGTATAGTAAACAAGTCATTGATTTTAAGTTCATGCAACTTTTCTTTTCTTTTTTTTTTATTGTGTTGTTCTAATGACAGGAGTAACAACCGCTAAGCTTTTTGTGTGTTGGAACCAAACAAAAGTCTCTTACGTTCACTTTTTAGTATTTAAAACACTTCTTAAGCAGGAGGCTTTGACAAATGGTCCTCTCTAAATTGAAAGTACAATTATTGTTAAAATTTGGTGAATGTAATAAATTATCGTCATCTTGGAGAGGAAGAAAGAAATTTCATCATGTTGAATTTTGAAAGTAAAGACTTCTGCTCTCTGGTGGGCAGGAATCTGAGATGAAGCAAATTGGAAAGAAATGATGTTTTATCACAATTAAATCGTAAGTGCAGCAACACAGGTTATCTATCTTTCTCTAGAGGGTTGTAGAGACAGATCTTTTAAAATCCTCCACCTTTGGCAAAATGTATAGCAAATAAAGTGGCCTTTCACCTGGTCCTTCCCTAATCTGCAGGTGTCAAACAAAAGGAAGTGAAAATGGAAAATAACAGAATATCTGAGTTGTCGTGAAAAATACTCAAGCTTACTAGCTAGAAAATTGGCACAGGTGTGCACCTGCAGTTTTACCAAGGACTCTAACAGGAAGCAGGATCAGGATAATTTGTTTCAAAGTGTGTCTGCAGTCCTACTGGTGAGAAATAAAACACGACAAGCTGATGCGATTAGTGGATATTCAACTAGACGTGATATAACCATGACATTTCAGACTGAGTAAGATCTGAGGGGAAATGTAGTGATTCCTTCTGTTAGATTTTACCAGAAGCAGCCAGAGGGCAGCACAGCAGTTTGGTTTTAAATGCCAAAAGAGGTTTTCTAACAGACCCTTTCTGTGCCAAAGAAATGAACCACAGATGGTGTTTCTTATTCAAGGTTCACAGATGCCTCCCACAAACACCAGACAAAGATATAACCGGGCAATCAAATGAGAATAGGAAGAAACATCTAGAATTCAGAGCAACTGACTTAAAAAAAAAAAAGGCAATAAATTCAGCAATCATAGCAGGTAGGAAAAAGCTGGGCACATAGACAGCAGGCAGATTTATTAAATATCACTGCGCTGAAAAGAAACTCTCCTCTTAAATAGAACTGGAATCTTTTAGAGAAAAGCTAAAAAGTAAAATAATTTATGGCATGTATATCATTTTTTAAAAGTCACTGGCTCCAGTACGTTTTAGACGCTGTTTTAAAGTTAGACCAGTTTGAGTGCAGAGGCTTTGCACTGTACGCCTGGCTACTCTCAGAAATGACCTGTAAAATATTAAAGATTGACCCTGAGCCCGTTAGACCAGACTTAATTTTATTCACCAGATTGGTACTCTTAAGAATGACTCATACATTCCAGAAAGTTTATTTTTGCAAAAGTTGTTTCTGCCTAATCCTTAGGTAATCAGAAAATCTGATTAAGAGAAAATTCCATTATTGTTTAGTGTTTTAGTTAGTGTATTCCTTTTATCCATTGTCCTTTTGCCTGGACCATATTCAGTTACATTCAAGGGCATTTAGGTTGTAACATTTAGTCTATGAAACAAAGTGGGTTAAATCAAGATTAATTCTCCTTGATTTATAACAACGTAATAAATTTAAGCTAAGCTAACAATCCTTTTGCATCATTCTGTAATCATGAGCTATTGTCTAGGGAAGAAGTTGATCCATAAATATCTGGGTCATTTTTTCCCAAATCCTAAATCAGGATTCATGATAAGTGTGAGAAAACTTTTTCAAAGAATGACAGATTATTGAGAATGTTGAATTTTCCTAGAATCCAGAATGGATAGTCCCTGTATCCACCATTACTCTTTTCCATTGGCTTGGAAAAGTTTGGAGACCTCCTTAAGAGACTGCCTAATTCATCCATTCATTTAAGACTCAGCTTTCCCAGATGTCTAAGTATGCAAACAGAGTTGGTTATCTGATGGGAGTTGCTTAGTTTCTTCACAACACATGTGCAAAGCACTTTCCTAAATAGAAGATGTGCCTCTTCCGAAATGTGATGGAGAAGCAGATTTTTCCCTTTCTGACAGATGCCTCACTTAAGTCTGGGTTTCAGACTTTCCGCTAACTTCAAATGAAGTTTTTGATCAGTACAGAATCTATCTGCAGTTAACTAAAGCAAAATACTTTCGTTGCTTCTGATTCATGTTAAGGTCAACCAGTGGAAATCTTAGTTCCAGGCCAATTTATGAAGGCCCAGAACGTCAGCAGTTATTCACTTTGGAAAAGGGATCCGATAAAAATAACAAATGATAGAGGCAAAGGTTCAAGGCTTAGTATTTTAATTTGTGTATTAGATTTTTTTTTCCTGTAGAAAGAGCTGGCATGTCTCACACTCTTTGAAAAAATAAACATGAAGACAAGAGTGTGTTTATTTCAATGGCATATGGAAAACTATTTATGGAACTTTCACCTCTTGCATCTTAATGTGATTATTATTGCAGTATCACTGTTATTATATCCAGCATCATTGTCCCACTTACTAATTCTTTAATTCAGTAAATGTTCTTTGAAAGTCTGTAAGTGTGAAACACAGATGTGATTGTTCTCTTTCCCCCCTGCTTCCTCTGTCCCTTTTTTCACCTACATCTGAAAAACCACTAGTGATTGTTGGTATTAGTTATTATTCACTAAATAGCAAGTGTTTACTGGTAAAGAATACAGGGATGTAAGGTATAGAGTGTAAAGACCTTTCCATTGCTTGAGCTAGTCTTGCCAGAATCCCGTGTGTGTGTGTGTGTGTGTGTGTGTGTTCACATCCATCCATGAGGCTCTCAGCATCCCCACCTAAACCTTCCCCAGCTACCCTTTTCTTCTTCCTTTCCTCCCTAAACATCTACACTCCAGACCTAAAGGCCTTTATGTGCCAAGCAGAAATCAAGCAACTCAAATCAGATGACCACCTCCCTTATTTGAATGCTTGGACAGCTAGAAAGGCAGAACCTTAAATGAAAGAATGAATTGGGCTGTCTTCTAGTGAGGTCTCTTGAGTTTTTCCAAGCCAATAAAAAAAGAGTAACAATAGATCCAGTAACTATCTATCCTGAATTTCTAACAAAATGTAACATTTTGAATAATCTATTATTATCCACGAAAGTATTTCCACATTTATCACGTACCTTGATTTAAGGCTGTAAGAGAATGGGCCACGTGTTTGCATGTTCCCAAGATATGAACTGACAGCCGCTTAGCTGTTGTCCCTTAAAGAATGTTTTCCTCTTTGTGGGAAATATTTGAAGGGCCAAACATCTTTAAGAGTCAAAGGAATAAATCTCTAGTTCTAGAATTTCAGGTTATTTGAAGTCTTGGTAGAGATTTCTTTTTGTTTAGAAGATGGCTTGGTACACCTCATTTCTACATCAAATGATCCATCGCCCCTTTTGCCTGAAATTAGGGCACAACTGACCCTCTTTTTATGCAGGACTTGTCAGCTGACAATTCCTTCATACTCTGGCATGTGCAGCTCCTGGGCATAGGGCGTTCAACTGAGTTGGGAGAGGAGTGGGAGAATGCACTAAAGCTATTCTGGAGAGTGCATCCAGGATAAATCCTACTGGGTTGAATTCTGAATCAGTTCCAAATTTGGCATTTGGAAATAATAGATTATAACTTACTTTCTGAGCACAGGCTTATAAAACTAAGAATATTCTAAGCTACTTTATACACATAGGTGTTCAACAATTCCTTGGTGTCTAGGAGTTATAAAGATGGTTAGTACCTGCTCTTTTCATCAGACAGAATACCTTGCACCTCTTTCTCAGTTTTTGTCTATGTGAATTCAACATCAGGGACCAATAAATCAAAGATGATTACTTCCTTTGATTTGATTTCAATTTATCAACACTAAAATTTATCTTGGTAAGGACTTGAGTATTAAAAATAGAGTATACCAAGATAGTGGAAAATCAATGCATAAAACGAAAACAATTTGGATTTTTAAACTTTGGTAAAACTTAAAAACTGCCAGGCACAGTGACCTTCCCTCATGACTGGCTCATGACTGTTATCACAGTGCCTTGGGAGGCTGAAGCAGGAGGGTGGCTTGAGTCCAGGAGTTTGAGGCTGCAGTAAGCTATGATTGATTACACCACTGCCCTCCAGCCTGGGCATCAAAGGGAGACTCTTGTTTCTTAAAACAAAAACCAAAAAACAAAAGCAAAAACCTAGCCAGTGATAGTTTTATGAAACAGGACCTTGTGTTCTTCTCATGGCACTTACTTTATTATTATTTTTTCTTTCTGATTATGGAGGTAATACAAATTAGACCAAAAAAATTAAATGCAAAAGTTAAAAAAAACCTACCATTTAGATATAGCCATCACTGGCATTTTTATTGATAAATTTCCATTTCTTTTGGGTTTTTTTTTTTCAGTGAATATTGACATATAAATGCTGAGTTTTTATTTGTTAAAACGTACAGTTTTGTAATTGCCCTTCTGGTCTTACCTGTACTTGGTTTTCCATGTTAATAGTGGGTAATCTTAATGGCCATGTAGAAATTCCACAGTGCAGATTTCCTGGGACTGATAGGCCATAGCCGTCCCCCTAGATTTACTGCTACTAATGTAACAATATTAAAGCTGCTTGCTTTTGATTGGCTTTCCAGAATATGCTTTCTGGCCCCTGAAGTGAGGACGTCCAGAGAATTTTATAAATCCCTGAGTGACTTGCCATATTTACTGGGCCTGGGTTGCTACTGACTCTGGTTGTTAAGAGATATTGCCATTCTCAGGCTCCTCCCTATCAGAAAGGAATGGAAATTAGTTTTCAGGTATCTTCAAAAAGTGCCTCTCCTGCTTCTTACTCCTCCCTTGCTTCCTATCTTGCTTACCCCAGAGGATCTGGAAACTCTTTTCCATGTGTCCCCATAGCTCTTACTTTTCCTATAGAAACATCCCACTTTCCAGAAATACCGAATAAATATTTACTGAAACCCGTGTCACGATGAATTTTCTGCCTGCTAATAATAATATTATCTTATGTGCAGTAGGAGTGGGACACTTTAAATTTAGAAACCAGGATTCTTCTGCGGGAGGACTTGCCATGTGGGACTGGCTTGTGGGCTGTTCTTCAATTATCTTTTTTTTTTCCTTTTGGAGATAAATCCATTTGCTGATTTAACTCTGACTCGCATCACTCTGATTTTGCTGCTGAAATGGGAAGAAAAACTAGTTTCTAAATACTTTTATAAATATTTTACTAGATTCCATTTTGACATCACAGAAATCCTATCAGTCTGGAGCTAAAAGGAATTTAGAACCCATGGAGCTGTGAGTCCTTCATCTGGTATCTGTGAATTAACTTAAGGAATTCATAACTCTGAAAAATAATTTGTGAACTTGTGTGGATATAGGCATGCATCTGTGTCCATTCTTCTTGAGCCCCAAATATCTGAAGTTTTCCTTGCATTCCCAGTGGAATCCATGGTGGAAAAAATGGATTTTTAAAAAAATCACTGCAGGTCCTCATTTTGAAAAGGAACAAACTGAAATTCAGAAACCTTGCTCAAGGCAGATTTCACATCAGCTTCTATAATTGTTTAAATTACTTATAGTAACCTAATCAAATATAAATTCACCATTGCTAATGCCTATCAATGTAATTTTTGAACCACTTTTGATGTTTCAGAGAATTATTGAGATTGGAGTGAGAAGTTCTACATTTCAATGTGGGTTCTGCCATGTAACTTACCAAACCTCTGACTTTGTTTCCTTAACTATAAAATAGTAACTAAAATACCCCTTAGAGGGTTGTTTTGACATTAAAAGGAGTTTGTGAGTACATATACATAAGGGTTCCTAGCATAGGCATAGAGAAGACCCAAGTATTAAAGAGTACAATCATGCTATAGAATATTAAGGACCTAATTAAAAGAGGTTTTTTCTAGTAAGTGGTCAGGTAGGACTTGAAAGTCGGTTTCTGTTTCCTCAGCTGTAAAATAAGTCTAAGTATAGAACCTACCTGCTAGGGCTCTTAAGACGATTACATGAGGTAGTTATTTATAATGCTGAGGACTAATATTTAATCCATTAGCACTTAACATGTTTGCTGTGGGCAACGTCTTTGGCTCAGAGAGTAGTGCACCGGCCCCATATAACAAGGGTGGTAGGTTTAAACCCAGCCCCAGCCAAACTGCAACAAAAAATAGCTGGGCCTTGTGGTGGGCACCTGTAGTCCCAGCTACTCAGGAGGCTCAGGCAAGAGAATCACCTAAGCGCAGGAGTTGGAGGTTGCTGTGAGCTGTGTGACGCCAGGCAGTTTACTAAGGGCAATAAAGTGAGACTATCTCTACCAAAAAAAAAAAAACGTTTGCTGTAACTAATATTTTCTCGTCAGCATTTTATTGTATATTATTTGATTGCTTTAGATCATAACAGTAACCTTATAAGTTGGTACATATCTATACACATACATATACGTATATATACACACACAGAGATATTGTTAATTACATATAAATCCACAGATAGTTAAAAAAAAAACTGTCTTGATTATTTTGTTCTTTTGTATTTTCCAGCCCTCTACATGGCACATGTATTATTTTCATAACAAAAATTCACATTAAATTTTATTTTAGGCTTGGCGCCTGTGGCTCAAGCGGCTAAGGCGCCAGCCACATACACCTAAGGTGGTGGGTTCAAATCCAGCCCGGCCCGCCAAACAACAATAATGCCTGCAACCAAAAAATAGCCGGGCGTTGTGGCGGGCGCCTGTGGTCCCAGCTACTTGGGAGGCTGAGACAGGAGACTTGCTTGAACCCAGGAGTTGGAGGTTGCTGTGAGCAGTGAAGCCATGGCACTCTACCCAGGGGGACAGGTTGAGGCTCTGTCTCAAAAAAAAAAATTTTATTTTAAAATCATGCTGACCCCATATACTTACAGACAATTAATTGTCAACAAGGCAGCCAAGATAATTCAATGAGGGAAAGAATAATCTTTTCAATAAGTAGTCCTGGGGCCCTTTGGCATCCTCCTGTAAAGGGATGAAGTGGGACTTTTCTATACAAATCTGTGAAAGTTACTCAAAATAGACAAAAGACAAAAGGTATCAGAGCTAAACTATAAACTGTGAGAGGAAACTGTAGGTGTAAATTTTCATAGCTTTGCATATGACGCCAAAAGCATAAAGTACCAACCCCCCAAAAAACTTAATCAAAATTTAAAAACTGTTGTGTTTCAAAGGACACTATCAAGAAAGGAAAAAGACAAACCACAGAATGGGTGGAAATGTTTTAAACCATATATCTGATAAAGGATTTGTATCCAGACTATATTAAAAATGCTTATACCCAAACAAAGAGAAATTGCCCAATTAAAAAATAGGCAAATATTTGAAGAATAAATATTTCTGTAAAGAAGATATGTAAATGGCCAGTGAGTACATGAAAAGAATCTTAATGTTATTATTCCTTAGGGAAATTCAAATCAAAACTCCAATGAGATAGTAGTTTGTATCCACTAGCAGTGTGCAGTCAAAAAGACAGGAGCGGTGGTTGGTAAGATACGGAGAAATCAGAATGTTCACACACTGCTGGTTGAAATGTAAGTGATATAGCCACTTTGGAAACAGTTTGGCAGTTCCTCCAAGAGTTAACTATAGATTATTTTATGATCCAGCAATTCCATCGAGGAGAAATGAAAACATGTCCATGCACAAACCTGTACTTTTGTGCAAGAAGGTAAATAGCTCATTACTCATAACATCAAAAGGTGAGAACCACCCAACCATCCCTCAGCTGAGGAGGCACAGACAGAATGTATGTCCATGGATGTGTTCCACATATCCCATCTAGCAATATTATATGTCTATAAAAAGAAACGAAAGATGAATATGTAGGACGACATGGATGGAACTTGAAACAGTATGCCAGGTAAAACAGCCAGTCACAAAGGACCACAGATTAGATCAGTCCATTTATATGAAATAAACAACTAAGCAAATACATAGGGACAGAGAAAGTAGCCTAGTGGTTGCCCAGGCTGGAGGGAACAGTCTGGGGGGAAATGGGAAGTGATGGATAATAGTTACAGTGTTTCTTTTTAGGGGGATGAAAGGTTCTAAAACTGGTTGTAGAACTCTGTGGATATACTAAATGTCTTGATTCTTATACCTGAAATAGATAAGTTGTATGGTATGTGAATTATATCTCAATAAGACTCTTGTACAAATTACTATTGGGAATTGTCCAAGAAGGGCTTATTCACCTAAACAGATATTTTTGCTTTGTTTGATTTGCGCCACTACCTGACCCTGGTATCCTTATGACAGTACAAGTGCTTAGACCTTCCATTTTCAGTAATTAGACAAATGGAGGAAGAAGGGACACACCACCACCACCTGCATGAGCTTCTTTAAAGATCTCTTGTTTTCCTCTTGATCATCCACCAGCCCTATGAACCAACTAGATTATGGTTGCCACGTTCTTCACTGTAAGCTACCATTGAAAAGAAGAAAAGGAGAAAAGTGCCAAGTCCAAAATCTACTGAATGCTCCCTACTTCCACTGTTGCCATCATCTCTCATCCAGATTGTTGCAGCAGCCTCCCAGCTGGCTCCTGGCTAGGGCTCTTCCTTTGCTCCAGACTATTTTCCGCGTGGCACTCAGTGTTCCTTTTAATTGTAAGCGCCTGTTATTTCTCATCTCTAAAGGCTTTCTACCTTAGAATAAATGCTCAAGGCCTGATGAGGAACTACAGGTCTTAAAACACTCAGCATTGCACCCCACTAACTTTCTAATCCTACCTGCTGGCAGTGTCCCCTGGCTTTCTCCATTTCCACTGTACAGGCCAAGCAAGCCCCTGCTTCATGATATCTGTACTTATTGCTTCTTTCCAGAATATTTTATCCACAGGGATCACGTTCTTCCTTCACTCGTGTCTCCTTATCAGAAAGATCACAAATGTACCTTGCCACCATCACATTATTTGCATTGGTTTTTTTTTTTTTTTTTGCATTATTTTTCTTCAGGGCACTTAACCTGAATATCGACACATACATATTTCCTTCTTTATTGGCTCTCTCTTTTCAAATGAATGGACATGCAGTAAGATCAGAGATTATTTGTTTAGCTCATTTCTTTATACAGAAAGCCTAAAGCTTTGTCTGACACTTAATAGGTGCTGAATAAATTTAAGAAGACAGGAATTAAAGTAAGGAGCCTGTAAAGCTATAAATCTTGCTTTTTAAATTTCTATTTTTCGTAGCAGGAATTTAGCGGAAATTATAGTAGGAAAGAATATGGCTCTTTAGTTTTACCTTCACAAAAAGAAAGTTCAAATTTTTTAGTGAAGAGAAACTAAGGATAAATAAATGGGCCAAAGTCATTTATTAAAGGTGTCTGATGGCTCAGCACCTGTAGCACAGTGGTTACAGCATTAGCCACGTGCACCAAGGCTGGCAGGTTCGAGCCTGGCCTGGGCCAGCTAAATAACAATGACAAGTGCAAAAAGAAAATAGCTGAGCATTGTGGGCACCTGTAGGCCCAGCTACTTGGGAGGCTGAGGCAAAAGAATTGCTTAAGCCCAAGAGTTTGAGGTTGCTGTGAGCTGTGATGCCACAGCACTCTACCCAGGGTGACATAGTGAGACTCTGTCTCAAAAAAAAAAAAAGTCTCTTATATACACGATCTATAAGAGTCAAGTTTTTCAAATGAAAACTCAGCCTTATCAACAGTTTAGAAAAGAGAAGATTTTACTTGCAAAGAGGTATAAGGGAGTTAGAAGTCAGAAGTGCTATCTTACCCAATAAAAATACAATACGCATTTAAACAAAAACCCCCAATAACTCAAAGGTTACTGATTCATAACCATATGACTATGGTGAGAAAACAAAATTTTTTACAGTTATTTTAGCTCCAAAGGCCAGGGCATTTCTTGAGGCATTAGCATTGTAAAAGCCCAGGATAAAATCCTTTCCTCGAACAGGAAATGCTCAATGTTTCGTTCATTTCAGGGATTAGAACTTGACGAGCTGACCTGTTATTTTTGATTTATCTCAGTGCAAAGTGGCTTTTTTCTTTTCTGAAGGTGGGTCATGATGTACACACTTATTTATAATGACAGCAGGGCTGTGTCAGTTTTCTTCCACACACTTAAGCAAAGTGATTCAGAAGGTTTGACTGGGAAAGAATAGCAAAGATATATCAGGCAACTGCAAACCAAACTCCCATAACATACTCTTCTGATGAAATTCAACTGGCCAAGAAAAGAACCAGATTTTGTTAATAATCAATTAATTATTGCTTTGAATCAATCTTTTTTTTTTTTTTTTTGTAGACACAGTATTACTTTATCGCCCTTGGTAGAGTGCCATGCCATCACACAGCTCACAGCAACCTCCAACTCCTGGGCTTAGGCAATTCTCTTGCTTCAGCCTCCTGAGTAGCTTGGATTACAAGTGCCTGCCACAACACCCAGCTATTTTTTTTGTTGTGGTTGCAGTTTGGCTGGGGCTGGGTTTGAACCCGCCACCCTCAGTATGTGGGGCTGGTGCCCTACCCACTAAGCCACACATGCTACCTTGAATCAATCTGTTGATGATACCTTGTATAAAGTTCCAATTTCAGTAGTGGAGGAAGGTCAAAGATTGTTAAGCCTGTGCATAGCTAACAATAAGTCTGTGTAACTGATAAATGATTTAATAAACTAAACTGTTTTTTTTAAATCAGTCCCAAATCTCACTGGATGACCCAAACAATTAGCATCTGAGTATATATCCTTCTGATTTTTCTAGTTTACAAATGGTGGGAAAAGGTGCAGGAAGAAAAATTATGGATCAGTTTGTAATTTCAAAAGCTTGACCAAGGGTCAGGAGTAGACTAGGTCAGGACCAGCTTAACCACATGTGTGCCTATGTCTGGAGTTGGCTAAAATAAAATGTACTATATTCCCCTGCTAGGATGCAAGATAGGCCAAGGCCACCCATACCATTCATTACTGCTTATAGAAAATACACAGAGAGATTATTTGCACCTGGTTTATACTTCCTTGATTTTTGTTGAGTCTGAACAGTGACTGGGTTTTGGCTCTGTAACCCAACTCCCCTTTGAAAAAGTGGTTGTTCTGAGACCAAGTACCTTGCATGTATCTTGGGATGGTAAGTCCCTGAAGACAGAGCACATCCTGTGAGACTGAGAGAAAGGATATAAGAGCCTGTGCCTGGAAATCTCATTACTTTCTGCTGTTTTCCTAGACTTTATTTCTGCCATTGTATTGTCACCTCTTTCCTTCCTTAAAGCCTTTTATCAGTACAACCTGACGAATCCGTCTATCCCTTCACTGTCTGATCCTGTGTCATTACTATAGCAATGTGGTAGGTTTCTTCCACATATCTAAACAAGGTGATTCAAAATAAAGAAAAGTAGGCAGCACGTGGTCAACATCAGGCAACCCTTGATTCACAAATCCAAACATTTCATGGCACAGAAAGTACGAATTTTGTAATGATAAATAGCAAAATTCATAAGGACAATATCACTGTGATTCTTTTGGAACAAATGGCATTTTTATAGGAACATTAACGCAAACTCAAAATCCAAAAGGATGATGATACACGTCATAATCACTAGACAGACAGTGCTGGCTATGTTGTCTCGGTCTTCACACGACTGTGCCATTGTGATTATGTACTCAGGCTCTGGAGGCAGAAAGCCACGGTCATGTCTTAGCTCTTCCGATCACAGCTGTGCAATGCTATTCCAGTTACTGCATCTCTCTACTTTTTGTTTCCATATAGCCAAAATGAGGATGATGACAGTATTATGAGTTTCCCTAGTTACTGTTTGGTTTTACGGAGATGATGCATATAAAAATGCTTGAAATGTTATTCAAACCAAAGTTAAATATTATTATTTTAAAAATCATTACAGCAGGGGCAAGATGGCTGACAGGCGCCAGCCTCCTGCAGAAGCTCCCATCCTGAGGGAAGGATAATGTCCAGAAAATACTCAATGAAGTTGAAGATTGGGAGCCCAGCTAAGACAGAAGAGTGATATCTGCAGGACACCTCTGCTGAGGCAAGTTGCGACTCCAAGAAAGCAATCTACAGGTACATAATACATCCCAAAGGAAAATTGTCCATTCCCCTCCCCCAAGAAAGTTGTGTTTTTTTCTTTGTCTGTTCCTGTAAGTTTTCTACAGGTGAGTGGTGAACTGAGGACCCATTATTTTACCCCACATGTAAGAACTACAGGAAGGGGGGTCTACCCCCCTAGAGATACCCTCCTGAGATTCTGAACACTCTCTGACCTAGCAGAAAAGCCAAACAAACATTTTCACTGCCATTTTGAAGTTCTAGTCCACCCTTCCCCCCTTGCCTACAGAGACAGTGAGGGGGGGCCCAAGAACAGTGTCCCCCACCCCTGTGGGACCAAGTGCCCACTGCCAGTCCTGCAGCCAGAGATCAGCTAGACCTGTGCGCATTCTGCAGGCAGTGGTGAAGGAGTCCCTCATTCTAGACACCCATACAGGAGGCCCCAGAACTACTTGGTAAAGCAAGCAATAGAGGAGTCCCCAACTCTGGGCGGGCCCAGAACTGCTGGCTAGAGCTGTGCATGTCCCGCTGGCGGCTGCGGAGGAGTTCCCTGTTCCAAGTACCTGCACTGGTGGGCCAGCATCCCCACTGGGTGGCCCAAGAACTACAAGAGGATGGTCAATTGAGAGGGAACCACACTAGAATGGTGGTTCCCTGAGGTGAAACGCAGCAGCCACAGCAGCAGGAATAACAAGGCTCACACCCCTCAGGCTCTTCTGGACAGACATGCTCTGCCTCTCTGGACAACCAGAGGAAGCCAGCATCTTCTCCTGTGGCTGCCACTGCTGAATGGTTCTGGTACAAACTCTAAATGGTGTACATTCAGCATGGGGCGGAATCAGCAGAAAAACTCTGGTAACTTGAATAACCAGAGTAGATCAACTCCCCCAAGGAAGGATAGGGCAGATGTAACTAAAGATCCCATCCATAAACATATGGCTGAGATGTCAGAAATCGAGTTCAGAGTCTGGATAGCAAATAAGACTAACAGAATGGAGGAAAGGAGAGAATTAGAATTTCAAGAAATTATTCAAAAGATGTCTCAAGAATTCAACGATTTCAAAGATAAAATGACCAAAGATTTGGACACATTGAGGCAAGAGTTTGCAGCCCTCAAAGATCTGAAAAATATGGTAGAATCCCTCGCTAACAGAATGGAGCAGGCAGAAGAAAGGATCTGTGACATTGAGGACAAAGCTTTTGAATGAGCACAAGCACTCAAAGAGGAAGAGAAATGGCAAGCAAAAATGCATAATTCTCTCAGAGAGCTCTGGGATAATATGAAGAAAACTAATATTCACCTTTTAGGAATCCCTGAAGCTGATGAAGTTGCTTCACAAAACACAAAAGCTCTTCTTCATGAAATTATGAAAGAGAACTTTCCAGATATTCCAAGAGATTCCAAAATTCAGAGAGCAGACATTTTCAGAACCCCAGCATGACTAAACCTGAATAAGACATCCCCCCAGGCACATCATAATTAACTTCACTAAAGTTAATATGAAAGAGAAAATTTTGAAAGTAGCTAGATGTAAGAAAACCATAACCTACAAGGGGAAGAATATTAGAATGACTGCAAATCTCTCTGCTGAAACCTTTTAGGCTAGAAGAGGCTGATCATCAACTGTTAATCTCCTAAAACAAAATAATTTTCAACCCAGGATCCTGTATCCAACTAAACTAAGTTTCATTTATGATGGAGAAATTAAATAATTTAATGACATTCACATGTTGAAGAAATTTGCCATAACTAAACCAGCTTTCCAGGATGTTCTCAGACCTATCCTCCATAATGATCAGCACAATCCTCCACCACAAAAATAAACTCACTCAGAAACTTTTGATCAAATTCCAATTTCCATAGTGGCGAAAGGATTAAAAATGTCCACTGGACTTTTGAAAAACTTGATACCCAAAATTTTACCAGGCTTATGAATATTATCAATCAATGTGAATGGCTTAAATTGTCCTCTTAAAGAGGCACAAGTTGCCTGATTGTATACAAAAACTCAGGCTAGATATCTGTTGCATACAAGAATCTCATCTTACCTTAAAAGATAAATATAGACTCAGGGTAAAGGGATGATCATCTATATTCCAGGCAAATGGAAAGCAGAGAAAAGCAGGTGTTACAATTCTATTCACAGATACAATAGGCTTTAAGCCAACAGAAGTAAACAAGGATAAGGATGGACACTTTTTACTCAATATGATGAGATTTCAATTATCAATATTTATGCACCCAATCAGAATGCACCTCAATTTATAAGAGATACTCTAATAGGCATGAGCAACTGGATTTCTCCCAGCTCCATCATAGTCGGAGATTTTAATACTCCTTTGGCAGTGTTGGATAGATCCTCCAACAAGAAGCTTAGCAAAGAAATTTTAGATTTAAACTTAACCATTCAGTATTTGGATTTAACGGACATCTACAGAACATTTCATCCTAACAAAATTGAATACACATTTTTCTCATTAGCTCACAGAACATACTCCAAAATCGACCACATCTTAGGTCACAAGTCTAACCTCAGCAAATTTAAAAGTATAGAAATTATTCCATGCATCTGCTCAGACCATCATGGAATAAAAGTTGAACTCAGTAACAGCAGAAATCTGTAGACTCATACAAAAACATGGAAGCTAAATAACCTTGTGCTGAATGATAGATGGGTCAGAGATGAGATCAAGAAGGAAATTACCAAATTTTTAGAACAAAATGATAATGAAGACACAAGTTAACAGAACCTCTGGGATACTGTAAAGGCAGTCCTAAGAGGGAAATTTATACCACTGCAAGCCTTCCTCAAGAACGGAAAGAGAGGAAGTTAACAACCTAATGGGACATCTGAAGCAACTGGAAAAAGAAGAGCACTCCAATCCCAAACCCAGCAGAAGAAAAGAAATAACCAAATTAGAGCAGAATTAAATGAAATTGAAAACAAAAGGATTATACAACAGATCAATAAATCAAAAAGTTGGTTTTATGAAAAGGTCAATAAAATAGATAAACCTTTGGCCAACCTAACCAAAAAAAAAGGAGTAAAATTTCTAATTTCATCAATTAGAAATGGTAAAGATGAAATAACAACAGACCCCTCAGAAATTCAAAAAATCCTTAACAAATATTAACAAGAAACTTTGTTCTCAGAGATATGAAAATCTGAAGGAAATTGACCAATACTTGGAAGCACATCACTTCCCAAGACTTAGCCAGAATGAAGTGGAAATGTTGAATAGGCCTATATCAAGTTCTGAAATAGCATCAACTATACAAAATCTCCCTAAGAAGAAAAGCCTGGGACCAGATGGCTTCACATCATAATTCTACCAAACCTTTAAGGAGGAACTAGTACCTATATTACTTAACCTTTTTCAAAACATAGAAAAAGGGGAATACTACCCAAAACATTCTATGATGCAAACATCACCTTGATCCCCAAACCAGAAAAAGACCCAATAAGAAAAGAAAATTACAGACCAATATCACTAATGAATATTGATGTGAAAATATTCAACAAGATCCTAACCAACAGAATCCAGCAGCACATCAAAAAAATTATACACCATGATCAAGTAGGTTTTATCCCGGGATCTGAAAGCTGGTTCAACTTACGTAAATCTATAAATGTAATTCATCACATAAACAAATTAAAAAACAAAGACCATATGATTCTCTCAATTGATGCAGAAAGAGCTTCTGATAATATCCAGCATCCCTTCACGATTAGAACACTTAAGAAAATTGGTATAGAAGGGACATTTCTCAAATTGATAGAGGCCATCTACAGCAAACCCACAGCCAATATCATATTAAATGGAGTTAAATTGAACTCATTTTCACTCAGATCAGGAACGAGGCAAGGTTGCCCATTGTCTCCATTGCTCTTTAACATTGTAATGGAAGTTTTAGCTATTGCAATTAGGGAAGAAAAGGTGATCAAGGGTATCCATATAGGATCAGAAGAGATCAAACTTTCACTCTTCACAGATGATATGATTGTATACCTAGAAAATAGCAGGGATTCTACTACAAAACTCTTAGAAGTGATTAAGGAATACAGCAGCGTCTCAGGTTACAAAATCAACACTGATAAATCGGTAGCCTTTGTATATACCAACAACAGTCAAGATGAAAAAATAGTCAAGAACTCTATTCCATTCACAGTAGTGCCAAAGAAGATGAAATATTTGGGAGTTTACTTAACAAAGTATGTGAAAGAGCTCTATAAAGCAAACTATGAAGCTCTAAGAAAAGAAATCGCTGAAAATGTTAAATGGAAAAACATACCATGCTCATGGCTGGGGAGAATTAACATTGTTAAAATGTCCATACTACCCAAAGCAATATATAATTTTAATGCAATCCCTATTAAAGCTCCACTCTCATACTTTAAAGATCTTGAAAAAATAATACTTTGTTTTATATGGAATCAGAAAAAACCTTGAATAGCCAAGACATTACTCAGAAATAAAAACAAAGTAGGAGGAATCACGCTAACAGACATTGGACTATACTATAAATTGATAGTGATTAAAACAGCATGGTACTGGCGCAAAAACAGAGAAGTAGATGTGTGGAACAGAATAGAGAACCAAGAGATGAACCCAGCTATTTACCGTTATATGATCTTTGACAAGCCAATTAAAAACATCAAGTGGGGAAAAGATTCCCTATTTAACAAATAAATGGTGCTGAGCAAACTGGCTGGTGACCTG
>NW_003852403.1:25297527-25312083 GCF_000181295.1 Otolemur garnettii
CACCAGTAAGATTAGCCCATATCACAAAATCCCAAAATCACAGATGCTGGTGTGGTTGTGGAGAAAAGGGAACACTTCTACACTGCTGGTGGGATTGCAAACTAATATGTTCCTTTTGGAAAGACATCTGGAGAACACTCAGAGAACTAAAAATAGACCTACCATTTGATCCTGTAATTCCTCTATTAGGTATATATCCAAAAGACCAAAAATCACACTACAACAAAGATATTTGTACTATAATGTTTATTGCAACCCTACTAATAATTGCTTGGTCATGGAAGAAGCCCAAGTGCCCATCGACCCACAAATGGATCAATAAATTGTGGTATATGTACACCATGGAATACTATGCAGCCCTAGATAAGGGTGGAGACTTTTCCTCCTTCATGTTTACATGGATGGAGCTGGAAAATATTTTTCTTAGCAAAGTATCTCAAGAATGGAAGAAAAGTATCCAATGTACTCAGCCCTACTATGAAATTAATTTATAGCTTTCATAGGAAAGCTATAGCACAATTATAGCCCAAGAATACAGGGGAAGGGGAGAGGGAGGGGAAGAGAGGGGAAAGGGTGGGTGGAGGGAGGGTGATTGGTGAGATCACATCTATGGTTTATCTTTTAAGGGTACATGTGAATCTTTCTAAATGAAGAATATAAATGTCTTAACACAATAACTAAGAAAATGACATGAAGGCTATGTTAACCAGTTTGATGAGAATATTTCAAATTGTACATAAAAATAGCACTTTCAATCTTTTTCGGCTATTTGGGATTGAAGAAATGAAGAGTCACCTTTTTTCACTTCCCATAATCCACAATTTAAGAATCCTATCTCATAAAAGGGAATTTTTAAAAAGGAAACTGTTCTTCTTTGGGTACATGATTCAAAACAAAACAAAACAAAGCCAATGACAAAAAAAAACCTTTGTAACTGAGAATTATAGTACCCCATACAGAATTTCTTCTATTTCCATTCCCTTATGAACTAATAATGAATTTTAAAATCAAGCTGTCCATGGAACACAGTGACTAGATTCCTTTGCATTTGTTCACTTTATGCCACCTAGTTGACCAAAACAAATAAAAATCAATTAAAAGTACATACCAGTTTGACCTTTGGAGAAGAGATGGACTCAAGACTGAATGCCAACAGCCATAATTCAGTACCTAAATATTTTTATAATCATATTTGTCCTGGTTTTATTGATTAAAAACATTCTGTTGTGAAAATGATATATCACCTTTAAAGGCTTCACTGGAGTAACATTTAAAAGACTAATGGCAACTATCCCCTCCTGCTTTGCACTGGTATTTTGAAGCTCCGCCTACAAATCATTACTAAATGAATCCATTATCTTTGAAGAATCCCACATGTGAATTAAAATGCCATTATTCCATTTTGCTACATATAACCTTAGTGCTTCCTTCATTTTTCTTTTGAGACCTATTAAGCAAAGTCTTTGGGGGAAATTTTAATTTGAGATAAAGCTTACATTTTCTATTCACAAAAAATTAATTCTACCCTGTGTCCCAGAGGAAATGAATCAGCTTAAGATCATTACAGGAAAAGAATTCTTAGATTTTTATGAACTTGATTTTTCTTGCCAGAAAGTGAAACTGATACTGGGTAATATGTACCAATTTTCTTCCAAACTAGGGTACCAGAGTCATAGACATTAAAATTTTTGTGAGTTGGCATTGACACTTTCATTCCTGTTTTCACTTGTTGAAGCACAGGAGTGAAATAAGAAAACTTAATTTGGCTGTAACATAAATGATCATTTTCTTAGGGATTATTTGTGCAGCTTCAGACAGGTAGTCTTCAATAAATTAAATAGTTTCTGAACAAAAAGCCTAGAAAGAGCATTGTAGTATTTGCTGGAACTGGGGTGGGGGAAACAGATGGTGGAGGGAGGAGATATACAGATTTAAGGTAGCTTCGAGTACAGTTAAAGAGATTGGGCCATTAGAATAATCAAGGCCTTGTATTATAAACATCAAATGAGTAGTAAAGACCACTGTGAGTTGTGCTTCTACTGTGGGAAATGTTGGTATCACTAAGCTGGTGTATAGGAGTACCCAGTGTTGTTTCTCAGAAGGGCTCACTATCGTATATTTACACATGCTTGTGATGACTATTGAGCCATTATTTTAACTGTCCTTATTATTATAATCTAATATGCTTTTCTGTAACAAAGTCATCTAAGCATTCATTATGTGATAGTGCTGATCAAGCGTGCGCTTAACTTGTGGTGGGTGTAATAAAAGAGGCAGAAGCCGGAAACAGTATGAAGAAAGAATTGCCAGCCTTTAATCACTGCGTCACTATAAAGAGGTATATATCTCGAGATTGACTGTATTGGTGCTACAAGGAATAGAAACTCCAATGGAATAAAATGGAATAAAAGCTATTTATTTTCTCCCATAACACAGAGATGGAAGGAAAGCAGTTTGAATTCACATAAAGCAATTCTGTCTAAGACCTTATAGCAATGTCTGGATGGGAGTAGTAAGCTGTTGGGATTCAGACCAACATTTTAGAAATAAAGTAAAAGAAGGCATGTATACAAGACAAACGTTTCCCTTTTAAAAGAGAAGAGGCTGGCAAAATAATTTCCTTAGGAACTTGCAAGCGTTTCTCAACAATAAACAGCACTTGCAGAGGTGTTTGCCATCCTTGGAATGACCTTGAGAGAGGTCAGACTGTCGTGCGAGGAGCCACCTAAACCTCTCAGCCTCAGCCCACTTCAGATCCTTTGCTGTCTATTGATTGCATCTGTAATTGGAGTTGGAAAGTGTAAGGAACAGGAAATGTATTTTGTAATGGTTATTTAGTGCCCATTAATACAATGATTTTTGGCAACGACCATATATCTCTTTTCTCTCTAATATCTTAAGAGGAAAGAAAGAAAAAAAGAGAGCCTGTGAGTCATATTTGGTGGTCACAAATGGGCAGGAAGCAAAGCAAAAAGCCCTTTTACACAAATGTTCTTCCTTTATAATTATACATAGTGGCCTGAAGCTCTTTTAAAGTTCTTATGACAGCAGCAATGACATTGCACACAGGGGGAACTAATAAGTTCACAGATAAGGACAGATTGTTTGCATACTGACAATCATCAAAGAAAAGGGGGACATAAACTAATAATCCTAAAATTAGCCAAGTCATGTAAGGTTTGCAAAATTAGTTAGTGACCTTCAGGTATTCTAAGATTATTGATACAGTTATACTGAACATTAATTCTACTCTTCACTGTAACTTTAAAAAAGGGAGCTTCTCCGAGCAGAAACTTGGGGTCTGTGCAGGGAATTCACCTCTACCTGAAGTTTCCAAGCAATTCCTTCCATCAAGATGGCTTTTATAATTTCATGAGGGAAGCCGGTGGGGGCTCTGCTTTGCCTTGTTTTCCAATATTCTCCCCAATAGCCCAAGGGCAAGCTTTCCTTCAGGGAGGAGCAGTTTCTTATCTCTCAGTCATGAAGGAGGCCACATTTGCCAGAAATTCTCTATCTGGCATGCTTCTTGTATTCTTCGATACACTGTGTGTGGGTGTAGGGTGGGTGAGTTGAGAAGTTCTGCTCTCCAAGCTTGGACTTCTTTTCCTGGGTTGTGTGGGCTCAGGCCCTATCCTGCAAATGAGCTCTGTCTACACATATGTCCATGAGAATTCAACATTGATACTCAGGAGGCAGTAGAAGACCCTTTGCTCTGATTCTATTTCTACACCTCTGCCTTGAACATGATCAGATACTGACTCTTAGAGTACTTTGTAAATTTAAATTCCACTCTTGGTTCTTAAATAGGGACTTGTTGGGGCAGAAGGTGGTCAGCAGAGCATTACTGCACCCCTGACTGTACTACCATAGAATACCTTTAAATTTAATTATTCTCTATGTAAATTGGTTTACCCAGTTTGGAGTCCCAGGTGGATTAGAATATCCAGCAAAGATGAAGATGCACCATCCCTTTTAGTGTGCGATTTCAATGTAGATTAAGGGCTAGCGAAGACTCCTTGTGTATCACCAGAAGACACTGTATGAGAAAGTTTGTTGGCAGATTTGTAGTAGTGAGATAATGGAGACAATTCAAATGCCCATAGGTAGGAAAATAGATAAATTATGGAATAGTCATAGAATACAACATTATTCAGCAGCGAAAAGTGAATGAGTTAGAGGCCCACACCTCTCATTTATAGAAATGCTACGTAGTTCATGAAAATGATGCTATCTATTTTGATGGATACATACATGTGAATTGAGTTGAATGAAAACATGAGATACTACGTTCAGAAGAATAATTAATTCTGGGTAGAAATGCCAAGAAATAGAATTGCAGAAAGGTATAAAAGGGATTTATAATAATATTGTCTATTTTTAGGCCATGTGTGGGATATACATATTCAGGGGGTACCAAAAAATGTATACACACTTAGAAAGGAATAACTGTATTAAAATTATAATGCTCAATAACATTAATAACAAAAGATGACTACAAGTCATGTTGAATTCTGCATTTACAAGAGGTTCTCACAGTGGTTACCCTCAGTGTCCAGACACTTGTGATTGCAGCGATCTACAGTTGGAGCAACGTTGACCAAGGTTGGCTTGCATTACTGAGCACGCAGGTTCAGTTTCTTCCTGAAGTTCTGCTGGTAGAGCTGGTTTCCAACAGTACAGGCACACTGTGTCCTTTACAGTCCCCCATAGTCACGCCTCCTTTGTCATTATACTTCCACAACATTCCCGAATTTCAGATAATACTTCAAAAAGGTCCCGTGCTCCTCAAAGGACAACTGTGCTTCTGCCATTTGCTTCCACTGTCCTGCATGTGTCACAGTGACAATAGCATTTTCTTGATTAACACCATCTTTTGAGCAAACGCCATACTACACATTGCTGCTGTAATTCAATTCAACTTTGAAAGTACCGTGCTTAAGATTTGCACACATATTTTAGGCACCCCCCAGTATATGTCCATTACATTATTTTATAGACATTTTTGTATGCCTGGAACATTTCATGTCTAAGAATCTTCCACAGCTCCAAAGAGATACCAGTTATTACCTATCAAACATTTACAAAAGAAAAACACCTCATTTAGAAGTAAATAAAAAGAATCACTTCTTTCTCCTGATGAATTCTTGTGCTGCCTTCTCATGAACAAGATAAATCAGTCACTAATAATCTTTGTCTTTTCCTTTGCCTGGAAGCGTAGAACCAAATTTGAGTTCTTACTAATCCAACAGGAGGCTGTGGATCTGGACTCTTTTTTTTTTTGAAATGTAAATTCTTTCTGGCCCTGCATTTATCTATTCTATTTTATGGTGTTATAAACTTCTTCATGCTCTGTGAGGAACAAAAGTTACAAATTAAAATACAAAAATTATTTTTTATGTTCTGGCATTCTCTGTTTACATAAACGTGTAGTATTTACCCAGGGCAGGACGGTGCTTTGGCCTTATTTACCTTTGTAAACTTCTGTGTTTTGCATAGCGTCTGGCACATGGTAGGTTTGTTAATCAAATGAATTAGCAAATCCACAAATTTGTGCTTAAACAGATTTCAAGTTTTGCACATTTGGAGGTGTCCAATTAAAGCTAAATATAGCTTTCATAAACATCTTGATGAATATAGTTTGGGGTTATTTCCTAAGGTTATTTTTCCAGGAGTGAAATTAAATGAGTCAAAGGATGTGAACACTCAATGGCAATTGAAATGTTTTTCCAGATTGCTCTCCAAAAAAGTTTTTACCAGTCTCTGCAACTGCAAGCAACATATAAGGGTATCATTTTACCAAAACACTGTCTATGTTTGTGCAGTATTTTCTTTTGTTCTGCTATGCAATTTAGTAGATGTAAAATTATAGCTTGACGTAGAAGCTTTTTTGTGTTTGTTTGTTTGTTTGTTTGTTTAAGAGATAGGGTCTTGCTGTGTCACCAGAGTGAAGTCTAGTAGCTTGCTTGTAGCTCACTGTAACCCCAAACTCCTGGAATCAAGCAGTCCTCCTACCTCAGCCTTCTGAGTTGCTGGTGCATGCCGTTGTACCCAGCTGGGTTTTAAAAATTTTTGTAGAAACAGACCTCACTATGTTGCCCAAGCTGGAATTTTTAATTTTTAAAATGTAATTTATCTATTATATGCATCATCTCCTATTTTAAATCACTACCATTTTTATGGTGAATTTTATGTGTTCTTGTGAATTAACTTACCCCTCTCACATGTGAGTATAGATTTTTGTTATTTAATATAACCCAACAGAGAAAAATAAGCCATGGAAACTACTGGGGCTTCTTAACCCCCACCAACTACCTTTATGATAGTGATGGATATTCACTAAGCTTCTTTGGGCTTCAAATTTGTCACCTATAAACTGGAGATAAGAACATGTACATTGCATATCTGTAGTAAGGCTTAAAAATCAAGTATATAAAATATTTACCACCATGTAGCATAAAGGAAGTGCCCAACAAGTAATAATTATTATTGTTATTTTAATTATTCCCTATAAAATTCATCTTATCATCTGGATGAACATTGAGTTCAGGTCCTGGTCTGTGTGCATAAAGAACGAATGCATTTTAGTTAGGGATTCTTTTTATAATCCATCTTGCACTATCTTAAGTAAAAAGTGGAATTTACTACTTAAGCAAAAGTGGAATAGAAGGGTAGAATAATGAGGAAGAGAAGAGAGCAGGGCTTCAGCTGCGCTCAGAGCACAGGACCACTCAACCCTCATGTTGCCAGAATGTTCTCTCACCAACTCCAATCTCTGGTTCTCGGAGCACCTGAGCTTTGCTTCATTCTCTTTCTCCACAGGAGAATTTTCCCTACACAATTGTTACCCCCTGGCCCCCAAGCTCATATCTTACAACTTCAGTTTTTTGAGGAGAGATTGCCTAGGAAGTCCAGATATTTTATGGAAGGGTTTTTTGATCTAGCTTAATCCAGTTGTCCCTATTGCCAAGTCCTAATAAATACTGACTGAGTTGGGGATGGGTTGGGTTATCCATGAATATGGCAGCTTCTACAGAAAACATCAAATAAAAGGAGAGCTATATTTCTAGAAGAAATGAGGATGTACAAAAACAGTTAGTGTTCACCATGAACTCAAATGATCCAAGATCCCCCGTAACAGGGAGAAATAGGCATAATCCCTTCTTAGCAGTTCTGAAATAAAAAATATGATTAGAATGAAGTATAAAGTTCTGAGTGAGGCACACCCAAGAAGTATGAGGGTGGGTTGGAGCTGTGTGAGTGTGTGCACATGTGGGTCTGTTTGCATGTCTGTGTGTGTGATCCTGAAAGCCTCACAAGTTGTCCTCCCCCAAAGTGCTCCATGAATAACTGTGGAATGAGGAAAAATACTATACTTAATAAATTGCCAAATAGAATCCCTGAACTCATAATAAGTGCTCAAGAAACATCTGCTGGGGCCGAGTGCGGTGGCCCATGCCTGTCATCCTAGCAGGAGGCTGAGGTGGGCAGATAATTTGAGCTTAGGAGTTTGAGACCACCCTGAACAAGAGTGAGACCCCATCTCTACTAAAAATAGAGAAACTAGCTGGGTGTAGTGGTACACGCCTGTAGTCCCAGCTACTTGGGAGGCTGAGGCAAAGGATTGCTCAAGCCCAAGAGTCTGAGGTTGCTGTGAGCTATAACACTATGGCATTCAACCCAGGGTGACAGAGTGAGACTCTGTCTCTAAATAAATAAATAAATAAATGAAATTACATTAAATGAGGAGAAAAAAATAAACATTTGTTCAGATAATGAGTAAGTACAAGTTACACTCTGGGTGTCATCCTAAAAACAAGTGAAATAGTACTCGGATGGTAACTACAAGAGATAATCCAGAAAATTTGTACCGTAGTTACCAAGAGAATCCATGAGAAAAGCAGTGGGCAATCAAAAACAACTTCAGTTTAGAGTGTTGGGCCATAGTGAGACAATGCAACAGGAGTGTAGTTGGGTTCTGGTACAACACAAGCCAGTAAGGACAGAAAGACAAACTCCCTGAGGTCATGTCATTATGCTGTCTTTGGGGGTGTGGGAGTCCTGAACCTTATAACGAGGAGAAACTAATCAACAGCTGGTCAGTAGGCAATTATTTCCTATCATAAGTATTAAATGTTCCTGATGTGCCAGTAAAGAAATATTGATAACTCCAAAAAAAAACCCCTGCAGATATGAACATTTAATTCATGCCATTTTCCCCAGACATTTTTTCAGTGTAGACTACATTGATCACAAGTGCCTCACCTCAATGACTATTTTGGTTCCCTTGAAACTTCTGTCTCTCCAACTCTCCAACCTTGTGACGTCTATCCTGGATAAATACAAAAAATATCTTTTTTTTGCAGGTCCTTCTAAAGCACTGACATAATTAAATTGGGGCCACCAAAAGTTAAGGGTTTTCCACTCCAGCTAACCTTATCGATCTATTTTACTGCCCTCTGGTCCTTGGTCAGGCATTCATTTTCTGCTAGTGCTGTTTTAACTAGCCATTCTCTTCAACATTGTATTCAAAACCCATCACTCCTTCTCGGCATGTATCCTACACAACTAGTTTGTCCAAGAAAATGAAATTCATCTCCTATGAAATGCCTAAATAGCCTACCTCCCCCATCTTGAATTCACCTCCATCTGTAACAATGTTTATTAACATTGGGTGCACCTAGAATTACCTGGAGGCTTTTTAAAGTCTGTGCTTCACCCTGAGATTCTGATTCAATTTGTCAAGATAGTATTGGGGGTTTTAAAAAGCTCCCCAAATGATTTTGAGTTTAGCCAGGACTCATTTTCATTTCCCCCAATCTCTGAAATACATGTCCTACCAGGTTCAAGTCAGTTCCTCGGGAATCTCCATTTCATCCCTTCAGACTTATTTTTTGTTAGATCGGAAATTCCTGGCCGGAATACGAGACCTTTTCAGTCACACCTAGGAGCCATTCAGAAGAGCTGCTCCTCCCAAGTAACCAGAAGAAAACATGACCCAAGTGTTCCTTGAAAATTGTACCTGGGAAGGGCAATTGAGGTACATGAGCTGTGCCTCTGATTCTGTGTCTCACAGAGTTGAAAGCACAAGCTTAGAGTTCATCACAATCAATTTGGTGTCTGTTCTGCCACCCCGTCAGATACACGACCTCTAAACCTATGCTTCCTTCTATAAAGTAACAGTATCTCCTTCACTGGTGCTGTAGGCATAAAACTGCGATAATAAATATAAAGTCCTTTACACAGAGTTTATAAGATGTGTTCAAAAATGTATGATGACTATGGCTAAATATGCGTAAGTTAAACATCTTTTTAGTTTCATCGCTCTAAGAGCTTTCCATGGGTGATTTTATTTACTTCCATGGTTTCTCAAATACAGTAGTCTCTCTTTCGGGGGGGGAGGGCGGCGGGGAATTTTTCGAGATCCCCAGTGGATGTCTGAAACATCCCATAGTACCAAACTCTACAAATATTATTTTTCCTATAAATACATGCTTATGAGAAAATTTAATTTATACGTTAGGCACTGTAGGATATTAAGGATAATAATAAAATAGAACAATTCTAATGACATATTGAAATAAAAGTTATAGTTTCGGATTGTGTGTGAAAACTCCACACTGTACCCCAGAAGTGCATTAATGTACATAGTTACCATTCAATACAAAAAAAAAAAGAAATAAAAGTTATATGAAAAAAAGTCATAATTTCTCTCTCTCTCTTCAAAATGTCTTATTGTGCCATATTAATCTACTTTTGGCCTGCAGTTGACCTGCAAAACTAAGGATAAGGGGAGACTATTGTATATATCTCCATTATTTACCTAAATCTGGAGCTTCAATTCCTGACTCTACCTAGGTAATTCAATCTTGATTTCTAATTTTGCATCTAGGGCACGTAATCAAACAACAGATCATCTATTCACTAATTTATTCAATAATTCCTACTGATAGGAATAATTCCTACTGATAGCCTACCGTATACCAGGCACTTTTCTTAGTACCGGGGGCATAAAAATGAATAGAAGTATTACCCTGATTTGTATGCAGTTTATGCTTTTCTTTCCTTCTTCACACTGGCATTGTATTATCAAACCATGGTACCAATCCTATCTCCCAGATTGTTAACTAGCCCTACTTCCCCTAATATTGGTCTCCTCCAATTCCTTTTGCATTGAACAGTGGATTGATTATTCTAAGCGCTAAATCTTACCAAGCCATTTCCTATTTAAAACCCTTCGAAAATTCCTCCAAACTTACAGGATTAAGTCTAAACTACTTAGATACACCTTGATTGCTTTCCTATCTGTTTCTTCACCTTCATTTCATTCTCAGCTCCCCTACAAACTTCACACCCCAGCAGGGCCCCTAATCCTTTCATCTTCCTTTGTGTTTCTGCATAGATGTTTCCCCCGTGTGCCAACCAAAGTCCTATTAACTCATTGGATATTCTGCCTTCCCTGACTTTGAAAGAACTAATCATTAATTCCTTTGTACAATTTCATGTCTTGTAGAACTCTACAGTTGTATATTTTGTGTGATCCTATATTAATTTATCCACATGTTTGTCTTCTACTAAAGCAGAGGCTCTATTAGAACAGGGAAAGGGTCTTATTCTTCACTTAGTACAGTGCCTGTACATAATATGAGCCCAAACTTTGTTGAAATTTATAGAACTTTAATGATAATATATACAGAAAAGAATGTTCAAATGAGGCTTGTTCTTTTTAAAAATTATGTATTGGTAATGTATAATTGTATAAATTTATAGGGTACAAAGTGATATTATGATTTATGAATACAATATGTGATCATTAAATCAAGCTAGTTGACGTATCTATTGCCTCAAATCTTAATTTTTTTTTGGTAAGAACATTTGAAATTTACTTTTAGCAATTTTAAATGTACAATACCCTATTATGAACTACATCTACCGCATTATGAAATAGAACTTTAAAAATAATGTTTCTCTTGAGATTTTGTACGCTTTGACCATCATCTCCCCATTTCTTTTATCTCCAGCCCCTGTACCCACTATTGTATTCTCTGCTTCTATGAATTTATTTTAGGTTTCACATATGTGAGAACATGAAGTATCTGTCTTTTGTGCCTGACTTATTTCACCTCTTCATTTTCATCCATGTTGTCACAAAGGACAGAATGGCCATCATTTCTAAGGCTGTATCATATTCCATTGTGTATGTGTGCCACATTTTCTTTATCTATTCATCTGTTGATGGACACTTTGGCTAATTCCATAACTTGGCTACTGTGAATAGTGCTGCGATAACCATGGAGTATACAAACTGTTAAATTATATCTCTTAAACAAACTGTTCTCAGATCTTTTAACTAAATACCCATAAGTAGGATTTCTGGATCATATAGCAATTTTACCTTTAGTTTCACCAGGAACTTCCATACAGTCTTCCACAATGGCTGTGCTAATTCATATTCTACCATCAGTGTCTGAAGATTCCCTCTTCTTCACATTTTTGCCAACTCTTACTTGTTCTTTTTTGATAATGTCCATTTGACAGATTAAGATAATATATTATTATAGCTTTTTTTTTTAATTGAATGGTAACTGTGTACATTGATGCACTTTGGGGATACATAGCCTTCATATAACTTTCTTAGTTATTGTGTTAAAACATTCATATTCTACTCATAAAAAGATTCACTTGTACCCTTGTAAGATGAACCACAGAAGTGAACCCTCGAATTCCCCTCCCTCCCACCCTCCCCCCTCCCCGTATCCTTAGGTTGTTAGTATATTATTGTAGCTTTAGTTTGCATTTCTGTGATGAGTAATGATGTTGAACTTTTTTTTAAAATGTCTTTTGGCCATTTGTATGTCTTCTTTTGAGAAATGTCTTTTTAGATCTTTTGCCCATTTTTAATTAGGTTGTTTGTTTTGTTGCTGTTGAGTTATTTCAGCTCCTTATAATATTTTGGTTATTAATTCTTTATTAGAGGTACAGATTATAAATATGTTCTTCTAATTCATAGGTTGTCTCTGCATCCAGTTAATTGTTTCCTTTGTTGTGCAAAAGCATTTTAATTCTATTTTTTCTATTTTTGATTTTGTCACATGCTTTTAAGGTGAAATTTTTAAAAAAATCATTAACCAGATCAATGTTCTGCAGTTTTTTCTTATGTTTTCTTCTAGTATTTTTATAGTTTCTTATCTTATGTATAAGTTTTTAATTCATTTTGAATTGACTTTTGTATAGGTTCAATATCATTCTTCTGCATGTAGATATCTAGTTTTCCTAACAAGATTGATTGAATAGACTATCTTTTCTCATTTTCATATTCTTGGCACCATCATTGAAAATAAATTGACTATACATGCATGAGTTCATTTCTAGGCTCTTTTTCTTTCTGTTTCTACCCAAACAATGCCATTTTAATCACTATACTTTTGTAGTACAGTTGGAAATCAGATCGTGTAATATCTAAAGCTTTACTCTTTTGCTTGTGATTGCCTTTGGCTATTCAGGGCTTTTTTGCCTGGTTACATATGAATTTCAGGACTGCCTTTTAAAAATTTTTATGAAAAATGACATTGAAATTTTGATCAGTGTTGCATTGAATCTGTATATAGCTTTGGATAGTGTGGAAATTTTACCAATATTAATACTTCCAATCCATGAACATGGGATGTCTTTCTGATTATTTGTGTCTTCTTCAATTTCTTTTGTCAATGTTTTATGATTTTCAATGTATAAATATTTTACTTCCTTGGTTAAATTTATTTCTAAGCATTTTTTTTGTAGCTTTTGTAAATGAGATTGTTCTTTTGACTTCCTTTTAGGGTAGACTTTTGTGCTGATTTTGTATTCTTCAACTTCACTGTATTCTAAAATTCACATAGGAATAGTCTCCCTGCCTCAGTGGGGTTGTTGGGGATGCTTTTGGGCTGAGTGGTGCTGCTATTTGACTTCCAGGACAGAGCCTGTCTAGTCTGTTTGCTTCTTCAAAATAGTTAGAGGTAGGTATCTTTTTGCCTGATAGGGGTCATGGGAATGGAATCTGGGACTGCACAGGAAAATTAGCAGGAAAAAACCCAGGCATCCTCAAACTATGGCCAGTGAGCCACATGCGGCCCACGGAGGACATTTATTGGGCTTGCCAGGTGTTTTTGCCGCTGCTGCCTGTCCTGCTTAGCAGTCGACTCCTCCAGGGGCCTGCAGTCTGGCCCTCCAACAGTCTGAGGGATAGTGAACTGGCCCCCTGTTTAAAAAGTTTGAGGACCCCTACTAGATTGTTGTTCCCACCATGCTTTTGAAGGCAACCACCTCAGCTTTGTAAGTAGACAATGAAGTTGGCTGATATTTCTGATTGGGAGCCACAGCTGTTAGGAACACAGAGGTACCACCAGGATCTATATTCTGGTCACCATGACCTCTCCCTCCTTTAAAGAAGGGGTGGTCTAGCCATACCCTTTCCTCTAGTGCTTTACTTGATGTGAGACTAAATTGAGTGTACTTCTTTGGAAGTATCTCAGAATGCTAAGAAAGCTGAAAGAATACCTCCAGTACTGTTTCCCCTGTTGAAACTGTAAGCCTTGGCAGTGCCTATAGCTCAGTAGGTAGGGCACTGGCCACATACACTAAGGCTGGTGGGTTTGAACCCAGCCTGGGCTAACTAAAACAACAATGACAACCACAACTACCACAACAACAACAAAATAGCAGGCCTGTGGTGGGCATCTGTAGTCCTAGCTACTTGGGAGGCTGAGGCAAGAGAATCACTTAAGCCGAAGAGTTGGAGGGTGCTGTGAGCTGTGGTCCTATGGCACTTTACCAAGGGTGACATAATGAGACTTCGTCTCTGAAAAAAAAAGAAGAAGAAACTGTGAGCCTGTGGAAACCTTCTCCACCTGGCATTGTGCTGACTTTGGGAAAGGAGTATAAGCAGCATGGTAAAGATGTAGCTGTTCTTCTTGTCCTTCTAATTCAAATTTCATTCTATGGATGATAAAGGTGTCTCAGACTTATTTCCTAGTGTTGAAATCTTCATAGGGCTGTTCTAGTCTGCAGATAGTTGCTAGGTGAATTTTCAGTGGGAGCAGTGGAGCCTGGGACTTTTTACTCTACCATTTTGTTGACATCACTCGCCAAATAAGGCTTGCTCTATATCAGTTTTGCCTGAGGCCCCAAGACAATAGTGGATGAGAACTCCCATATATTTTATCATGGGAAATTAGTGCTAGACATGAAAAATATGTGGTTGAAAATCAATTTTATAACCCAAGGGGACTCTAAGATAAGATATCTTTAGAGGGAGATGTAATGTGCTTTGATGAGGAAGGAAAGGAGGGTGATCCTCTCTTTCTACACAAGCTTGGAAGAGTTCAAGATGACTTGGAATCTTGACCTGTGACCCATGAAAACTGTAGGACAACAAGCTGGCTTAAATTCCCTATCATAAAAAGCCTAAAGACAAGAGAGTCGGCTCGGCGCCTGTGGCTCAAGCAGCTAAGGCACCAGCCACATACACCTAAGGTGGCGGGTTCGAATCCCCAGCCTGGGCCCACCAAACAACAACGATGG
>NW_003852403.1:25312239-25325437 GCF_000181295.1 Otolemur garnettii
AAAAAAAAAAAAAAAAGACAAGAGAGTCAGACTAGCTAACAAAAAGAGATTGTTGGTTTTGGAGTGACCTGAATTCCAGGGCTTTTCAGAGTGAAAGATGAATGAGAAATGGGTTTTTGGTATGGAGGACAGAACTCTAGCAATTTTAAAGAGACTTTGGACTAGAAAAGCATTTATAGGGACAATAGGATTCTAAGTTTTGCAGGATGTGGCTCACCAAACAAAGGACTGACAAAGAAATATAAGCAGCCAACTAAAGGAGAGTATTACTTCAATACAGAAATATTTTATAAAGGGTAGATACCTCCAGAAATGGCAGATTCTGAAGATCTTGTATGTATGTCTCAAGAAAGATAATTCTTCTGAGTAAGATAGTTGAACTATCTCCTAATGCCAGAGAAAACCAATAAAGGTATATTTTTGCTTTACAAATAAGATATTACCCTCCATTTTCCTCTTCTTTTATTTTAGGTTCCCACA
The DNA here is from genome assembly GCF_000181295.1 of Otolemur garnettii. Classification (NCBI taxonomy): domain Eukaryota; kingdom Metazoa; phylum Chordata; class Mammalia; order Primates; family Galagidae; genus Otolemur; species Otolemur garnettii. The sequence goes on from NW_003852403.1 coordinate 25,312,720, forward strand.
GGAGCAGACTCTAAAGCATAGGTATGAGTGTAAAGAGTTTATTTGGGAAGTGATTCCAACAGGCACAGGAGGGTAATTGTTAGTGAGATAGGGAAAGGAAAGAAGCCAGTAACACATAAGAAATTGAGTTGGATATAGCTTTGGGAAATGGAGCACAATCCTCTACTCTTGAACACAGTAAAGAATGTACCTTGGAGTTATTTCAACCAAGAGAGCTGGGTCTTCATCAGTTCTTATTATCTGTTTTTTGAGGGCTCTTCTAGAAGCACTATTTCCATAGAAGTTTCTGGTCCACTCTGGGTATAGAAAGAGTGGGCACCAAAAGGCAAAGAGACCTCATAGATAAAGTGTCATGGTACTTGCAGGTGGAGACCAGGAGAATCCTGGCCTGAGAGTGAGGGCTTATGGGCAGGTCAGTGACACCACTTGCTGGACCTCCTTTCCTCTACCTACTTGGGCCCTAGAGGTATCAATCATAGCTTTGCAGGGAAGAGGATAATAAACAGCAACCTGGAAAACTGAGAAAAATCCCAACCTGTCCCCTTCCTACTGAAGTCTTCTCATTTGCAACAGCCTCAAGTTGAGGAGGGGAAAAATTCTACATTTGAAGAGAGTTTTGAGTTTTCACTTTTGCTGGACTAGGCATGTTAATGCTCGAAATGGGTCATGCTGGACTAAAAATGACCAGAGGGTAATTTGTTCTCTGATATTCACCAGGAAAATCATGAAACCTGCTTTAGATTACAGTGGGAAGAGCTATTTCCCAAGAGAAAGTGGAACAAACAGTGGAGAGTAGAATATATTTTGATTTTCTCATTGCTTGAATTCCGCTTATGTAGAATGGAATTTATGAAGAATTAATGATTTGGTTGACTAGATCTTTCATCTATAGATTAACAAATATTATTACTAATGAAAAAGAATTTATTCTTTTTCTGTGACCTGCTTTGTGCTAAGAACAATGATGGATAGTGCATGGTCTCAATCCTAATCTTAAATGGTACTTACTGCTGTTCAGTTGAGAATTTGGATAGTTGCTGGAATTTTTCATCAATGGCTAAGCAATTATATGGTCTCAGGAATAATTTTTCCATTCACTTACTTAATATATTTTACTTTTTATAATTATTAGCAATCCTCAAATAGGGCCTTTACTCCCTGCTAATTAACCTAAATGTTTATAATTACATTTATTGACTAATGTTTATTTCTTAGAATGTATGAGCAGGAAAGAAGCTTAGAGTGAAGTAAAATCCCAAACCTGTATGTAAAGTTATGCCAGGTACTGGGTATACTACTTAACTAATCTTTGTTTCAGGGTCATCTATATGTTTATATAACTGGGGGTCCTAAAAGAAACAGATTTTGTTAGCCTTAGAAGTATCAGGTCATGATAAGCAAAGTTTATAGACTATCTTAAATCATTTTTTTCATAAAATGCCAATTTAATATGAATTAAAACAAAAATAAAGTCATTAAAATTAATTAAAAAAGAAAGTAGAATGGGATAATATACTGTACTTCCAATTTATTTTATCAACTTGTATGAAATTGTTCAGTAAAAAAGCAATGAAGCAATTCTGATCACACATGTGATAAGGTCCCTGGGAAAAGTCTGCCGCATGATATACCTCTTTTGCTTGGCCTGCTTAAGAGTGGTCTAAAATTTTCTTTGAGTTCTTAAGACCCTCTTCTTAATCCATGGTAGGTGAGGAGAGGGGATGAAGGATAAGAATGAAGTCCTCCATTGACCTGGGCACAATGAATGGGGACTTATGACCCATGTCACAGAGATCAAATGCCTGGGGGGAGGAAGAGGCTTCTATGGCACAGCAAAGGAGCAGGGTTTGACACTATACAACTTGGGTTCAAGTCGCACCATTGTCCCTTGTTCTTTATCTGATCTGAACTTAACTGAGTCATCTGTGGAATAGAGATAATAATAAAACCAAAAGCAATGCCACAGTTTCTGCATCATGAGATCAGTGTGCTTGTCAGATTGGGTAATAATCAGAGAGCAAATAGATAATGACCTGAAAGGAAGAGAATTAAGTTCCAAAGTAAACATGGGCAAAAATCTTGTTGATAGAAGTAGCCCCACTTTGAGAAATTCTGATTCAGTAGGTCAGGGAGAAGGTCCAAGAAATCTAACTCCATGGTAACTGCTAATGTGCAGTTACTTTGAAAACCACTGAGTTGGAGGATGGGGCTGCTAGGAAAGGATTTTCAAACACCTGTCATGATTTGGCTGTAAAAATGGGATAAGAAATTTAGCTATGAGGTGATTTCATTAATATGTGGGGTTGCATTCAAAACATTTAGTAACTTTAGGACCTAACTGGTAGACCTGACTGAGAGACCATGTGGGAAAAGATAGCCTCTTTCAAATGAGGCAGTGCTCTTGATAACCTCTCAAAGTTTCTGGAAGGTAGATATACTAAGCAACAGAGGTACAGTCTCCCCAACTGCTCCTACTCTGGATGAAAAGGGCTCTTTAACATTTACTAAACAGGGGCAGCACCTGTGGCTCAAAGGAGTAGGGCACTGGCCCCATATGCCAGAGGTGGTGGGTTCAAATCCAGTCTTGGCCAAAACCCTCCCCCCCCAAAAAAAACATTTACTAAACCATTAAGTGTTGCATCATTGCAGGATGGGGGTATAGTGGACTAGACATCAGCCTCTGTCATCCAATCATTGTTAATGCAATATAACATATGTTTACTGAACAGTTTCAACTTTGGTCCAAAGTGAATAGCATTGTTATTCCCATTTTCTATGTGAGTTAACTGAAGTTCAGTGAGACAAAATGTCTTGCCCAATGTCACAAAACCTGAGACATCAGGATTAATTATAGACGATAAGGGGGAAACCAAAGTTGTCTGTCATCCAAGAGAGAAAGTCAGCCGGAGGCCAGAGAGCCATGGATTATGACTCCATGTCTGAGCAGATATTCAGCTTGATATTGGGGAGACTCCTCATTCTCACCAAGCCAAAACCATCACCTTAACATTGTCACTACAGATACATCCACTGCATTGTGGGAAATTGTCAGCTACTTTATGGAATGGAAATTGTGTAGAAAGCTATTAGCTGATTATTTTTTTCACTTTTTTTTTTTTTGCAGTTTTTGGCTGGGGCTAGGTTTGAACCCGCCACCTCCGGCATATGGGTCCAGCACCCTACTCTTTTGAGCCACAGGTGCTGCCCCTTTTCACTTTTAAATTAAATGCTTGGTGTAATATAGATAGACTCTAGAAGTTGAAAAGATGTAAGTTACTGTCTTGCTTACTCAGATTCTCATGAAGGAATATTTAAATACCACTATCTCAATGACAAAAGTCAGGTAAATTACATTCATTACTGGTATTATTTTTTCATAGATACAATCAAAGTCCAATGTACAATTTGGTCCTGCATCAAATTCACAGAGGAAATAGTTCCAGAGGCATTCAACAGTTTATTCAGAACCAGTACATAAGCCTACGTCCTAGATTCTTATTGTTAACAAGCCTTTTAGGGTTAGGATTAGGGTCCAAGTAAATTATGTACTTCCTGAAGAATAGTAGTTAGAATATAGTTAGAATTTTGGATTGCTCTGAGAAAAATCTTTTTAATATAAAAAAGTAAATGCAACTGAAGATGACCTTATTATAAATGTGTCCTGTGTTGCACATCGTGACTCACAATCTCATTTACTTCATGACTCATAGCTCTTGGAAAAGAACAAGCTTCCAAGGAAATATTGGTTTTTATTCCAAACCGGCCAGTTGTTTCAACCACTTTCATCTCTTTCTTTTGTAAAAACAACAGTAGTACTGTCAGCTAGAATGTGTAAGAAAGCATAAATATTTAAGTCTTTATTACCTAAATTGCATGGTAATAGAACTTTCTGTGTTCAGACATATAAGGAAATTGATAATAGTTATTATTGTAAAGAATAGCTATGGAGGAGAGGCTTTTGAAAAAATAAGGAATAGGGTTATATTGTAACAGAACACGATTACTCATGAGCTTTTCTATAGCTATAACTCGGTCTTAACCTAGGTGACGTTCAAAACCTACAGTATATTTTGAAGATTACATTGTCATAACAGAAATTAGAGTGGGTATCTTAAAGTATCAGAATTCATTCAAACCGCGGGTGTGCTTGATGATGGCATGAGTAATAAAATGTGCAGAAGAAAATTCTCTTGGGATAATAATCCTCCCCCAACAGCTTCAAGGGAAAGAAAAACAGCTTGCTATTAAAAAAAAAAAAAAAAATCCTCTCTTAGTTTCTTAAGATTATTTGAAGGATATCTGGTATTTAAAACCAATGCAGAATCTTTCCTTATCCTTTCCATATTTCTTTTTTCTTTTGTACATTTTTTATTATAATCCAGGATGAAAATGAAGATAGATCATTGTGTAAATCAGGTCAGTAATTAAAAAAAAAAAACAAAAACTCATCTCAGACTAGATTAAAATGTAAAGAGTGATTTATTGGCTTATATAACTGGATATTAGAGGAAACCCAGGCATGTTTGGTTCAGGTGCTCAAAATATGCTAGTATCCTTTTATGTCTGGGGGGGGGGCTGTCACTCAGGTCTACTTTCCCCACATTGGTCTTATTTTGACTTAGGGTTTTCCATGAAAATGAGAAAAATTTATTTCACCCGACCTCCAATCTTTCTGCAACCTGAGGGAAAACCCCCAGGATTTATTGGATCTTTCCCAATAAATCAAAAGAAGCACTGGTGCTCCCATTGAAATAGCTTGGGTTGCACACCCAGCCCTGATAAATTCTAAAGTTAAGAAAATAGATTATGTTAATACCTGGGCCTGGAGGGTCATGTGATTACCATGATTAGTAGAGTTGGGTGATGGGTGAGTCAGGTTAGCCCTTTGAGGGGAGGAGACTCATGTTTCCTATTATCGGAAGAAGAGAGGAACGGACAATTAACAATGTTTATCACATACCCTGCCAATGACCATTTTTTGAGTCCCCAAATGCTTCCCTGTTGCCCAGAGAAAGCTTCTCTCGGCACCTGTGGCTCAAGTGGCTAAGGCGCCAGCCACATACACCTAAGGTGGCAGGTTCAAATGCAGCCCGGGCCTGCCAAACAACAATGAGGGCTGCAACGAAAAAATAGCCAGGCGTTGTGGCGGGCGCCTGTGGTCCCAGCTACTTGGGAGGCAGAGGCAGGAGACTCACTTGAGCCCAGGAGTTAGAGGTTGCTGTGAGCTGTGATGCCAGGGCACTCTATCAAGCTTCTCTCTATGACATTGCTCCTGGTGAGGAAGATGGATCCTGGAGACCCTCATTCTGCTCCTCTTAGCAGCTTCTGCTCTGCTTCCATCTTAATCAAGTCTTGGGCCCAGATTCTGTCTTATTTGTCTGGCCCCTTGCTGATTTCATCACAGCCCAATCAGTCTACAGAGGACTCCTTTTTTCTAACCTGCCTGGGATGCACCACGATTAAGTTTGAGAAGAAAGAACCTAAGCAGAGAGTGAAGGGGGAAAACATTTTTCTTTCCAACATGTTACGAGAATTCATGGTCATTGCATTTCCTTTTCTCAGAGTCTAATTCCGCTATCGATCTGGAGCAACTAACACAAATATGAGGGATATAAGTGGCTAAAGAATCAGGAATAGGACTGTAGCATGATTTACCTTTGTTTACAATTTTGATGTATCAGGCTTACCTTTGTCTAATGGATATTGAAGTATTTTTCTTAGATTTAAAAGAATTATATCCTTTTAAGAAATGTCAGAGCTCAAATAGAAACCAGATGAGCTGAATTAATACAAGCTCTGCTTATGGTTATACTTTTACTCCTAAGGAATTTATGGACAGTTAAAATTTTGGAGTCTAGAAATGGAAAACACTCTGATAAATATTGACATTTATTTAACATCTAGTTTATGTTTTCTGTGCAAATAAGAACTGAGCAAGTATTCACCTAAATGTCTGCTTTGTTAAATCCCTGCTGTTTTAAATGTTTGAGAATTGGATTGAATTCACACTGAAGGTGCTAAGGCATTTTTCTGATCTGGAAACTGAATACAAAGCCACGACAATGACAATTTTTAACTGCTTTTGGCTATAACTCCCAAGATTGTCATGTTCTATACATACAGATGCCAAGTGCCTTCTCCCAAAGTAAAGGATGAACTTGGCAGGTGGCTGGTAGGTTGAGCTGAAGATTTCTCCCTGAGTTGAGCTGAGGCCCCAATCACTGGCATAACTGTGGGACTTGACTTGAGTGATGACTTATAAAGAGACAGCATTAAACAACCGACTCACCAGGTGAGTCATCTTTGCTGAGCTGTGCACTTCCGTTATCCTCAGAAATCTATTAAGAAATGGTTTCATTGTTTGCCTAATGCAAATGGAAATGCCTAGCATATTGATTCTCCTCCCGGTTTATGCTCTGGATAGAGACCAGTCTACACCTGGGAAGCATGCCAGGATCCTGCTGGGGTCAAATCATAAAAGAGGAAGAAACTGTCTTCCAGAAGCTGCTCCCAAGTCCCCCTCTAGTATATATTTACCCCCACCTCTCAGAAGCCCACCTTTTCTCCTCCCCTCTCTCTTCCTATCTCTCTCCTCTTCTTTTCTATTTCTTTTCCTCCTTCTCTTCCTCCTCCTCCTCCTTCTTCTCTCATTCCCTTCTTTCTCCTCCTTCCCCCCCCAGCCCCCCCAATCCCACAGACACAACGAATCGCATCCTAGGTACTAATGGTGGGACCCTGTGTCTCTCTCACCAGGTGCCTCCTTCCGCTCTGAAACTTTCTCCACTCTTTCACTCTCCACCTCTCTTTCAGTCTTTCACTCTGCACCAAACTAATCTGTTCTCTAAGTCCACCTTCTTTGGCTTTTGCTAAGTGGCTAAAATTATTTTGATAAAGATGGATTTGAGTATTGTGCAGTTGACAATGTTATATAAGAAATACTTACATAACATCAGAGAAACTAAATTTAGGAACACTCAAAAATTTCCATCAGGCTGATATGTGTACACTTGGGACCTTAATAACTACTGTTTGGAAAGGCGTCATGATGTGGTAGAGAGAACAGACTCGAAGATATCCAGATGGTGTTCTCCATCTGGGTAATTTTAAATAAATTTCAACTTTTTGAGATTAGGTATTCTTTACCTATAAAAAGGGAAAGAACTAATACTTTCTTTTCTTACTACAGTGGCCATCTGCTGGTTTTGCTTGGCAGCCATTTCTTCTCCTTCCCTATTTTCCTTTCTACAAACATCCCTCTCCATATTCAGTCCATGTGTTTTAGTTGATGGTACCATGGACCCCACTCAAGCTAGAACAGTTGGAGGGAGCCTTGGGATTTTTGCTACAACTTCTAGAAAAGAGATGAAACCTTTCTACTAGTCACTAAAGGGGCCAGAGACCTTCTTTGCCACTACGTGGGGAGGGCTGCCAGCCTAAGATACACTGGGTAACAAGACCAGCAGAAGGATGTAGTCAGCAACTTTCTTTCAAGATATGCCTGTCAGTCACAGAAAAGATTACTGGTTGGCCCCAATTGGGTCAGGAGCCCATTCTGGAATCTGGTCACAACCTTTACCAGATCCACTTTTAAGCTACATGATCTGATAAATCCTCCTGTTTCTTTAAACTTTATATATTTGATTTGTGTCACTTACAGACAAGAAGCTTGTAACTGATAAGAGTTTGCAAGAGCATTAAAAAGGATTCCCTGAATGATGGCTCTTGTTCTACAGGAGGGTTTGGCAAACCTTTCCTGTAAAGGGCAAGATAGTAAATATTTCAGGATTTATGGGCTCCTGGATCTGTCACAACTACCCAACTCTACCCCTGTAGCAACAAAACAAAACAAAACAAAAAAGAATAGTCATAGACAATTAATAGGTAAATGAGTGTGGCTATATTACAGCAAAGCTTTATTTATGGACATTGAAATATGAATTTCATATAATTTTCTTGTGTCTTAAAATATATATTTTTTGAGTTTTCAACTATTTACAAATGTAAAAACCACTTAGTTCCAAAGTTAGAGGCTTGCAGTGGCTTACTCACTCTTACTCTGCAGGAAGAGTTGGCTGCAAGAATCCTAGCAACCGTCTTTTTGGAAATAAAAGGTTCAATTAATAAAGAACAATTAGAGTCATATGAGTCATTACTGGATCTTTCATTTTTCAGTGACTCTGTTTTTTATTTTATTTTATTTTTCTGGATGTTCTCGTAGCCGTCTGCCCAGTTAATAGGATTGGCCACATAGTGAATTTGATTTGAACATTAAATGGCTCAACCATTCAGTTTTCTATATATTTGTTCAATCATTATTTTTCCCTAAGGGGACTTTTAAACTATACAATCTAGTCAGACAATGAAATGAAGAGATCTACAAGTTAGAGATCGATCAGGATGGTAGAGAGTACATTAAAGAAAAAAAATATTCATAGGGAGAAATGATTGTAAATTATTTATAACTAAGGTCTGAATGGTAAAGATAGTGGCTGAAAGAGAAAGGTAAAGTGTAGCAGAAGAAAGTCCAAATGCTTATGTCTCAGATGGACCAACATAAAATATTCATTATTATTATTAATGTATGTATGACTAGTAAAAAATTCAGAGCTATTTACTTCTATCTATTCTTGTCTATTTATATTTATGTTTAGATGTAACTATAGACTTAAACATGGATAGATATAAATAGACAATGGTAGATATATGTAGATACCAATAAATAGAAAGGCATATAGATGGATAGACTGGTAAATAGGTGGATAGATAGATATCCCAGGTACATGCTAGGAACTATTTACTTAGTTAATAAGTATAATAAATAATTCCTAGCACACAGCTAGGGCATCTGTCTATCTATCTGTCTAAACATAGGTATCTATCTGTCCACATAGACATCTATATAAAAGAGAGATAGAAAACAGGAAATTTGTGAGTTAGTAAGTTAGACTCCAAGTGAAGGTTGTTCAGGGACTTAGTACAGGGAGAAATAATATGTTAAAATTTCGGTTAATATTTAGGCAGGTAAGAGTCTAAATTTTATCACAAATACAGTAGTCCAATATCCTATCATCATTTTTTTCAAATAGTTCTAGGGTCAGTGTTTATTTTTTAACACTTATAGAATATTATTCCCAAATTATTATTGCCTACAGATTACCAAATCAATACAAATGAATATAATTAAAGATACTAAAAAATATTTGAAATGACACAGAAATAATCTTCAGGAACTAAACCTAAGGTCCTCCTTTTGAAGAGACAAACTCCTTAGCTGAAATACATCTCTACATTGACCTTGTCTGAGAAGTGAGAGATGCAAGTATGCCTGACCATCCAAATACCCTGAAGCCAAAATGGAAAGCAATTCCACTTAAAAGTAAACGTCCTTTATCTGTGCAGCACTTGAATTTTATTGAGATAGAGATATTTCATACACCAAATCGAACTTAATTCCTATAAATGATACAGAGTGGGAAAAAGTGATCTCCTATCTTCTTTTGTTGCAGAGAAAAACAGAGTCCTAAGAATCAGTGGTTTTTCATTTTGTTTCAATTTGATTTTCCACGGTAGAAGAGCAGTTTTCAGACACTCAGGCCCACAAACCTTAATTCCTGTTGGAGCAAAGGGACTTAGGGAGGCAGCAGTCAGTAATGTCAGCTCTGGGCTTCAGTGTGTACAAGTGAAGATGGCTCAAAGTAAAAGAAATCGATTCTTAGATGCGTGGTTAAAAAGCCAAGCCCTTCCTTAGCAAGCAGGATGAAAACAGACTGATAAAATAATTTCCAGTACCAACGTCTTTTCCATCTGTTTTTCTATCATGTCTATAACTAAATGCCAAAAATGCTTTTTTAAGGAAAGAAATTTGCCCAAAGTTGCCTTCTCTCTATTTTGTGTTTATTTCTCTGCTTTTTCATTCCACTTTATGTTCTAAAATTACTTCTCTGAGCTTATTACTTCCCTATTAAAAAACTCGCAAAGCTTTCCAAAGACTAAAGGGCACTCAAAGTTCAAATTCCTAGTACAATATTCAAGACTCTCTACATGAGACTTAAACTCTCCTTCCCAACATATCTTCCCACCAGTGTTGTTCAGACATGATTAAGAAAACCAATCAGAAAATTTCACATTGTCAGATTCATGTCCTTACCCCACCCCATGTCCCTAACCTGCCCCCAAATCTTTTCTTCAAACTGTTTTCTTCCAAATCATCTGTTGAAATTTGAGATGCTTTGTCTAACCTACCCAGATCCCCAGACAAGGTTTTGATAGCTCTGTGTTCCTACAGCACTTCCTTATTGCTCATTGTAATCGATGTTGGATTATATTTATGTGTGTGTTTTTTACATGTCTTTTCTCCTCCTAGAGGACAATGGTGTTTGGGGAGAGTAACTAGACCGTTTTGCCATTGTAGGCCTAGAATTTTTCCTTGAAATAAAAAAGGTAGGGTTTGCTGCCAAAATGAAAAACAATATGCTTGCCGTGTTAGAGAATAAAATTATACCTCTCCTCTTTTTTCTTTTCTTTTTTTCTTCTCTCTCTCTCTTTCTGTTTTATTGTTTGGGATTCATTGAGGGTATAAAGAATCGGGTTATACTGATTGTGTTTGTTTGGTAAAGTCCCTCTTGTAATCGTGTCCCACTCCCAAGACATAAGGGGTATGCCAGACACTGTGACCCCCATCCCCCTCCATCCTCCCCTCTCCCTGATCCCTCATTCCTCTGCCCCCCACCTTGTATTATTTATTTTCTTTATTTCTAGTGTTAATGTTCTTTCTTGGGTCTCTTGTTTACTCCTTTGCAATTCTAGAAACTTTCTTCTTTCTTATTTCCCCTTTCCTGTCTTTCTTTCCATTTCTTCTTCATTTTTTATTCCTTCACTGCTTTCTCTGTCCCCTTTTTTTCATTTTCAATATTGTAAATTTAGCATAAAATTTTTCCCATTTATACACCTATTCTTTTATATTTTTATTGTTATCATGTTTAACATGTTTGTAATCAAAATTTGACATTCTGTAATTATTGCACAATTCACTCAATTATTTTATTAGATTTTATTACATAAATATTTGCTGTTTTGATTGTTTATTTCTTCATGATTCAGTTTTGGTACACTGTGTATTGGCATACGATAGTCTGTTACAGTTCTTTTAATTTCTGTGGCATCAGTTTTAATGTCTTCTTTTTCATTTCTGATTTTCTTTATTTGAATCTTCTCTTTTGTTTTTTTGGTCGGGGCTGGGTTTGAACCCACCACCTCTGGTATATGGGGCCAGCACCCTACTCCTTTGAGCCACAGGTGCCACCCTGAATCTTCTCTTTTTTCTTAGTTTAGCTAAGTGTCTATGTTTTTGATCTTTTAAAAAACCAAATTCTTAGTTTCATTGATGTTTTCTATTTTTTTTTAATTTTCACTCTGATCTTTTTTATTTCTTTCATTCTAACTTTGGGTTTCATTTGCTCTTCTTTTCTGTTTCCTTGATGTGTGAAGTTAGGTATTTCATTTCGTGTCTTTCTTCTTTTTTAATATAAGCCTTTACTGCTCTAAACCTCCTTTTTAAAGTACTGTTTTCACTGCATTCCATAGTTTTGGTATGTTGCATTTTCATTCTCATTTGTTTCAAGATATTTTCTAATTTCCCTTGTGGGTTTTTTTTTCTCTTTGACTGATTGATTGTTTAAAAGTAGGTTGTTTAATTTTCACATATTCTAGTTTTGCTCCTTGGTATTGATTTCTAGTTTCATTTCATTATCATTGGAATTGTATGATTTCAATCTTCTTAAATTTGTTACTTTTTGCTTTATGGTCTAACATGTGGTCTGCCTTGGAGAAAGGGCCCTGTGCTCATAAGAAAAATGTATATGGCTCAGTGCCTGTGGCTCAAGTGGCTAAGGCGCCAGCCACATACACCCAAGGTGGCAGGTTCAAATCCAGCCCGGGCCTGCCAAACAATGACGGCTGCAACCAAAAAATATAGCTGGGCGTTGTGGCGGGCGCCTGTGGTCCCAGCTACTCAGGAGGCCAAGGCAGGAGACTCACTTGAGCCCAGGAGTTGGAGGTTGTTGTGAGTTGTGATGCCACGGCACTCTACCCAGGGGGACAGCTTAAGGCTCCTGTCTCAAAAAAAAAAAAAAAGAAAAGAAGAAGAAAAATGTATATTTTGCTATTGTTAGAAGGAGTGTTGGTTTATTGTGTTGTTAAACTTCCCTGTCCATATTATTCTTCTATTTGGTTGTTCTTTGCATTATAGAAAGAACATTATAATATATAAAACAATATAAGAACAATATATAATATTCCACATTTTATATATTCCTAATGAATTGCCTCTTTAATAACTGTCATGTCCTCTTTTTCTTCTTGTCACTGTTTGTAACTTTAAGTGTATTTTATCTGAGGTAAATTTGACCCCTGCTGCTCTCTTGTTTACCATATTCATAGAATATATTTTTCTGTCCTTTCACTTTCAGTCTATGTGTGCCCTCAAATCTAAAATGTCTCTTATAAATGGCACAGAGTTGTGTCTATTTTTTGAATCCATTCAGCCAATCTAAGTCCTTTAATTGGGGGACTTATTCTATTTACATTTAAAGTAATTACTGATAGGGAAGTACACACTAGTGCTATTTACTTAGTTGTTTTTTACATGACCTGTTGACCTGTTGCTATTTTATTTTTCTGTCTTTTTTCTTTCTTTCTTTCTTTTTTTTTTTTTTTTTTT
>NW_003852403.1:25325457-25355512 GCF_000181295.1 Otolemur garnettii
TTTTTTTTTTTTGTAGTGGCATACTTTGATTTATCTTTTCTTTCCTTTTATGCATCTTCTGTAGTTATTTTCTTTTTGATTGCCATGAGAATGACATAAAACACCTTAAAGTTATATCAGTCGTTTTCAAACTGATAATTTAATTTCAATCACATACATAAATATTACTCATTTACATCTATGTCTCTCTCATTTTATTGGTGCCATAAATTACATCTTTTTTCAATGTTTTTCCATTCTGTACTTTGCTCTTTGAATTCTATGGCAGAATTAAATGTGATTTGTCCACCAATAACACAATACTAAAAGAATGTAGATTTGTCTATATATTTATATTTACCAGAGGGCTTTTTATTTTCATATGCTTTCATGTTGTCTACTCTCCTTCTATTTGAATGTGAAGGACCCACTTTAGCATTTCTTTATTCTATTTTATAATAATATAGTAGTAATATATTCCGCTTATAGATGTTTAGTGGCATGATCATAGCTCCCTGAAACCTTGAAGTCTAGTCAAGTAATCCTCATGCTTCACCCTCTTGAGTAGCTGGGACTGCAAGCACATGCCACTGGGCATGGCTTCCCTTCAGCACTTCTTGCAGGGCGGGTGTAATGATGATGACCTCCTTTATCCTTGATTTTTGAATGTAATAGGTCATTTTTTGTAAGCACTTGAATATATCTCCCACTACCATCAGACCTGTAATATTATTCCTTTGTATATGACAAGTTACTTTTCTCTTGCTACTTCCAAGATTCTCTTTTTGTGATTTCTGATGTTTGATTATAATATGTTTCAGTATGGAATCTTTGGGTTTATTCTAGTTGTGATTCATTGAATTTCTTGAATTTGGTTGTCCATTTCCTTCCTCAAGTTTGGGAAATTTTCAGCTATTATTTCTTCATATAGATTCTTTGTCTCTTTCTCTCTTTGTTCTTCTGAACTCCCATGATGCATATATTGGTCTGATTGGTGGTTTTCTAAAAATACCGTAGGGTCTCTTTAGTTTTTCTCATTCTTTTCTTTCTTTCTTTGCCTCTCTCTTTGAGTTTGTTGATTCTTTATTCTGATTGATCAGGTTTGCTCTTGAACCCATCTAGTGAATTTTTCAATTCAGTTACTATATTTTTTACTTTGAGAGTTTGTATTTGGTTCTTTTTAGTAGTTTTTTAAAACTCTTTGTTGACATTCTCACCTTGTTCATACATTGTTTTCCTGATTTTGTTTAGATATTTTCTGTGTTCCCTTTTTGGTCCTTAAGCATCTGTAGATTTGGTTATTTTGAATTCTAGCTATTTTGAATTCTTTGTCAGGCAATTTGTAGGTCTCTATTTTTTTAAACTGATTTCTGGAAATTAATTTCTGTCCTTTGATTGACCTATATTTCCTTGTTTCTTTGTATGTCAGTGATCTTTTATTAACATTTAGGCATTTGCAAAAACTGCCACACCTGCCAGTCTTTATAGACTAACTTCATACAAAGGAAGACCTTTACCAATCACCTGTCTACAAATTATTGGGGACTGCCAAGGCTTTTCGGAGTACACAATCTCTGGGTTTATGCATGTAATGTCCCTATTACAAAGGATTGCTATGTTTCTTCTGAAGGCTCCTGTGATGATGAATTCTATATGTCAGCTTGACTGGGTCAGAGGGTCCCCAAATATTTGGTCAAACATTATACTGTGTTTTTCTATGAAAGCATTTCAAGATGAGATTGCCATTTAAACAGTAAACCAAATAAAGTAGATTGTCTTCCATAATGTGCCCCGGCCTTATCCACTCAATTGAAGAACTTAATAAAACAAAAACAGTGACCTTCTTTGGGGTTAGAGAGAATTTCTCCAATCAGACTGTCTCTGAATTGGTAATTAGCTTCTTCCTACCTTAGACCTTGTATTGAAACTGTCTCTTCCTACCTCTTGAAACTGCCACCCTTCAGACAAGAACTATAGCATCAGTTATTCTCATTCTCAGGCCTTCAGACTCCGTTAAGAACTACACTATTAGCTCTCTTGGGTCTCCAGCTTGCAAAAGCATCCTGTAGATCTTCAAACTTGTTTGCTTCCTTAATTTTGAGAGTCAATTCCTTATAATAAATATGGAAGGTGATAAAAATATATATACCTATTTTAATAAAGGAGAAATCTATATTAAAATTGTAATACTAAAGTCATGTTTGATTTCTCTAATTGCAAGAGGTGCTCAGACATGATTTGTATTCACCCTTTGTTATTAGTATATTATTATAATTTTAACAATTTTCCTTTTAAAAAAATGTGTATACATTTTTTTCCACCCTTTGTATCATCACACACACACACACACACAAAGAGGTTCTGTTTCTTTGGAGAACCCTAATACAAACCTGTGATCTCTTGCTCCCCCTGGTGTCTTCCTGCAGTATTACAATCTTCCTAGTGCTATATCAAGTTCAGTGCTCACCTTTGTTTTCAGAATCCCCCAACATAGTATCCAAGGAATACTGACCTCTCCCTCAAGCCAGGCAAGATAGAAATAGGTCCCCTAGACAGACCGTTGAAAAGTCATAGTTTGGGATGCACTTTCCATTCTTCTCAGTTCCTCCCAAGGGAGAGGCTGGGAATAGGAAGTTTTCTCTCAATGACTCTTTGTGCTGGGGTGAGGGAGTAGTACAGCTGGCAAATACAATAAACTTTCCTACCCATTACCTATAGTTCTCTTTGCTTTGCACTTACCTGTGGTGTTGCAATTCCTTCCTTCCTTCTTTTTTTTTTTTTTGTTTCCAAGCATTCTTTCATAGTTAAATTTTTTTTAATCAAATCATAGCTGTGTACATTAATGCAATCATGGGGTACAATGTGGTGGTTTTATATACAGTTTGAAATGTTTCCATTAAGCTAATTAACATAGCCTTCACAGCATTCCTTAGTTACCGTGTTAAGACATTTATATTCTACACCTAGTAAATTTCACATGTACCCTTGTAAGATGTACTATGGTGTTGCAATTTCTTAATTGGATTCTTGAGTTTTCATAAAACCTATTTGTTCCAAATAGTATAATTAAGACAGTGTTTCCATGGAGATATGAGGGCCTAGAGCTTCCTAGTCTGCCATATATATATATATATTTTTTTGAGATGGAGTCTCAAGCTGTCACCCTGGGTAGAGTGCTATGGCGTCACAGCTCATAGGAACCTCAAACTCTTCGGCTTAAGCGATTCTCTTGCCCCAGCCTCCCGAATAGGTAGAAATACAGGTGCCTGCCACAACTCCTGGCTATTTTTTGATTGTAGTTGGCCAGGTCAAACCCACCAGCTCTGGTGTATGTGGCTGGTGCCCTAGCCACTGAGATATAGGTGCCAAGCCACTGTTCTGTCATCTTGCTGACATGATTTTCCAACACCGTAGAGAGTTTTGTCAGTGTACATATAGTAACTACAATGCCTCACATGGATCAAAAAACTATTACATAGCTGGGCATGGTGGCTCATGCCTGTAATCCCAGCACTTGGGAGGCCGAGGCAGGTAGATCTTCTGAGCTCATGAATTTGAGAACAGCCTGAGCTAGACCAAGACCCCATCTCTAAAAACAGCTGGGCATTGTAGTGGGTGCCTATAGTCCCAGCTACTTGGGAGGCTGAGGCAAGAGAATTTGCTTGAGCCCAAGAGTTAGAGGTTGCTATGAGCTACGACGCCATGCCACTCTATGGTGGGTGACAAAGTGAGACTCTGTCTCAAAAAAAACAAAAACAGAACTATTGCATAAAGACCAAGAAAATGTGACTGATAACCGGGAAAATAAATAGGCAATAAAACCAGAGTTGCTAAAACACATTAGAATTATCCTAACATAGGTAAGAGTGCAAAGGAAAAATCAGACTGAGTATCAACAGAAAAATGGAAACAATAAAAAAGAAAGCAAATAAAACTTTAGGACCCCAAAATAAAATAACTGAAATAAAAATTCACTAGATGATTAACAACAGAAGAAAATAGTGAACTTGGAGACAGACATGCAGTAGAAACCACCCAATCATTTCTTTTTAAATAACAGAAAAATCAGCATATATGAGACAGCATAAAGGAATGTAACATATAGGTAATTAGAATTCCCAAAAAAGGGTAGAGAGCAATTGAAAAGAAAAAATATTTGGAGCAATAAACATCTATAAATTTTCTACATTTATTAAAAGCTTTGAACAGAATCCAGGAAGCTCAATGAACTCTCAATATAAACACCAAAAACCCCAACTTAAGCACATCATTCTCAAATTAGTAACAACCAAAGACAATGTGAAAATTTTAATTTTAGCCAGACCAAACAAAAAAATGCCAAAACAATAACAACAAAACCACACAACGTTATATGCAGAAGAACAAACAATGATAATCACTGGTGTTTTCTAAACAGAAATAATACAATTCTCAAAAAAGTAGAATTACACTTTTAGACTTCTGAAAGAAAAGAAAAATTTTAAAAACCTCATCAAAACTATGTTCTCTTTCTAGCAAAATATCTTTTAGAAGTTATGGCCAGGCTTGGCGCCTATGGCTTAAGTGGCTAAGCCATGTACACCTAAGGTGGTAGGTTCGAATCCAGCCTGAGCTGGCCAAACAACAATGACGGCTGCAACCAAAAAATAGCTGGGCGTTGTGGCAGGCACCTGTGGTCCTAGCTACTTGGGAGGTGGAGGCAGGAGACTTGCTTGAGCCCAGGAGTTAGAGGTTGTTGTGAGCTGTGATGTCACAGCACTCTACCTAGGGGAACAGCTTGAGGCTCCTGTCTCAAAACAAAAAAAAAAAAAAAAGAAGTTATGTCCAATGTACGAATGGCCAACAAACACATGGAAAAAAATGCTCATTGTCCCTAATCATGAGAGAAATGCAAATCAAAACCTTTGAGATATCACCTAACTAGCAAGATTAGCCCACATCACAAAGTCCTAAAACTTCAGTTGATGGCATGGCTGTGAAGAGAGGGAATCACTGGTGGGACTGCAAACTATACAACCTGTATGGAAAAAAGTATGAAAAATTCTTAAAGAACTGAAATTGACCTTCCATTTGATCCTGCATTCCATTACTAGGTATCTACCCAGAACAAAAATCATTTTACCACAAAGACATTTGAACCAGAATGTTTATTGCAGCTCAATTCATAATTGCCAAGTTGTGGAAACAACCCAAGTGCCCATCAACCCACTGAGGATTAACACACTGTGGCATATGTATGCCACAGAGTACTATTCAGCCATAAGAAAAGATGGAGACTCTACGTCTTTTGTGTTTACATGGATGGAGTTGTAACACATTCTTCTTAGTAAATTATCTCAAGAATGGGGGGAAAAAGTATCCAATGTACTCAATACTAATATGAAACCAATATGTAAATAATTATACACCCATACAAATGATAAAACACAAATGTAGTCTAGTAAGGAGGAGGAAAGAGAGGGGACAGGGGAGAAGGGAGGGTGATAGGTGGGATCTCACCTAATGTGCACAATGTGAGGGTGTTTAGCATGGCCCTGGGTGAAGGGTTCAACTACAACTTGAACTTTATCTTCCAAGTAAGAAAAATGTAACCCAGAAAAATGTGTACCCTCATATTAATTTGAAATTAAAAAAAAAGAAAAAAGAAAGAAATTATGTCCAGGTAAGTGTTTTTATGTCAACCAAAGTTGAGAAAGGAGACACCAGCATACTTGGACTATAAGAAGAATTAATTGTAATTTTTCAGGATAAAGAGAAAAAATGAGATAAAAATTTGGATAACATGAAGGAGTAAAGGGTGCTGGAAATAAATGGGTGGGTAAATATGAAGAAGATTTTTTCTCATTTCTTAATTTCTTTCAAAAGTGATTGCTTTTAGCAATACTTACAATGATATATTGCAAATTCAATAACATACATTGAAGTAAAATGTATAAGATGGAAGAGAGATGAAATTATATTATACTAAGATGTTCATATTATACAAGAGGTGTTATAATGTTAATTTGAGATACACTATGAGAAGTTAGGGATTTATTGTGAACTTCCTAGAGCAAGCACAGAAATGATACACACAGTTATGTTTAAACATCAGAAGAGTAGATAAAATAGTAAGAAATAATTCAAAAGATAGAAGAAAGTAATAAAGGGAAAAACAAACAAAAGGGAACAAATAAAAATCAAATAGTAACCATTTCAATAGTTACTTATATAAAAGTATATCAGACACTACAATTTAAAGTTATAAACTGAGGCTGCATAGCAAAGCAAGATGCATTTATAAACAATAATGGTTAGAGACTTTAATATCTCACTTTCAGTAACAAATAAAATAACTAGGCAGATGACCAACAAAAAAATACAAGATTTGAAAATATTATAACCAAATAGACCAGATATCGATAAAACCCAGTAATCACAGAATACATATTATTCTTGATGCACATATAATGTTCTTTGGGATAGACAATATGCTAGCTATAAAACACACCTAAATAATTTTTAAAGGATTAAAAGTATACAAATTATATTTTATGACCACAATGGAAAGAAATTAAAAATTTATAACAAGAGAAATTCAGGAAATTCACAAATAGGTGGAAATTAAATAACATACTCCTAAATCACCAATTTAGGTGAAGAAGAACCCACAAGAGAAATTAGAAGATACACTTCGGTGAATGAAAATGAAAACCCAACATATCAAAACATATATGCAACTGAAGCGGTTTTCAGAGGTAAATTTATAAACACATAATTTTTTTTTTTTTTTTCTGAGACAGAGCCTCAAGCTATCCCCCTGGGTAGAGTGCCATGGCATCACAGCTCACAGTAACCTCCCAACTCCTGAGCTCAAGCAAGTCTCCTGCCTCTGCCTCCCAAGTAGCTGGGACCACAGACACCCGCCACAACACCCCACTATTTTTTGGTTGCAGCCGTCATTGTTGTTTGGCAGGCCCAGGCTGGATTTGAACCTGCCACTTTAGGTGTATGTGGCTGGCGTCTTAGTCACTTGAGCCATAGGCGCCGAACCAACACATAAATTAAGAACCAAAAAAATTTCAAATTAATAACCTAAACTTCCATCCCCAAAATAAAAATAATAATAATTAAAAAAAAAACTAGAAAAAAATGGTAAATGAAGGGCGGCGCCTGTGGCTCAAAAGGGTAGGGTGCTGGTCCCTTATGCTGGAGGTGGCAGGTTCAAACCCAGCCCTGGACAAAAAAAAAAAAAGTGATAAATGAAGAGTTAATCCAAGGTAAGCAGTTTAAAAAAATTCATTGAAACAAGTAAAACAGAGAAGAGAAAAGCAATAGAACAAATAAATGAAATCAAAAGTTAGTTTTCTGAAATTAACATAATTGAGAAACTTAGCTAGTGTCTCTCACACCTGTAATCCTAGCATCCTGGGAGGCAGAGGCCAGTGATTATCTGGCTCAGGAGTTGGAGACACGCCTCAACAAGAGCCAGACCCCTTCTCTAAAAATAGCCGGGCATTGTAGCGGGCACCTCTAATCTCAGCTATGTAGGAAGCTGAGGCAGGAGGATTGCTTGAGCCCAGGAATTTGAGGTTAATGTGAGCTATAACACCACAGCAACTCTGCAGAGGGCAACAAAGTG
This sequence comes from Otolemur garnettii, assembly GCF_000181295.1. Lineage (NCBI taxonomy): Eukaryota > Metazoa > Chordata > Mammalia > Primates > Galagidae > Otolemur > Otolemur garnettii. The sequence continues at coordinate 25,333,058 of NW_003852403.1, forward strand.
AGACTCTGTCTATAAAAAAAAGAATTCACAAACTTTTAGCTGGATTGAACACAAAGAAAGAAAGCACACTCAGCATAATATGGAATGAAAGAGGGGCATTATTTGCGACATTACAGGAATAAATCCAGTGGTTGGAGGGATGAAGTGTCCAGGTGTTCACTTCTGTCTTGGCCCAGTTGTGCTGAGATAAGACCTGACCTGAGCCTTTGAGGCTGATGTAAGGACTGGGGCATTACAGATCAACGCGTTGTCGACAGTGATCCACAGACCAAATTAAGCTCACAACTGTTTTTCAGCGGGCTCACGCAATGATTTGTTTTTAAATTTTAAATAAGTTAATGATATTTAACAATCAGGAGATTTCACATTTTAAAAAATTTGTCTTCTCTGAAAAAAAATCTGAAGACTTGGTTGCCTGCCTTTCAACATGACGACAGCATGTACACTGAAAAACACCTGCCTTGTAGAGGAGACAGAGATCACTGGTCATTCATAGCGCCATCAGTCCTGCTGATGCCACCTCGATTTCCCATTTAGTCCATCTTCCAGCCCTTCTGAGCATTATAGTTCCAATTGCTGTTTACAGAATTTGAATTACACGACCCATTCAGCCCAATATTTAGCGTATGACAAAGCTCTTTTTTTCTTAATATCAACTTCAAATGTTAGTTTTAGTGAATGTTAAATCCAAACCCTCTTCTTTCTCGTAAACACAGAGCGCACATGAAGTAAGATACAGAACATAAAATGCTTTGCCCCAGGTCACTTAGCCAGCTAGTGGCAAACTGGACTAGGACCCATGTGTGTCTGCCAATTCTTTTCCCCTACATTCTGCTAATTGTACATGTTTTGTAAATCCTTTTGACAATGATTTAAGTATCATCTATATCAATTCTTTACACTATAAGTTCAATGTTTATTAACCTCTGAGTAAAAACGCCTTGTAAATTGTCTTAAATGGGACTCTTTCCCATGGATGGTATAAGGAGATTTGTTTAAAAAAATTTGATTAAAAAATAAATCCATACCCATTCCTTCTCTACAGCTTCTCATTTTATAGGCTTAAATTGTTTCTCCCTTGTTTTTTGGAACAAAGAACTCTATTTTTTGCATAGGACCTGCCTTGGAAGGAAAAACCTGTTTTATGCTTTTATTCTGTTTTAAACGTATATCAAGGGACATAGGTTTGTAAATTTGCTCTCCACCTCCTTGGCATCCCAGCTGAGGAACCACCCCCCCTTAAAGGGAAGCCCCTTATGCCCAGCAAAAGGCTTGTCCTGAGAACTGCTGGCTGGCTGTGCTCTGTCCGCCCACTGCGACCTCCCCTCCCACCCTGCCATTTCTAGCCAATTATTTCTCTAAAGTTACACTTTTCTTTTTCAGGCCTTTAAATATAATTTTCCTTAATCCTCCTTTTCCATATACTGTATTTTCTACTTTCACCTTTTTATTTCCTAATTCCTAGTCCTAATCCTTAATCTCCTACATTTACATGGGTTTTGTCTAAAATTCTGTTTCACAGGTTTTTATCCTTTCTCTCTTTTGCTTTTAGGTATTTAGTCTTAATCTCATTGACCTGTAGCCTTTCATATTTTAAGCATCACGTATTTTATTTTATTATTTTGAACTATTAATCTCTTGTCTTCATAGGGATTTTTTTTTTTACCTATTTGAATCTGTACTTTATTTCTTTCTCTTTCTTGTTCCCTTGTTCTCAGCATTTTAATATTACTTAATTTCTGATCTCCTATGCCTTTTTGACTTTTAAGAATTGATCACATATTTTCCCATAATTTTTTATCACAGCTGACAAGGTGGGTGATCACAGAGGGGCAAGAGATGGGGAAAGGGGAGTCTTCTCTCCCACCCTGCCTTCACAAGCCCTCTCTTGGGAATATCATTTGCTCATACTTCTCCTTTGCTGTTTATCTTTTTTTCTTACAATTTCATAAGAGCATTTAGCATTTATTTAATTATTATGTATCTACTCTAAGTTACTTTTCTTAGGGCTTGAAATTTAAGCTTAGGAGTGGTTTGATGAGGACCCACTCAGAATTAAGGGGAAGAAGAAAATTGATTTGCTATGAAACATTCTTTAAATGAAACATTTCTCACAATATGTACCTGTGAACTGAGATGATGGTGGTGTTTATATGTTTGTTTTGGATAAACATTCTAGAAAAGTACACTCCCAGGGCCACTACATTGTAGAACTTTCCAGGCTTGTGTCATCCAGGCAGGCCACATTTAATGTAAGTATGGCCTCCTGGGTTTGCACAACTCCAGCAACGTGCGTGGCTAATTTTATGTCAGCATCATCTTTGGGTCAAGATAACCTGTCTCCTAATCACCATCCTCAGTACTTTTTTTCCCCAGGAAAAATAAACACGGCATTATAATGTATAGTCAATCTGTTCCACAGTCTATTTTTTCATGCCAGGTCAGGAGCTCACAGAGCTGAGAGAAATGGAACTAAGGCTTTAAAATGCTGTTGTGATTGGCTCCCAGAAGTCTGTTTAAAACTCTGCCCCTGAAGCCTCAATGGAAAGCTTATTCCTTCCTCTTTTATCAATATTTGATTTCAGCTTAAAATAAATCCACATTCTTCGTGTCACAGCAAATGTGGTACTCATCTAGATTCCTGTTTAAAAATAAACCTTGGCCAGTTTAGAGGGAAAATAGGAACCCAAAAAAGACCATCCAAGCCTTTGCTTTAAATCAAATTTAAATGTTATTATAAATTTCTGATCATCTTTTAAAACTGTCAGGTTTAATAAATTAATGAAGGAAGACCCGATCAGATAGCATGTTTGGCCCTAATTGCAGCCTGTGGGGAGTAGGAGTGAAGGTGTGACTGTAAGGTCTTGATGGCTGCTGGCAGGAAGAGTTCAGTTTTTCAGATGTATAGATTAAACTCAGCATTTTAAGTATCTAAAGCTTCTTGCTAAACAGGTCTTTCGATTACCAATACACCTTTACCAATACAATTGGCAGAGTCCCATTTAGCTACACCCACCTGGCTAGTCTATTTCAGTATTTCTCAAACTACATCCAGAAACAGAATCCAGAAGGTCCATAAATTATTCCATGAGGATTTTGAAAGTATTTTGTATTTGTTTCAATGAAAAATTTTTAAAGATTAAAATTAAATGAGCCCTCCATATAAACACTGTCTGGATTATCTAGATGACATCTTGATAACTAAAAATATCCATGAGAGCTCAGTGCCCATCTTGGTAATCCTATTAATGTCTTAGCAGCAGGAAGTTAAACTGGAAATTTACATTGAGCTATCAAGAGGTAATAGAATCCAATAAAAAAGCGATAGGGAGACCAACCACCAACATGCAAAGTTTCAAAGAAAATATTTGAGGATTTTTTTTATGACTTTTGGGTTCTTCACCCAGAAGGAGGATAGTACGAAATAGAAAGAATAGAGATTCATTGAGAATATTTCAAGGATTATTTGCAGTAAGCTGTGCTGTGACACACACACACACAAGATTGAGGTGTCTCTTCTGCAAATGTTTTGAGATATTGAGTTGGAAAAAGTTGTAATAGCTAATATGAGCATAGCTTTACATTAAAGCGTGGATGCAGGTCAGGCTTCTATGTAACTCACACTGGAGGGCTCACTATGCATTGTTTTCCTTTGTAAAGAACACATACATTACTCAAGCTGTCAAGTAATAATTTTTCTTTCTTTCTTTTTAAGAGTTGTAATCTTGGTCTGTCACTCAGGCTGGAGTATGGTGGCTATTCACAGGCATGATCATAGCTAACTGCAGTCTCAAATTCCTGGGCTCAAGCCATCTTCCCACCTCAGACTTCCAAGTAACTAGGACTACAAGTGCAACCCACTGCATAATTTTTTGTGTGTTTTGAAAGGGCATCATGGGTAGTGCCTGTGGCTCAGTGAGTAGGGCACTGGCCTTATATACCATGGATGGTGGGTTCAACCCCCTGCCCTAGCCAAACTGCAACATAAAATAGTCGGGTGTTGTGGCAGGCACCTGTAGTTCCAGCTACTCTGGAGGCTGAGGCAAGAGAATCGCATAAGCCCAAGAGCTGGAGGTTGCTGTGAGCTGTGACACCACAGCACTTTAAAGAGAGGACATCCTTTATTCTGTAAAACTGAAATACTGAAATTACCTTATTACACATTTATTTTACCTATTCATATAAAATATCTGTTTCTTTCTTGATTGCAAATCTGAGCTCTTGGGGCTGGGAGTCTAAACAAAGAGCACATAAAGGCTGTTTTCCTCATCACCACCTACTGCAGGAGGATTCTCTTAGGACTAACTGAACCAAGTTCAGTGATTTTTTTTTCCCCCACTTTCTTCAGCCTTTGATTCTAGGCACAGATATCAGTGATGGGCTCAGTTGATGAACTTAAAATAAATTCTTCCTTTCTGATACATGTAAAGACAATATGACTGCAAATATATAGATTGTTTTTTTTATATTAATCATACAGCAATTTTCATCTCAGGAAAGCAATCTGTCCACTTTCCTTTTAAGTCAAAGCTACCTGGCCTGCAGCTATTTTGGAGGACATTGAGACACACTTCCCTTTCACAGAATGTAGAGAGATAAACATTTTTTGATATGCAAATGTCATAATTTTATTAACATCAACCAGCAGTGCCCCGATGGATAACCAAACCAGTTCTGTAATTATTGCCAAAGGAGAAGGGATTCAGATCAAATATTTTAATATCAAAGGGATTGTTTTGGAAGGATGAGATTTGCCCTGACATTTAACTGTGTTCTAGCCAACACTCCAATATGGCAAGTTTTAACTCTGTAATTACGTTGTATTATATCTTGCAACTGATTTTAGAGGGTAGATCAGAGTGCACAATTTAAATATTCTGCGGCTTTCCTGACAGTTATGTTTTTAATGCCACAAGTGGGCATCTTATGCTCTGCATAGTCTCTAGTCTAAAACTATTTTGAGTATATATAGTATGTGGTTTAAAATTTGAGGCGCAACTACCTTTTCACATGTCTGCTAAATAAGAACCTTTACAAAGACAGCTAAGTGTGTTTCTAGTCGGAGGCACTAAGGCTGTTTGGGGGGATCACATCATGCTTTACAGAAAGGAGCACAGGTCTGGAATCAGAAGCCCTCCAGAGTTCAAGTTAGACCTCGCCACTTAGAAAAGCCATGAGTGCTCAGGAAGCATAAGTATATTTGTAAAGTAAAAATAAAATAATGGGTGTCCTAAATATCCCGCATTGTTGTTGTAAGCCAATATATGTACAAAGGGTTCTATAAAGCAGGAACTATGAATCATAAAAATGATCCATCAATTCCAGTCCCACTTTAACCGTGAATTTTAAGGAACTTGTTCAGCTCTCTCTCTCTCTTTCTTTTTCCTTGCTGCTCTAGAGCTCTGATTATTGCTTCCTGAAGAAATATGCCCCTTGAAAAGAGCAGCAGTTGGGGGAAGGAGATCAGCATATCTGTGAGATGGGTCAGCAAGTCTATTGGCGTGGAGATGGAGATCATTTACCTGCCATCCTAGCTACATGAGTTTTCAGTGCTGATCAAAACCAAGGTCAGCCATGGGCTTGAGTGTTTATAACAGAATCATCTAATTTGACTTATACAAGGGTTTATTTCATTATCAGTATGTTGTCTGCTTCTATTTTAAGTGTTTGGATTCAAAGCTTGGATTTCTCCTTTCAGGAATTGAGGGTGAGGAGAGGTTGGGAGAAAGTGATACAAAGAGAGAAAATGAAAGATGTTTTTTATTTTCCCTTCTGATAATAGTTCACTGAGGAAATGTAGACTAATGGAGAAAATATTTATATAAATTAAATTTACTCCATAACTCTCCCATGAAGAAACACTGTTAGCTGAGTTTCTTTTCTAAATATATTAATATAGTTGAGTTTATGCATCTATATAATCCTGCATCCTAGCTTTTGGAAATAATATCACATCTTAATAATTTCCCAAAGTTATGAAAATTCTTTGGGAACACAATTGACATGTATAAAATAATACATAAAATCCATTTACATTTCATTATTACCCTATTTTAGGTGATTCTGAATTATTACGATTATAAATATTCAGTGAGTAATATTTGTTCATAAAAATCATTACTCTTTCAAAAGAATTTCTCATTTCTTTGTGGAATTTCTTTTACCACATATGAAGATTCTTTTATTTACAGGTAGATTAATTTTAGGTTGAGCATAATGGCTCATGCCTGTAATCCTAGCATTCTGGGAGGCCAAGGCAGGTGGGTTGCTTGAAGTCAGGGGTTTGAGACCAGCCTAAGCAAGAGGGAGACCCCCATCTCTACTAAAAGTAGGAAAATACTAGTGTTGTGGCAGGCACCTGTAGTCCTAGCTATTGAGGAAGTTGGGACAAGAGGATCACTTGAACCTAGGAGTTTGAGGTTGATGTGAGCTTGATGCCTTGGCACTCTACCCAGGGAGACAGAGTAAGACTATCTCAAGAAAAAAAAATAGATTAGTTCTAAAGATTCTGTGTAAGGCCCTTTGTTCTGAAGTCCAAAAGAACCAGCAAAGCTAGTACCATCTATTGATGGTAGGCAAAGATGAAGGTCATTTATCTTTATCTAAGTCTTTAAGTTGAAAGTTCATAAGCAGGTAAGCTTATATGCTTAATTCTTAGATACTGGGTCTGCCGCTAACCTATTACATATAACTATCCATTTATCTAATTTTATATCTTATTTTTTATTCAAATACATTGATCCGATTATATATATGTGTATATATATATATATTTATTTATTGCAAACATAGGAAATTATAAGAAAAAAGTTAAAATGATTTAACACTGTCTATACTTAACTTTTTGGCATATTTTTATCTCAGTGTGTGTACCTGGGTCAGTATCATTTTGAGACAGACTGCGTTATGGTCTATTATTTAACTCTCAAGAAGCACCGTTGACAGTGTCTTTTCTGATTCACCCGGGCAAGTTTCACCTTGCTCAGCTTATCAGTGTTGCTGGGAGGGCTTCATTTGTTTCTGTCCACATAGATTTAACATTTCTTGATTTTTGTGTACCTCAAAACTTTCATCACAACCCACCTATTTGTGTGTATTTTAATTTTCTTCCATATAATTAAACTTACACTATTTTCATGGCAGTCATCCTATGATGATCAAGGCTGGGGCTACGCAGTTGATTTGTGAGGATATGTGTTATCTGTAGCATTCTGTGGGCATCTCTGACTCTGTAGCCTTACCCAGTCTCTTGGTCCTGCGGCAGTAGTGATGGCGGGGTATGTGGAGTATAGTCTGTGGTCTGTAGATGCAGCAGAAGTGAAGTCAAACTCCGTATTCTAGTTTACTAACTCTGTGACCTCGGGCAAAATTCAGGCTCCTTGAGCTTTAGTTTCTGGATCTATAAAGCACAAGTGACAACAGTACCTACTTTGCAGAGTTGGGGTGAGGACCAAATGGAGTAATGTATGTGAAAAGCAAAATGTGACAGAGGTATTATATCATTGTTGGCTAATAAGGGAATTTTTAAAGTGGAAAAAATGGCTAGTGGAGCATCTGAAAACAAGTATTAGTACATTCTTATACCACAAAAGCCTAGGAGTCCTTACATTCTTATACCACAAAAGCCCAATCCAACACTCGGTTCCATTTCGGGAAAAATGTTTTTGTGTTATAGTACTTCAGATCAGCGCTGACTTAGCATCTCATGGAAAATTTACTTTTGTAAGTAATGGCAGTAGATTTATGTAGTTATGCATTCACTCATTTATTCATTAAATGAAATATTAGTGAATATCCCATTGTGTCAGATACTGTGCAAAGCTGTAAGGATAAAATGTGAGGTAAGGCAGAGAAATTGATCTCCAGGAGCACAGAGTCTGTGTGGGAATCCAGTGTGCAAACACAATCTTACAACCATGGTACAAACATCTGAAGAAACAAAGATAAGAAATTAGTGATTCTGACCGGTGGCGGTTGTAGATGGGCATGGGAAAGGGTCGTAGAAGATGACCCCCAAAACATGGCACTTGAGAAAGCCTTGTATATGCAAAGAATGAGGAATGCTTCTCCTTGACTAGGAGGTGAACAGACATGAAGTGTAGAGAAGAAAGAGAGAATAGGCCATTCTAGAGCAGGACACCTAAAAGAGGTTTTGTAAGAAATAAGGACATTTAGTCTGAGATTTGTGATGGAGACATTTTTATCTGCCTAGCAACTTGGAGAAATTCTTTTCTCCTGTTTTTGGTTCAAACCATTTCAATTGGGCTGACCTCATCTTCTACTTTAAGTGGCAATAGATTTGTCTTTGATTACTTAAAAATTATACAAAAGAAATTATTAATAAAAATAGCTTGCTGGATTGACAACACATTGCAAAATATAAGGTTCATGAAGAAAATTAAAGGAGTTCTTGGCTTTGACAGAGTTTGGGAAGCACCAACCTATACAATGAGGAATGTGCCTCCAACTCCAATATTTGATTTAGTGTCATATGACTCTATAAATAGATACAATCCTAGCAGCAAAAGTGAGATATTTGATTTGTAGACGAAAGAGCATAAAGTCATATTGACTATAAAAGTTAGGGAAAAATTAGAGCATTTGCTCTCACATAGATCCTTCAGAGAAAATAGGCCAACTCATGGCAACTGAGTGGTTCTCAGAAATTATATATTTATTTTTGATGTTACCTGTTTAAACAATGTGGGTTAGAATAATTCTTTTTGCTGGAATATCTGTGTCCTGGGATCCCAGTATATTTCTTTAGTCTTTGCTTAATATTTGGTACAGCTGGTTGATCATCATTAATGATGTAATATGAAATGGAAGAATATATTTCTAGCAAGTATTCCCCTGGATTCCCATGGAGTAGAGTTGGTTATTCCTAAAAACCTTGGTTCTAATAACTGTGAAATAAGGAAATTACCGAATTGTGGTAGCTCTTTAGTGTTTTAATGCTATCTTAGAAATAAATAATATTGGGTAATATTTTGGTGTAACTTTCTTAGCTTTGCCAGCTTCCCACCTTGCAACAAAGAACGCTGATAGCATTCACACCACCTGGGACTCCTGATGCCTTACAATGCGGAGGAGGTGGGAGCATCTGACTTAGAATGTTTACTTTTCTGCCAATAATGAAACGATCCAATGATATTGTCATTATCACTGCTCTTGCCACCATTATTAATCTGGAGGTTTCTCAAGCATCTGTGAACTAAGTGCAGTGGTTCTTTTTGTGATGTTTTAAACATAGGATTTAGTTCAGAGAAGCCATGCCTAACGCCATCAATTTGAAGTCAAGATAAAAAGATTCTCTAGGCATTTCACCAGCCATTACATATGTTGATGGAAGTGTTTTAGCTGAGAAAGGTTAAAGCTAGAAAAGATCTATAGGTACAAAGAATATTTTGTTAGAGATTTGGGTGGGAGAAAGAAATTCTCTGTGTGTCGAGTCACACTATTTTGCTGATTTCTTTTTAAAAGGAAAAAAAAATAGGCCAGTTTAGCTTGACACGACTGAGATGAAATCAGCTTGATCCAGATGTCTGAAGCAGCAGAAATGATAGCAGCTGGCTAATCTCTAATTATAGAATCTCTATTATTGGTGATGTAAGTGGCTGAATCTGTGGTTTGACTTCTGTGATCCCTGGCTTTGGAAAAAGCTGGGATTTTTAGATAATGTTTTTCCCTCTGCATAATAAACTAAACAAATTTAAATTAACTCTTGGGGCAAATATAATTAAGGCAGTACAGATGGTATTTTTGTTCCCTTTGCTGACCAGAGTATGCCCTAACTGTGACTTTGGATGAGGCTGTTCAATCCTGTTTCCATGGGACTCAGTCCAGAATGTTCAGCTCTGACGTCCTAAGGTATTTGGAGAGGCCAAGTTTAACATCAGCAATTCTGAGTTTTAGGGAAAGTTTATTTCTTTAGTGGTTTGTGTTTAGGGAAGATTTTGGAAAGAATTATTACATTTCAGCTTCACTTTGAACTCTTCATCAATCATCTGCCTTTCTTATTTTTATTCTCTCCATTAATTTTGACTGTTTGCAAAGACTGTTACAGTGAGAAGCAAATCTCAAGAAGTTCAATCTAGGTAGGTTATCAATATCAATGTATTAGTCTGTGAGATCTGCTATATAAAACACATTATATTCAGTTTAAACATAGGCATTTATTTCTCATTGTTCTGGAGGCTGGGAAGTCCAAGATCAAGGTGCTGGTCAATTCTGTTTCTGGTGAAGGCATTCTTCTTGGCTTGCAAGTGGCTAATTTCTTCCATGGAAGAGAGAGTGCTAGCATTTTGGTCTCTTCTCATAGAAGCAATACTCCTATCACGAGGACCCGCCCTTAAGGCTTTTTCCAAATCTGATCATCTACAAAGGCTTCACCTTCAAATACCATCACATTGTTTGGGGGGTTTAATATATAATTTGGGGAGATTGAAGGGGAGGACACAAACATTCAGCCTGTAATAGTCAAGAAATCCTTGGTTAGTTTATACTTACCAGAGTATAACCTTCAACTAGTTACTTTAAGAGAGAAGATAGACCACAGATTTGTCTGGATAAAAGGATCTCACAGAGTCCCACGATGGTCCACTCAACCTTGCATATCGTGTTTGTGCTTGTATCACACCAAATCATAAGTCACATTGGAAACGTTGCTCACAGCATGGTAAAATCTTTAGGTACCAAAGAGTCAATACGTGGTATGTTCTCAGTATAAATTCATAAACCTGGACTCATAAACTAAAAAGGTTTTCACTTTATTTTGGAGTGAAGAGAGTTTAATTATGAGCAAGCCAGGAATTTTATGTAATCAGGATCCTCCAGTCCCTAAATATTTTATCAAGACATTATCTGGCTAGTAGAAAACAAACAACTTCTATTTAATTTTTAAAATAGCCAATTCTTGGATGAATTTAACTCTTCTTTACCTCCCAAACCAATCTATTATTAAGTAATCATCAATCCTAAATTAGAAAAAGTGTCTTTTTCTTGATCGATTAGGAAGCAGAGACTAAGGCAGGGATTAAATTGCTGAAACTTTGGGAGGCATAAACGTGGGGTGGTTAGGGTGTGGAAGAGGGGAGTGAGTCAAAGAAAGATGTGAAGCTACATGATATAATGTGTCTCCATGCTTGTTAGTAAGTCCCAATGAACCACAAAGAGAAATGGCCTGTCATTCAGAAAGAATGCTTATTTAGCACAAAGAACTGTCTACAACGGCTGTGAGGAGGACATGTACCTCAAAGGTCACCCATGGAAGTGGGAAACAAGGGCAGATGTATCTGTCTGCTTCTCTTCTGATCCCTGTTTTCTGTGCGTCAAGCTCTACTCTGCAGGAATTTAACCCTCCACTCTCCCGCGTTGTGCCATTCCCTGCATTACCAGCCCCGCATTACCCATTGTGTAAGGGGTGATTTGGCAGGAGGTACAAGGGGGCCATGGTCCAAGAATTTAACTCACATCTTCCATCCGAGGGACCTCAGTGAAGGCAGCAGCAGTGCTATGGTCTAGAAGGCAGACATTGCCTTAGAAGGCAGGTGGAAGTCAAGCCAATTCAAGTTGGCATATGTGGCTTAGTCACCAAGACAATTCTGTCCAACTGAAGCTTGTAATATGAGAAACTTAGAAAAACCAAAAGAAGAGTATGAAAATGATTATTATGGGGGAAAATAGATATACGAGGTCAGACAATTAAGTTAGTTTGTGAACTTATCCTAGAAAAAGTGCTACATACCTCATTGCTGAATATTGCTATAAGTCATCTTTCAGATACACCCTTTGGGAAGGTATGCACTGATGTCAGTGCCTGGTCCACTCTTTAAAGCAGTTTTGGAACTCTTTTTCTACCAGAACTGTCATTGTTTGAGGTCTGAGAATTAAGTTTGCAAGCCCCTCCTAGGAAAAGTGGTTAACTGGGTAAGACTGGGGAGACAATGAGACCTCTGCTTTCTGATGGTATATCATTTTTACTTAAAGCAGGCCAGTCATTTTTGGCTTGTGATTCAAGATACCACTGTAATTCCTAATAACAATTTCTTTTTTCTTTCTTTCTTTCTTTTTTTTTTTTTTTAAGACAGAGTCTTACTATGTCACCACAGTAGAGTGCTATGGCATCATAGCTCACAGTAACCTCCAACTCTTGGGCTTAAGCGATTCTCTTGCCTCAGCCTCCCGAGTAGCTAGGACTACAGGTACCTACCACCATGTTCTGCTACTTTTTGGTTGCAATTGTCATTGCTGTTTAGCAGGCCCTGCTGGGCTCAAACCCACCAGCTTTGGTGTATGTGGCTGGTGCCCTACTCACTGAGCTATGGGTTGCCAAGCCCTGATAATGATTTCTGCAAATTCTATATTTTATTTTTAAATGTTTGCCATATTGTTTGACATTTTAAATGTCCGATCTACAAATAGCTGCTTTGAAGAGAGAAAGGAAACTACCACAAATAAATGAAAATGAAGATTTCAGAGAGGAAATTGTAGAAAGAGATTTGGAAAGAGCAATTGTTAGAATACGAAGCAAAATGGAATTTGCCTATCCTATGCAGCTTTTGTGGCTACTCTTCTAGAACAAATGGCATTTAGTTCACCATTCTCTCGCTGGGTTCTTTGTGATGATTTTCTCAGCATTCTTATCTTCTTGCCCCTGCTGCTTCCTATCCCACTGCCTTTGTGTGGGCGTAGATGTGTCAATACACAGAACTGAGCCCTAAATGGACTCAACTCTGCCTGGTATAGAGAATAAATCTTCTCAGCTACTTATCATTAGGCCTGAGAGTATACAACAATTGTAATTAGTTTACACTATATAGTATATACACATATGAGTACTAATAATCCTCATTAATATTCCAAGTTGGCTTTTTGTTATTTCAAGGTGAAAGTATGTGAGATTGAGAAGTTTGGTAGCTTTGTGTATAAAATAGTAAACTTGAGAAATAGAAAAAAGTTGGTCATTTGAGTAAAAACATTCCTTTGATTTTTCTGTCCAAATGTGCTATCTAAAGACAGTTTAATCTTAAATCAGTACATTTGCCATCATTGTCTGAGGGAAATCTTTGGTGCCCAAACCTCATTCTCTAGAGACTCTTCTCTCTGTACACAGGTGGTCCAGTGACACTTCTCTGTCCTCAGCTAGTTGGTTTCTAATTGGAACCGGAGTGACAATGTGTGTGGCAGCCATATTTCACAATGAGAACAGAAAAACAGAGAAAGTCAAACTGGGAAGGGAAAGAGGAAAGGAGAGGAGGAAGAGAAGGAAGAGGAGGAGGAGAAGGAGGAGGAGCACGAGGAGGGGAAGGGAAAGGAGAAGTGGAAGAGGAAGGTGCATGGAGAATCCATTGGAAATGGCCAGTGAGTACCAGGCACGTGTGGTTCACACCCTTGTTCCGTTAATCTAGAGCAGAGAATGCAGAGTGGTCACCTATGGGTGAAATCCAGCCCATAGACTTATTTTGTTCATTCTACATAGCTTAAAATTTTTTATTTCAAACTGAGAGGTTTTATATAAAGACATTCACGTTTCGGGGCGGCGCCTGTGGCTCAGTAAGTAGGGCACCAGCCCCATATACTGAGGGTGACGGGTTCAAACCCGGCCCTGGCCAAACTGTAACAAAAAAATAGCCAGGCATTGTGGCAGGTGCCTGTAGTACCAGCTACTTGGGGAACTGAGGCAAGAGAATTACCTAAGCCCAAGAGATGGAGGTTGCTGTGAGCTGTGATGCCACATCACTCTACCGAGGGCAGCAAGATGAAGCCCTGTCTCTTAAAAAAAAAAAAAAAATGAAAAGACATTCACATTTCTAGCTTCTCTTCAAAAAAGCATAAGGTCTGGCAAGGCTTGCCCCACATTCCTATGTGGCAACTGTGGCTGGCCATGAGCATAGGCGTCCCCATTGGACACAGCATAAAATTCTCCCCGTCCATCTCCATCACCACCGCGTCCTGTCATCTCCCTTCCCGCTGGCTTTACTTGTTTACAAAACCCACCTTGTTTTCTTGGCTTTTTAATTAAAGATGCTTACAGAAGGCTCTTCTATAGTCTAATCATCTTTAAATATTTATTCTCTCCAATTTACTTGTCATGTCATAGGTACTTCTGACTAATGGTGATTAATGAATAAAGATTATCTCTGGTAATAGGCCTGCCCCTACCATCTGAGAGGCCTGGGGAAGGAGTAACAAGATTTTAAAGTTAAAAGCAAAATAACAGACTGTTAAGTAAAATCTTTTCTATATTTCTACTATGGCAAATATTGCTTCAGAATAAAAAAATCAAGGATAGCTTCTAAGCTATTGTTTTCATAGAATTAAATCTGGCAAAATGTCAAAGATGATTGGCTCTATTTTTGCACCTGTGCGGTTGTTGTTTGAATGGGCGAGTGATACAAATGGTAAAATGAAGACCTGTGTCGTGTCCAGATTATGTCTATACTTTTCCTATAAATATTTATGTTTCTTGCTTTTATATCAGTCAAAAAGGAGTTTTAAGTAATTTGTGATTTTGTCTTAGTTCTGCTTTTTCTGGTGAATAATTATAGTTTTAGATAAATTTTTTTCATTAATTTAATTTCAGAGAAAACTCATTCCCCTTAACACAACAGAAATTAGGATGGTCAATAAAAATCCTAAGGCAGTATGTTGATTTGGAAGTAATCATGAGTTTTATATATCTCATCAAAGTCATAAATTTATATACATTGCAAGAAGATTGCATATGGTAAAATATGATTGCAGGAAATATTGCAAAATACTTTAATTACATAAATCTGTAACACATATTCTTCAGTTTTTACCATCTCTTAGGCAATTTTAGGTCCATACAGGCATACAAAGAATTGCTATCATGCTTTACATATGATGTCCTAAGAGAGAGGTGCATATGTATGCAGTGCTCAAACCACGCAGGCTGACCTTCAGAAAAGGGGATAGTTTTACATGGTTTAGCTTAATACGTATTTCAGAGTTACATTAATTGTTTCATATTATAAAATAGACCTCAGCGGCCAATACCACACTAATTTATGAGTGCTTCCAGAATAACGGATAGGAAAAAAGAGAGGCAAAATGGATATTCAGCACTCCTGGGAAATACTTCATTATGCAAGTCTAGTGCATTTGGATTCTCAGAGAGGAACGATCCACAAGTTAACTAATTTGTCTTTTCTCTTACCCAAGCTGTTCTGTCATTCAAATTCTCCCAGCTCTCTGGAGCAATGTCTGTGGAAAACCACGTAAACTGTGGGGGGATGTGGACACAGTCACCTTTGTTTTCAAGATTATAAGGCAAGGATGAGGGAGGAGTGTTTCCCTGAGAGGGGGTCAGTGACAGACTCAGCAGCCGGGGGCGCACTCTGCCATTGCCGAGAAGGTGCTGAAAGACAGCATTGCCATGTGTCTGCTGAGGATCCTCCAAAGCCTGGGGCCCCCTTCTGCAAGTCTAAGGGTGGGTGACACTGGTTAGCAAATTCATATTCCTAAACCATGGCTCTGATCCCACTCAACATATTCACCATATTCATGTTCATTCCCTGTATTCGTGTTTCAGAATATAGTGAAACACGGCACTGTGGACCCCGGATCATTAGACCCCGATGCAGTCTGCTGTTCTCACCTACTACACTTGACCTTCAGCAGTCTCCTCAAGGGCAGGGATTACAGTTGAAACCATAATGCCTTCTCCATACCAGGCACTCCATGTACCTTACTCCATCCTGTCTCTAAAGGCTTGTGAGATTTGTGTAGCAGATTGAAATTTAAAAGATGTTAAGAAATTAGACATTAAGTAATTTCTTCAAGGGTCTCATCCAGGTGTCCTTTCAAATGTGGTGCTTTTCCCACCAAGATGGGCCTTTCTCAAAAGCCTGCTCTTTTCCCTCCTGGTCCTCCATTTAAAACCTGCTCAATTTACGTCTGTGGGCTGAATACACTTGTATTTTCACCAGAACCCCAAAGGAGTGGATGTCAAAAGCCAAGCTACATTTTCTTGAAGACAGTTTTTCCCTTCCTAAGAATGGCTTAATTTACTAAAAAGGAGCTAACTTTACCCGGCACGCACCCCACAAAGCCCACATTAAATTCGTGCTTACTGGTTCTCTCTGCTCCTGTTATCATGGCTGAGACTGGCTGTTTGCCTAATAAGGCGATGATTTCTGTTTAGAGCTCTTTGAGATTCTGAATAGTCCTCAGCATTTTTTATGCCAGAGTGTGACAGTGAATTTTTAGCATGAGAGTTATTTCTTTGGCTTCCTTAATAAACCTAAGAACAGACCAACTGAAAATAAAAAAGAAATGGCACGTATATGCGAGTACTGGTTATCAGAAATTTTGCTGAATTACAAAAGGTGTC
Organism: Otolemur garnettii; assembly: GCF_000181295.1. Classification (NCBI taxonomy): domain Eukaryota; kingdom Metazoa; phylum Chordata; class Mammalia; order Primates; family Galagidae; genus Otolemur; species Otolemur garnettii. The sequence goes on from NW_003852403.1 coordinate 25,349,415, forward strand.
TATGAAATGTATGCCATTAGCAATTTTAAAAAGCAGCAATTTAAAATACACTAGCCAATAACAATAACAAGAAATGTGAGTGAGGGTTAGTTGGGACCGAGAACCTAAACTTCGTGTGTATAATAACACGACTTTACTATTCCGCTACTTCACAAGTATAACTTCACTTTTACTCTGCTCTCGTCAATACTATTTCATCATTCTAAGGTATTCTTGTTGTAAATAAATATATTGTCTGCTTCAGGAACTTCCCATGGATTTAAATAAACACTAAACTGTTAAACTCTTCATCAGATAGCACCAAGCCACTGTTTATGCTCCAAGACTCTTTGAATCCTTTACCTTAAAATCCTCACCTTGTACCTAGAGATCATAAATTATTTTTATCACAGTCCTTACTTAATCCAAATAATGCTGTTCTTCCATTGAGTGATCCACCTTAAAGCAAACCCCGGAAACTCATATACTGTATATAACCCAACTTTGCCATTCTTAATTTAAGAGAGTGTTAAATCTCTGCCAAGATAATGTCCAGCTCTCCCTTTACCAGACAGGAATAAACTCAGTTTTGTTTCATCAATAGGTTTTTTTGATGACATTTTGGGTCACCCAGCATTTGGCAAAAGAAGAATGGCTAAATGCTGATAATTGTTGAAGCTAGGCGCTAGGCATATATGGGAGGTGATCATTCTAGTTTTTCCAACATACACTTTGGTGTATGTTGGAAACATTTTTTTAAAAAAGCTAAAAATCCTGTGTTAAAACCTAGCTGGGCTGGAGGCCAGGGAAAGGCTCTGCTGAGTGAGTGATGAGAGCTCAAGACAATGTGATAAGTGGACTAGAAAATGCAGCCCTGGCATCAGCTTCCCGTGGCCCATGATGTGGTTGTCCTCAATTGAAAGATTGTGAACATGAAATTCCCATCCTGATTCTTAACAACATACAGCACAACAGGGTCTCCTCACCCACTCATGGATGGTATGAGGCAGACCCCAACACCCATCACATGTGCACAGAGCCCATCAGTGGGCCAAAGTCATTGCCAGGTCTAGAGAGTGTGAAGTGAATCCTTTCCCACTGAGTCATTTCTCATGACAGTAGAAAGAAGGTGCATAGCAAACAGGTAAGATAAGGGCTCTTTGCTGTAGGAAACACCATAGGAGTCGGGCACTTTGGAGAATCCTAGGGCCTGACTGGAAATCCAGATAGCCCCATTATCTCTTAATAACCACACATACTTTGCCTCTTATTCTTTGATTCCTCTCAATATCAGTTTTTTTTCTTCTGACCCTGGTGGCCTCCAAAATCTTCCCTTCCTTCACTTCTACTCTCAGACCTTCAATGCCTATAGTGGAGGAGGCTGTATCTTAGTCCCGTTAGCTGCTCAAATAGAAACAGATTGATGCGTGGAGAGTCATACATGCCTAAGGTGGCCTGTAGAAGCCAATTTACCCATAATATTGCAGAAACTCAAGTCACTCGGTGGGAAACTGAGGCAAACAGTACTGAAATAGTCTTGTTCTATTTCCAAAAATAGAATACATTTTTGATTAGGTTATTGAATCTTCTTAGACCCCTAAACTAACATTCTATTTAATGAGCCAATCAATGTTGAATAGTATTGTGAGACCATTGATTCAAATTCATCATCATTGGCCAGATCTCTATCACATTCATTAGGACGTTTATTGTATAGATGTCATCATTACCTATATACCTATACTGAGTTTAACTTCAAAGCCTTCTCCCACTAGTTTTTCTGTTCTCTTATTTCCTTCTTTCTCTCCCTTCCTTCTTTATCTGAATGGTCCATGTGACTTTATTTTTACATTTCCCAAGAATTACAGAACTATGGAATTTTGAAGCTGGTCAAGCCATTAAAGATAATTCAGTTTAGCTGCCTCACCCTGAGAGGTCAAGTGTGCTACGGAGGCGATTTCTAGGCCCCAGAACTCCCCATCTTGCATATTTTTCCTTATATTATGCTACTTTCTGGGCTTGTAACATTTCAGCATTTTACTTATGAGGTGAAATGTCTCTCTGGCAGGAGATGCACATGTGAAAATGTATTGCTACATTTCCTTATCTGTTGATTCTGGACATCCTGTTTTTACCACTTAGATTGACCATTTCTGATCAATTTTGTGGCAGTTATTCATGTCCTACTAGTTCTAGGACCTGATATTTACTATTCAGTTGAAAGTCACAGTGTTACATGTGGATTTTTAATGATTTCTTGAGGATCATTAAATAGAAGTTGGTTGGTTGCTCTGCAAAGTCAAGCCCAATTACAACAGGCCCAGCAGTGATCTGAGTTGAATCCTGCGCTGAGGGATTGATGCCAAATATAGAAAGGCAGCTGCCCTGACTGCTCTAGGGCCCGGGGGAACATGGCTTTCTCCGGGCGTGGGTAAACTGCCTACAAGTGACGAGCAGCTCACAAGGTCCACAGGAGACAGAGCCAACACATTGTCTCAAGGAGGTATTAAGGGCAACTTTCATTTTGTACTGATATACACTTAGTCATTAGAAATAGTTGGGGAGTGAGGTACTGTGCTCTTAGAAGTATGACTACATCTACTGTTTTCAGTATTAGGAAACAATATTCCTGCTCTAACCTTAGCAAAGTGTGACTGAGTTATTTTTCCAGCATGATTGGTAGATGATAGATGTTTTACTGTCTCGTTCGTCCATATCTCTAAGTCTGCTTGGGAAAGAGGTCAGGGAAGGAGAAAGACAGAAAAGAAAAGGGCAAGGCAGAAGAGAGAAGGGAGAACAGCACTGTAAGGTTTTTCTCTTTTGCTACCAAGCAAAACAAACTTTAAAATTGCTTCACATTTGAGTTGTATGCAGCTTTTATCCAGCTTGCTGACACTGGCTTCATTGGCAATATGCTTTAAGCTCTGAGTTCTTAATTTTTTTTTTTTTTTCCTTCTCCAAGTCATACAAGATGGATGAGGGCTGGGGCGTGGAACGTTCTCCTCAGTGTGCCAGAATTATGAGCAGTTCCCAGTGGAAGAGCTGCAGCCACTCCACCCTATAATACCCACGGAAGAATAGTCGGGAATGCATATGAGGAAGAGGGGTGCTACTGTAGGGGAAAATGGGGATCTGCTCCAATTTATTATTTAGAAATGGAATAATTCACAAGCGCCAATATTTGATGAATGAATTGTAAATTGCAGTACTCCTTACAGCATGTCAGGGTGTAGAAACAACACTGTTAAGGACTATTGCTTGAATTAACGAAATTTTTGATCCTTGGGAATACCAGAGATTCTGCCTCTCCTCTTCACAGCTGGTTTTTCCATCCGCTTATCCATTTGTACCTATGTGCATATTAAGGTATACAGTACACAGTCATGTGCAGAACAGTGTTTCAGTCAAGGATGGACCGTATATCCAACAGTTGTTCCATAAGATTATAATGGAGCTAAGGGCATTAGGGTGGCGCCTGTGTCTCAAGGAGTAGGGTGCCGGCCCCATATATCAGAGGTGGTGGGTTCAATACCCGGCCCCGGCCAAAAACTGCTGGGGGAAAAAAAAAAAGATTATAATGGAGGTGAAAATTTTCTATCACCTAGTGATGTAGAGCAACACATCCCTCACCTGTTTGTGGTGATGCTGGTATAAATGAGGCTAATGTGCTGCAGGTTGTATAAAAGTATAGCACATACAATTATGTACCATACATAATAACTTGATGATGAAGATAAATGACTATGCTACTGATTTATGTACTTACCATACTTGTCATTATTTTAAAGTGTTCTCTTCTTATAAAACAAAACAAAACTGCAAAACAGCCTTGGGCAAGTCCTTCAGGAGGTATTCCAGAAGGTATTGTTATCATAAGAGACAAAGACAGTATTGTTATGGTAGGAAATGCCCTCCTCTCCTTCTCCTTCCCTGAGCTCTTTCCCAAGAGAGCTCACAGATGTGGACTAACAAGCTCCACAAATCATGTTTGAACAATAACTCCAAGTTTTACTTAGCTAAGGTTAGGTCAGGTGCACGTTTTTGCCCCGAAGACCTTCCAATGGGATAAGACAGGGAGAGGGAAGACAGTGATATTGAGGATCCTGACCTTGTGTAGGCCGAGGCTATTCTGGGCATTTATGTCTTAGTTTTTCACCAAAATGGATAAAAAAAAACTTTTAGAAGTTTAATAATAAAAAGCTTAAAGAATAAGAATATAAAATAAAATATTTGTGTACAACTCTACAATGTGTTTGTTTTAAGCTAAGTGCTAGTCCAAAAGAGTCCAAAGTTAAAAACTGTAAAAAGTAAAGAAAGTTGCAGTAAGTTAAAGTTAATTTATTATTAAAGAAAGAAAACATGTTTAATAAGTTTAGCATGGTCTAAGTGTGCAGTGTTTATAAAGTGATCTAATGTTCTAGGCCTTCACACCCACTTACCACTCACTCACTGACTCACCCAGGGCAACTTCTAGTTCTGTAAGCTCTAGTCACGGTAAGTTCCCTGTACAGGTATACCACTTTTTTTTTTTTAAATCTTTAATACCATAATTTTACAGTATTTTTTCTATGTTTAGATGTGTAAAAACTTACCATTGTGTCACAATTGCCTCCAGATTTCAGCACAGTAATGTGCTGTGCAGGGGATATCCTGGAAGCAACGGTCCATACCACATAGCGTAGGTGTGGAGCAGGCTATGGTTTATACGAGCTGATCTAGGTTATATGAGCATACTCTGTGATGTTCATACAACAATAAAATAACCTAATGATATATTTCTTAGAACACATCCCTATTGTTAATTGACATATGTCTGTATACATTGGCAACCCAAAAGTATAAATTAATGGCCCACTGAAATAAGTATATAATAACGATAATTATTCTTAGATTCATCTTTGTCAATGATTGTGGCATATTAAACATAGCAACAAATTCTTTGACACTCTTCTTATCAGAAAGTGCGGTCTATTATCTGCCCTTGGATCTGGGCTGACTTCCATCTACTTTGACCAATGGAGCAGCAGAGGTGACATGATGCCAGTTTTAGGCCATGTCCCTAAGTAGACTGGCAGCTTCTGTCTTAGTCTGTTGGACATCAGTGACTACATCAGATTATGAAATGCTGTTAGAAGTTCAAAGCACATGAGAGGCCCTGAGGAAAGAGATGCCATGTGGAGAGAGAAGCCAGCAAGCATTGAGTTACTTGCTAAGTGAGTGAGGAAGCCATCTTGGAAGATGGTCTTCCGGTTCCAGCTGCCCCAACTCACCCTACATGGGTCGGAGAGGAATTGCCCAGCCAAACTCTCCCAGAATTCCAGACCCTCAAATCCATGAGCAATTAAGCCAATAGCTATTAAAACAATAGATAGCCAGAATAACATCCCTGGTTGGGAATTTTAAAGAGAGCAAGACAAAGCCATGTATGTAAGGAGATTACCAGTAAAAACACAGGCAGAGTTACCTGGTCCAGAGCTCAGACAGCATGTGTAAAGAATGAGGTTGCTATCAAGATTTAAAAACAGAGGAAAAGTCAAATGGAACCATGGAAGGAGGAAAAAAACCAAAAAACTTCTCTTTGAAGGTGTAGGAGGAATCTGGGGGAGAAAATACACTTTCTCCTTCATAGACCAGGGGAGGTTTTGCTGAGTGAAGCCCAGCGTGTTGTACCCAAGGAAGTGTGAAACCATCACTCTTCAACCAGATGACTCATTCAATTGCTATCTATGCTTAACTGTGGCTTCTTTTTGGCCACTTTGCTGGGAGGAAGAGGGTGCTGAAGAGGAAAGAATGCCACTCTCACCTTCCAAGGACCAGTGCCTTCATGGTGCCACCTACAACCCTGGGGCCCCCAATTTGCTATCTCTTACTTTACAGCACCTCAAATATTAGGTCTAAACTCTTTTATATCATTTATTCCCACCTACAACCCCTACATTTGAAAAGTATTCTAATTCTAATATATTAAATAATTATTGACACACTTTCTTGATATCTATAAACAAGAAAACATTACAAATTGAATGAAAGTATATTTCTTAGCTCGGCTCCTGTGGCTCAAGTGGCTAAGGTGCCAGCCACATACACCTAAGGTGGCGGGTTTGAATCCAGCCCGGGCC
>NW_003852403.1:25355677-25584802 GCF_000181295.1 Otolemur garnettii
GGGGGACAGCTTGAGGCTCTGTCTCAAAAAAAAAAAAAAAGAAAGAAAGTATATTTCTTCTTCTTCTTCTTCTTTTTTGGCTGGGGCTGGGTTTGAACCCACCATCCCCAGCATATGGGGCTGGCGCCCTACTCCTCTGAGCCACAGGCACTGCCTGAAAGTGTATTTCTTATATGCTACAACTTTTTGGAAGGACAGCTTGGGAGGGTTAGCCAATGTGTACAATTGCCAAAATGTATATTCTAAAAGACTTGAAAAGTTGGATTTAATAGTATTAAATATCAGATCACACAACACAGAATTTCAGAAGAATATATGCAAAGTTGCTTGGGTTCCACAGACCAATTGCTTTCCCTCTGGATGGCACAAATGTGGTTCTGAAGGATCAACTGACTTCAATAATCTGAGTTGGTGGTATGATGTCACCACCCAAACCATTCGAAATGATCTTGGGCCACATGCAAGAGTATAATGTTAAGCAGAAGGAAGAAGCAGGAATCCCACTTCACTCGTCACTGAACAGACCATCCCTGGAGTAACAGGCCCCGCGCAGGGCTGAACTTCAGGAGAACACTCCCACACTTTATCCAGTGCTACCCAGGATGCTGAAGGGATTCAAAGTCATGTCAGATGAGCATCTCCCAAGGGAAGTGGGAATATTTGGTTGGGACATGACAAGATGGAATAGATTAATTCTGAGAGGGCATGAAAGCCACAGATACCTAGAGGCAGGGGAGGGTTCAAGTAAAAGTTTTGTGTCCCCCCGCCTCTGCAGGATCTGGAGGATCCAATCAGGAGTTATGTAAAGTATAAATCTTTGGCTTCTGACGACTGCAAGTGGCAGTTAGAGATTATCCTAGAATTTTAGGTATTAAAAAAAGAATTAGACCAGATAATTCCTGAGGTTCCTATAGATCACATCAATAGCAAGGACGTATTTTGTTGTCTTAAAATTAATTCACATTTAGATTTTAGTGATGAAATGTAATTTTTCCCAAGGGAAAAAAAGTTCTTTTAATGGAGTACTTAAAGTTGGTAATTCCACTAACATGCCTACAATCCGCTCCCATATCAAATATTGCTGTGCAGTCCATCCCAGTGCCCTTTCTGGCTGAACTGGGACCATACCTCCGAAAAAAATAATGTTCTGGGCACCCAGTATCATCAGTCAGGTTGGCATAGCAGCATGAAATCTGTTATCTCATTAAAGCAAAGGAAGAGATTTTTAACACAGGAGAGCCTTCTTACCCGAAGATAACTTGTCTCAGAAAAACCTCAGTTAAAATGAATCACTTAAACAGGAGCTAACATTTCATAGTAAATGGGAAAAAATAGGAAAAAAAAAAGTGCAGTGGTTCATGCCTGTAACCTTAGCCCTCTGAGAGGCCAAAGCAGAGGATGACCTGAGCTCAGGATTTCAAGACCAGCCTGAGCAAGAGCAAGACCCCAACTCTAAAACTAGCTGGGGCATTGTGGTGGGCACCTGTAGTCCCAACTACTGGGGAGGCCGAAGCAAGAGGATCACTTGAGTGCAAGAGTTAGACGTTGCTGTGAACTGTGACACATGGCACTCTACCGAGGGCAAAAAGTGAGACTCTAGCCTCAAAAAAAGGGGGGGGGATGAATGAGCCATTGTCTTGAAAAAAATGAAACTAAATATTCACTTATTAATTTTATTCCACAGATACTTATTGGGTACCTACCAGGGGATACCATAGTGAGTAAGACCCCAAAATCTTCATTCTCAAGAAGTTTACATTATAGTAGAGGCAATTATAAGACACATAAATATTGAATGTAAAATAGTGACAGATCCTATGAAGAAAATCAAGCACAATAGAAGGATTAATTTAGGGAGGGGGTCTTGGAGGTGGTGTTCCAAGCAAAGCGACTGGAGAGGGCAAAGATCCTGGGGCAGGATCAGGTTTATCCACTATAATGACAGCGGGGAGGCCAGTTTAGCTATCTCCAGGGCCAGAGCACAAAGGAACTGATAGGCCATAGTAAGAATGTCAAGTCAAAAAGAAATTACAAAAATATTTTTATTTTATATTCTGGATATAATTAAAATGGTTAGATAATTCTTAGAAATGATAAAGACTATATTTTCTCATTCGAGAGGTTATATGTAATTTTTGTAAAAAAATTTTAATAGCTAAAAATGATAACCTTTACTTCCCATTCAACACTCTGTATTCCAAAAGGTAACATTTACAAAATTAATTAAGAGATTTATCAATTTTTCGAAGGGCCACTCTTAATCCTTTGATAGCTGCTTCATTCCCTTTGGAACTGACATGTCTCCATCCTTGCCAATGTTTTATTCTTTATCTGCCAAAGCCTCACTCATCACCAGTTCTGAAGGTGATATAAGCTGTTCTACAACGTCACTTCCACTGACTTCATGAAATCCTGACTCTTCTGCAAAAATTGAGATTTTACTTAGCAATTAATTTACATTGCATCTTAGTTTTATATTTGGATAAATCAGAAAGAGACTGCCAGACAAAGCTAGACTTGATGCACAGGAGCATTAATTGGGGAGGGATGTTTGAATGGAGATGAATATTATATTTTTTGATATCATGACTTTGCTTCCCTGGGTACCTTGGAAATCTTCAGGAGCTCAGATGTTAACTGCTCAGGTAACGAGAACTCTCTTTTTATGGTGTCATTTCTTGGAGTTGGGGGAATAAAACACTAAAGGAGAGGGAATCGGGGAGAGTGTTTTTTTCTTTTTCTTTTTGATGGAAAATTATCTTGTTGGGCAAGAGTCCAATCACAAGGAAGCCTGGTCATTCCCAAGGATACTGACAGGAAGCTACGAGTCACTGTGTCCAGGTCAGCAGAGCAGGCTTCTGTTGACTTCCTGGCATTGTAAAGACTCTGGCTTCTTGCCCCAGTGTCTTGCAGAAAGTGATTTCTCAGAATTGTCTGTTCCTCCAGGGATGTGCAAGTATTTTAAATTGAAGAGTTGAAAAGTGAACACAAAGCCATTCGGCATGAAGGCAATTTCATCTAGATAGCCCATCTACAGTTAATAAAGTTTTAAATTTTAATGCTCTTTAAAAAAATAAATAAACATCATAGGATGTGTCATCATAGGAAGTAGAAAGAAAATAATTATCTGTAAGCCTACTACCCAAGCAGAGCCCTGTTGTTCATCCTATATCAAACTTTGTTTGTATATTCTTATTTGTTATAATAAAAACAATGAAAATGATGATAATAGCTAGAATTTATTTACTCATTTTTTTTGTTTGTTTTGGTTTGTTTGCCAGGCATGTCGTTTAGTCTTCCTATGAAGACAGGTCATTATTGTGTCCATTATATAGATGCAAAAATTGAGACATTGACTTTGTTAGGTAGAGAGCTAGAAACCGGGTTCTCTAGGGAAAAAAGACAAGGGCAGGGCCTCCAAGTGCCTATCTCACCTTAATTCTGTCTTGACTGGTTGCTCACACCTGAGGAGGAGGGCACACCCTGCCAATCTACCAATCAGTACTTAGTGTGTCAAGTATAAAAAGATGGAGAGGACTCTCTAGCTCACAGGCCAGCGTCATAGGTACAAAAGAGTCTTGAAGGTGAACTAGAACAACCTTAAGGCTAATTATCACATCAGTAGCTTAAATCTACATTGTGGTCCCTCCAATGGGCTTTCAGGGAGACTCATGGGAGGTCTGCATGTACAGTATAACTGTGGTTCGAAGGTGACTGCTGAACCACAAGGTAGGCCCAATCACTAGGTAGGCAGCACAAACCAACTCCTTTCTTGTGTCAAAGGAGGCCAGCTGGTTGTCTATGGTGAATGTATCTTGCTCTGCTAGCCTATACCTTGCTCTTACTCTGTAAACCTATCTTTTTCTTTCTCAATAAACTTTAACACTTACCTTACTTTGGGGGGTGCCTGAATATTCTTTGGCCAAGAGCACCCCAAGAACCAAAGATGCAGAGAGTTGCCTGGGACCTGACATGTTGACCTATACTAAATCTAGAAATTTCTTTCTTGACCACTACACTATTACTTTATATTTTACATATAGCCAAGTCAATACACTAGGATTTTAAATTTTCCAATTGTAATAGAGAAACGATTAGTGATAATCTACAAATCAGATATTGGAACAACACTGATAGAAAAAGTAAAACAACTGTTAACATGTAAGCAAATTAATCATATTTAAATCTAGCGTCTGCATTTCCCCCCTTTACTTACATAAAATAAGGTTGTATGCATAACATATATGGTATATATTATATATTCATACTTAGGTATATTTATACGAAAAACTTTATGATGACAGGGACTGTGTCTGTCTTGCTCATAACAGCGGGACAGTGATATGTGTGTAGAATCATTTATTTATTCATTCATTCAATAAATAACTATATAGTTAATCCCCTTTGCATTTTTTTCCTGACATACTCTGGAGCTCTTTTCTCAAAATTACTAGTTACACATGATGTTAACTGATGATATATTAAACACAAAATTATGGTGATATTCAGTGAGTTCGAGGAACACTGGTTAAAAGCAGATGAATTACTTTGCTGCCTCTTGTGTGCTGAACAATATACCTCCTATCTAAAACTTATTTTTGCCCATGCCGCTTTTTAAAATTTTTCCTGGACTATCTGAAGACTAGAATTTCGCTGCCACATGGAAAACACTGGTCTAGAATTTACTTCTTCAGAAATTCCAATATTAATTTTTCCACTTCTCTCTTTCTACCATCCATCCTTCAATTGCCTTCAAGTTGAATGTCTCCAAAATAGCGGTATGTCATATGATATTCATCAGTAATGTCCTATTCCAAGTTTCCATAGTACAAAACACTTTAAAAAGCCACTGATAAAGACAATTTCTAAGCCTGATTTTAGATGAAAACAAATGTTGTAAGAATTAATTGGGAAGTAAAAATTAAAATGGTTGATTTTCTTTTACACTATCAAATAACAGATTTCCCTCTGGAGATGTTCTTGGTGTTTAACCATAATCCTCTGCCAACCAATTGTTTGCCTTGTATGTGAGTACTACTTAAAACTTAAGTTTCATCCTTACTATTCATGAGTTGCTGAGAAGTATTTCTTTTCTTTGGACATTATTGAACACTGCATTTATTGAGGACGTTCGTTATTTGATTTTCAAAGAGTTCACTTTATTTCATATACTTGTCTGACTCCTATTTCAAAGTTAAAAGCTTATACTTTTCCATTCCAAATGAATCACTGGGAACATTTGTATGAGAAAAGTATGACTGTTCTTGACTCTGGAAAATTTGGAATCAGTACTATATAGTCAGTGAGCATAGGAGTTTTGCTAACTTGTAAATCTATGAATCCAAGAAGGTTAAATACAGGGTTAAATCTATGAATCCAAGAAGGTTAAATCCAAGAAGGTCTTACATTTATCAGACATAGTAAACCAAGAACTGATCTCAATCTGAGATGGTTAAATAATGAATACAGTGAATCACCCGTGTCTGTCACATCTGACTCTAACTCATACCACAGATAGTAGGTGACATGGGAGCATATATGTACTATATGGTCAAATATTCAAGGTATTAATATTTCTGAACTTATTTTAGTCTGTAGGTTCAAGTCTGAGACCGTATTAGGTTTTTCATTTGGCTGATTTTTAAAAAAGTTGGAGAGAGAAAAGTGAAATTTCAAAGAACGTTAATGAAAGCTATTTTTTTCTATGAAAACTCAATTTTCATTTTTAAATTATAACTCAGTTTTGATTGTTCCAAGTTAAAAACATAACTCTCATACAAATAGAGGCAGGCATCAGAGATCTATTCACTTATTAATAAGGAAAACTAAGATGGTGAAACTAGTTCTAAGAACATTTTGAGGCTAGTCGTTTAGGAAAAATGCTACTTTGGTTAGATGCAAAAACTGGTTAACTTCCTGCAATGTTCCTTTGGACAGGTTGAACAAAATGTGCAAGTTAACATGTAACTTCACTTTGGCTGGAATGTGATCACTAGTGAGTAGCAAAGTCAAACTCAAGTACATTTTCCTGGAGAATTAATTAGCTCTTGGGTGGACCTGTTAACCAGTGTGTCTCAGTGTGACACCCAAAGGTATGCTCTTCCTCCTTATTTCCAGGTTTTAGTGTTTTTTTCTAATTATCCAAAAATAAAAAAAAATTTGAGTGTTTTTGTCATAAGTTAACTCATTGGCTTATATAGTTTGGACTACAATCCCAGCTGCTTCTGGGAGTGGAAAGATTAAAAAGAGGGATGTGGATCTTATTTCAAAATTCAAATAAACATCTTTCATAGATGTCTGTTCATTCCATATCCAGGTCAACATGGCAGGAGAAATGAACAATGGAAAGAAGGCAGGACCAGTATCCCCAGTGGGAGCTGACGGTCTTTCCTTGTCCCAATTGGGCTTCCTTTATTCAAAGGATAGCTTTTCTGGATTCGGCCTCTCGGTCCTTCGCCTAGGGGCTAAGGATCCCAGCTCTGGCGGGCTGCTCCAGGCTCGGCAAGGCCCTCCCTTTGCACAGTGTCCTAATCAGCTAACGCCTGGAGTAAATTCTCCACTCGCCCTGCGTGGGCTCATTCACAGCTCTGTAGTCCGGGGCTGGGCGCTTCCTCTTCGGGACTGAAATAACAGATCGCAGACAGATCGGGTGTGATGCAGCCAGCCCTCCTTCGGTGGCTCTTCTTCCTAGGCAATGAAAAAAAAAATCACACAATAAAAATAAAATACACCAGTCATGTCCCCCTCCCCTTTCTCTTTCCCTCCTGGCTTTTTCTGAAGGGTGGATGAACCTCTCCCAGCCTTCCTCCCTGGGGGGATGGGCTCAGCAGGGTGGGGGGATAGCACGGAGAAATTGGTAGGAGACGTCTGGAAGAAAGCGAGTCTCCCGGGTATTTCAGCACTTCGGCAGAAAGGGTGGGGGCATTCCTCCCGCCGGCTCTGGGGGTGCCTGGCACAAGCAGCCCGGGCTTAATTGCGGCTGGCAAGGTTGGGGTGGCGCGGTAACTCTCCAGCTGCTCGGTGCTGCATCCCGGTCCCGGCCCGCGCCGCCTCGCCGCCGCGCCCCGCCCCACTGTGTCCCCGCAGCCTCGTGGGCTGCCGGGCTTTGTGGTTCGCCTGTGCGGCTGGGCCCCTGCTGGGGGTGTCGTTACGAGCATGTGCAGACAGCAGCCCAAGGTAGAGCGAGCGTGCCGGGCGAGCCCTGAGACTTGCTTTGCAATGCCATGTTTGTGTATGCGCTCTAACTCCCGGAGAGCAACCAGGGAGACGGCTCCCGGGCCGGACTTGGCTGATGTTTTCTTGTTTCTGTTTCAGCCTTCAGGATAATTCCTTCAACAGCACCGCTGTAACAGAGTAAGTGATTGTCCCTGTTAAAATTAGACTGCATGCCTTTCTCTGGAAGCAACTATCGCGAAGGTATCCTCCGCCGGCCCCAGCCGCTGTTCACGTTAGACGCATTGTCTCCTGTAATCTGGGGCTGTGAAGACCTCGGCCGAGACGTGCTGAGGGTTGGGGCCCCAAATCTTTACAGGTTGAAATTAGCATCTTGGCGGATGCAGGAGAGATGAAAACTAGCTGATTCCGTGCGCGAGCCTGATGCACTGCTATGTGTTGTGGGAGCTCAGAATGTTAAAAAATCTATTTGACATATCAGAAAGGAAGCTTTGTTGTATTTTGCCAACATTGGCGTCAGTTTTCATGGAGTGCACGCCATGTACATTTACAGCGATGGGAAATGGCTGTGAAATGACTTGAGTTGAATTCCAGCATGTGATAAACAGGCTAAACTTATCTTTGCCCTCTCTTGTCTACAGATTTTTAAGACACACAAACTTTTCTTGCATGCCTTTTGTCATTTTTATCCTCTGGCTTGAAAAATCTCCCTATAGGAGGAATGAGTCACCTGGTCTTACAGTTAAAGCTGTTGATTAGGGCAACTAACACCATTTGGAGTGTTAGGTCAGCAGACACAGTAGTTTTTTTTCACTAGATATTTATAATTCATTTCTTCCTTAATATCTTGTTCTAATATGTCTTATACTATACATATATGTTAAAATTAATAGGAAATATATTTTTCTAATACTATATGTAATTTACATATAATATGCTTCCTCTAGTGTATTTTGTCTAGGTTAATTCATGGTGTTTACTCCCGGGACCTTTTGTAGAAGTCACTCTCAACAGCTTTTCAGGAAAAAGTCATGTGTAAAGTTGTAGACTCAACTATGTCTCAAAAATATGTTTCAAGTTTGATGTAGAAAACCCCATTAACTTGGAAGCTGTTTGCTAGAGTTTCCTAAAAAGCAAATAAATGTAGAAGTAGATATCTTTTGGGTTTCAGGTCCCACCACTGTCCCAGTGACATGGTGAGGGAGGGGTAAGATTCCACAGTACTTCCCAGGCCCTCTGGTTTCCCATATTCTTTTGTTTCTCTGTTTGGATATGCTGTTATCTTAGTGTCCACTTCAAAGCCACTTAAAAAAAAAACAAACAAACAGGATTGACTTTAGAAAATGTAATATAAAATACTCATTTGGACCTGCATCTTTTTTATGATTGCTTGGTAAGTTGTGCTGCAAAATTGCCTTTCTATAAGCCTCAGAGAAAGGGAGAGAGGTGTGCCAAATTGTGCATCTGCAGGCCGGAGATAAGGCTGGACTTCCTGGTCAAGGTGCACAGGTACTGTTCTCCTCCCGTACTGTGCTTCCAAGCACCAAGTGTTTTCTGGCTCTGATTCTCCAGAGTTAGTCACAGAATAGAAGGTTCAAAATGGAGGCACTTAGTTCCAGATTTCACATGGACATTTTTTATCTAAAAGGTTTTATGGTTAAATGCTGGGGAGAGTCTGGTGCCTTGTTTTTGGACACTCCCCAAGGAGTTCTGATTGCATAAGATCATGTTGTTACTTTCAGAGACATGACAGTGATTTATTTTAAAAGGCAGTGAGTGATAATTGGGATGCCATCTGGCTAATATAAAAATCTAAGGAGCATATGGAAAACACACCAAAAGCTTAATAGGTGTGATATAGCATGGACTGGGATCCTTTAAAACTAGTTGTTGTCCTATATAACCTTTGCCCCGCCCTTCAGTTGTATGAACCATGTTCCTTGGTTCTCTGGACATGACCCCATACACAGAAAGACCAGGGTGTATGATCCTGAGATACAGACAGAGCAGGTTTGGGGGTGATTTTGGCCTACAACGAAGGACTTTCTTCTTTTACGTGTTTTGGATATAAGACAAGTTCCTTTCTCTTAGTGCTTGAAATTCCACCTAGAGATGATTTCTTTTGGATAAAAGCTTTTGACAGTGAGCCTTGTTACAATAGAAATTAAAAAGTTTGTGCTGCAGGAGGTAGATTCAAGTTGTCATTAGTACTTTAATGTGAATTATTTTTTCTACTCTGTTTTCTAAGTTGCCAAATTCTTCTTGGCCAGCTGGGGATCTCATAAGGGTCAAAGGGAAAATAAATTGGGAGATACTCAAGGACAGGTTTTATTTTCTTCGTGGTTTTTCTTAGGCTTGGTGCTATATATGAAACTTTCAACCAATTAAATTTCTTTTTCAACCTCAATTTTTTCAACATCAGAATGGCGTTGGCCTTTCCTCTCTATCTGTGGTGCCTTTTAATCTATTCTTTTTCTTTCTTTCTTTTTTTTTTTTTTTTAAGACAGAGTCTCACTTTATTGTACTCTATAGAGTACTGTAGCATCACAGCTCACAGCAACCTCCAACTCCTGGACTTAGGTGATTCTCTTGCCTCAGCCTCCCGAGTAGCTGGGACTGGCGCCCACCACAAACACCCAGCTATTTTTTGTTCCAGGTTGGCCAGGGTCAGGTTTGGACCCACCACCCTTGGTATATGGGGCCGGTGCCCTACCCACTGAGCCACAGATGCCACTCAAATCTATTATTTTTCCATGGTCATTACCTATATTGCCCACGCTAACTTGCTATTGAAATGAACCCTGGCCTGCAATAATTATGATTAATTATCATTTTAAGTGGTGGTTCTCAAAAGATCATCAGTATCACATGGGGAAGGGGAGTGGCGCTTGTGAAAAATACAGTCTCCCTGGATTTATCTCAACGTGGGAAAGGGGAAAAGGTGATTGTGTTGAAGTTAGTCCACTGATGATCTGGGATTTGGAAACTTTTAGGTCGCTGTTAAACGTTTGAGAAGCATAGTGTTGATGTGGGTGGGCAATTTGGTTTAAAAATTAGGGGAATTGATGTAGAGGCTGTGGAGTCAGGGTGGGCCTGGGCTCTGCTATTTTCATCAGGTAATCCAGGTAGTGCTAGTATAAGTAGTTCTGGGCCATACTTGGAGAGCTCCCACCCGAGGCTCTACCTCTGCAGTTTTGCCTTTAGGGAACTTGGTAGTACAGGGTGAATGGAAATACCTTTTAGCACAACTACATGTTATCTAAACGCCAGTTTGAGCCCTCTCTTCTTATTTAGTTGGAAAAGAGAACTTCTCCTGGGCACTTCTTTCACTGCGATGATTCTAAGGATATAGATGGAGGGGTTATTTAGTTCCTGCCCTTCTGTAGTGGAGCAGAAACAATCCAGACTTGGCTTTAGGCCTTGGAACCCTGGGAAGTAACCTAGCCTCTAAGACCAATGAAGGTAGCTCCTGCCTCCCAGCAACTTCATTGTCAGCCTCATATGAGATGGTGTGAAAGAGCAGGTGAGCTATGAAGTACTGTACCAGCTTTTCTTGTTGGTGATGGAGGGAGTAAAAGTCCAAAATAACACCCCAAACCCCTGACCATTTCACAAAAAAGTGATTGCCAAGCTAAACCATCCACATATTGTCTAGGCCACCAAAAATGAAGGGCTCTTGGATGTAGAATCTAGTTGATGAAAACCAATGCAAGGAAACTCGTTTGACAATGGTGCCATTCACATTATTTTTATACTATAAATAACCATAAGAAAAGCATTCTATACTGTATTCCATAACACATACATAAATGTAATTTAAATAAGTTCCATGGGCCAACAATTAATTTTACTATGCTGACATTTTCTGCTCTGTTTCTAATAATGCTAACAAAAAAAAAAAATTGCTGGTAGCCTCTGTCTAATTTTAAGACCCACTAACTAATAGGTCACATAAACAGTGAAAAACATTGCACTAGAAGATGCCTGGTTTGAGATATCTAAAAGCGAAATCATTAAAGAGATCAGTCTTTAAATTCCTATTTAAGGCTATCACATAGAAAGAGAATGCTATGCCTCAGATCAATGGGCCATTTGGTCTGAGCTGATTTTCTTCCAGAAGTACTAATTTCTGGATATGGATTCCCACTGTGGAATCTGGTTTTACATTTGGGCCAGTATTGTACATTTGCAGGGGGCTCGTGGGCAAGGACAGAGAGGAGCAGCTAGTTGAACAGAAGTTGATGGGTCTTTATCAAAGTAGTAAAAACGCAACTGAACTTCAAGACCTTGTTTACATGTGCCACATAAGCTGGTAGGTAGATCTATTTCAACTGCTGTACCTGTGAGCTTGGAATTGTGTTTTCTTGAGTGGCAACCAGAGTTGTCAGTAGGCATTACCCTTGGATCAACCAATTAGGTCCAGCCTCATAGTTGGGAAAGCATCTGCAACTTTGTATGTTCCGGTGCCAAGTTTCCACTTTTAACTGACTATCCTTTGAGGAGAAAGATTAGTAAATCAAATGAAGGGGAAAAGTAAGTTCTTGCCAAATCCCCAAACAATAGGTATTGTTGAGCTCTGGCTCTTTGGAAGCAACAATTCTAGTTTTCTGTTGTTCATTGATTTTTCTACTTTGTTATTGGAAAACATTTCTATTTACATTACAATGCCTGGATGATCTATTAGGTGAATGCGGCTAATGGAGGGGAAGGCAATACTTGTGAATTTAATTGTTGTTTTTTTATGAGATGGACAGAGTAGGTTATTGGCAAGAAAGCAAGAAAATTTTTTTCACTCTATTTAAAGAAACATTTTGTTAAGTCAACCAATGCTTTTTTTAATTGCCAAAGGGAACAATGTATTTCTGTGGATAGAGAAGGTTAGAGTCTGTCTTTTGTTTAATTCTCTACAAAACCAAAGTTTAAAAAGAGATTGCAAGGAAAGAAGGCTGGAGCTTTCCTCAGTTTATTCCATAGGTTAATTATATACCATTGCCAGAAAGAATATTCAAAACTTGAAAATTATTTTGTGTAGTATGAACACTGTATTAGGTTTGTATTTAAGCATGCAAGTATTTATTGCTTTTTCATTTTTGTCTACTCATTACATTTTGAACTTCTCAGAACAGGATCAAATTTTTTGTCCATAAAAAGCAGTGCTACTCAAAGTGTGTCTCCAAACTGTAACTTGTCTGAGACAAGAAAAAAACCAGAAATAGTGAGCAGTTAACAACTTTAATAGGAATTGGACAATGCTTTGATATTTTTACCACAATATTTGTCCACATTGTATTGGAAATGAAAAATAAACTGGGTTGGTCCAGGAACCCCAGAGAGTGTGAGAATCACAGCTTCAACACCTAAGGCAGTATGCAGTAAACACTCAATAAATGCTTGTTAAATTATTTCAGGAGCCAGACCTGCTGAGGGAATGCGTGAATGAATATTTCAATTTGAATGTTTTGTTAGTCTCTGTCCTGGGGTACTCTGGTGCTATGGCAGTGTATCTAGAAAAAGAAATTATAGTTATTTCTACTCATGGAATTGGGCACTAATCAAAAGATCTCAGAGGTGAAAAAGAATACATAGCAGTATGAGATAAGGTGTAGGTGGCAATCACAACCTAAGAATGGAGAGTAAACATTAGGCATTAAGATTAAAGTGGGAACAAGGCACGTGGGTGAACTTGGCTGGGAAGGCTCACAGACCTGGTGGGACCTGACTTGGGCAGTGAAGGATGAGTAGGAGTTGAAGAGGGGAAAAGCATTCCTGGCTGGGGTGGGACAGGGTGGGAATAGCTGAGAACAGGAACAAAGGCTCCCTCCTACGTTAGAGTGAGAGAATGGTCCTACCCTACAGCTTCCTAAGCAGTGTAGAACCCTGCAGATTTTTTTCAATAAAGAAAAGCCAAGAATTTTTCATAAAGTCAAGAAGTTTAATGAAAAGGTACCCCAAGAAAATACAAGGCCAATGCAGAAGGCAAATGGGAGCTGCTATGGTTTGGGCCTGCCTGAATGGAGAAAATACAAGGAGGCCTGTAGTGGAATTGCCAGCAATTCACCAGTCGTAGGGCATGACGTCCCCTCAAGTCCTGTGAGCACTTAGGTCCTTGCTAAGACCTTGTTAGCTTACTGATGCAGAGCAGCGGAGACGACGGAGAGCCCCACCAGGCTCTGAGCTTTCAGGCTCCCACGGTGTAGCAACATTGGTTCATTACTGGGAAGACATGCTGGGAATCAGAGCTTGTGTGGGAAAGAGTAGTGAGGGCTGTTACTCTTCTTAGTTTACCTTCCTAATCTCGGGGCAATTCTAGGTTATTGCTGCTACTGCTATAGTGGATACGATATGATTTTTGTTCCCTCTCCCTAGGTGTGACGAAGACACAGTCTCCCTACATGAAGACCAGATTGATTGCTCCAGTCTCAGGTTCGATCCACCATTGTTTGGTTCATATTTGTGGGAGACAGAAGCCATGTGGGTCTGGTGGCTCTTCTTTGACTTCTAATCTCTTCTTTGAATTGTAATTATTTGTTCTCTTGCCTTATCTCTTCTATGAGGTTTTCAGCTCCTATTTTTTGAGACAAAGTCTCACTCTGTCACTCTGATAGAGTGCTGTGGCATCAGTAGCTCAGAGCAACTTCAATCTCTTGGGCTCAAAAGATCCTCTTGCCTCAGCCTCTCAAGAAGCTGGGACTATAGGTGTCTGCCATAATGCCTGGCTAGTTTTTCTATTTCTAATAGAGACAGGGTCTAGCTCTTGCTCAAGCTGGTCTCAAACTCCTGCCTCTGCCTCTCAGAGTGCTAGGATTACAGGTGTGAGCCACCACACCCAGCTGGTTTTTAGCTCTTGAAGGAAGTTTTGTCTTGTTCACTTTTAGATACCCCCCTTGGCACCCAGGGTAGTACCTTATATATGAGGGATGCTCGATAAATGCCTACTGATTTGAACATTGATTGGCCGGTCTCCATGTTCCCATCATGCACCATAAGGAAGCAGTTCTACATTATTCACCATACATGGTATTGAGTGTAGTGTGGCCTTGGCCATCAAGGGCTCATGGTATAGTGGCAGGACCTTTGCACATAACCACCTTTTTCCACATTTACTTTGTTCCAAGCACTTTCATCTACATTTCATCCTTTAATCTGAGGCTCAGAAAGATGATAGCTCATCCAAGGTAACATAGCAGAGTGAGGCAGAATTTGGACCCAGGTCTGTTTGAGTCTAAAGTCCACTTAACTATAACAAACATACGTTAAAGACCTATTTTGTGTGCCAGAAACCAGTCAACATTTGGGTAGTGAAGCCAAACTGATTCCTGCTCCTAGGAATGCAGTACACCAGAGAGATAGGCAAGAATTTATACCATGTCCCAAAAGTCACCCCTAAAACTCACCCTACACAGGGAAAATGGGAAATTGTAGCTAAACCTATTTCACAACATATTTACAAAATATTCTGTATGTGTTGGCCACATCTTTTCATGAATGAGGGTCTCAGAGATAAAATGACGAGGGCCCAGGCTATACACCCAGGAGGGTCTTCAGCCTCTGCCTGATTTCAGGGCACTATGATCGTTCTGTTATGATTTATTCCAATAAGTAGTGGCATAAATTACATACCTGTACTTTTCGGTTTTGAGGATCCTCGGTAACCAGTAATATGTTAGAAAATGTATTTCTAGAGATGACTTCTGCAATCAGGTTTTACAGTTGTGTAATGAGACAAAGCTGCTTTCTGCCTCCTCCTTTCTTCCCTCCCTTTCAAGTCAAGGAAGTGAACAAGAAGATCACATTTATAAATTTTAGGTGATTTGAAGATATGATATAAAAACAAAGGGTAGGTATTATCTGGGGAATGAGTCTATCAAAAGAGTCATTTTAGATTTGAAAAAGGACTTTTTCTACCCTTATTTTGAGTGTTCTGCATCCTACTCGAATGAGCAGTTAGGTAATGAAAAAGGCAGCTCTTCTTTCTTTTGTTTCTAACAGGTGAAAAGAAATGCACTTGAAATGAATTATTGTAGTTTCCAATTTATGGTTTGATATTAACTCTAAAACTGGTAGTGACTTAGAAAAAAAAATTTTAAATTGTAAATGATCTTAAGGGAGGCATATCAACCAGTGTTGTTGGCATTGATTTTTGCTTTTGTTTTCTTCAATTGAAGAATTATTTGATTTGGGGGGTTTCCTTTTCCAGACAGCACTAAGTTTGTCCTGGACCTATGTTTAACTGTTTTCCAGTTTTATGTAGTTTTATTTTTACACCTTACCATCACCTGGTTATGCTCCAGACCACCTAGCCTGATGTTTGCTTTGCTGTTTTCCCAGAAACTAACTGGAGCTCATCTTCCCCTGAAATCAGCTTAGTGAGTTTAATCTCCTTTTCATTTGTAAAAAGGGAAATATCTCTCCTTGGCTGGTCTTGCCTCTTGGCTTTTTATGTCCTTGAGCAACAAGGAATTGCTTCCTAGCTGACCTTGCAAAAGCTCCCTTATGGGTGCTGGGTGGTAAGAGAGCCTGGGGGGAAAACAACACTGGGGGAGGAGGCCAGTCCTCCTGAACTGCGTAATTGAGTGCTAATGATTGCCAATGGGGTAAGTTGATGCTAGTGATCACTAAAGAGAAGGTCTCATTTGGTTATGTCAATGGCATTTGCTTGATGCTTAGCAACATGAAAATTAAAATGTGTCTAGATTTAAGTGAGACAAATGGCTTCATCTAAGAGTGTTATCATATCAGTATTTTTCCAGAATTTGAAACTGGAGAGGGGCGGGTGTGGAATTTGGTGGTTGAGTGAAGAGTTGGAGTGCTCTCCTAGCACAGAATGTATGGAGGAAACACCAATCTACCTGGTCTTCAGTGACTCAGTGCTGATAGAGCCCAGACAGTGAGATGGTGAACTCAGCCTCAGGGCACTGTTCACATGGCCTGCCTGGGTCAGACAGGGCCCTTGCCTTACATTATACCCACACAACAAGTAACCTGTCAAAACAGATCCTGTTAGACGTTTAAATGGCTCTGAAAGTTATAGGGAGATGATTATAAACTGATATTGTCAGGGAAGAGGAAGCATCATGCCTTAATCTAAGAACAGAGGCATGAGAGTCTGGACCACTACCTGAGTCCCTTGGGTCTGTCTGAATCCTTCCAAGAGGCATGTTATTTAATTACTGGGTCTGAGAGTCTATAAATTTGAGATGACAGTATCTCACAATACTGTTATGCTTAAAGATATTAACATAATGCTAATATCTCATTATGTGAAAAAATTATACAAGAAAAAGCTCATACACAGGAAAATTTAGGAGATAAATAATGCTTGTATCGTGTTTGCTCGTAATACAGCATTGGAATCCTGGGATACGGGTGAATCTTAACGTCTTAAAGTGAAAAATTAAAAAGACGTAATGGTGGTATGTGCATAGTTACAACTACAAAAACTATGTTCACTAATTAACAAGAGAGTAGCGGAAGGTGGAGTGATGAAAAGAGTGAAATTCACATTTCTTAAAATCCTGTTCCTGTGAAATTCTCTAAGTTCAAGCTAAACATTTTGCTAGGTACCTACAAATATAGCAGCAATGCATATCGCCTTTTTCCCTCGGCTTTGTTCATTTATTTTTAAAAGTGCTTTCTAAATCGGGTCTTTCCTGTTTTAGAGATGAAAACAATAAAGAGAATTACCCGGACGCCGGGGCGCTGGTAGAGGAGCGCGCGCCGCCCCTGCGCGAGGCCCCCCAGCATGTAGAGCAGAGCGTGCTGCTGGACGGAGCGCTGCGACCCAGCATGGGCAACTTCAAGTCCCGGAAGCCCAAGTCTGTCTTCAGAGCAGAGAGCGGGAGGAGCCACGGAGAAAGTCAGGTAGCGGCTCTGTCTCCTGGGGCCTCTGCCGAGAGATGGCTTCTCAGGCGGGCATGCAGTCTGGCCGACTCTCCCGGGAGGGCAGGAGGGCAGGATTTTGTAGGAGGCTATACACGTGACTCTCATTGCCTGCGCTGCTGGTCTGAGGCACGTGGATGTTCTTGTTGGTAGTTCAGTGGGTAGGGCACTGGCCACATACACCAATGTGGTGGTTGGAACCTGGCCCTGGCCAGCTAAAAAACAACAATGATAACTGCAGCAACAACAAAAATAGCTGGGCATTGTGGAGGGCGCCTGTGTAGTCTCAGCTACTTGGGAGCTTGAAGCAAGAGAATTGCTTAAGTCCAAGAGCTGGAGGTGCTATGAGCTCTGACACCAGAGCACTCTACCCAGGGCAACAGCTTGAGACGCTGTCTCAAAAAAAAAAAAAAAAAGTTGAATGCTCTGAGCTGGCTAATTATTTTGCATCCTTTCAAACTAATACTCTCAAATATTAGGTTTTCATTTAAAGGAGCAGGTAGGTTCTTTTGGAGGGAGGGTGGAGGCGGATCTGTTTTCATTGATCCAGGATGATTTCCTATAGCTCTTAACTCAGACTTGAGGATTCTGTTCAGCAAAATCTAGAGGCCCAGTTTCACCCAGAGCCATTCTTTTTGGGCTGCAATTTAGTAGCCTTGAGTAAACACAAAAGTATGTGTGTACCTGTTTGTATGTGTGTGCAGTATCTGGTTTTCTGGAGTCAGTAACTATTTAAATGAATGAAAGAAGCATCTTTCCAATAAATTCTGGTAAGAAATTGAGATTTTATAAATTTTTCAATTTTTTTTCTAGTGATATAGGACTGTAGCAAAGAATGTGATATGTTTAATCCTAAAAGTCCCTCATATAATTTATGATGCTTTTAAAAGAGATTAAATGAATATAATCTACTTTAATCTTACTAGGAGGTTAATATTCCTGACATTGAGATTATGTTTGTAATGAACTTAACATAGTTTTAGGGATGTGGATGTTCCGTAAATATTAACTTAGCTTCTGTGTTAACATTGAGCTGTTAACCTTAAAAATGAGGTAGGAGGCTCTAAGTATAATAGCTTAATTATGTAATAAATTTTAAGTTCACGCCTATTTGGCACAGGGTCACCAGGAGATCTTCCTGTTCCAACAACTTTGGCTGAGCACATTATTTGACCTTTCAATTTTGTTATTTGTCTTGTGATTTTTATCTCCCTTCTTCCTTGGTATTGTGACCTCTTAGTCGGTAAGTTAATTTTGCAGTGAGATGAAAATGCCCTCTGCATTCATGAAATTGTGTTGTGATTATCTTAAACTGAGTATCACTTTCCCTGCCGAGAGGTGAAAATGACTGTCATTGGAGAGTTATGATAAGCTCAAGATCCTGACTTGGGGAACATATCGGAACATATCACAGCACCTTTCTAATTAGGAGAGTGGTGCTGGAGGGCACAGCTTCCCAAAGGGCTACCCCAGCGTCTGACCTTCATTCTACTTCCTGGGCTCACCTCTGATCACCTCGGGGTGATCAGCCATCTCTCCTCAAAGTGCCCTATTTCTGGTCATCCTATAGTCTGGCCTCACAGAAATTACACAGTCGTCACTTGTAATAAGGTACTAATGGGGCATGTAATTCCCAACCTGTTGCTCCTACACAGGGAGATTTTAGGAGAGAGATAAGCTTGTACAGTTTTTGCTCATAATACAGCATTGGAATCCTGAGCTATAGGTAAAGTTCCCAGTGGAAATTAAGTGGCTTGTTTTATCTGATCCAATGAGCTTCCTTCTCAAATACCTTGCATTTCAGGCAAGACATTGTTTGTATAATGGATTTTCCCAATTATATCCTGGTTGAAAAGAAGAGAGATTATAATTGAATGCATACAAATAACCATATTGCCTCATAAAAGTAAGGATACCAGATAAAGTTTCTGAACTCTGTGATTAGTGAGACTCAGATATCATTTTATTTTTTTTTATTTTTTTATTGAGACTGAGTCTCACTTTGTCACGCTAGGTAGATCACTACGGTGTCAGAGCTCACAGCAACCTCAAACTCTTGGGCTCAAGCAATTCTCTTGCCTCAGCCTCCATAGTAGCTGGGACTACAGGCGCCCACCACAATGCCTGGCTATTCTTTTGTTTGTTTTGTTTAGCAGGCTGGGGCCCGGTTGGAACCCACCAGCCTAGGAGCAGGTGATTGGCATCCTAACCCCTGAGCTATGGGTGCCCCCTCAGATAATCATTTTAAAATGTTTCATTTCAGTTCACAGAAGCAGAGTCTACCATAATGTTATGGGTTACAGATAGTTGAAGTGGAAAGAAAAAGGACTTAAGTATGCAGAACATGGAACAATAAAGCAATACACTAAACAAATAACTCTGATAAAAGTGTCCTGTATCAGTCTGCTCAGGGTTATGTCATTTATTCTTGTTTCTCTCAATCTTGAGTTACTGTAGTACCGTGAAACTGTCTGCTCTCCCCTAAAGTTCTGCCAGTCCTGTGTCAGCCCACTGCGGTCACCAGATGCCTGTGTCCAAGTGTCTGTCCTTTCTTTTTTATTAATTTTAATTGATAGCAAGTGTCTGTCCTTTGAAGTGTGATTTGTTTAAAGTATAGTTAAAGTATCTTTACCAGGGGACTTCCACGAGTCTTCTCTGCTGCAAACACAAATTCTGGCCCAGCTAGTGAAACTTCAGCAAGCATTGGAGGAAAACTGAACAATTAGAGATGACAGAAACTGAAAGGCTCCTGTGGCTCAAGTGGCTAAGGCACCAACCGCATACACCTAAGGTGGTAGGTTTGAATCCAGCCCGGGCCACCAAACAACAAAGACGGCTACAACCAAAAAATAGCCGGGCACTGTGGTGGGCGCCTGTGGTCCCAGCTACTTGGGAGGCTGAGGCAGGAGACTCGCTTGGGCCCAGGAGTTGGAGATTGCTGTGAACTGTGATGCCACAGCACTCTACCCAGGGGAACAGCTTGAGGCTCTGTCTCAAAAAAAAAAGAAACTGAATGGCAATGGTTGGTTTGCTATCAACAATTTTAAAGTGCAAAAGGCCTAATGAGAATTCATAATAAGAATAGTGCATCATGTGACATGCAAAAGAAGACTGTAAAGTCATTTCCCCCAAATTAAACAGACTGTCTTGAAGGAGGAGCGGGCCTATTTCAAAGACATCAGGGAGTGTCACTTCTGATTATACAAAAGTGAATGAATAAAGTTTTACAGAGGAAAAATAAACCCTCCAGATATAACATAGTAATCCTAAAAGATTGATTAAGTCTAGAGTGAGTCTTAGACATTGCATTTTTATTAAACCCCACAGGCAAGTCTAATGTGTGTTTCGGATTGAAATCAGAAATCCAGGGGATGCTAGATTCTAATGAAAGAAGGATGCTGTGAACAAGTTGACATTTTAAATAATAACTACACTTACCACCGATAATACTTAGTGTTATTATCTAGTATAATCAGGCAATAGTCTATCAGGACCTGGACAAATATAGCAGAATTTGATACAACTACACCATAGGAATTTTGATCACAAGGTAAGTGTTGGATAAATTAGTTTTACCATGCGATGTGGTGGGGGAGACAGGCTCTTTTTGTAAAGCTGGACTCATTTGGGGAACTTGAATTTATATTGGAGCTAAAATTCTACCTGGTGCTCATTGCTGTCAAAAATATACTGAGTTCTAACTTTTGTTATGAGATTATCAGTTCCCAAAAGCACCTGTGAAAATCTTTGGCCACGACCTTTATAAAATTAAAAATAGCCCTCTTTGAAACTTGAGTATACCATTGTGATGTTGAGTTATTACCATTTCCGGCCTGTCTTTTCACAAAGTTTATCTGCAGGACCTCAGAGTAGCTCTTCAGTCTGATTCTCTCCAGGTGAGGAATGGGGAATGGAGTGGGGAGAAGGAGCCAGATGGTGACTGTTGAAAATGTGGCCTAATACCGCATGTTTCTTACTTTTCTTAATGATCATCCCCAAAGTTAGAATCAGAATTTCGACTTCTGGAAGGTCAGATTCAAATCTTACTTAGAGCAACTTTTTAAAATCTTGACCACATCTACGAGAATGTTTGAACAACTTTTTAAAATCTTGACCGTATCTTGAGAATGAACTATGTATGGGTAGAATGGCAGACTGAGATTTTGCGTGCACACATAAACGACTGGTTCCACTCATTTGCACCCACTCTGAATTAGTTTAAAGGGGAGAGATTGAGGTATGTTCACTTAACCTAACAGAACCAGGAACCAACCTGGAAGGCAGTGTAAGAAGTTAAGAATTTCCTTAAAAAAGTTAAGATATTTAAAATAAAGAGGCAGTTTCTTTGAATCAGAGTTAGTTTTCCTATCTGCTTGTTTATGCCTTTCTTCCTTAGACAATAGTCTTTTTTTTTGAGACAGGAGCCTCAAGCTGTCCCCCTGGGTAGAGTGCCGTGGCATCTCAGCTCACAGCAACCTCCAACTCCTGGGCTCAAGCGAGTCTTCTGGGACCACAGGTTCTTGCCACAACGCCCAAGTAGCTGGGACCACAGGCGCCCGCCATAACGCCTGGCTATTTTTTGGGTGCAGCCGTCATTGTTGTTTGGTGGGCCCAGGCTGGATTCGAACCCACCACCTTGGGTATACGTGGCTGGCGCCTTAGCCACTTGAGCCACAGGTGCTGAGCCTAGACAGTAGTCTTATACAAAAGAATAGATCTGGATAAGGATCATTTAATGACCCATCTTCTGAAAGGCCAGGTTTTAGGGATGCTATTTTTAGAGCTCATCAATTTGATGAACATGAAGTTAAAACAGGATGTGTGAGTTGGTGGTAACTGTATACTCCTGATCAAAGTTGACACTAATAACATTTTTTGCTCTTATGTGGAATGTCTCAGTAGATAGCAAACTGTCAGTT
This sequence comes from Otolemur garnettii, assembly GCF_000181295.1. Classification (NCBI taxonomy): domain Eukaryota; kingdom Metazoa; phylum Chordata; class Mammalia; order Primates; family Galagidae; genus Otolemur; species Otolemur garnettii. Next base: position 25,377,649 of record NW_003852403.1, read on the forward strand.
TTCCAGGGAGGAAATCTGATTCAATGCATGGATTATACATTGTAATATGTTGTGAAAAATTAAAAATGGGCTTGTCTTGATTACCATACAAGTCATAATATTAATTCCTGAAAATCTCATTTGGGGAAGATAAGACTTGACTAATAGAACTAACTTCCTGTCGTGGACTTCATAATGAATGTCCAGAGAGCATGTGGCTTTGGTAGATGGAGTCTGTCATCCTGCCTCCCTGCCTTCTGCCATGTGCTGTGCACACTGTCCTTCTAACCTCCCCTCTGGTGGCTGTTTTAGCAGCAGACAAAAGGTAGGAAGAGCTTTTCTGCAGTGAGCTGCGTACTGCTAATTCGCTTCCTTGGGGAGACGAGCTGTTTGTCTGGTGTACGTAAGCATCCGTTTCTTCCTCTGGGCTCCAGGAGATGTGCTAAGAGCCTGGAAAGAGATCAAGCTTTGACTGTGAAATTTTCCTTTTCATCTTTCATCATATACGAAACCCCCTAAACACTTTTAAGCAAAATTATCTAAGTATCACGAAGTTAACTTTTACTTTTCTAGTTCTTCACACTACTGAAGTGTTAATGTTAAGGACTAGAAGAAGAGAAAGAATATTAATATGAATTAAGTATCATCACATGCCATCATATTGTTTTGAAAAAGAATTGGAGTTTTATACAAGCATCTCTTCAGTTAAAATCCTACTTCTTTATTACGGGTAACTAAAAAGTGGATCTAGTGTTGATTTGTCTCCTATTGCCAAAGGAAACCCTAGAGCTCATTAATTTGGCTATTTTATTTAGGAATAATTGTGCTCTTACTCTTGCCAGAAGATTGTAGTACCTTTGGGTTATGGCAACTAAATCTGTGGTGTTTGATGGTGTTGTAAAACTTGATCTAAAAATCTTTCTTATAGAAAGTGGGTGGATATTGTCAGATGTGGGAGCTAGTTTCTGGATACACATACATATACAAATTCACATCCTTCTATACTTGGTGATATTTGTTCACGAGCAGCGTGTTCTTTAGGCAGAGGAAACAGCAAGGACTTAAGCCTGTTTTGGAGCTTGGAAGTAAAGCTATTTGGAAAGTCTAGATGGCAGAAATGTAATGAACTAACATTTCAAGTAAGTAAGAATTGCCAGTCTAAACTTTATCAAACATAGTTAAATATCACTGTGGGACTGAGACATAACATATTAGCCTCAAGGCTGCAATTTGGGTCCCCTTATTTTGCAAGACAAGTAGTTGCCAGATAAAATATGGGATGCCTGGTTAAATCTGAATTTCAGAAAAACAACAAAGAATATTTTTAGATTAGGTATGTCTCAAATATTGCATGCGGTACGCTTACATAAATTACTTACTAAGCACGAATTCCTTATTTATCTGAGATTTAAATTTAACTGGGTGTCCTGTATTTTTATGTTAACTTTGGTGATCCTATCATGAATGAAAAGTACGAAAATTTAACCAAATGCATCTTCTCCTCTCAAGGCAGAAGTAACTTAAGCAGCTGGTATTTCTTTCTTTTTCTCTTTGTTTTCTTTTTTTCTTTTTCTTTTTTTTTTTTTTTTTTACCCTTCAAGGGTAAAGATAGTGCAGGAGGGGAAGTCTGGGGCCTAATACAGGAAGCTTCTTGCAGTATTTATTTTACTTTCAGTGTTTAAACAGCCTGAAATATTCTAGACAAAGCTGCCCACTCTCTTTGGACCATAAAACCATGAAAATTGGATAGAAGTGCTTAAAATTTTTGAAAACCTGTGCTCAAAGTCCATAGACCACCTATCCCATAGGACCCTGCTGGCTGAGAGCAGTGGCAGCCATTGAATCAATAGGAAGGCTGACTTTTCTGAGCCAGTGTTAAAATGATTAAAAGTGACATAGCTTCTGGCCCAAACAGACAGAACAACAGTGTCATATTTTGAGCATTCATCCTGTTGCAGATAAGCAGCTAGCCAGAGCTTTGTAGCTTTGAAAACTGCTGCTCTAGATTGAGACTAGTGTGGCAGATGAGATGACTTAACTATTTAAGCTTTATTTTATTACATAGATGCCTGTAGGCACAGGTAACTGAAGGGCTTTAAATCATGATAGAACTTTTCCTTCCCACCCAACAAAGCCCATCTTGGTTTTGTTATGAATCTTTTTTTATTTTTTATTATTTTAGCTACAATTAAAGAATTTCTTGCAAGAACAAAGATGTTTGGCACTGGTTCTTTTATTCTTTAATATGCTGAGCTACCACCATATTATGATTGCCTGGCTTGGTAATGTTGACACATGCCAGGAAAATTTCCAATAGGAAAGGTCATTCCAATGTTACATTTTTAAGCTTTTTAACTGAAACTAACATTAAATAAGCAAAGGGAGACTCTCAAGGTCTAAAGCTACGTCAGTTTGGCAGCATGGTTAGGGTCGTGGTTGGCTTTTAGTGTGTTTTCATCCAGAAAACACTGGCTATACTAACGGCATGACCTACCAGATTTAAAAATTGCCAGGAAAGCAAATCACTGAATGTTGTGCTCACAGATCCATAGGAGGGAATTATGCCCTTCCCTCTCTTCCCGCTGTTAGCTTCCCTCTCCCTGTTACTGTCTTCTCAGCTGTATTGAAACTGACATTTGCTTAGAAATACTGAGAGCCTGGTCCTCTGAATACCGAGATAGTGCTCTCTCTGAAAGACAAGAGGAATGAGCAAAAGCCTGAATTAACTCTAAATATAAAACAGACAAATGCTATTGATTTAAGCTCCTTCTTTTTTTTTTTTTATAATTTTGTTTATGTTTTCACTGGTTACCTTTAAAGACTTTGATAACTGTGACCTTTTCTACCTAATATGAAGGATCAAAATGGAAATAGAGAGGAGGGGATTAAAAAAAAAAAACAACTCTCTATTAAATCTTGATTCTATTCACACCTTGTGCTAAAAAACAGGTTGGGGACTTACCAAGTGGTTCTTGATGAGATGAAGAGTGAGAAGGAACAAAGGTCACTCTAGATGTCAGCAGCATCCGCAGGGCAGGTGCCAGAGAGGAATCCTATGTGCTTTGCTCTAGCCCATGCAGCCTTGCTGTCTCCAGGATCTGGTGGCAAATAAAGGCCCCAGGCAGACAGTCCACCAAGAGGTGACCAAATCTGTGCAGAGATCGAGTGGGTTTAGGGAGGCATCGACATGAGGGGGCAGCAGTGGAGATAAAATTCCAATTGCAGAAATAATGAAAGTCTTTGCAGATTATTTTTCAAAAGAATTTTATTTTTATCAGAACATGCAGTACCTACAACAACTCTTTTTTTCTTCCTTTTTAATTTAATTTAATTTTTTTGAGACAGAGTCTAACTCTGTCACCCTGGGTAGAGTGCCATGGCATCCTAGCTCATAGCAACCTTGAGCTCTTGGGCTCAAGCAATCATCTTGCCTCATTTATTTTATTTATTTTGTTTTCAGTAGAGACAGGGTCTGCTCAGGCTGGTATTGAACTCCTGAGCTCAAAAAATCCACCCACCTTGGCCTCCCAGAGTGCTAGGATTACAGGTGTGAGCCACCATGCCCTGCCCATCCTACAATAATCCTTGAACATTATTTTATTTTCCTTCCATTGAAATTTTCATTATCTGGCCCAAATTTCAGAAATGCCACACCTGGAATTTATGACAGTGTTTGATGGCTGAGCTGTACCTTTGAACACATTGTGCTGTTGACTAAGGTGCTTTTGAAGTTAGTTTATTTGGGTTCCCTCTCATTTACTTGTAAGCTAATTGCTAAAGGTGTTTTGTCTCTCAGCCTTTTAATGTTGTATTCTTTTTTTTTTTTTTTTTGTAGTTTTTGGCCAGGGCTGGGTTTGAACCTGTCACCTCTGGCATATGGGGTCAGCACCTTACTCCTTTGAGCCACAGGCACTGCCCCAATGTTGTATTCTTTAGAAGGTTTTTCCATTGCAAACGAGACTAAAGAGCATGTCTTGAACAAACACATAAATAATCCTCTGTCTCCTTATTTTGAGGTGTGTGATGTGGATTTTTCACGTCTATGAGCTTTAGTTCCATTGGGACCTGTGGTGGATTTTGAATATGGCTTTCCCTATACACACTGGCCTGCTCTGTTCTCTCCTTTCTTAAACTGCCAGTTTCACTAATAATCTGTTCCTAGGTAAAATTATTAGCCAATTTTGCTTGATTGGCCAGATCAAGTTCAATAACATGGTGCTTCATCAGGAAGACTGGGTTGAGTATGCCTAGGGTGGCCTCCATTGGCCCTCCTATAAACAGAGGGTATATCGGGGCGAACAGTTTCTCTGCAAGATTCATGTCCACTGGAACCTCAGAATATGACCTTATTTGGAAATAGGCTCTTTGCAGGCATAATAAATGTAAGAATTCAGATGAGTTCATCCTGGATATTTAGTGTGAGCTCGAAAGCCAATGCCTAGTTTCCTTATCAGAAAAGGAGCAGACACAGTGAGACGTGCAGGGAATAAAAGCATGTGAAGATAGGGGCGGAGGTTGGAGTGATGTTGCCACAAGCCAAGGAGTGCCAGGGACCACCTGGAGCTGCAAAAGGCAAGGAAGGATTTTCCTCTATTGCCTTTGGAGAGAGAATGGGCCTGTTGACACCTTGATTTTGGAATTCTGGCCTTGACAACTGTGAAAGAATTAATTTTTGTTGTTTTTAAGCCAATAAGTCAGGAAACTAATGCAAGGGTCTTCCTGAATTAGCCTCAGGCTGACTGCTCACTGCTGCTCCTGCCAGCGCTGATAGGATTCTGATATAAGAGGATATGCAGCACTAAGAGAATCTCTCATCTCTCTTTGCATCAAATGAGAGATTCTGATGAAGAAGGACATGCAGCACCAAGTACGTTGGCGGGTGTGGGGCTCTGGGACTAGGGTCCAGGTACTAGGCGGTGCACCTTGTAGAAGTGGTAGAATTGAGGACTTCCACTTGGGGGAAGCTGGTGTAGGTCGATGGCTCCTCATTTAGTTTTAGTGGTTGCATCAGCGACGAAGATTTACCTACAAAGTAGTTGGAAACCAAGTAGACTATGTGGTCTCATGGCCTGCTTTTCTCAAAATCATGGATGTAGTTGACAGTTTATTCAGGATGTTGGTTTTGTTATCAACTTTGGCATGGTTAGATGGAAAAATGAAGAGTTTATTGACTCTTAAACCAGGGTTGGAAGTAAGGGAAAGATTCCAGACTGCCTGTCTTTTTTCCTGGAGCAGCAGCCTTTTGAGGGTGCCTCTGTGTGAGAGGCCAGGAACTACTGTAGTTTGGACGCAAAGAGAGATGAGATCTGGTGCGTGTGCTTGGGGCAGGTGTATTATCTATCACGGGGGAGACAGTGGTAGGAACGGGCAGTGGAGTCCTTATCTTGTGCTTGTAAGAGCATAGCCTCTGTCGTCATTGGTTTGCACATGCATCTCAGGGAGGCACCTGCGGTTAACCACGTGGAAAGTGAGACATAACAGTACTCACATAAATGGTTGTTTGAAAAATTAAATGAAATAATCCTCTTAAAGTACTTAGTAAAATACCTGGTACATAGCAAGGCTCAGTAAATGTTTAAATGTTAGCTACTCATATCGTTATGACATCCTAACATATTGTCACAATAGTGAGAATGGAAATGAAAAGGTCCTTTCCCCTTAGGAGAATTCCGATCGTTCTGTACCAAGGGTGATCAGTAACATCAGAACCTGTTCTGTACCTGTTTAGATTAATCAGTAACGACTTGCTCCAGCAATCATTCCTGCTTCCTTGGGCTAGCCAGTGAGTGCCCCTGCCAACCAGGCAGTTGTAAAGCCAGATGATCCACAATGGCTTAACTTCAGTGCACGAGCTTCTGCAAGTCAGCTGGCTGGTGACTTTCTCACTCAGCTTTGCCTCTACAGCTAAGGGTCAACTAATACCTAAACATTCGAGCTTCTGGGAGTCTGCCAGTCTCTGAGCTTTCAGGGTCTCCAAACCCTATAAAAGGTCTTGCATTGCCCAGGGAGACCTTCTCTTCAGGTATAACCTCCTTTGCTTTAGCAAGCAAGAAATGAATTCAATTTTGTTTAGCTATCGGCAGGGGGTGGGGGGGACCTCTTCCTTTAATGGTATATATATTATTATATATGTACTGAAAAGATCACGAAAAGGGGGGCTATGTGGAAAAGTTCACGCAAGAGGTATTTTTTGGTCCAAGTTGCGAAATGGGAGTTAATCTAAGTAGGGAAAATGGCCGGAGAAGGAAGGTTTCCTAAGCCCAGGGAACAATCTCATGACGAGAGAAGACCTGAGTGACAGTGCAGTTCAAGAGCTGCCACCCACCTTGTCATCCCCAGAGTGTGAAATGTGGGTAGGATGGGGTGATGGAGGCTACACAGGACGTTTGCAGGGGCTGGAGTGTAAGGGCCTTGGATTCCATGCTGAGGAATTTTTTTCTTCTGGTACTTCTCAAATGTTTATTTGTTTCTAAGTTCAAATAGCAGAGGAGACTGCAGTTTTACCATAAGAGGGAGTTTCTTTGAAATCTCCCCATAGGGGATACTTGTCATTCTGTTTTTGGCTGCCAAGCACGTGAACTCTGTTCTTGTGCTTGGAGAATTTCCCACAGGAGAGAAAAAAGCAGATTTTTTTTTTCCACTCTAAAAGCTGAAACGCCAGTATTTGCTTCTCCAGCCTCCCTTTCAGTTAGGACATGGGTGCCACTGAGGTGCTGCCAGGCAGAAGTGCCCACCCTCACTTGGCTTGAGAGCCTTTAGCCCAAAGAAGTCCCCTCTGGGGGTAGTAGTGGATGCAACAAACTGGTGAGCTTGGTTATGTGAGTGGTGGTGATGGTGGTGGTGCCCCTTGTCAAGCGTGACCTTTGCATACTGCAGAATCCACTGCTTTTTATATGTCCTAAGAGTCACATTTTTTTTTTTTTTTTTATAATCAGTGTTGTGGTAAAGTCTGTTAAGCTGCATCATTTACTTTTTTCTTAAAAAATAAAGTCACATAGTAGTGTAGGATCAGTGTCATCAGAGATGCAGAATGCTTAGGGTGGCCAGAGTGGCCACATTGCATGGGCTCCGAGCACAGTTTTGTGTGCTCCTAGCTTAGTGTTCCCTTGTCTGGTTTACTAGACCTTGGGGTTTTTCTGTAAGCTTTTCAGTGAATTCATTCTTTGCTTAAATTATTTTGAGTTTTTTTCTATCTTTGGAAGCTAAGAATCCTGATTGGAACATGTACATCATCTTAAAAAGTCTTAAGCATGCTACATTTTATTAACATGCTGTTTTAAGGGAAAAGGGTGTTTTTCCCTCTGAATGTTTACTTAAATTTGATGTTCCAGGACACTATGCCGTATCAATAACTCATTCAAGAAATATCTATTGCATACCTCTGTGTGAGATTGTGAAGAATAGGTCCAAAGAGAGTGTGGCCCTCAGGGAGCTTCCATGCCATTGCATATCTTGTGAGCTTGCACCCCATGGCAGAGCCCCTAGTGTCTGCCATTCCTGTCCCCTGGGACTTACCCCCCAGTGAAGAGATACCATGCAGGCCGTGGAGAGCTGATAGACACTTTGATTTAGGAAAGAGAAGAGACTGGATTTCAGAATTTCTTCTTATGGGTTTTCCTTAGTTATTCTAACATCATTCACTTGGTGGAATCCTATCTCCTTTGGGCTTCCTGTATCCTAAAGCTATATGGGTATTAGTTTGAAACAGGAGGGCGTGACCTTTGGGTTAGAGACACTGGTGTCTGTCGATAGATCTCTAAATGCTTTTGAGTTCAGGTGTTCTAGCTATTAGGCTCTTTCTTCATTCCAGATAGGTTTTCAAATTAAAAAATTCCCCAGAGAAGATGGTCCAACAATTGATATTTGAGGCTAAAAGGTCCATCTTAGGTTTTTCGTAGGTCCACATAAAAATTTTCCATGAGTTATCTTTACTTTGAATATTCAATTCAGTCCAAATGTATCATCTGATCTTATTGTGTGGGAGGAAGCGTCTTTCTAAAGTGGACCATCTTTGGAGCAATATATTCCACTTGTGGCTAGAGAGTCTGGTAAAAGACTTAGAGATAGAAGGTCCTAATGACTATTAATTGGGAAATTGGACATGGAGGCTGTTTGTGCAGCTTTGATAAGATGAAAGTTGGTCTCTGTAGAGTTAGCCCAGCTTTATGCCAACATTGTAGGTGGAGATCTTTTAGCAGGCTGTTAATATTTTGGACATTTGTGAAACCCTGCTCCCTAGATCTAGCAACTTGGGTATGGGGTATTACTGAGAGTGTTGTTGACCTAATGATAAAGACTTGGAATTACTGTTAAAATGCAAGTGAACGTTAGGCATTCACGAGAAACCACTGTTTTCAAAACGTCCACCCTCTTTAGTTATCTTAGAATAATTTTCTTGTCAGGATTTACTTTCTTTCTTTTTTTTTTTTTTTAATTAAATCATGGTTGTGTACATTCATACAGTCATGGGGTACAGTGTGCTGTTTTTATATACAGTTTGAAATATTTTCATCAAACTGCTTAACATAGCCTTCACGGCCTTTTCTTAGTGGTTGTGTTAAGACATTTCTGTTCTCCATTTAGTAAATTTCACATGTACCCTTGTAGGATTTACTTTCTTACTGCTGTTAACTTATTTTTAGTTGGAAATAGTACAGTACGTAATAGTCCACTTCTACCTTGGTTTATTTTCATCCCACTTATCAAATGTTTCTTAAATAAGTTTCTGTGAAGTTGAAATCTACGTGGGCATCTTGGTTTCTGAGATCGTATCATTTTCCGTCTTCCTTTTCCTTTTTTCTCCTGCCTCCCTCAAAAGGAAAAACAAACAAACAAAAAACTGGAACCATGTGTGGTAGAGATAGGCCCGACCCGCAGCTTCAGAATGTCTTTAAAAGGGAATGCTGGCACGGCGTGCCTCTTCTTTGTTAACTGTTCCACATTTTGTGACAACAGTTAGCTTTGCCTTAAAATCCTCAGTGCGTAGTTCAATGGAACGGAGGGCAGCGATGTCTCTTGTTGACACGGGCCCCTGATGAGAGTCCAGTGTGGAAAGCTGTGAGACACCCTTGTCTGAGGCCGCGCTTTGCTCAGCATCTGGATGGAGTTCAGTGCTCGTCGAGGAAAGCCTGAAACTGTCAGATTGAAATTTGTTCAGAATGTTCGTGAACAAGTCTGGGTTGCATTTTACATTGCCACCCTCTATGAAGAATTGTTAGGCGTGATAATAACGTAAACGGAGGCAGCACTTAAAATACTGTCCGAGTACTCACATGCCCTTATTTAAGAGACACATTTCATGAGCCATGCTAATGGATGGGAAAGAAGTTTGAAAAGTTTGCACGCGGTATAGGGCCGAGCTGCCGTTAGCGTTTGGCAGCTGTTCAAGGCCCTTCCTTAGGCCAAACTTTCTTAGCTTCGTTCTAGTTGCAGAAATAAGTGTGAGAGCAATGAGAAGCTGGCATTTCAGTAAAAAAAGAAAAATAAATATATATATAACACATAAAAAACACATATATAAAATATATATATTTTCCAGGAATAATTCAACTGGCATTTACTTGAAATTAGTCTTAGTTTTTGGAGTGAAAGTGCATGTGTGTGTGTGTGGGGGGGTATGTTTCCCAATTGCATAAATGCCTATTCCTTTGTCCCAGACCTGTTACGACTCGCCAAGTGAGCAAATATTTTCTAAGGCACTGAAGCACTTAGAGAGGGTACAAGAAATACGTGAAAAACATCCTCCTTGCAGGGCTTACATTTCAACTTGGGGGACGGACCCTGAGGACACAGATCTTGCGTATACTGCACAGGAAGCCTGCACAGGATAAACATCTTTGGGAAGGAGAGAAGCATCCAGACAGGGCTAATGATGTGGCCTCAGGTCCTCAAGGGAGATTTGAGAGGGACCATCCAGGACCCATGGGTCTGTGCTGAGAGGGCACAGGGTATGGACTGAGGAAATTGAAAGCAACTCAGGGTACATGAGTAACTCTGCAAAAGATATTTCACATGTCCTGGCACTCTTAGACTTGTTGATTTGATCATCCATCATAGAAGGTAGGACATCAGAACAAAGCGGTACTGACTAGCCTAGGATTTCTCCTGGTTTTGTTTGCTGTTATTGTTGCTTCTGGAGTTATCTGTTTCATTTGCTACTAGAATCCCACAGCTGTAACTGTCCCTGGCCCTGTTGGAAGTATTCCGTAAATATTACAATAAGTAGCCACTAAAAAAACCCCAACAAGTTTATTAATAACTAGGATTGGAAGCCCCCGTTTGCTCCCCTGCTCCCTGAGTGCAGCACTTTTTCTGAATCTGAAGATTCTCTAATTCTCCTCTGCTCGACATTAGTGGAAGCACTTTGGTAACTGGGATAATTTTTTGATGGTAATTGTGGGTATTTCTCATGATTGCTTTGGGAATAAAAGAATAATTTGATTCTTGCTAAGATAAATAAAACAAGCAAGGGACCTTATGAAATGAAACATTGAGGGAGATTTGAAAACAAAGAATAACAGACATGTTCTAATAATTTCAGAAAATAGCATAGTGGAGATTACATATCAACAGGCTGTCTGCTTTCTCAGCCAAAAATGGAATAGAAGGTGGTTTTTCCTGGGAAGATATTTGCTCTATTTTAAGTAAAAGGTACTTAAGGGAATTTAAACCTCAACTCAGGGGGAGATGTTTCAAAATATACATATGTACTTTATTGATGTTAAAATCATAGAAGAAATGAATGCCTGGTGTGGTAGTATGCACCTGTAGTCCGTGATATGAGGAGGCTGAGGTGGGAGGATTGTTGCTTGAGCCCAGGAGGTTAAGCCTAGCCTGGGCAACCTCGAGGTCACAGAAATTAGTATTTTATATTCTTAAAATTACAGTAATCTCTTAAGTTAAAATAACTGCCTAGATTTTCTAGGTGGCCTGGGAGGCCATGTGGCTGAAGGGGGGGGCATTCTGCACTGACCCCATTCCGATGGAGGGGTCATTCCACCTTCCTTTCCTACCTCTGCACTGTGGGAAGGACCCAGTTCTAGTGGGCAGGCTTAGGCGCGTGTTGCCGTATTTATAGGTGCTGACTCACTGCCTCATTGTCTCATTTAGCCAGGATTTTGATTCCTTGCTTTAAAAAATCGCATGTCTTTATTAAAATGGAACACAAATAGACTGTGGGGAACAGTGGCGCTGATTTTAAAGAACATTATTTATAACATCTTAAGATCGCAGTCATATTATTGAGTATTAATATAAAATGTTTGTTTAATTGCTTTCCCTGGATTTTCCTTGTGCGGTTAAAATTCCTTAGTATCCCGTTGACATTGGGAACGAGTAGGGCCAAGCCATGATCTTCCTTCTTGAAGCTTCCATGACAACATTTTCTGCATTTTCTTCTCTGTATTTTCTTCCCATTTCTCTGTGTGGGACTAGAGTAGTCTCCTTTCCACCTGCCTCTTACATTTTTTTAAATTAAATAGTCTTATTTTACATTATAAAAGCAACACATCCGTGTTAAACAATTCAAGCAATTGAGTAATGTACAGACTAACATGTTCCACATTTTTAAAAGTACATGGTAATAAGAGACACACACACAGAGTTGATCTACCCCTCCATCTGTCCCCCTGGGATCTTACTATATATACATTATTTTGCAGCTTGATATTTAATTTAAAAATATATCATCAGCCCATAAATATTGGCATTCCCCAGGGTTTGCTCCCAGATTTTCTCTTCCCTGTCTGCACAGTCTAGATGGTGTTATCCCACTTGTGGTTTTAATTACCCTCGTGTTTATTCCCAAATATGAGGGTGTATTCCTAGCCTCGATCTGTCTGTAAAATTCAGCTTGTCTACTTGGCGGCCTCGTGGGCATCTCACACCCAGCACTCCCTGAGCACTTTCTCCTCCTGCGTCCATTTCAGGGAGTAGCTGTAACATTCATCCCATTTTCCCAGCTAGAGATTTGGCTTTGGCATCACCGTCTATCCTTTCTTTTTCTCTTTATCTTTTTTTTTAACTACATCCTGCTAATCCCCAGGCCTATTGTTTCTACCTCTTTCATATTTTTTTCAACCAATTGGTGTTTCCCCCTACCACCTACCACCTCTGTAATCCAAGTGACAGAGGTTGCTTGGGGTGCTCTGCGTTTGTAACTGTCCTTTCTTCTTTGATGTCACCTCCTTACCTTTTCATTCATTTGCTGCTTGAGCCCGAGGTGGTCTTCTGCCAGGGCAAATCTAAATGCGCCTTACTTATCATATGCAGTGGCTTGCTGTTGCCGACAGAATGAAGACCAAACTCTGAGGCTCAGAGGTCTTCATGCTTTTAGAGTTTGTAGGGTCTCTCTTCTGCCTGTGCCTCGCCTGCCTCACTGGTCACCATGCCCACCTTTGACTCTACGCCCAAACATAGTCACCCACTCTGATTCCGTTAAATGTACTGTACTCTCACTTACACATGTTTGCCCTGGTACATTCTGTTGCCTGATTGCTCAGTTTTCTCCAGGTGATGCGTCTTCATCCTTTAGGCCACTTCAGTGATACTTCTTCCAAGAACTGGCTTGGTGTCATTTCCTATATGTCCCCAGAGCAGGTCACACTTCATCTTTATCCTACTGTAGCATTGATCACGCTGTACTGTAAGTGTCTGTTTCTGGTCTGTGCCACCCACCCCACACCCTACTAAAACCACCACCTCTGCCACTGAAAGATGGTGAGCTCTCTGAGGGTAGGAACCTGATAGGAACCCACCTGATAGGAACCCACTGTTTGAATGATGAATGAATGTAGTCAGAAACCCAGGAAGCCCCCATAGCTGTAGGGATGGATGGCCAGCTCCTGAGTCCTGGAGGTTATGATGGTTAAGTCTAGGAGGCTTCATTAGCCTTAAGACATCAGGCTGGTTGAAAGGTCAGTGTAAGCAGGGCTCAGGCCTGGAAGTCAGAGATACCAGTGCTACTAGGGAGTGAAGCCATGTGATCATGACCAGAAGCTGTGCCTTGTCCCTTCTATCATGCTTCATCCTCTTTGTGGCCTTCTGTAGACTCAGCAATGTGTTGTCAGTGGAGAGTTGGCAGCTTGTACAAGGCCTTGACCCCTCAGTGGGGTGGAGCAGAGATATGAGGATTCTTGGAGAGAGGTTGCTGGATTTCAGGTAGTCCCTTGTCAGAGGACCCAGGGTGGCTAATCTTACCTCTTACAGAGCTGGTAATTCTCCCCACTGCTTTCCAGCCCCACTGTCTCAAGCTTGTTAAAAAGAAGACTAGTTTCGTGAATCTAGTCACGAAAGCAACACATGAATCTCCCGCATTGCAGAGTCCCCCTGTCCTTTACCTACGTGGCACAGAAGAGAAAAACAAACAAACAAACAAATACTACTGAAAATCCAAATGCCTGGTGACTTTCTTTATACTGTATTGCATACTCTGTTGATTTTACACTGAATACTGCCCACCCCAGCTGCTCCATCTTGTTAACTGTGACTGTGTTTGTGCAAATTCACACAAGATGCTTCTCAGTTCTGTTGTCAACTTGGGTTGTTGAAACATATAGTGGGAAGAATTCCAAATTGGGGTTTAGGATATTAGGGCAAGGATCTGGGTACCAGGCTCAGTCAAGTGATACAGTGTAGTCCTGTTCTATGCAATTTTAAGTAAGTATTGATTATAAAGTATTATGTCTTATAATGCAAACAACTTGAAATAATAGTTTCCCCCCAGCTGATCAAGAACTGCATACTTTCAAAGCTGTTAGGGTCTACTGAATTGGAAGCTGTGGTTATTTTATTAAAATATTTCCACATTAGCTGGTGTACATGCATACCCAGTATCTTCTGTCATGGGGATAATGTTAAAATATGTAAATGTCAGACTTTGCAAGGTCCACCAGAAGGCATTCCTTGTATAAAAGGCCAACTTTCTGGCCTAGGTAAGCCATCTGTCTTTTCTTCCCTTAACTTTTTTCACTGAGAGAACTGGGAGATGAGAAGCCACCTCTTCATTTTTTAGTGGGGAAATATAAATAAAAAGTGCCTATTTTAGTCCCTGGTACAGATCAGGTTCTTAGTGAATGTTACTAGATTTGAAAAGTGGATAAGATGGACAACATATAGAATGTATTTCTTGCTAGAAATTCTTACAACAAAACAGTGAACCAAGTAATATCTCTGTGTTACAGATTAAAAAGATAGGATGTGAGGAGGTCCCACTTTGTAGGTATGTGTAGATTATGAACCAAGGCCTGCCATCCTCCGTGAGTTCTTTTATTCTTCTTCTTCTTCTTCTTTTTTTTTTTTTTTGTTGAAATAATAACTAAGGTAGCCAGAAAAGATTTTTACAAGTAGATCCGAAGAAACTGTTCCCTGAGTGCCCTGTTTCTTAAAAGGCCAGGACATTATGAATAATGAATACACATCTTTTGAAAGGAAATTTAAATCAGTTCTTCTAGGGCCTCCTTTACCTCTATTATTGAATGTAATAATCGGATAATTTCTTTAATCAAGGAGTAAAAGTCTTTAAAATTCCTCAACTATTCAAAAGAACTTTAAATCACTTTCACAGATATATGTCAGTTTAAGTTCCAAGGAATGCCAAGGTGATATGGAATAGGGTAGATTTTAGCCTTTTCTATTGTTCATTCTAATCACTGACTGTATATGTCTTTCCAGACTCTGGGAATATCAGATATATTAATCATGTCATAATTAGAGCTCTTGGGAAACGCATGCTCTCATAAATACAAGCCTTTTTAAAAAATATTTGAAATATATATTGCAGCTGAAAGTTTACTCAATATGTAAAGCAAAGGGAAAAAAAAAGGAAAGGAAAATGATTCCAATAAAGGAAAGCAATAGATAAACAACATCCCCAAAGATGTAAAACAAATGGTCAAGTGTGTAAAATGTTTAGCCTCAGGCGTAATCAATAAGTACAAAGTAAAATTATAATGAAATCTTCACACAAGCAAATAGTCATGGCTTTAAAAAATGGTAACATCAAATATTATAGACATGGGAGGAACATACACTCCCATCAATGCTCGTATGGACATACATGGATACAGCCTTTTACAGAAAAATAATTAGAAAATGGGATCATGAGGTGTAAAATAGGAAAATTTCATTGATCCACAATTCTATTTCTATGAATTTATTCTAGAAAAATAATTAAATAAGGCTGGGTGCAGTAGCTCATACCTGTAATCCTAGCTCTCTGGGAGGCCTGGGAGGATGGATTGCTTGAGCTCACAAGTTCGAGACCAGCCTGAGCAAAAGTGAGACCCCTATCTCTACTAAAAATAGAAAAACTGAGGCAAGAGGATCACTTGAGCCCAAGTTGGAGGTTGCTGTGAGCTATGATGCCACAGCACTCTACCCAGGGCAATAGCTTGAGACTTTGTTTCAGAAAAGAAAGGAAAAATAATTAAATAAGTATGCAAAAATATGAATACAGAACACATCATCTCAACATTTTTTATGATATTGCAAAATTGAAAATTATGTGAATTTTTAAATTTCCAATTAATATGGGGATATATATGATTAGGTTTCATAGTTTGCTTTTGTGAGGTTAAAGTCTGAGTTATAGTAGTGTTCTTCATCCAGGACGTGTGCAATATACCAGCAAGGCTTGTTATTCATAACAGAGTGGTTAGTTATAAAACCACTGAATTTGAAAATTAAGCTGGCCATGAAGAAAATAAGGTTTTATCAATTTGGATCAGAATGAACAAAGAAAAAACACCTCAAGTGTGGAAAGCTGAAAAATGTTGTTTAGATTGACCATGTCTTGGAGGGAAGAGTTAGAGCATGTGTAAATCTTTGAGGTTCAAAGGTACCTTCTAATTTATTGGGTCACTCCCATTGGAAATAAGATAACTATAGAAACCCTCTCAGAAAAATACAGGCTAGATAGTGAAGACACTCTGGGAATATCTAACATACAAATTGAAGACTCAGGAAGATACACGTGTGTTGCCCAGAACGTCCAAGGGGCAGACACTCAAGTGGTAACAATTAAGGTTATTAGAACCCTTCTGGATGGTACTCAGGTGTTAAAACTATATGTCAAGCAGACGGAATCCCATTCCATTTTAGTGCCCTGGAAAGTTAATTCCATGTCAACCATCAAACTTAAAATGATTATCTGCTACTGTGAAGATTGACAACCCCCATATAACATATACAACTAGAGTCCCAGTAGATGTCCATGAAGACAACCTAACACATCTTCAACCATCCACGGATTATGACCTGTGTCTGACAGTGTCCAATATTTATCAGCAGACTCAAAGTCCTGCATAAATGTCACAACCAAAAATGCTGCCTTCGCCCTGGACATCTCTGATCAAGAAACCAGTACAGCCCTTGCTGCAGTAATGGGGTCCATGTTTGCTGTCATTAGCCTTGCGTCCATTGCTGTGTACTTTGCCAAAAGTTTTAACAGAAAAAATTACCACCATTCACTAAAAAAGTATATGCAAAAACCTCTTCAATCCCACTAAAAGAGCTATACCCACCACTCATTAACCTCTGGGAAGGCGACAGTGAGAAGGACAAAGACAGTTCTGCAGACACCAAGCCCACCCAGGTTGACACATCCAGAAGCTATTATATGCGGGAACTCAGAGGATATTTTGCTCCTGGTAGTAAGGAGCACAAAGAGGTTTTTGCTTTATTCTGTGAAAGTAACAAGTTGAAAACTTTTGTATTTTTGACTTTGCAAGTTTCTGGCAGAGTGAAGATAACCAGTGGATATTTCAAATTTTTTGGTATAGCATATTGCAAGAGTTTGACATGGCTAGCAGCAGCTCCAGGCTTCCAGTTTGTGGGTTTTTTTATTCTTATCATTATAATGATTGTTACGATATTATTTTTTTACTTTAGTTTGTTGTGCTAAACTCAATAATGCTATTCTAACTACAGTGCTCAATAAAATGACTAATGACAGGTTGGGGTGCCCCTGTGCTTTGACCAGTAGCATGACCCCTTCTTCGAAGCCATTGGTAGAAAGAACCATGTCCTCCAAAAAGTTATATAACAGTTTTGAAGCAGTTTTGAACCTTTTATAGCAATCTGGTCTACAGACTTCTAACTCAGGCTAAGGCTAGACTTGTTACCTTTGTTGAATGATGTTAGTTGACTGTACTGTAATGTTGTATCAACTGAATTGAATGTTTGCCTTTGAACAATGACTTCTTTTTCTTTTGTAATAGTTAAAGAAGCTTAGAACAGGCTAACAGGCAATAGAAATATGTATATCAGATTTTTTAATGTAACAAAGTACATGTTAATTGTTACCTTATTCTTTTTATCTTCAGTAGACACTTTTAAAAGAAAAGACAATAATTTTGTTGTGTTTAACTCACCAACATGTGGCGTATAATGAAGACAGAACTATAATACACTTGAGTCTGTGTCAAATAGTAGACCTTAAAGTGCTTTGGGGGCAGGGATGGCTTACTCACCTTTGTGTAACCCCCTCAACTATTAAAATGCTTGGTATATAGTAGCATTTTTGTTAGATAACAGAATAAACACCCTGCTTTAATGTTCTGTGATTAGCTGTTACACTCAATTCCCACCAAAGATGTGATGAAGTTTAAATGGGCAAAGGTAATCAAATGTGTCCTTTATTTCTTGTTTAGGTGTTGTTGCCTTTGGGGGAGGGGATGGACACGGGAAGAAAATGGTAACTCAGTCACCTACAGGTAGATTTTTACACTTGGGACTTTCTTTGTCAGCCCTGGTGAACCTTCACACTGGCAAGGCAGTGGAGTCTAACAGGAACATAGATGTGCGTTCACCAAGAGAGTGAGCCTCCGTCCCCAGCATGTCTGGCTACATCTCTGTGATGGAGACAGATACATTTGACTGAATACTACTGTTCTCATTTTGTATCTGTTCCTTTGTATCTTTAAGAATAAATGGCAGCACAATACCTTTGAAAGTTACTGCTCTGTGAATTCAATGAGATGATATCCCTTTTCCTTCTGTCTTCTTCCTTTAAGGGAAAACATGAAATGTTTTTTTAAAAACTAGGATGAAGAAGGGCTGAGTTTTCCTCCCATATTTCCTGTGAGGTGCTTGCATCTTCCACCTGAGACTCTTGGAGCTGCTTTTTTCTGGGTGTGTGAGGAGACAAGGCTGGTTGTGTCCTCACATGCCGTGCTAGGCCTGCTGCCTCATTCCTCATGCCAGCGCACATAGCCTTTTGGGCTTTTAGCTTACTCATGTCTGAATGTACCTTAAATCAATGGGTGCATTTACTGTGGCATTATGTTTTTTTCCTAAAAGGCTATTATTTAATCATAGTGATGAGGGCATTTATAATTGATGGTATCTTAGCATAGAGGAAAGGTAATGTGCTTTTGTTATCTATTGTTGCATAGCAAATAACCACAAAACTTAAAATAGCAATAATCATATATTACGGTTCATGGTTTCTGAGGGTCAGAAAGTCACTTCGGTTTCATTAGGGAGCTCTTGTCTCTGCCCTATGCTGTCTGGGGCATTAATCGTAAGACTTAAAGTCTTGAAGTTAGAAGCATTTGAAGATTCACTGATTCCCGTGTGAGCTTTTCTGGGGCTGTTGGTCCACGTGGGGTCTTTCTGTGAAGAGACAATGTAATGGTAGGGACTAAACAGAAAATCTTTACTCTTTCTCTTAAGAACGACAGATTTTCCAAGCTCGTAAGACCAGCATTTTTTAAGGCTATACTTGGGTTTCTGATCTGAGGAGTGTTGGATGTCAGAACTTTAGAGCATTGGGAAGGGCAACCTGCCTACTACTGGGGGTACATTTCACGTCAGAGGCTGCTCCGTTCCTCAGAATTCAAGATGATTTACACCAGACTCCCTTTTCATTCTTCCCCCAACTCTCCATACGACCCTGAGGTTTGAAATTCCTAGCTGGGGAGAAGAAATATAACAGACAGTATATTTTGCTTCATTCCATTTGAATCTGGGACTTGATTGTCAGCTGTCTCCAAATACTCTTTTTCCCTCAATTCCTGAGAGAAGTTCTCCTCCTGCAGTGCTTTGAGATCTCCAGCCTGACCAGATTACAGGAGCTCCTCGTCCAAAGCTCCTCTTACTTATCTCTAATGTAAATCCTAGATCCAAGGGAATCCAACGGCCAGCAGCGCGCGTGGCCTCTCTAATCCTTTTTACCCTGAGAGTTCAAAGAATTAGATAAAATACAGTCTTTAAAAAAAGCAAAACAAAACAACAATATTAACTCTTTCCTAAAAAGGTACAATTTTAATAAAATGGAAATTTGGGGTTTACATTTTTTAAGAGTTCCGAAGGACCATTTCTTAAGGCCTACAGCTATTAAGGCTTCTACATATGATATTTAAAATAATATCATGATTAGTATGGAAACTTAAAACCAGCATTTCACTACAAAAATAGGCTTTATTTTGCTGAACCCATTTGAGTTGAGTCTCCAAGGATCTACTGAGCAGTAGTTTCAGAATATTGAACTATAAAGGAATTACTGATCATTCCTGTTTGCTGTCTGCCCCCAGCTGCCAGGCACTATGAGAGGCTCTTATGGCATCTTGTTTAAAAACCTTGCAGGGTTGGTGGTATTATCCCCATTTTGCAGACAAGAAAACTGAGGCCCAGATAATTTATGTAATTTGCTAAGGTCATACGTCTAGCAAGTAATGAAGGAACAGAGATTTCGTAGGTAAAACCATTGTATGAGGGAATTTGGTCAGTATTTGGGTAGTTATAGAATTTTTTACAAACTCTGTAGGGAATTAGTGCCTACTCATAGAAATTAGTCTTCTTGCCTGAAACTGGAGGCCTGGAAGAATTAAAGAAAGGATCTCTATAGGCCTAATTCATTCTTTTCCCACAGCTCTGCCCACCTCCCCATTTTACCCATCTGATATGAAGGCATTCATGCCATTTTATTATAGAGGCTTATAGTGCCTGCTAGGCAAATAGCCTCACAGGGTTATTCTAGTATTTTGGAAACATGACTTCTAAGACACCTGACATATTGGCACTTGTATTAACTTCATCCCGCATCCCTAAAAGAGGATCTGGGGCTCTATTGCTACCACATTATAGTGCACAGTCAGCCCCAGATTCACTGCATCCCTTGACTACTTTGCCTGGATGAAGGCAGCCATCTGCATTTACTAAATTTCTCATGGATTTCTGTTTTAGTATCTCATTGATCATGTAAAGAGGGGCTATTTTATTCCAAGGAAAATTTGTGAGTTAGAGGTTTGGCATGGCTCAAAGATTGTAATCATGCTACTGCTGGACATAGGTAAATCTTTTATTTTTGGTGTGTGTGAGCCTTTGTGTTGAATCCAGATTACTTTTAGCTGGGGCGTGTTTGTTATTCTCTAGAGAGTTTAGCACTCTGGAGGTTTTCTAGATAAATGAGTGGATTGCATCATGGATGATCTCTGTGGTGGTTTCTTTAGATGACGTGTAGCCAGTGGCTACAGTGTGTTGGGGAGGAGGGGCCAGGGGTAGGAGATATCAAACACGTTTAAGCCTTGGAATTTATAGAAACAGTTTGTTTCTTAGTTTTCAGAATAACAATTATTTTTTCTTATCACAGAAATAATGTCTGTTTTTTGTAGAAAATTTAGTAAACATACATGCCCCCCCCAAAAAAAAAAAACCAAAATGCCATCTCCGAGTTGTTAGTCACTGTTCAGATTTTGGCTTAACTTTTTCTAATCTGTGTGTGTGTGTACATTCATACATATATTTTGCAAAAATGAGCCTATGCTCTAAATATTGTTCTATGAATTGTATTTTTGGATATATCTATTCATCACACATTCTTCTATAGAAACATTTTTGATTTTTATAAAGTTCTCATTGTATGGCTATGTCCTACCTTTTGGACATTAGATTTATTATTATTATTGTTATTTTTTTGTGGAGATAGAGTCTCACTTTATCACCCTTGGTGGAGTGCTGTGGCGTCACACAGCTCACAGCAACCTCCAATTCCTGAGCTTAGGCGATTCTCTTGCCTCAGCCTCCCAAGTAATGGGACTACAGGTGCCTGCCACAATGCCTGACTATTTTGTTGTTGTTGTTGCAGTTTGGCCAGGGCCAGGTTTGAACCCACCACCCTCGGTATAGGGGGCCGGTGCCCTACCCACTGAACAATAGGCGCTGCCCTATTATTATTTTTTCTTTATACTGCAATCCTGCGGCAGCTGACTCATAGAAAGAAAGAGACTTTTTAGATTTGGGGCTCTTTTTCCTGCACTGTAGTCACAGAGTGTGTCGTGTATTTCTGCCTACCTGCCTGAGACCCACCTCCCACCCCAAGAATGCTATGGAACTGGTTGCTGCTGACTGCTCACGTACTTTTGCTGTTTCTTCTCGCAGGAGACAGAGCACGTGGTGCCCAGCCAGTCAGAGTGTCAGGAGAGAGCAGGAACGCCAGCTCAGGAGAGTCCACAAAATAAAACCTTCAGGTGCCAAGAAACAGAGCGACTTCAACCAAGGTGGGTCTCTTGTTGTCAGAAGCTGCACTGTGCCCGGGGTTCCTTTCCCAGAAATGAGAACTCGTGTGCTTGCCACCCCCACACAAGAGTCAAGGCTTTCTGATTTTCATGGGCATTCCTTAGAGTCAGAGAAACTGCTTAAAGGGGCCTAGAAGGAGAATCACAGAGTGAGTGTAAGAGAAATATAAATGACCCACTTTCTCTGTCTTCTATTTGAGGATAATCCACCTTCAGGCCCAAGAAGGGGTGGTGATAGGTCCTGCCCTGGGAGAGAAATGCTAATTTCATTCATTCTGTCCCCTTTATTCCATGCTAGAGGGGATTAGCTTCCGCTATGATTATGATAAATTCATGATGACTCTGTAGGCGCCATGCCAACTGCTTTTTATAAATTCTCTCATTTGGTCTTCACCACTTCCTCATAAAATTAAGTACCCATAGTCTCCTTTTTTGGAGGAGCCTGAATCTCATAAACATTAAGACACTTGCAAGTAATAGATGAGCCAGAATTTGAATTGACAAATGTCTGATTACAGCATGGCAGGTGCAGATTCTGTGCTGCCCCCAGTGTGGCCCTGTTGTCAAGTGACCTTAGCCCTGAAGTAGCCCCAGGGGTGGCCTCTCTAGACTACTGGACCTGCTGGAGACTGCCCAGGGCAGGATGTGGGTGAAAAGCTGCCTGCAGAAAAGTTGGCATGCCTTTCTGATGGGAGCCCGACATTGCAGCTGTCTACGGAAAGTCTCCTCTGGAAATAAACAGAAGAAAGAATTCAACCGCTAGTTGTGTCAGCTGTCTTTGTAGGATCTTGTGTACAGTGTAATCATAGCCCTTACTTAGTGGAAAGGGAGGGCTACGCTTCTGAGCATGACCTTTAGAATTTTTTTCTGAGGCATCACAGTCTAAATGAAGATTGGCTGTGCTATGTAATTGTGCATTAAAATATCCAGTATGCTAAATTTGGCATCATGGAACCCCCCAAAGGTGAGGTGAATCAGTATCCCAGTGGATTTCTGGGCACATTTAATAACCGTCCTCACAAGTTGCCATCTCTGGTCTGTTTTATTTTTACCTGACAGATAATACCTGTTGGACTCAAACTTGTCATTTCTCCACGGGTCAGGACATTCTCCCTTTTATTTGAGGCCTTATTGTAATAAAGCTGTTTTGGGCTGGCTGGAATCCGCTTAGACAAAGATCCACCAGCCCGATGACTGCCTCTGTCAGCAAGAATAAGGTCAAGTGTATTCCCATGCATATTTCAACATAGCATAAAACCGAAACAAAACAAACAAAGCCCACATCTACATTATTCATGCTTGTGTATGGACTATATGGTGGTCCTTTGGGGGTAGATATTCGGCAGGGGCCAATAAGGAAGAATGGTATTAGTAATTAAGCTTCTCAAAGATGCTTGATATTCTGTAAACATAAAACCATTTCGTGTTCCACCTACAGCAGAAAAGCTAACTGGCAATTTTGCTGTTGTCCGTGGGCAATGCAGAAATTAAATGGGATTTTGTAGTGACAATCATTCACATGTGACTAGTTGAGAGCTAACAGTGTTATTGAGTGAGATTAGGCCTGTGAGGGAAGAAACAGAGGAGCAATTCTTATATAGTGGGCAGGCAGGGGAGTTACACTTTATTTATATTCTTGGAGATCTGTGCTATCTTTCCCCAGGAGAAGATGCGTGCACATGCACACACACACACACAACTTTGTGTAAAATTTTAGAAGATTCCCAGACTCTTCTGCATGTCAGGAAAAGAAACCAAATACAGGGTCACTGGACAGTCTTCCTCCCTAAGTCAGGATTTTCTTCCAGTCCCCGTCAGATGGGCTGCTTCTCCTTGTTGAAGCAGATCTGGTCTCTCTTCCCGTACCCCTTAGCAAACCACCATAGGATCTGAAGTACCTTCTTGTCCTTTTCTGCTTTCCCCACTCAGCCTCCATGCCCCACGTTCACAGGACCTAGACTTTTGAGCTAGCAGCATTCAGAGGGGTCTGTGCATAGTGCAGGGTCTGGTGTTAAGTCGCAGATCAGGAGTGCTGTTAAGCCGGTTATGTCTAGTTCTGTCAAGTTGAGTATTTAGATTAGGTGGGTAACCTTTAAACTAAGTTATTTATCACAACCATGGTGGCGTCACCCAGGACATTCTAATGGAACTTAAAAAAAAATCCATCTCGAAATATTACAGGGATTGTGAAATGTGATGAACCAGTGAAATAAGATCTGAGGCTAAAAACAACTTTGAATCAGGTAGCTCACATTCCTGATAACTAACATTCCTTTTCTGTTTTAAGCCAGCATCTGGCCAGGTCCAGGCATATCTTGCTGAACAGGGTCTTGGTAGAAACATGATATTGTAACAGGACACACCAGACCTAGGTTTGTCTTGGAGGGAGCCAAGAAGCCAGGCTAAATCTCAGCAGGTGTAAAAGGCCACCTTCTTGGGGGTGGGACAGGGGAGAATGTTATGAACATAAAGTACACTATGAGAAAAGGTAGAGAGATCTCTCTGTGGCAAGATGCCACCAAGGGCTCACACATCGTATCCGTGATACTTGAAGGAGTAGCATTCAGAGAATGAATTCATCCTTGTAGAAGTGAGATGTTGAGGTTGATTGAGGTCATGGGGTGGACATTGATCTTTTCCATGCATGCCAAGTAGATTCACACCTGCAGCTCTGAGAGCTCTCAGAGCTCTTTCTAGCACAGGGAGCCTTTCTCTGTGTCTGTGCATAAGCTTTGGGGAGGGCTATGAATGTTTTTCTGAGTTGGAGTGTGTTTATATTTTTTGTTTTGTTTTGTTTTTAACAAATGACCATAAAGTCATAGCTTGAAACAACACAGATTTATTATCCTATAGTCCCCTGGGATAAAAGTCCAATTCAGGTCTCACTGGGCCGGAGAAGGGTGTCAAGCAGGGAAGAATCAGTTCATTTCCTTGCTTTTCCCAGTTTCTAGAGACTGCCCACATTCTATGGCTCATGGTTCCTTCTCCCATTTTCAAAGCCAGCAACAGCATATCTCTCTCTGATCATGGGCGGGAAATATTTTCTGATTTTAAGTATCCATGTGATTAGATAGGGATCACTCAGGAAATCTAATACAATCTTCTTATCTCAAGGTCCTTAACTTAATCTCATCTGCACAGTTCCTTTTGTTATGTAAGATAACGTGGCAGGGGAGGGACAAGGATGAGGACATGGACATCTTTGGGGGACCACTATTCTGTCCACTACATGTATGTTTATTTTTCCAGAGAAAAACTCTAAAACATTTATCAGAATTTCATGTGGAACCCATGACCCCAGCAAAGGTTTAGAACACCCATCCTAATGTCTTCCTACCTCCAAGTTTGCCTACTTCTCTGAATTCCCTCAGCATGGCCGGCCTCAGATATAGTTTTGGCTGTCTCCATCCTGTTTTTGTTTGTTTTGAGACAGGGTCTCACTCTTTTGTCATAGGTAGAGTGCCTTGGCATCATAGCTCACAGCAACCTCAAATTCCTGGGCTCAAGTGATCCTCTTGCTTCAGCCCCCCCAGTAGCCAGGACTATAGACACCTGCCACAGTGCTCTGCTAATTTTTCTATTTTCAGTAGAGATGGTAGATCTCACTCTTGCTCAGGCTGATCTTGAACTGCTGAGCTCAAGCAATCACCTGCCTTGGCCTCCCAGAGTGCTAAGATTACAGGTGTGAGCCACGGCGCCCGGCCTGCCCCCATCCTCTTGTACCCTTCCTCTCATTTCCCATGTTTCTCCCCATCCCTATTATATTCCTTGGCTGTACAGTGCCCCATATAAAAGATCTCAAATTTGCTGTCCTCCAGGTGTATCTGGTGTGGA
Organism: Otolemur garnettii; assembly: GCF_000181295.1. Lineage (NCBI taxonomy): Eukaryota > Metazoa > Chordata > Mammalia > Primates > Galagidae > Otolemur > Otolemur garnettii. Next base: position 25,402,977 of record NW_003852403.1, read on the forward strand.
GACATACTTGGCTTGCATAGCATTAAAATATTTTGAATATATATTCAAAAATCAAGAGTTTTTTGCACATTTTTGGCTTTCTTTGGAAGAATCTGAAGATGAGATAACGCATGGCTTATATTCCTACAAGGCAACAATTAACTGGAGCTGAGGAGCAGCTTTTCATTTTTGCACAGTTTCCATCCATCTCTCCCCATTTATTTATGCTCTTTGCCCAGCCTCTATAGGTGTTTGATTTATAATGCCTGCTTCCATCCTTTTCTTCCTGGCAACTGCTCTTCCTGGGCAACTCTGGAAGCTGCCTGGAGCTAATTCCTGCTGGAGGAGAGTATCTTATCCTATAGAGATGGCTGATGATGTCTTAATGCCATCTTTTCCCAGAGGACATGTTTGTATTTTAACATGCACCTTCCGTGCATATCAGTGGAAAGGCTGGGTGTTATGCTTCCCTGACACGCACCTCAATATCTGGTGTTTTTAAAACATGTAAAATTCCAGAGCTGCATTTAGTTAGAGCTAGAAGAAGCCTTAGTAATTATTTAATGCAACTCTCTCATTTTCTAGTTTGACAGCTAGTAAGGCTGTGATTGGCTTAACTTCTCACTCCCCTTGGCAATAGAACCCAGGCAAGCACCATCAGTGTGTATGGAGCAGCCACTTAATGAATAGGCATCAATTTGACTGGTTTTTATAGCTAAAGCCAGTGCCGAGCCTGTAAACCGTCAGCTGTGACAAGGGAAATTTTTGTGTCAGAGAATACTAATGAAGTCAGGGATTTCTTACTCAGCTAAGTAAATTTACTTTTGAGAATGATTAACTCACTTATATTTAAAATACTGTATTAAAATTTATGACAGTATTAAACCTTTAACGTTATTAAAGAACTTGTCTATATAAACAGGAGTTGTTCTATAGCACTGTCTTAACTATTAATTAGATTGGTGTGGCCAGCATGGTAGCTCACACCTGTAATCCTAGCGCTCTGGGAGGTCAAGGCGGGGGTTGTCACCTGAGCTCACAGGTTAAGCCACTCTGAGCAAGAGAGACCACATCTCTAAAAATACCCGGGTGTTGTGGTGGGTGCCTGTAGTCCCAGCTACTCGGGAGGGTGAGGCTGGAAGATAGCTTGAGCCCAAGAGTTTGAGGTTGCTGTGAGCTGTGACGCCATGGCACTCACTCTACCGAGGGTGACAAAAATAAGACCGTATCTCAAAAAAAAAAAAAAATTAGATTGGTGATTACATTGCAGGTTCCAACCCACTGGCCTTTTCTAGAGGTCCCCTGTTAGAGGCAGCAGAAGATCCTTAGCAAGGACAATGGCCTTGGATGGTTTCTACTATTTTTGTGACATTCCAGATGAAAGAAAAAGCTGGGGGCTTTCTTGCTTTATAGAAAGAGGAAGTTTTGTCGGCAGCCACTTTTCCATGGGGTGGGAGGGCAGAAGGGGGGAGAATAAATCCTTTTATCTTTTGTTTTTGAGATAAACAATGTGTGTTTTAATAACTAATTGTTTCTTATTCAAATGCTTTTCATAGACTAATCAGAGTCTTAATTCTGCTTAAAAAAAAAAAAAGAAGGAATGAGAAAATGAGCACCCAAAGAGTTTAAATAATACAAAAGAGGCTCAGCACCTGTGGCTCAAGCAGCTAAGGCACCAGCCACATACACCTAAGGTGGCAGGTTCGAATCCAGCTCGGGCCCACCAAACAACCATGACGGCTGCAACCAAAAAATAGCCGGGCACTGTGGTGGGCGCCTGTGGCCCCAGCTACTTGGGAGGCTGAGGCAGGAGACTCGCTTAAGCCCAGGAGTTGGAGGTTGCTGTGAGCTGTGATGTCACAGCACTCTACCCAGGGTGACAGCTTGAGGCTCTGTCTCCAATAAACAAACAAACAAACAAATAAATAAATAATACAAAAGAATGATTCCCCTTCCTGGATGGCACCAGAGCAGGAGCTCTGCATATTTCCAGCATGGTCTACTTCCTCCTCTTTAGTATTCTCCCAGGGTTTTGTTTTGTTTTGAGTTTTTATGAGGAGAACATGGATGAAGTACAGATAAAAAAATACCTATCTCTAATAACTCATCTTCACAACATTTTGAGACTATCTGGTGTGCATTTGGATAACGAATGGGGTTCAGCGTGGCTTACTTGGAGCATACTGTATGGGAGGGGGCCACACAGTGGGGGCTCCTCCCTCCCACTGCCTCTCCTCATGGGCACAAAGCCATCTGTGGAATGAAAAGAATATCCAAATTAAGAAGTGTAGGGTCTTATATCTATCATGCAACCTTGGTCACTTCACTCAAATGCCTGAGACCTCCTCTAATGGAAGGAGTTTGGGTCAAATGACTTCTCAGGCTCCTACTGGCTCTAACACTGAAAATGCTCAACATTCTAGATATTTAAAGGATTAGACATGGAAAGACTTTAGCTTAAGAATACAAGCTCTTCCAGATAAAAATAATTTCCCCACCCTGCTTTAGGGCACAAAAATCCCACACCAAATCCTTAAACTGCTGATTGAAAAGAGGCCACACTTGATTATTTTGGAAATGAAACTCTGAATCTGAAATGCCTTTCTTTTTTTTTTTTTTTTTTTTAATTTTCCTAAGGAGTCTGCTCTTGGTCATTTGATAAATTGTTAGCACTTTCACCATGATTAGGCATGAGGATAAAAAAGAAACTCACAGATACTCTCTTATTCAAAATACCGCTACTATGACTGCTAATAAAATAAATGAAAATGAAAAAAATACAGAAAATTCCAAGGACATAAAAATGTCTTGTAATCTTACCACCCAGATGTTACTACCTTTGTCTTTTTAGTAATCATCCTTGTGTTGTTGCTAACTTTTTAATGTTGGCATAAAGAATTATGTCTGAAAGGGGCTTCTTGATGCGTTGGGATTTGAGACTGCTAGAAGCACTGTTTATTTTAGGCAGGCCCCAGAGTAGAAAGCTGGACAAGAATGCATCAGGACTGCACAATATTTATACGTAAGGGTGGGTTTGTTTGATGTAAGACCAGTAAGCTGAGTAATAGAATAGTAGTTTAATTATCACAAGGCTGGTGGTTTCATTTATGGCAAAAGTGAGCAAATGTAATTTTCTATAACAGACATGCAGTTTCCATAAAAAACATGTTTTTCAAGCTTTGGTGTCATCATAGTCCTTCGTTAGAAATGATATTTCTGGAAGACCAAACAGAAAACTTTGTCCTTAACAGCTGAACATCTTGGAAGGTTTCTCGGGTTAACTCGGTGAAATAGATTGAAGAGAGATACTTTAGTAATGATTAAAGGAAACAGAGCATGTATAAACTTAAACCTCATTTAGGACTTTGACCAGCTGGTTAACTATTCATTGTGCCTGAGGCCGCTAGAATGAGGCTGTTTAACTTATTCATCATCTTCCAGGTGGGGCAATAACTATTCCCGTGCTTCTGTTATAGTAATTGTCCACAAAATTATTCCTTGTCATGATTTACATTAAATACCACCCCCACCACCACACACACATTGTGTATTGTGACACACAGCTCCCATCCATCCCCTCCATATGCATTTGTTTTTTTTATCCTTAATCAGTGTTGGATTAAAATATCTTAGGTATCTTATACATCATATACAAATGTGTTTCTCAGAATAAATTATATATATAATGACATTGCTTTATGTTACGTTATATTCTACATTGCTATACATTACATTACATATAGGTAATTACATTGCGTTACTATGTAACTTGTTTGTACCACTTAATATTATATCTTTCGATATTATCAAATGTTTAATAATATTTAAGGGTTGTAAATACAGTCATATTCCTCAAAATGACATTCTGATCAATGAAACCCGGTACAATGGTGGTCTACATTACAAAGCAACAGGTGACTGGAGTTCATTCTGTGCTTGCCCCATCATTTACTTAATTCCAAAATATTTGATACTGTGATGACTTCTAGGATTTATATTTATAGATATTGCTATAGGAAGTACCTTTTAAAAATATCTTTAGGTACATCTCTTGTAGTTTCCTAAGTTTGTGCTTAAGGGTCAAAGCCATAGAATTTGAAATACTTAACTGAAGTGAGGCTTAGGATACAAATGTTTCAGTTACCTGATCATGGAAGGATATGGGAGTATAATGAACAATTGATAATTTTGAAAGAACTATACAGAAAGTCATGTGGCTGGATTTCCCTATGTGTTAGAATCATAGGACAGATTAAGAGTCTCTGGGTGGAATGACCGAGAGAATTCAATCCTATCCCCTCCCCCTTACTGTGCATTCACTAGATATTTCTGTTTCATCCACCAGCCCTCAGAGTTCTGATTGCGCTAAGGGGGAAGTGCTTCTGCCTCTCACATACTCAGAGGACATTTGAAAGTCAGGCGGGAGATGGGGCAATTCTTTGTTGCGTGGGACTGCCCCACCCATGTCCATGTGTGGCATCTTTGGCTCTAGTCCCCAGAATGCCAATAGGCATCCCGAGCCTCTGTGACAGTCCCAAATAGCCCCTAAATCTTCTAAATATGTCCTTGGGGGCATACAGTCACCTTGTTAAAAAACACCAACTTTCACGATGGATACCTTCTTTAAAACTGCTGTCTTACTTGTGTTCGTATTAATACAGACCCATGCTTGTGATCTATTCTTAAGCTGGGAAAAAGGCAATTACTTAACAGTGTTGCAATGTGTTCCTATTTTTCTTAATCTGTTATTACATACAGAAACAAACGTTTCCTAGAAAAATAAAAATCAATATTTTGTTGGTGGTGATTTTGATGTGGGGTGTGGTGATTTTACAAATATTCTTTGTGCTTTTGCTTTCCGAGTTTTGCCCCCATTGAGTCTCTGTTAAGTTTGTAATTGAGGAAAGTGATAATTTTAATAAATGCAAGAGAAGTAATATTTGCACATACTATTTCTCTAGTTTTATTCATTTATTATTATCTCTTATATCTTACTTTGGGGAAGACAGGAATAATAGGAGAGTATTAGGAGAGAATGGATTTGTTGCATATTTTGGTTAACTGGGAGAAACTTGAAATACATTGTCAGGGGTACATGTGGCCTTTGTGGTTTAGGACAGTTGGGACCAGAAAGCAAATAATAAAGACAGCTTTTATAGATTCAGATGATGTTTTAAACCAGAATTTGTGTCCTAGCCTCCTACTCTTGAACAGCACCCAGCCTCCCAGGAGTCTGGTCATGCAGAGTTGCTAATCAAAAGCACTCCTAGGATGCTGCAGATGCCAGAGACAAAAAACCCCCAAAATACCTGGGAGCATTCAAGTGGGGTGAGGTCCAAGAGGAGGAAGGTTGAGCAGGAGCATAAGCAGGACAAGCCAGGTGTCAGAGGCTTCTTAGCCTTGAATTTAGCACCAATACAAGAAAACAATTTGGCTACATCCAACCTATTGAATAAATCCAAGCATACATAACAGAGCCCCTGGGAAGGGCCTAGGAACTGTATACTCAGTAGAGCCCCTGGGAAGGGCCTAGGAACTGTATACTCAATAGAGCCCCTGGGAAGGGCCTAGGAACTATATCCTAGATACTGCAATGTGAAGAGTAAGGGCCTTGGTAGTAAGCAGATCACCAGTTTTAAAGTAACTGCAAAAAAGGGTCATATATAATATATATAATATATCATCTGGAGATGGAGGGAAGGTGGCAAGTGAAGGATAGAGACTCCTGACTCTTGCCTTTTGGGAAAGAAAGAGAATCTTTAATAGGGAATAGAGACCCTTTAGCCTTGTTTAATATTGACACCTACACAGATCCCTGTGCCTTCAAGTTCTTTTGTTCCTAGAGCTGTGCTGATTGATCCTTTAAAAGTTAAAGTGTTGGAAGTCCAAGTTCTAAGTGTCAGTTGTAATATCACAGGCTTCAGTATAATAAGTAATTATAACTATTCATGAAATATTTATCTTTCAAGTTGCCCATCAGTTGTCATCCCCTGTGCCCTGCACTGCGTCTGTCCCTTATCTAAACCTTCGTTTGTGTGACTCGCTTTTTCTCTTTCCTCGCCTGTAAGCTCTAGGCAGACCAGCTTGTGTCTACTCTGTTACCACTTTCTTGGTTTTGGTTTTCTTAAGGCAGAAGCTGATAGAAGAAATCAGGTACAGGGAGACGGTCCCGGAAAACAGGAAATGGTGGAGGAGGACAGGCCCACAGCAGGTGTGTGGCTTACTCTGAGGATTCCCGTCCAGGGGTTCTCAACCTTCCTAATGCTGCGGCCCTTTAATACAGTTCCTATGGGTCATGACCCACAGGTTGAGAACCGCTGAGTGTAGACAGTGCCTATCCCTCTGATGGCTGGGGGGCTGCACTGTTTATCCGTACACACCCCCTTTCTGCTGGATGCTGCTTGTCCCCAGGGGAGTAACTCTGTTACACATTTGTCCCTCCCCCCCAGAGAATGAGCTCCACCTGGTAAAAAACCCTGATGCAGGAGAGTGGAGCAACTTGGGAGGTGCTGGGGTGGGAGGATGGGAGTGAGCAGAACTGTCCTGGGAGCTGACATCGGCTCTCGGCTGTCTCCTGGGCTGAGCCCTGCCTGGCACAGGAAGCCGGTGTCTGGTCATTATTTGCGCAGTGAGTGGAATGAGTGAGGCGATGCTAGCACAGTGCTTTGTGTCTTGCTCAGCAGATCAGATCCTACGAAGGTCTCAGGGCCTCTGCTCTCACTTGGTCCCCGTGGGCAAACCCACTGGATCCTGTGCCCTCAACATCCTTCCCGACTCTTTCTTTCTGTCCCTCAGGGTGTTTAAACCATACCCATAGCTACTCTCCCTCTACTGACTCTGACGCTGGCCTGGTGCGCCTGCCTCACTGCTCCCCCATTTTCTGGGCTTGGCTGTGGTCCTGGCTGTCTGGTCTCTATTCCAGCCCATCAGAGTGAGGAGCAGGTTCTACTCAGGGAAGCGAGGCTGTCTGCTGTTTGGAGTTTCTCATGGTGTCTCCAGGGACTCATGGTATCTCCAGGTGTTCCCAGGACACGTTCTGGAAAGGTGTTCCCTGGGAGAACAGGCCAGAAACACCACGTCTCTCCTATGGTCAGAAGTCCCTGACGTGTACGCTCTGGCCAGTGGTCTCCTCTCAGGCCATTGTATTTGGACCTTTAGGGTAATGCTGCCCAGTTAGGGTTCCCCTGGAGTGCATGTTAGCTAGGAGTTACCATTCTTCTCTAGAAATTCTGATTCAGTAGGTCTGGATTAGGGCCCAGAAATCTCTGTTTTAATAATAGTGTCTGATTCTGATCTTCACTGGAAGATAGGGGGAGGGCTGGGGTCCCTGCTGAGAGGAGGGCACGTTGTTGGGGATCAGTGTTCTGTTTCTGGTCACAGCATCCTTGTCTCCCCTGTGGGAGTTCCTCAGTCTGGACAAGTGGAACCTGAATCTGAACATCAGTTTATGAACCTCTGGTAACTTCTAGTTCTGTTTTCTCTCAGTTGTCTCTTTAAAATTCTCACAGAATTTTAAACTCTGTGCCTCTGTTTCTTTATCTTTGAAGTTGGCTGCCCAAGGTTTAACCTCAGTACTTTAGCAGACATTTAGAGCCAATAAGAGAATGTCTTCAATGTGGCTTAGACTCCCCAGAGAAAGGAGCTTTCTATTTACTGGTATGGAGGGTGGTGGTTGTTGCTAATAATATTCCTGGAATTTATTGGCACCTTGTCCATGTCTGCATATAGAGCTATTGTTTGCATATAAAGCATGTTTTGCTCAGAGGGCCGCCCTCTTGGGATATACCTTTTGTTTTCTAAAGAGTTTCAGGAAACAGCAGTCACACAGCCAGCCAGCAGTCATCCGGGTATACATCAGTGTGTCCCAAGTGCTGCTTTCTAAGACAGAGGCTCAGTATAATGCAGTGGAAACCTCGAATCCTTCAGATGTTATCTGAGGTCAGCGCTGTGGCATTCCGAGGCTCCGATTCTAAGTGAAGCCTTCTGAAAAGTGTGTTGGATGCTCTGTTTTTATTCTTTCTGGCCAGGTTTTCTAAATTATGGGTTCAAAAACTGCTCACTAAACTTTGGCAGGTCACCTCAGGGAAAAATGTATTCACTTGTGGGAATGAGAGTCTTTCCACCTTGCAGGCTCTGCTAGCACAGTACAAGTGGAAGAAAGAGCACTGTGTGTATGTTCCAGACATTGTGCACTCAGGGACGTGTCATCACTGGCGGGTGCCACTGCCCTAGGATGAATGTTTTATTAATGAACACGTGAGTGCCTACTATGTGTCATGGAGCCAGGATTAGCTCCAAAGTGTTGAGCAGGATTCATACAGCTCTTGCTATGCAGAGCTTACTGTCGTGAGAGTTAATCAAATGTGCAAATACAGTAGAACCTCCATAGTTGACCACCTCCCTACATTGACCACCTCCTTAAGTTGACTTGATTTTCATAGACCAGACATGTACCAGGTGTACGTATCACTACAGCAGGCCTAGTTCCTTATGTTGACCACCTCCATATGTTGACCACTTTGCTATAGCCCCTTGCGTGGTCAGCTTACAGAGGTTCTGTCCCTGGTTAGGAACCGAGACACGCTATGCAGCAGAAGTAAAAGATCAGAATAGAGTTAGAACATACACAAGAGAGACCCAGTGGGGAGTTACCTAACATCTAAAGGATGAATGTATGAATTGGGAGAGAAAGTGGAGAGGGAAGAGCATCCTGGGCACAGGGACAGCTCGGGTGAAGGCCTGTGCTAGAAAGAAGCACGGTGCATCCAAGAAACTAGAAGAGAATGTCAGTGGAGCTGGAGCTCAGGGAGAAGTTCTCAAGTTGAGGTTGATGCGGTGATGGGAACTAAATCCTTCAGGGCATCCTAGGCTCCTTTCAGGATTTTGGCTTTTATTTTAAGTCAATGTATGGATGACTAGTGCAAGATCTTATTTGGATGATGGTGTGGGAAAAGTAGAGGAGAGGAAGGGAGACGAGGGAGGAAACTACTGTCATCCAGGTTGTTCAGATGAGAGGCTTGGATCAAGATAGCTGTGGTAGAGATAGAGGGGGTAGGAGCAGATGCAAAAGTTATTTGGGTTAAGAAACCGTAGAGCTTGGTAATACATTGGCTGTGGTGCTTGAGGGAGGGAAGAGCGTCAGGTACCTCTCAGGTGGCTTCCATGAGCCGTTGGATGGATGGGGAAGGTTTTCACTGAGATAGGGAGCATTTTCCTCTGGTCATTTAATTATTTATTGATAGTTACGATAAGCTAAAATGTGGCTTTTTCATAAATTGTCACATCTTATAATTTGACACAGTCCTTAGGCTAAGAAAAACAGTTTAATTCCTAGTTGCTCTTGGCATTTTGAATTTCAGTGCACCTCCTGAGAGAAGGCCACTGTAGGGTGACCCTACAGGCAGACTCAGCATGTGCTTTAGGGTTCTAGCAGACAGTTTTTACAATTCAGTGGGTGATCCACAAGTTTGTGATCATTGAATCCATGAGGAGCTCTTTTAATAATCAGCACACAATTGAATTTCTGTTGAGAAGTGTTTTTAGTTTGAATGATATAGTAGTGGTAGTGATGGTGGTGGCAGTAGTGGCAACAGTGGCACTGGGAATGGTGGGGATGATGGTGGTAATGGAGGTGATATGATGGTGATACTGGTGGGTTGTTGTGATAAGTGGTGGTGATGGTGATGATGGAGTAGTGGTTGTGGTGATGCTAGTGAGAATGATGGTGATGGTGGTGGTAATTCCAGTGGTGGGTGGTTGTATTGCTGATCGTAATGATGGTGGTAATGATGGCTCATGGTAATGATGGTGGTGGAGATGGTGGGTTGTGGTAACGGTAGTGGTGGCACTGATGGTGGGTTGTGGTAATGGCGGTGGCTGTGATGGTGGGTTGTGGTCATGGTGGTGGCTATGATGGTGGGTTGTGGTCATGGTTGTGGCTGTGATGGTGGAGGCACTGATGGTCGGTTGTGGTAATGATGGTGGCACTGATGGTGGGTTGTGGTAATGGTGGTGAATATAATGGGTTGTGGTAATGGTGATGGTGGAGATGGTGAGTTATAATGGTGGTGACACTAATGGGTTGTGGTAATGGTGGTGGCACTGATGGTGGGTAGTGGTAATGGTGGTGGAGATGGTGGGTTGTGGTAATGGTGGTAGCACTGAGGGTAGAGATGGTGGGTTGTGGTAATGGTGGTGACTCTGATGGTGGGTAGTGGTAATGGTAGTGGTATTAATGGTGGCGGTTGGAGGCATCACCTGCTCCTCACTGCTGAGGACTATAATTGGTCTCTGAGGAGTACAGGCTACATTTCCCATTGCCCGAGCCTGGGCTAGAGGGCAAAGCTATGTTGGAATTGTCAGGCCGCTCTGACGAGCGAGCTTATTCATCTTGGTGCCCTTCAGAAGCATGCGTTCGATTGAGATTTGCTTAGTCACTTTCCTGTTATTGTTTCAGGTGCAAGAATGCAAGCGAGTTGGCAGGAGTATTCATTGTGACCCAGTTTTGTGTGGGGGTCGGCTTCCAGGCACTGTGGTGAATGTTTCAAGCAGATCTTTAAAGATCTTTCAAAGGCGAGAACCTGAGATGTCTAGCTACTGTTCCAGTTCTCCTCTTTTCATTGTTGAACTTCTCCAGTGAGAAGCTTTTGTTTCTTTTTCCTCTCTTACCTATGACTTTTATCTTTTTTAACTCAGTGGCCTTTTCTTTTTCCCCTTTCATGCTCATTTTCTCCAGGGAGCTGTGACACGTTCTGGCAGTATAAGCTTGGGGAGTTCACCTGCACATCATGTTCTTCTTCTTGTCTTCTTTTTTTTTTTTCCTTCTCCATAATATTTAGCATCTAGTACCCTGCATATCATCCATGGTCTGTAGGTTCTCTCTTCTTCCATGTAATAAATTCCATAAATTCCACGGGGTAGATTTTGTTTTGTCTGCTGCTTTATTCCCAGTACCTGCAGTAGTACCTGGCACATAGTTGGTGCTTAAAAAATTTTGTTGAATGACTAGATGAAGTTATTTAACTGACCTTTCTCCTGTTAGGTCAAATGGATGTAATAATGTTAGTCTCATATGGTTACCGTGAGGATTAAATGAAATAATGTAAGTAAACTACCTGGCAGGCCCAGCCTGGCGTGCTAAGATCTGCTGAATTGTTAGTTCTCCCTGTCGCTCTTCTTCCTAACTTCTGTCTTTCTGATATTTAGAGGAGTAGATTCTGATAAGTTTCTTACCTCCCGTATTTTCTTGCCTTTCTTTTGTCTCTTAACTGACCTGTTCTGGAGACCTACAGAGTGGACCCAATTGCTTCTCTCTTTCAGCTTATTTATTAATGACACTTTAATTATTATTAACAAAACATACCATTAGTTATCATATAATAATTTTAATATCATGTTGTATATGATTATGGAATGTATGTATTATTATATTTACTGTAGCTAACAACTGTAGTGAAAATCATTCATGAACTATCCTAAACATCATAAATTATCCTGTTGTTGTTATCTTCACTTTGCAGATAAAGAAACTGAGAGGCTTAGAGTGGTTAACATATTGCCCCAAATGTGTGCACTTAGTAAGTGGTAGATCAAAAATTTAGGTCTAGTCTTTTTCCTTCCTTTATCTATCTGTCCAAAAGATGTGTACTGAGAATGTGCTGGGCATTGTCCTAAGTTCTGGCCACATAATGAAGGAAAAAAGATAATGCAGACCTGCTCATAGGACCTGACCTGTGGCGACCATGCCTCATGTCATAATCATTACTGGTGCTGTGCTGGTGAGGAAGGATCCTAGTTCTAGGGGTAACCCAGCCAGGTATTTCTCTTTCCCTGTTTCAGTGTCACCTCAAGATTCCAATATCTAACTCTGAATTCATGAATTGCCCTCTTTATGCCTGATATTCTCTCCTCCCTCCAAAATTAGATGTTTTTCTCTTGCCATTTGGAAAACCACCTGCCATTCTCCTTGTCACACAGGCTCAAAAGTTTGTTCTAATTTCCATTACTCCACCTCTTTTATTCCATCCTTTGAATCCACACCCAGGATCTCTCAATTGCTTTTATCCTTGAGAATGTCTCTTATCTGTTTCTCCCTCTCCAGCTCCTCCCCACCATTCTCTTATGAGCTTTTAGGCCCTGATCCTGGATTTACTGAACTAGCCTCAAGGTTCTGTGTTCTTTTGCTTTCCCCTTGAAGATTATAAGGATCCTTAAGCATAGACTGTTATTCCCCAATATCAGACCAGGCACATAGTAGACATTCAGAAGCTTAGTAAAACCAAGCACCTTTGATGCTTCTAAATACAGTTCTCCAGCTCGTTCTGGAGGATTATGAAATGGTTAAGAGCGATTTTCCTGGAAGATTGTGTGTGCATATTTCATATAGGCTCTTCCCTATATCTCAGTAATATGTATTATATGTTTTTAACAAAGTGCATTTCTGCTTCTTTCCATTAAATGTGCTACTCATTTATTTGCTTTACTATCAGCTGTCACTCATCAAAAAGGAACTTGCACCAAAATCCTAGAGAAATTTACATTTGTAAAGTGTAAACTGGTAAATACTATTTTACATAAAGAGCGCCACTCTTCCATTTTTTGGGTGTTACTCTGTAGAAACATAGTTTGAGAAGGTAGTTTACGAGGAACCTATGAGCCATTCAGAGTGTATTTAATATGTTACTGGGTAGGATGGGTTAATCTCGGAAAGACCTTTCCCCTGTTTTGTGTGAAAGAGCTACTTTGTATTCTCTGAAGCCTGAAATCCCCATATTTGTTGCTCATGGGGTTGATGGGCACTGGTGGGTGAGCCAGCAGCCTTCCTTCTCTATCCTCTCACTTGAGTTGTTACAACTAAGCTCACGGTTGAGAGCCTTAGCCTTCTCTGACACCCAGGAGGGGAATGCTGGTTGTGCACACATAGAAGACATTAGTCTGACCTTCACATTCTTCTTCTTCCACCATCTCCTTTTCTCATTAGAAAATAGTTTGCACAATTAACAATGCCTGTGGGTTCAGAGAACTTTACATTCTCAAGACTATTTTGAAGAAGTTAGGATTGTAACATTCCTAAATGTGTACTATGACATTTAGAAATCAGTTGTGTTACCCATTCTGAGGATGTGTATGTTTTCTTTAGGATTCAAATTGAGGCAGAATAATAACTGCAAATAATTATGCACCAAAATAAATCTTTTTCTAAATGACTTAACACTTACTAAATCTCTTAGTCATTAAGATAGCTGGCCTTTTTATAAAGATAATAATGATAATTTGATACATTTATTATATAATAGCATGTACACTGCTACAGAAAAACTCAAATGCTGCTTAATATATGCCACTAGACCATAGCATTTGATAAATCATAATTTAGACCTAAGTATCTTCTAGAAGTAGAATTTTGTGTGTTCCTTTAAGCTAAAGAAAATCAACTCAGAGCAGATATGCCTTAAGTCCATTTTATTCTATTATGAACTATGTAGTGACAAACCCAGCTTCATTACGTGTCTAAGTCAATTTGGCGTTGCTATTACAGAACCTGAGGTTGGGTAATTAAAAAAAGAAAACAGGTTTTATTTGGCTCACGATTCTGGTGGCTGTAAAGTCCAAGATTGGGCAGCTGCATCTGGTGAGTGCCTGAGGCTGCTTTTATTCATGGTTGAAAGTAGAAGGGGAGCAAGAGGGTGTGAAAAGATATGAAAAGAAGCAAGAGAGAGATACCAAGGAAGCCAGACTTTTGAACAACCAGCTCTCTCAAGAACAAATCCATTTCTGAGGGAAAGAGAACTCACTCCCTTAATCTATTCATGAAGGCTCTGCCCCCATGACCAAAACATTTCTCATGAGGCCTCACCTCCCAGTGTTACCACATTGGGGATCAGATTTCAAACTGAGTTTTGGTGGGGTCAAGCCACATCCAAATCATAGCACCGTATAACCTAGCAATGAGTATAAAATGTATCTTGTAAATTAAGAGATAGGATGAAATTTCTAAAAGGCATCTTCAGTGGACAAATGGTATCTTTTTGTAACAACTGTATCAGATCACATTGAGTCACTCCAAGACAACTGCATTGAATTTGGATTGGTCCTGAGGCTTTAGCACTACAGAAAGTAGATATAATCAGTGCTTTCTTGGAGCTTATGTTTTAGTATGGAAATGCAAATAAACATTTAATTTCACATAGTAAGAAGTGCTAAGAAACCAGTATACAGGGCAGTGCTCTGGAGGGTGCAGGGAGGGCCTCCTGGGGAAGGTGACATGTGAGCTTAGCTGAGGCATTCATGAGAAGAGTCATTGTATGCAGATCTGGGAGGAGAGCTGTGGGGCCCAGGGACAACAAGTGTGAAGGTTTGAATAGGGAACAAGCACTATCTGTTCAAGAAACAGAGAGAAGGCCATGGCTGATGAACAAGGGTGAGAGTCGGAGGAGGTGGGGCCAGTAAGTCTGGTAAGGTTCAAATGCTGTAATGTATTGCAGGCCTTTATAAGGAGTCCAGATTTTATTCCAGACAGTGGGACACCACTAAGAGTTCTTAACAGAGGCATGGCCAAATCTATAGCTGCCAGGTTCAAATGCACATTGCTGAAAGGTTTCTTTTCAATGGAAATAATTTTCCTTTGTATTTTATAGAATAGACCAGAGGGCTGCCATTTGGCCAAAGGATGCTTTTGAAACTCAGCAGGACTTAAATGAGGTAGGTACAATCATTACTGGTTATGTGAACATGAATTAGCCAATCATAAGATTTATTATTCTTTTTCACAGTACCAGGAATTCTTTCTGATTAAAACTTTAAGTATTTATGCTTGTAAGGGAACTTGTCATGCTTGAAGTTCTTTGTTCAATGGGTAATGTTTTTCCTTGCTGTGGAGCAAACAACATTTGAAATACTGTTTGTGAGACTATCCCCACATTTTGGCCCTAACCCAAGTCCAACAAAAGAATATAAATTTCATTATATTCTTTTTTTCTTTTTTTTTTTTATAGACAGTCTTTAATCCTGCTTCAAAATTGTATGACCATGGTTGTGACAGTTAACATTTATAAAATTTTCTCTTAATGGTTTTTTGTCTGCATCTTTCCTTCTGTTTCTTTCTTTCTTTTTCCTAATGGCCTTTGTACTCTCAAACATAGTCATGCTTACTGTTTATCCACTGAACATGGTATAGTTTCATGTTTGCAATATGGTTTTCTTGGTAGACTTTGAGACATGAGGCCACAGTTTCCAATCCAGATTATTTCCCAACAAAATGGACATCACAACGTTCGTTAGCTTGTTCTGGATTTTCTTTGAAATATGTAAATTTAATTCTCCTGTTTAAAATCAGTATGGTATAGTCAGGATACCTATTATTAAGCATGCCTTGGCTTTAGACATGGGTTTGAAATACTCTGGCCTTTTCTTATCCTCACTTTTTTGACAATCAGCTGCCTGGAAGAAAAAATGATGTGCTTCAGGTAAATTATTTATTTGGCATTTTGAAAATGCGCCTCTATTCTGCCTCCCCACTCCCCCAAAAAGGTATTAACTAAATTTAGGTGACTTCCTTCTTTTTTTCCCTTTTAGTACTGTGTTTCCCCAAAAATAAAACCTACCCCCAAAATAAGCCCTAGCAGGATTTCTATGCATTTGTTAAATATAAGCTTTACCCCGATAATAAGACCTAGTGATGGTCTTATAGCCACACCATGCATTTCAACGCAGAGAGGAAGACATCCCCTGAAAATAAGCCCTAGTGTGTCTTCTGGAGAAAAAATAAATATAAGACAGTGTCTTATTTTCAGGGAAACATGGTAGAAATAAATAGCCAAAGGTAAACCAGCTTCCTGGTTAAGCTAGTAAAATAGCTGAAGTTGTGAAAAATGTCCTAAAGATAAGAGAATAGGATTCTGGGTTTTGTTTATTTGTTTTTATTTATTTATTTATTTTTGGTGTGTGTTTATGCATACACACACAGAGACAACTCTCAAATTCTTCTGACTCACTCATGGTAACAAGAATGAAAAAGAGTTTATGAAAATCAATGAACACAACTGTCTGCCCCACTGCGAACAAGCAAAATGCTAGTTGTAAAGAAGCAATGGTTTGTTTTGACATAAGTGACTAGAAAAATGAAGTGATTGTAAGAGTCAACTCGTGATAGCTCTTAAGTATTTGGGAGAAACTCTGTGTTTTGAGCTGGAAACCCATGAGAGTGCTGAGATTCCGTGAGTGTTCCTAAATCACAGCTTTGAAAGCTCTATTTGAAAATCTGCTTTTCTTTATTCCTTCGCTATGCTGCATTTGCAAATGACAAGAAATGTGCCAGCTCACTGCTCGGGGGTTGCGTGAGCACAAGAACACTGAATTGGGCCCTGTGTCTGAAACCGCAGGCAGCGCCATGTGTGAACTGTTGGCCCTTCCAGGCAGAGGGGGCACCTCTGATCCACACTGGGTGAATACAGTGACTGTGTGCTGAAAGTGGCTTTGGTCCTGTCAGGGGATTAACTGGATGTGCACATCATCTTCTTCCATGAAGTTTCTTTTGGGGCCAACATTTGGAAGTCTGTAAGGTATCTTAGAGAAGCCTGAAGGGGGTGCAGCATGAGTGGTGAGAGGCCCTGCAGGGGGATCACTGTGTTCACACTCATTGATGGAGGCGTCCCGCAGCATGGGAATATATTTAACTTTCCCAGTATCTCTCAGATGTATTGAACACCAAACTCTCACCTGGA
Source organism: Otolemur garnettii (assembly GCF_000181295.1). Classification (NCBI taxonomy): domain Eukaryota; kingdom Metazoa; phylum Chordata; class Mammalia; order Primates; family Galagidae; genus Otolemur; species Otolemur garnettii. Next base: position 25,419,677 of record NW_003852403.1, read on the forward strand.
AAAACCACCTCCTAGCACTTCTTAAGGCAATAAGAGTCCTATGGAACACAGATGGGCAACATGGCTGTCATATTTTTAATGCAAATGCATAATCACACAGAAAAGTGCACAGATTATAATTGTATGTATGGATGAATTCTTACAAAGTGTGTAACCAGTACATAGATCAATAAACAGCGCTACCAGCATCTCAGAAGATTCTCTCTAATTCCTTCCCATCACTACTCCCTGGGGAGATATCTGCTGTTTTTGAGCTTTTTATGCACGGGCTGTAGGTATTCTTTTGTGTCTGGCTTGATTTCCTCAATAGTATGTTTGTGGAATTCATCCACACTTGGTGTTGTAGCTGTAGTTTTCATTTGCCTTGATCTAACCTAGTGTATGGCTGTGTCTAGCCTTTGACTGTAATGATCAGTTGTTATTGATGATTTCTTTTTTATTACTATGACCTGTTTTCTGGCCTCTTTGTACAGCTGGCTTTTTTTTTTCTTGACAGAGTCTCACTTTGTCACCCTCAGTAGAGTGCCATGGTGTCACAGCTCACAGCAACCTCCAGCTCTTGGGCTTAGGTGATTCTCTTGCCTCAGCCTCCCGAGTAGCTGGGACTACAGGTGCCCACCACAATGCCCAGCTATTTCTTTGTTGCAGTTTGGCCAGGGCCAGGTTCAAACCCTTCACCCTCGGTATTTGGGGCTGGCGCCCTACTCACTGAGCCCCAGGCACTGCCCTGTACAGCTGGCTTTGGACACCAGTCCTCCTTTGTCTCTAAGTGGACGTGGAAGGTAGAAGTTTTCATTACATTAGCTCTTACTTGTTCTTCCTTCCTTTCTTTTACTACTTCCCCATTATAATTTTCTAAAAACAACCTACCAGTCCCATGTCTGCCCTCTTTCTTCCCCACCAACTTGTAAGTCTAAAGTCAGCAAAGAGTTTCTTGAGCCTCACGAAAACCATGTCCACAAGCATTTTCCGTGGACCTCAGTGTTGGACGTGAATAACAATTATAAGATGCTACATATGTGCCTTACACTTTCCCCAGATCTCACATCTGGTATTTCAGTTCTGCTATTTGAACTTCCCATTCCATTTGCTGTGTCACAGACAAATGGGGCTCAGCTGTGGATTGGTTCAGGGCTGGTATTGACCTGAGGTCCCCTGTGCCCAGCAGGGTGATATCTGCCATGATGTAGCTGGGCGTGCCATCTCTATGTGTGTTTTCCATACTTTCCCAGTGGGATGAAAAGCTCTCTAACTTCTTGTTTTCATTTGGTGTGAGTAGACTTGACTCTTGCCAGTCTCACTTATCTTTGGTAAGTCCAGAGCTCTCAGTTTTTAACCTTGGGTCTCTTGATAGGGTTTGCATCTCTATTCCATGATTATTGGTGTCTCTGGGACTATCAGTTTGGTTATTTTCTTCCTTTTTCTGAAAAACTGTTTAAATTTCCCTGTGACCATTCACCTGATCTATCTGACTATGCCTCTGTAACACGTCAGGAAATTTTACTGGTTGGTGTCCCTTGAATCCTGACTGGAAAATATTCTAGACTTAAGATCTGTCAGTGTTTCATCCATATTAATCCTTGGTTTTAGTCAGTCCATCACATCCATATAATTGATAAACATTCAATAGATCAGAAAGATGCTTGAAAGATAAAATGAGGGAAAATGATTGCTTTTACTCTCTCACCCTTCTATATCCCATTCCTGATTTAATTACAATTAAGAAAATAAGAGTTATAGGGTTTTTTTGTTTGTTTGTTTTGCTGTTGTTGGCCGGGGCTGGGTTTGAACTCACCACCTCCAGCATATGGGACTGGCACCCTACCCTTTTGAGCCACAGGTGCTGCCCAAGAGTTATAGTTTTGAAACAACTAATGACTTTCCCTTCCTTGAGAAAATGTGCACATTGGTTCCTCAGAGGACCTTTTCCCACTCTCAGACTGTGTGGTAGAGCATCCCATCAACTTCTTGTAGTTTTCATTTGTAAAATTAGGTTAGGAGGGTTTGAATTGGGCAAACTCTAGGTACCCCATCGGGGTATTTTTGAAGTTCTTAAAATTTAATTTTACTTTCAATTGATTAAAAAAAATACTAGTATATATTTATGGGGTACAACTGACATGATGTTTCAATACATGTATACATTATAGAATGATCAAAGACAGCTAATTGCACATTCATCATCTCATTTCTTTGCAGTGAGAACATTTAAAATCCTCTTTTAGCTATCTTGAAATATCTGATAGATTATTATTAACTATAGTCACTGTGCTGTGTGATGTAGATCACCAGAGCTCATTGCTCCTGTCTAACTAACCATTCGTGCCTGTTGACTAAGGTGTCCCCTGTCCGAACTCACATTCCCTGCCCCACCCCCGTCCTCTGGTAACCACCATTTTATTCTCTACTGTGAGTCTGACTTTTTTAGGTTCCCCTTAGTGAGATCACATAGTATTGAGGCCTTTCCATTTTAACACTCATTGATTCTACCCTAGTTTTGTTTTCCCAGGGCTTATAGCATTTAGCTATCAGTTCCTGCTGGGAATAGAATGAGACAAATTGTTCTGGAGTTACTCAGGGTTAAGGCCTCCTCATGACCAACCAGCCATCTGAAGGCCTGGTTTGGGGAGTGAATAATAAACAGAGCTGTGAAAGTGACGTACATGCTTGGCATAATAATTTATCTGTCTTACGTGAGAGAGAGGCCCAGTTATGGTTAAGTGAAGAATCGTGCTCAGCTGAGGGCCTAGGGTACTGCCATTGTCCCAGGGAGCAGGCTGAAGCTCTGGGTCACTTTGGGCCTTCTTTCTCATTCTGCGATGATACTCACCCAATCTAGTTTTGATGTCATCATCCAAAAGAAGGATATGGTCACTGCAAAAATGTTCATGGCCGTTTTGCAGAGGAAAAATGTTTTGTTTTCTTATCTGATAGATACTTTGAAGGTACCTCAAAGTATTCTGTACTTAGCTTTGGATAAAACAGGTTATCAACTGAGTGAATATGAGTTTGTTACCATTTCACTTTTTACCTGGAAGTCCAGGGTCATGAAGTAAGGCCAGCCACAAGCCAATCAACCTTGAAAGAGAAGCTTTGGTGTCCTTACATGGATTCCTTATTGCCATCATCTTTTTGGCTTATTGGCTATGGAACTGTCTTGTGCTGGCAGGACTAATTCTACAGTTTATCCTCTCCAGGCCTAAGGAGCCAGTTTATAAATCTGAAAAAAATTCTTGTTATGGCTTAATGGGTTTATGGAAGAGAGATGTGTCAAACACAAAGCAGCAGCTGCTAGATCTTGGAATAGGAAAATGAATAAATGCTGCATAAGTTTTTTTCCCATCAATAAACTACAGTTCTACTGGTGAGGATTTTGAGGTAGCTAAGACTTAAGGAGCTACTGGGAGAAATGCTTCTATGTGGACACACTTTTTGGTGTCCCCAAGAATCAAACTCTGGAGATTCTGTCCCTCCCCCGCCACGCTTCCCATGAGGTAAAGGAGTCTAAGTGGGATGATTGAGTTTAAGAACAAAAAGGAACCCAGACCCTTAATATACTAAGGAGAACAGGATAAATTCATTAGCAGGGAGTGGTTGGGATGGACGAGATGGGGCTTATCTTTAGAACGTTTGAGATCCTGGAAATTTGTGGCAGCTTGCTGAGATAGCCAGCCTTGGTTAAGCAAAAGTGGCATTGGAATGGAGGCCATTGGGGAATTATGGGGCCAGATAATTGCATGATTAGCAGCCTGGAGGCTGAAGTAAAAGGATATGTAAGGGGCCACTGATGGAGAGGAAGAAATCAACCCAGATGGAGGTCATGGTGTCCTGTATATCCATGGCATGGAATGGGAGAAGATGGCATTATCTTTTGCAAGTGAGAAGAAATTGCTAGACTCAGCAGTGAGAATCTGAAGGGTAATGATAATCTATCCTTCTCACCCTGCTGCCTCCTTCCTGACACTGTGAGGGGGAGAAAGAAAAAGAAAATGGTTTGTGAGGGTAGGGAAATTCAAGTCCTGTTGTTTCTCGTGAGGGAAGTTAATTCTGTTACACTAGCTATTCTATTTCACCTGGTAACTAATAAAACCTAAAATATCTGAGAAAAGCAAACACTCACCATTTCTCAGACACCAAGTTTGCTCTTTTTATGAGTATTTAGAGCTGGGAGATAAAAGCATTTCTTGAATGGAAAGATTATTAGTGCAATTCTATTCTAGAGACTGCATTATGGGTGCTTTTTGAGCTTATAGAATCCAGTAGAAATATTTTAGCTATAAATTGACCCTACAGGTCATCCTAAAGGTGTGCTCTACCTCTGTGGCTTCTTTGGAGTTTAGTTTTTCACTTTATCAAAATAACTGAGAGATTTTCAGATTTGCATGTGGGGTCATCACTCTCCCTGATGGGTGAAGGGCCAGAGGATGAGAAGGTGCTCAAAGTGAGGCTGGATTTAGAGACTTGGGCTGTGCTGTGTTCTGACCGTGGGTCTGCAGAAAGGACAAAACCCTCAGGAATATTATTGGAATCTTCAGAAAGGGTCTATGTTATAAGAAACAAAAGTAATATATTACTAGCACGCAGTAAGTGCTCAGTAATGACCTAATATTAATTACAATAACTTTAACCATGGATCAGTAATCACAGTCTTGAAATCAACATAAAAAATTGATCTTGTATTCACATGCTACTGTTACCTTTTGTTGAATTATGCTAGTTATAATAGCTCACCATTAACCTCAATTTTAAAGATATTTTACTGGCCGGGTACAGTGGTTCACACCTGTAATCCTAGCACTCTGGAAGGCTGAGGCGGGTGGATTGCCTGAGTTCATGGGTTCGAGACCAGTCTGAGCAAGAGCAAGATCCTGTCTCTAAAAATAGCTGGGCGCTGTGGCAGGTGCCTTTAGTCCCAGCTATTTGGGAGTCTGGGGCAAGAGAATCACTTGAGCCCAAGAGTTTGAGATTGCTACGAGCTATGACTCCATGGCACTCTACCAAGGGCAATAAGTGAGAATCTCACCAAAAAAATAAATAAATAAATAATAATAATAATAATAAAATCTATGAAGAATCCTTTATTTAATACTTTAATTTTGTTAAAAGTAAAACAATTTGCACATTTCCAGGGTTTTTCTTTGAGTCTATGTGCACGTGTGTATGCCTGTGTCTGTCTCCATATGGAAGACTTGCCTTTTAGTTACCATTCATAGTTTACATACAGATATTTTGGCCTCAAGCCATATCAGAACTCAAAATGATATTTACTGTTTTATTTGAGATGTATTTCTCCCTCAAACTTGTTTTAATTTTGAGAAAATGGTCTAGCAAGAGGCTTTGTTAGGCCTTCATGGACCCTCCTGAGCTGGCCAAATGGTATTATTTCTGTAAGAATAGGCAGCTATTTTTTTGTTGTTGTTCAAATGCAAACCCAGTTTTTAGGGTTGGGTCTTAGTTTAGAATTGATTGAGGAGTTTTTTAAAAAGTATCTGACATTCTTTCCATGTGACCAAAAGGTCATTCAACCTGGCTTTAATAATAACAGGATTTTATTGACATTTTCATACAGCTGAAAGTTTAGGATTGGGACAGGCTCTATGCCAGGCTAGATCCAGGGATTAAAAACCCATCAAAGACATGCCATCTCTTTCTCTGTTGGTTTTTTATTCCCATACTGGCTTCATCTTTAGGTCAGCCCCTCCCTAGGGATACATTGTTCTTATAGCCAGTCATTCCAGTGTATATTAGTTTTCTATTACTGTGTAATAAATTACCAAAAGCTTAGTGGCTTCAACCTCCATTTATTAGCTGATAGTTATATAGCTCAGAAGTTTGAGTGGGCTCGGCTGGGTTCTCTGCTCAGGATCTCACAAAACTGAAATCCAGGCACTGACTGGGATAGGTTTTCATGAGGCTCTGGAAAAGAGTTCACATTCAAGCTCCTTTAGGTTATTACCTGAATTTAGTCTTTGCAGTTACAGGACTGTGGTCCCTGCTTCTTTGCTGGTTGTCAGCTGGGGGCAGCTATCAGCTTTTAGAGGTTGAAGTAACACAATATGTTGCTCCTTCTCTCCCTGCTCCCCTTGCTCCTCCTCCTCCCTCTCCTCCCCTACCCCCTCCTCCTCTGTCTCCTCCTGGGTTATCTTTGAGACAGAAGCAACAAATTCTTGTGCTTTGATTCTCTCTGATGTTGTCTTTTGCTACCAGCTGCAAGAAACTCTCTGCATTTTAAAAAGCTCACTTGATTGGGCAAGGCCCACCCAAACAACCTCTGCATTTTTAGTCAGCTGATTTAAAGCTTCAGTTACACCTGCAGAATACCTCCTTGTCATTCAGTACCTAGATGAGTGCTTGACTGAACAACCAGGGTGTAGCAATCTTGGAGGCCACCTTTAGGATCCTGCCTACCACACAATGGAATAATGGTCTCTCCTTTCTGGCTCTAAAAAGTCCGATCCTTGAGTCTCATTTGTCTGGCTTGGGGCATGTGCCCATTCCTGAACCAGTCACTGTGACCTTGTGGTTTGGAATAAGCTGATCTGGTACACAGAGGCCACATGTGGGACCTGGGAGTGCTGTTCTCAGAGGGCAGGTACTTGGATGGTGGACTACATGTTACTGGTCTCTGGAATCATGATCACCAAAGTAATTTTCCTCTCTGCTGGACCACTGCAGGATACCACTTAGCATTTTCTGCTATGGATTTCTGAGCTGAGATAAAGTCACCTTGCTTCCCTACTAAGGTTTCTTCCTCAGCTGGAACAGTGTCTTATGATTCATTAAATTTTAGCCAACCTTCGTTGTTGACTTGGCAAGGACATCCCGTATCCAACTTGGTCCTGTGTGGATCCCAGTTTTCATTCCCAACTGAATGAACTGCGCAATGGAGGAACTCTGAGCTGCTTCAAGGCCTGCTTTATTCTGCCCTGTCATTCAGAGGGACTACCCAGCCTGGCTTTTTGTTTCCAGGTCAACCAGGTCTGTAGTCCTCTCCCTCCAGGGACTCCTTAGAGTAAATAGCCTTGGAGAAGCCTTAGAGGTATTGTGGCAGGCCTTGCCTACTTGCCCCACTGGGTGTGTTCTCTGCCTGCCAGCCCTTGCCATCTCCCCTCTGCCCTGTGGCTTTGTCCCATTGCCCCTGCTCTTTTTCTGGTAGCACCTGTTTATCCTTTCTCTTGTCATTCGCCCATTCATTGATTCATCTCCATGCTACTCAGTTCCTACTCTCCAGGAAGGCTGTGAGGGATTGTATCCAGTTCAGTGGCTCCCAGCCTGTGTTGTAGTTTTCATTGCTTTAAAGTCAAAGGATAAACATAGACCAATGAATAGAGCAAACGTTTCATAAAGCTAAAGTCCACAAACAACTCTTTCATTTAGAGACTGTTGTTAGAACTTTCATTTTGTGATGAAATGGGGGGAAGAGGTTTTGTTTCTTTTTCCACATGTTGCCACTTGGAGAAATACGTATACAGTTGGCAGCTTTCATATATGTGAAAGCTCTCCCTTCCCCTGCTAAGTTATAAAAAATATTACTGCTGGTCCACAAGTCAAATTTTGCCCAGGAGCTGTGACCTTTTGGATATTTCTTTCTAAGTAGTAGTTTTTCTTTCTTTCTTTCTTTTTTTTTTTTTTTTTTTTTTTACAGTTTTTGACCAGGGCTGGGTTTCAACCCGCCACCTCTAGTATATGGGGCCAGCGCCCTACTCCTTTGAGCCACAGGTGCCACCCAGAAGTAGTTTCTTTCTTTCAACAGGATTTATTGAGAAGCAAATGTGTATCCAGCTCAGGGTTTGGTACAGGGGCAGAGTAGGGGAGCTGAAGGACAAGAATGAACTTAGTTGTCCCCACTTTCCAGAGTTTTATAGGGGCACATGTTAAGTCTACACTTAATATCCCATAGTCTGGCCTTTTGAGCCTTGGCACTTGTATGTTTTAGGACACTGTTGGTTTTCTCAGGCTATAATACTCAAGTTTTAAGGCAGACAGAAGCTGAATTGCTCAAAGATGAACTAGCACCAATTCTATACAATCTCTGCTAGAAAACAGAAGAGTAGGGACCACTTCCCAATCATTTCATCCAGGCAGTTTTACTTGGGCAATGAAGTCAGACAAGACAGCACAAAATGAAAAATCTATAGATCAATATTCCTCATGAATACAGGAGCAAAGATCTTTAACAAAATATTATCAAATAGGAATGCATATTCAATAATACCAAGGGTGTCAAAAATGTATACACATTTTTCTAACAAAAATATTAGGATTTGACAATCTAAGTGTCTGTCAGCAGATGAATGGATGAAGACAAGGTGGTGTATGGACTCAATAGAACACTATTCAGCCATAAAAAGGAGGAAATCCTTTCCGTTGTGGCAACATGATGAGCCTGGAGGACTCAAGTTAAATGAAATATGGCACAGAAAGATAAATGCTACATATTCTCAGTCATATTTGGAAGCTACAAAAGTTGATCCTATAGAGATAGAGAATAGAATAGTGGTTGCTAGAGGCTGGAAAGTGTGGTGGGGAGGGAGAGATTGAGTAAAGCAGTGTTTTTTAATCTCCTGATACACTTGAGCCTATAGCTAAACTTCTACAGCATAGTTAAATTATGTCAATCAAAAAATAAAAAGTGAAAAAATAAATATACTTACTGATCTTTGAACTTCTTCTGAAAATAATTTAATCAATGATTTTTAAGAATTTTTACGGCACACTTAGGATCCTCTCCTGGCCCACTGGTGTGTACTTGTTGGAGGTTGAGGCCAGTGGATTGCTTGAGCTCAGAAGTTTGAGACCAGTCTGAGCAAGAGTGAGACCCCATCTCTAAAAAACGTTGCTGAGCACTTTGGCGGGCACCTGTAGTCCAGCTACTTGGGAGGCTAAGACAAGAGTATCATCTGACTCCGAGAGTTTCAGGTTACTGTGAGCTATGACTCTACAGCACTCTAGGGCAACAGAGTGAGACTCTCTCTCAAAAAAAGAGAAAATCATTGGGTTAAAGGATGGGTACAGAATTATAGCTAGGTAGGAAGAATAAATCCTAGTGTCCAATAGCACTGTGGGGTGACTAGAATCAATAGTACCAAATGTATATTTTCATATATCTAGAAGAGAGGATTTTGAGTGTTCCCAACAGAAGCAAAGGATAAATGTTTGAGGTGGTGAATATGCTGATTATCCTGGTTTGATGACTATTGTATGTGTCAAAACTTACTACCTACCCTATACATATATACAATTATTATTTGCCAATTAAAAATAGACATGTAAAAACTAGTATTTGAGGGAATGGCTAACGCATCCCAGTGTGACTTGCCATCTTTACAGGCATAGGTATATACTTTATTTCATATGACCTGTGATTTTATGATTTCTAGCAGTTACTGATTTCTAATATTCATTGAATTTTACAAATTGAAAGTGTTAGGGAAGTGTCATCAGAGAAAGCAAAGAGCATGTGGCCCAGCAGAGTTGGGCAGTTGCCCAGGGACACAAGAGTGAGGCAGAATAAGGGCCCTGTCGGCCCCCTCTGCATCTCACTGAGGTTGGTCCTGAAGCAAAACATCTTTCAAGGCTGAAAGAAATTGGAACAAAAATAGCTGCAAAGGAGTAACCAGATGGACTGCAATCCTGACTAGCTCTGAACTTCAGCCCTTGGAATATAATTAGTGTTCTGGAAAAAAGCAACTAGTTAGAAGGTTTATCCATCTTAACCCCGTGCTTCTGGATGGTTTAAGTACCAGCGATTCCAGTGAGAAACTGTTGAATTTCATTCCGTGAGTTGTAACTGAGACACATCCTATTTCAGAAACATCAGTCTTATCATCTGCAGAAGCTCAGAGTTCTGATTTAAAAACATGAATTTATACAACTGTATTGTTCTCTCCTGAACATCTTGTTTTTGTTGTTCATTTAATAAAGCGAACATAACAAGGATATCACAATGAGCCAGAATTGAGAACAGGACTCTTTCTTCCCGGCTTGAAATCATTTGACTGAAAGGAAATGTGGTTTGTGCTATTGAGCGTTGTGGCTAGGTTGTCCTTGTTTAAAAAGAATTTCTAGTAGAATCCAAATAGAACCTGGATCCTCTTGTCAACAGAGTGCTGCTTCAAGTGAATAGCTTGTTTTTTTCCACTGATTTTCTCCACTGGGGAGTGCAAGGGACATGAGGGCTGACCATATCTCAGCTAGGAGAGCTGGGAAGGGCTGGGCTAGACTGGGCTTGAGGAGCTGCAGAGATCCCAGGATGCCAGCAGCACAGTGCCTGGAGGGATTAGCCAAGGGTCCACTGTCTTTAAGGAAGGGATGAATTTGGCCTTTTCTTGTAACCATCAACACTGGGAGAGGCTTCACATCTTTTGGCAAGAACATTGAGAATCCAGCAAGAGCAGCAGCTCGGGAGGCACCCCTGTCTTGCCTCTGAGTGATGGGTACTTTATATCTGGCAGGAGGTCCCATTCTCTAGGGGAGGCAGGTGCCACAGGGCAATGAAGGTGTCAGAGGGCTGGGGTGCAGGGAAAACCTGCTCCACTTGAGGCAGGTGAGCTAAGCAAGCAACCAAGCCACCTTTTAGAGTAGGGCTGGGATCCAGGATCGGGGCACTGTTTCTCCAGGTGTGCACCTTATACCTCCCACATTGAAACAACCTTGCTTAAGAACTGATGAATCAGGAACTCTGGGACTCCCAGGCCCTGCTGGGGAATGTGCAGTACTCCCCAGTGATTTCTAAGTACTTTAATGTTTCTGAACGAGGGAAGAAACAGAGCTTGAAATTGTATATTCAGAGGGCCCCTCAAGTACTGGATAAAGGGTCCAGAAAAACAGAACTAATAAACAATGGCAGGCTTGTTCTGGATGGGCTCTGTCCTACACATAGTGCTCAGATGCAGCCGTGAACAATGGAGGCATGGTTCTGGCCCTGATGGAGCTGGAAAGATCAGTAAACAAGCAGACAAAAAAAAATTACATATTGTGGCAGGTATTGGGGAGGAAATAAGGAAGATGCTCAGGGAGAAGCTAGATGGGCTCTGTTGAGATAAAGTAATCACTGCTGGCTGGGTAACTTGATGGAGTTTTGACTGTGAACCAGCTACATCTGAGTGGGTCCTGGGGAAGAGGGGGGAGGAGCAGGTGAATCAGCAGATGGGAAGGAAAGGTACGGTGTGCGTGCTGGAGAGTGGGTGAAGAGTGCACTCCTGGGAAATGTGAACATTCAGGGAAGAAGAGTGGAGAGTGGTCATGGGGATGTTTGGAGACCCGGTGTATCACCAGTTTTGTGCAGATTTCCTGTTTGATTTGCTTCATGCCACCATGGAAACTCTGTGTGCAGTTCTTGGTTAGATAAAAGAGTGGGAGCGAGGCACTAAACCCCTTCACAGACACTCTATGAGCTATCCCTGCTATTGCAACTGGGGAATTACAGACAAAGGCACCCTAAAATAGTATTGAACCATCCAGCCTGCGTGGGTGTTCTCTTTTCCAGCCCAACTAAAGTAGGACCTGGTAATTGTAGAGGACAGAAAATGAGTAGAGTATTTTCTAAAACAAGTAGCATATTCTCCATTATGTAAAAGAGAAAAATGAGCTTTTTTGAGAACACCACACCTAGGTTTCTCAGACTTGTCGCTGGCTTCTTCGCTAACCAGATGGGCTAAATGGAGAGGCAGAGGAGGCCGTTGTCCTTCAGAGGACCCGTTAGCCCTCGCTCAGTTTTTGTACAGATTCTGGATATGCATTCGAGGAGCTGCTGGCTGCCAACCCGGGAAATCGCTGGCAGGCCGGCCCTGAGCAGTGAGCTGGGCTCCTGCAGGAGGAGGAAGCAGCGGCGCTGGAAGGATTTACTGGCCTTCATTTTTCTGTAGAGGGAAAAGCGTGTTCCTGCACTAAAGGTCACTGAGTCGGGCCATGATGGAGTCAAGAAATGGTTGCTTGCCACTCTCTCCCCAGGCTCGCCATTTTTTTCCTCCATAGCTCGGTGACAGTAATAACTGTCATCACTGTTGGATTTGTTTGTTGGCTATTAGCTCTCTCCCCACTAGACTAGAAGCCCCACGAGGAAGGGGCTGAGAGGAGTCTTGTCTCCCAGAGCTTAGGGCAGCTTTTTTGCCTGAGCTTCAGAGCCGTGTGTGCAGCCCCCATCTACAAGGTGGACAGCACCCTATGTGTGCACTGCAAGCTGTCCGAGTGGCTTCACTGAGTGGCTTTCCAGGTTGAATGCCTCCCGTCACCTGCTGGAAGGACATGCATGTGACAGTGATATAGATGACACATAGGGAACCCCCCTGCCCCCACCCCTGTGTCCTGGGTTCCTTGGTCATCAGGAGAGGTATTCCTTTACACACCCATCCCACCCAGGGTGTCCACGACCCCACCCTCTGCTCAGGAGGACTTGCAAATATCCTGTGATGCCCAGAGGCAGGTTGTCCTCAGCTAGTGGGTCAGTGCGGAGTGGCAGTGGGACGAGCTGAGGACAGCAGGTCTGCAGAGTCCCTTCCACTCTGCCTCTGCCCTGTTTGCAGCAATTCGTTTTCCCTTCTCCTTGGATGTCTGCTTGTCTCTCCCGACTCTTATCTTCTCCCTCCTGTTCCACTGGCCACTTCTTTCCGTCTCCATTCCCCCAAGTCAAGTCCCATCTAGTGGGTCAGAGAGGAATAAGCCAGCCAGACACACAGATGTCTTCTGCCATTCAGGGTCTTATTTTGTGTGAGTGCAGGTGAGGGAGAAGGTGGCGGAGGAAAGTAGATGAGAGCAACCCGCCAATACCTCCAGGCATAACTCGGGCTGGGCAGGACACCTTTCTTCCAGTGAAAGTGCAGGGACCTCTGAGTGTGAACTGCTTGGCAGTGAAATGCTTTGCTAATTACTTGTGTTTCACAAACACTCAGTTCAGTTCTACAAACACTGTCCAAGCACGCACTCCAGGCCAGCTTCTGTGGACCACCCTCAGTCTAGGGACTTGGGTGCTTTTTCCCCCTTTCCAGTCCGAAGGGGACTTACTAGGCAGGGGCAGAAATGAGACCCCAGGAGGCAAAGTGATGCCTCAGGGCATCAGGCAGTGTGCAGGCTGGCCTGGCCACACAGCCAGAGCTCTGCCAAGCAGCCTCTGGGTTTGGAGATATTCTGATAAATAATAACCACAGAGTCCAGTCCCTGAGTGCTCACCACCTGCTGGGGCACTGCAAAAGCCTTCTGTGAGTTCCCTCAATTCTGAGAGCAGCCCTTAGAGCAGATGCTGTGGTTATTATTATTATTGCCTCATTTTACAGATGGAGAAGTTAAGGTGTGGGATAGCCAGGATGCTTGGCCAAGTCCAGACACAGAATGTGGAGCAGAGCTGACATCCCTTCTGCTTCCGTGGGAACCTGTGGGCTGTGTCCTCTTCTGCTTTGCAGAATATACAAACACTCACACACAGGCTGTCGGTTCTGCAATTAAAAAAGAAAAAAAAGAATGAAAGGTAAGGTAAAAAGAAGCAAGAATACAGGCTTTCTTTTTACTTTACCTTTTATTCTTTTGAAAAATAATTATGGTAAAATATATATAAAGTTGACCATTTCAACCATTTTCAAGTGTATAGTTCAGTGGCATTAAGTATAGTCCCCCTGTGTGCCGCCGTTGCTGTCTTCCTTCCCCAGAACTTTTCATCTCCCCAGTCTGAGACGCTGCACCCATTAAACGGTATCTCCCCATCTGCCACCACTGGCCTTTGGCAACCACCATGCGACTTTCAGTTTTTATGAATTCTACCTGATAGAAGTAGAATTATACAGTATTTCTCCTTTCATGACTGGCACAGTGTCCTCAGGGTTCATGCATGTAACGAGATGTGTCAGAATTGCTGTCCTTTTTAATGCTGAATTACGTTCCGCTGCACGTATATACCACATTGCGTTTACTCATCTGTCCGGTTGACATTCGGGCTGCTTCTACCTTATATTAATATTCATCTTCTGGGCTTTCATGACAAGGTACCACAGACTGGCTGGCTTAAACAACAGAAATTTGTTTTCTCACAATCCTGGAGCCTGGAAGTTCAAGACCAGGGTGCCAGCCAGGGTCACTTCTCCTGAGGCCTCTCTCCATGGCTCGCGGACAACTGTGTCCTCACATGGCTTTGTATCTGTGTATGCACGACCCTGGTGTCTTCTTTTCCTCTTATAAGGACACCTGTCCTATTGACTAGGGCCCTACCTTTATGACCTCATTTAAACTTACAGGCCCTGTCTCCGTATACAGTCACACGGAGGAGGTAGGTAGGACCTCAGCATACAGATTTTGGAGAGACAAAATTTCATGTGCGACCTATCTCTAGGCTATTGTGAGTAATGCTGCTGTGAATATGAATGTGTGGATACCTGCTCACGTCCCTGCTTTCAGTTCTTTTGGCTGTATACCCAGCAGTGGAATTGCTGGATTCTATGGTCATCCTTTTTCACTTTCTTGGGGACCCGCCACATTGTTTTCCCCAGTTGCAGCACCATTTTCATCCCCAGGGCATGATTTCTTAATCTTCAGAGTCCTTTGCTCTTTGGCAAGGTCACTGATTTTCAAGGTCCTCCTCCAGTGGGAAGCTGGCCTGAAATCATTCTCTTTGCCTCCCAGCTGCTTGGGTACTAAATCCTTCCAGAAACTTGGTGCCCCTGCTCCTTCTGCGACTCCTGTCAATGACCTTCTTGCTTCCACACTTGGTTCCTGGGAAAACATCCCAGAAAGAAGGAGGCGGCCATAAAAAATGGGCCAGTCTCAGGCAGGTGCTGCGTCTGAGCTGTGGGCAGCCATCTCTGAGCATGGAGGAGGGGAGGAGGTTCGTCCCAGATCCTACCCCACCTCTGGGCATGGCAGAGGAGGGGCTCCAAGCCTGCCCCACACCTGCTCCTTTCAGAGAGGCTGAGGGACAGATTTAAGACCTTCCTCAGTGAGCAGCTTTTAAAACACTGCTTCACACAACAGAATGAATGAGGGTGTGTGGGGGGAGTTGGTAGTGTGTGGAAGGGAGGGGTTGGGCTGTGAGGAGAAGTTGGGTAGGTATTTATACAAGGTCAGGTGTGTGTGTAATAGGGGGTGAGGGCAAGGGGGGTGGATGTGAGGTGTGGTAGGTGGAGTGTAGGGGTGTGTGTGGGCGTGGAGCGGGCTGTGAGATTTGGGGGGCTGCTGTGAGGTATGGGTATGTATGAGGTGGGCTGGATGCGGGGATGAACGGTAGATAGAGAATGTGTGTGGAGTAAGGCAGAGGGTGAGGGGTAGGGGATGGGACTGCGGAGCAGGGCGTGGGGGAGTGAGGAGCAGGGCTGTGGAGGGTAGCGTGTGAGTAGGCGTGTGTGTCCCTATGTGTGCTGCAGGGTCAGACTAGAAAAGGACCGATGGCTCTGCTCCTGGCGGCCACCCCTGGGAGCCGGGCAGGTGGACGAGCAGCTGAGCCGGGCATTGCTTTCCTGCTGTGAGTGGGCAAGGCCTGCCCAGGGCCTCAGGCTGACTCACTTTCACCTGGTTGGGGGATGTAATCTGCTGGCGTCTGCACCATGGCAGGATGCGTGCGTCAGTCTGTATGACTTTGTTCTTATTAAGAACCATGGGAGAAATTTAAAATGAGAAATGAAGGGAGTGGGTGGGAGGTTATGCCCAAGGCTGTGAAAGGTAAATTGTTTCTTTCTCAGTGACTGGGTTACGCACAGGGACCAAGGTCATCTCCTGCGACCCTGTTCTTGATAAAAGGCAGCTGCAGCCATCCCACAGCAGAGAAGTAACTTTAGAAGACATCCCCCCCAACCCCTGACGTGCAGAGATGGATAAGGGAGCCGGGGAGCCCCTCCCTGATGCCAGGCAGCCTCTGCGGCAGTAACTCTTTGTGCACTGCGGTCTGCTGCAGTCTTGGCTTTGGAGGGACGCTGGCTTTTATGAATGGTGGCCGGGGAGGGGCCTGATGTCCTCGCTCCTGATGTCAGCACGATGAATGGAACACTTGCAAAGCGTAAAACCTCAAACCCCCGGGAAGCAGAGACCGGCTCAGATTGGTTCTCCAGATGCAGCGTCTCTTGCTGACGAAATCACCAGTCCCATGTGTCACTGATTAGCCATATACGTTAGGATTTAAATGAGGCAGCCCCTGAGCCTGCATGTGGAATACTGCGTGGATGATTCTGGCACAACCAGCTCTTTCCCTGAAGCAGCTGTGGCCGCCACCCTCCTCCTGCCAGGCGCTGAGGAAGGTGCTCGCAGGAGCTGCGCACTCACTGTTGCAAGCCAGGCTTCTACCTTAGCTAGCCTGATGTTCTGCTTTTGCTGGCAGAATTCCTTGCTGAAGCTCCAAGCCCTTGAATCTGATCTGTGCTCTGCATTTCTGACAAACCAGGAAGAAGCTGCCCAGGTGCATGGAGTGAAGGACCCAGCCCCAGTGTCAACCCAGAGCGTGCCAGCCGATGGGGCGGATTCCGCAGGTAAGAGGCAGGGCTGGGGGGCGTCCCAAATTGTACTCTCAAGAGAGTTCAGCTTCTTGCAGTATGATTCTCAACCTGTCACCCTGGGGGAAATGGTGCCTGGTAAAACGTGAAGACCCAAGAGGGGCTTGCGAGTTGCCCAGGGGGAGCTGAGGGGGAGCAGGAGGAGTTAGGATTTGCTGTAAGACCTTCTCTTCAGCTGGGGCCACGAGTCAGACTCCCATAAGTGGGCGTCACGTGAAAGCACCCAGCACCACTCCTGGTCTTCATTTTCCTATCTGGTCTCCCGTGACAAATCAGTGGAATATTTATTTTAACATCACTAGACTTAGACAACCTCTGCTCTGTCTTGAAACTCCTGATATTTGTGAGCTATCGAGGGGTGGGGAAGCTTGAACGCCCTACCTCCCCTCTGTTAACTGCTTGTAAGACAGTCCAGCAGTATGAGCAGAATGGGAGGAGTTCTCCATGGACAGTTCATTCTCGTCCTGCAATGTCTTGTTCTGTCTCAATTGATGTTGCATTAATTTCTGTGTCAAAACATGGAAAATTTGGGTCTCAGTTTTCTGCTAGTTTCTTGAGTTTCAATCCCTAGAATGGTAAACTGGTTAGTAAACAGGAGGCAAATTAATGCTCCCAGGAAGACTTAGAGAGGAAAGAAATGAGTAGAAATGAGGGCAAAGCTTACGTTCTCTAACCAGAGGTTTGCAGACTGGTTTCTGTATGGATGGTAGAAATAGGCTTAGGTGAACTTGCTTCATGAGAGCCCCTTAATCTCCAGGAGCTGAAGGGAGACATTTGCAAAGGTAATCTATTTCAGTGCCATTAGCAATAGTACACTTAAGACACGCCTGTGTAAAAAATAACCCACGTGGTATAAGGAGGCAAATCAGTCATTTCCAGTATTGGAATGTGTATTAATGATAGTAGCTAATAATAGCTACTCATAGTAGCTACTATTATTTAAACTTTCTGTGATCCAGGAACTGTTCTTAGCACTTTGTGTATATTATATTAACTCCTTAAATTGACCTGTGAAGTAACATTCATCATACTAAGGACACGGAGGCCTAGGAGAGCCCTGCTGGGCATTGGTAAATTATTTTCTTATGGATGCAGGTGCCAGTGGCTGTCCTTGCGCTAGAGAGCTCTCCTGTTCTGTTGGCCGCTGAGTTTGGATAAGATACAAGTGAAACTGGGCAAGAGCCAATGTCAAGCCAATTAGGGATTTCGATCAGATTAGTAGACATCCTTCCTTTTCTTCCTCCAACCTCATTTTCTCCCTCCTGCAAACAAACAACATACAAAACAGATAAAGAAGTCTCAAGTCAAATATAAATTAACTTTGGAGTCATTTATGTTTTGGATTAGCTAAGCAAGTACCTGGCAAAGTGTTTAATAAGGTATTTGTCACAGGCTAGATATGGATATATATTTTTTTCTTTCTTTTAAATTATGACTTTTATAAGTCTCATTTTCTCCAGGATCAAGAATAGCTTTGCATTTTCTCATTCTGGATGCACGGGATTTTGAACAACTTATTATCACTCCTTGTAGAATGGAAATAAATACTAGGTTTATGTAGGGTTTCCCACACAAAGGAACCATAAATGCATTCCATGTTAAGTGTCAAATGGCAGAAATGGGCAGAAGGTATTTACAGAGGAGGCTGATGGATTGGATGTTGGATTTTTGAAAATGTAGATGAATTTGAAGTGTCTGGAGCCCTTCCAAGAGAGTCTGGAGGCTCGGCGGCTGTGGCTCAAGTGGCTAAGGCGCCAGCCACATACACTTAAGGTGGTGGGTTCGAATCCAGCCTGGGCCCGCCAAACAACAATGAGGGCTGCAACCAAAAAAAATAGCCGGGTGTTGTGGCGGGTGCCTGTGGTCCCAGCTACTTGGGAGGCTGAGTCAGGAGACTCACTTGAGCCCAGGAGTTGGAGGTTGCTGTGAGCGATGCCACAGCACTCTACCCAGGGGGACAGCTTAAGGCTCTGTCTCAAAAAAAAAAAAGTGAGTCTGGAAAATTGACTCTGGAAATCTCTAGAAAACAAGATGTTTTCAGGAATCTAAGAAGAAGTCACTGTATTTGGTAGGGATATCATAAAAATGACAGGCATTTGTAAGATGCTTACATAGTTTAAATTATGGGATGGTTTGGTCTTATTCACTTCCAAATGCAATCTTACATGGAGGCTACATATTTTCTAATCTATGTGTCACACAGAGAAAATATATATGCTCAGATCAATGGATTTCTGAAGTGATCTTTGAACACCTTGAAACTGTAGTTTTTTGGTTTTTGGTTTTTTCCTCTAAGTCACTGGTAAGAAGGTGATCACATAAGATTAACACAGCTGTAAGTTCTTGAAAGCTTAAAGTAATTTAAAAATAGTTTCCTCTTTCTTAAAATCTAGCATCTAGCCCTGAGCCTTGCATATAGATAAATATTCAGTTAGTATTTATTGATGTCAGTGATTGGTTAAGGACAAAATACAAGTGATTTTTATACGAAAATCTGGATATATTATGCCAACAATTAACCATTAGTAGCAAATATTCATAGGTATAAATTGATGTTACTTAAGCAGTTTTGAAATTCTTTTGACTTTATTAGAGCATGTCTTAAGTAAAGCTGTTTAACTATTGCGGGATATATCTGAAATGATGGTCTGAGCAAAGTATAGTAGTTTCTAGTTCTTGAGAACCAAGTATTGGGCTTTAACTTGGGTTTATTGGTTGCAAAGGTCCCACCTAATAAGATACCTGAAAGCCTCCCCCTGCTTTAGAAATCCAATTTAAACTGCATCTACAGCAAAAAGCACATTTCATGACACCCCCAAAGAAGGTTCCAGAACCTTATTACACATCATAATTACCAGGAAGCTTTTCCAATGGAGAGATCCTCAGGTCTCTGGGGTGGAAGTCCTGAAATCTGTATATTTCACAGACACTCCCAAGTTCTGGGAACTACTGGTCAAGTGGACAGAGTCTTGAATTGGGAGAGAATGTCAAATTCTGTCTGGCTGATGCTCTACCTCAATTTCATCAAAGGAAGAGGCTCACAGACCACATGTGACTTATAACTCAGGATCTTTGGCCAGTTGGCTCCATCCACTTCAGAAGAAGAAATATGTTTATATACTAACTATGCAGGCTAGGGGTGGGTGGGGTGGGGACATGGACAAGGCATGTGGACATAGATGTGAAAGCTGTAGGGCCATTAGAGAGAAATGATGGAGAGGAAGATGGCCACAAGGCAGCTTGGACCTGTATAGAGGATAACCAACTGGCTTGGTTGGCCCAGGATTATCCCATTTTTAGAACTGAAAGTTCGATGTGCTTAGAAATCCTCAGTCTCAGGTAATTCGGGATGGTTGGTCACCCTACTTTTTGCTTGCAAACCAAATAATGTGAGATGGAAGCTGTTATGAACTGAATATTTATGTCCCCCTCCCAAATTCATATATTGAAATGATTCCCAACATGATGATATTTGGAGATAAGAGCTTGGGGAGATGATTAAGTCATGAGGGTGGAGCCCTCTTAAGTGGGATTAGTGCCCTTTAAGAGTCCAGAGAGCGCGATTGCTCCCATTCTGCTATGTGAAGATACAAGGAGAAAACAGCCATCTGGAACCTGGAAGAAAGCCCTTGTTGGGACCCGCCCATATTGTACCCTGATCTCAGACTTCCAGCCTTGAGAATGGTGAGAAATACATTTCTGTCATTTATCAGCTGCCCAGTCCATGGTACTTAGTTACAACAGTGAGAACTGACTAAGAGAAAAGCCCACAGAATAGTTAGGTACAGAATTCCTCTACCTAGATTAATGTGTAGCCTCTTACAGCAGAAGCACTGTTTCCCATTCATGGCATGAGTAAGCATCTACTCTGCTGAATGGAAGATGGAATGAGGATTTTCTTTTCAACTGCCTGTCATCTTTAAAGTGTGCAGAAGGACCCTTTGAAGTTCCACATGAGGAAGCAGAGTAACTTTGGTCTGTCTAGCTAAGCATGATGGAGTTTTAGCAAAAGCTGTCACCAGAGATAACTGGAGACATGTTACTAGAAATTACAATTCCACAGCAGTACCTAATTAATTCTTTTTGTCTGAAATATTAGTTTTCAAATTGAACTTTCCATTTGGGTAAGATGCTAATGTCGTGTATCTTCTTACAGTCTACAGTTCCTCTCATAACGAATTCTGCATAGTCTGCAGGTCTCTTCCTAATGTCGAAGTTCAGGTGGGACAGAGTCAATTCAAACCTTCTCACATATTTCATGACACTGTTCTACTTGACCAGAGTTTTTTCATTTACTTGAAGTGCTTATGACATTTACAGATGCCTGTTTCTTTACCTTAAAATGCAAAATTAAAATGTAGAGAGGAGTCTTTGAGAGTCTCCATGCTGGGAAAGTTCCCCTGGTGATTCTGAAGTGCAGGGAGGTTCAGTGACACTCTCTAGAACAGCAGTTCTCAACCTGTGGATCGTGAACTGATTAAAGGGTTGCAGCATTAGGAAGGTTGAGAACCACTGCTCTAGCACATGGTGCCACTCTGGGGTGTTCCTGCTGCAGGTGCAGTTTACAAATGGATTTCTAGAAAAAGAAAGCATCAGAAATATCTCAGGTGCTCTACTGGGTGGGTGTGGTTATCCATATAACTTTGTTTTTCATCCTATCTGGGGGCAGCCTCAGACAGTCCCAAGATAGTAAGTGGGATCTCTGTTACCTCAACCTTAGGAACACACAGAATTCCCAAAAGTCTTTTAGAAACTTTATTCATTATGGGCCTGTGTGTGTGTATGAGAGAGGAAGATTCCTAAACCCTTCCTAAACCTTTTTATAGACATATTTTCAGTGTGTATCACCTGTTGCTTTAACTAAAATATGGCTACTATTGTAGTAAGTAGTACTTTATTCGTTCTCAATTGATTTCTTAAAATAGTGTTTTTCAATTGGGGGTCGATTTTTTTGCCCTCCCTCCCCCCAGGGGGTGGATATTTGGCAATATCTAAAGATACAACTAGTTATCCTGGCGGATGGATGCTACTGCCATCTGCTGAGTAGAAGCCAAGGATTCTGCTAAACACCCAACAGCCTAAAGGACCACCTCCTCCCTCAAAATAGAATTATCTGGTTCAAAAAGTCAATGGTACTGAGGTTCAGAAACCGTACTTGAAAGGCTTTTGAATGAATAATATCAACATATGCTAACAAGGTCCTCTGCTTGTATCAGGAGTTATTGGATGGCTTTTTGATCTTCACAAGAACCCCATGACATAGCTTTCATTTTCATTCCTAGATTAAATAAACTTGGAGAGTTAATGTAACTTGCTGAAGGTCCCACAGCTACTGAGAGGTTGGGGAGGAGAGAGGAGTGAGAGGAGGGTTCCCAAACTCTGTCTCCATATCCTCACTATGATGCTTTTTGCCATCTAGACGAAAAGTTAATTAAGTCCTTATAGTTCTAATATTCTAGTATTTGAAATTAAGGCCATGGCAAGTCCAAATATTATTTAGTATTTAATGGTATATAGTATATGATATGTTTTGAATCATTTTAAAAAATTTAACCCTGAGTTTGTTTTGTCAGACTGAAGAGACCTGGACTTATAGTTGGTTAACTTTTGCAGACCCCTCTGTTCTTTTTCTTTTTTCTTTTTTTTTTGAGTCATTTCTAGCTGATTTAGAGCATCTCTAGGCCTTTGTGTCTTTCCTGATTTGTGTTTACCTGATCTACATAGGGTACTCCCAGATGAAGTCAAATATAGTTTTATTTGTTAATATGGGTAAAGGTACTATAGTTTTGCAGGATATCATCAGGAAACCGGGCCAAGTAGGAAAGGGGTCTTTCTATACTATTTGTAACAATGGCTTGTGAATCTACAAAGATCTCAGTTTCTTAAAAAAATGAATTAATATCTTAAAAGTGGCAATGGGGACATTTTATAAAATAATTACAAAGTAGTTGTGCCTGTAGGATTGTTTTCCAAACCCTTCCTAGAAATGCACAGTATTTCTTGGCTTTTGGACTTATCAGTGTATTCTGTAAGCACTCCAAAAATCCTATTCCCTATTAAACTAACAGTTTAGTGCTTATTATTTGTTAGAGGTAGATGGATCATTTTCCTCCAACTGTATTACCTGTTGGCCCGCAGAGCAAGTCATCTGCGACCATTGATCATCCTCATGGTTTGCGAGCTTGGTCTGTGGTTTACTATTGGAAAAATATTAACATCATCTTCAAATTCAGATTTATCTGTAATTACTCTTCCACATCATTTCTGAAATGTAAAGTAAGATTCATCCAGGATCCATTTGCAAAGATTGGTATCTTAAAAAATAAATTTTAACTCTGCCCTTTGTCTTGTTCAGAAACAGCACCTTGCAGAACTTCCTGTGCTCGTTGGGTGATTTTGGACAGGTGATTTAATCTCTCCAGGCCTAAATTTCCTTTTCTTTAAAACTGGACAAAGCATAGTATCTCATCTTAGGATTGTTGTGAGAATGACATGGCAGAATACATAGGAAGCTTTCAGCACATCACTCATATAAATGCGCAATAAACATCAGCTGTCATTATTTAAAAAGCTGAGCATTCCATACTCAAGACCCGTACTGCCTTTCATCCAGTTGATAATATGTGCATTTGTCTTTGAATATCTACTGTCACAATTTCTAACAACCTTTAAGGTGCAGAAATGACATTTCATATTGTGCATTCCGTAGGGCCCCTCTAGAATCTTGCATATGATTGACATTACACTAATTCCCTAAAGCAAAAGGTATTTATAACAGCAATAATCCATAGAGCGGATGGCTGAATCATTACAGCCTATTAAACGTGAAGCTACTTTTGCTACAATAAAATCTATCCTGCACTAAACCTGTGACATAACTTGGCCCGAAAAGATCTTTACTATGAATAATTTTTCACTGATGCTTTTATAGCCATCTTTATAAGGGGGAGCATCCCATGAACCCCTTGTTTTACAAAGAAAGCATTAAAAAGTAGTTTCAAAATTTATAGACAACAGTGTAATTCTTTGACACCATCATTTCCACTGTTTTATAGGAAAGACAAAAATCATTCCTGCAGTCCAAATTGCCAGGAAATCATTTTTAGAAAATTTTTAAAATTTGATTTTTAAGTCAGGCCAAGTACTGGGCTAACATGCTTCATCCTAGATGTCCTCATCGCTTTACAAATGAGGATTCTGGATTTGATAGACTTGCCTGGCCAAGCACAGGACATGGGCAAAGGGTATCACAGATCAAACCCAGACCTCTGACTCTAGAACCCAGGCCATTAACCAGTTGCCCTAAAGTAATTTTTACAAAATTAATAGACTTTATTTCTTACAACAGTTTTAGGTTTATAAAAAATTGTGCAGATAGTACAGAGAGTTCTCATTTACCACTCCCTGCACACAGGTTTCCCATATATGTATTTTAAAAATGTCTTCCTTTGGGTTATTTTGGTATCACCCTTGGATGCTTAAAGACTACAGTCTGGAAGTGACCAGATGGCATCATGCCTAGAAGCTTGGTGTCTAACACTGCTCTGGTCACTGCCAAGGGGGCAACCTCTCTCATCTCATCCAGTTCCCTGAGAATCATCTGTTCCTGTGACTCTATGTGGAACTGCTTATGCAACTTCTTTCCCTGAATTGGTTAATTGAGGTAAAGTAACACACTTGAGGTTAATAATTCTTCACTATGCCTCCTGACTTTGGATCTGCCTGGTAAAGGTGCCGCTCACATTGAAGGTTGGAATTTCCTTCAGTCATCTTTCTGTTTGTTTTACATATTCAGTGTTCCTTCTGCTTCCCAAAGCATTTCTGCTCATAAATGAAAACTCCTTGTTGAATATGGGTCTTACCTTTATAGGAGATTTTTATCAGCTGTACCACTGAGGTGATCAGTTGTACAGGAATCAGCTAGAAGACCTGGGAGTCCTGAGGCTGAAAAAGAATGGCTGTCACAGCACCCAGTGGTCTCTGTACGCCTGCAGGGCACTTCTGAATCTTCCACACCCTGATGGATGACACGTGCTCTTTCCCCAGCCCCACAGCTCAGGCAGAGCTCAGAACCTGGATGGGACATTGTTCAGCCTGGTTGTTCTGAGCAATTGTCTCCATCATGGTGACACAGGGAAGGAAAATGATGTGCTCAGAGATCAAACTCTGTTCATCTGCCATTGTCCTTGGTTATTTGTCAAATTCAATGAGATTGAGTGAGAGTAAATAATTCATCTAGGTCACACAGGTGATAAAAACTGTGACTTGAATCTGGGTCTTCCCAAGCCTGTTAACTCATGCTTTTATCTGTGATGGCCAAATCACCCCTGGGATCTGTAGGGTGCCTGTTGTGAAGCCCACCCCTCCAGCTCCCCATCACTTCTGGTGGCATCCACAGAGGCTGGCTCACAGATCTGCTTATAGTGCTGACCTCCCTGCTTGGTCAGCCTGTCTAGCTCATAATTCTTTCCATCTGCCCCTTCCTGCCTTAGCCCTTTCAACAGGGCAATACTGAGTCTTTTCTCTCAGTGGTGTCTAGCCAAGCAAGCTCATCTGTTTTCCAAAACTTAGTTATCAGGATGACTTCAGGTTTACCCATGTTCTCGATCCCCTGACCCTATAGCTAAGCCTTTAGTTCCTCAAGCACTCAAATCCAACATACATAAAATACAGCCCCATCCAAGTAGATGGATCTATCAGGTGCTTTTGGGTTATTTTTGGCCTTTGTTTTGTGGCCCTCTTTGCGTATGTTCCACACTGTTTTTCTTCCTGTCCTGAGAGTGCCTGGCTCAGAACTCGGAAGCTTGAACCTCATTAGAATCTTGGACATGCTTCTGGCTCACTAAGCCTTTAAAACCAACAAAGGCTGGTGTTTGGCATTTTGGAATGTACCTGAATGCTGCCTATGAGCCTACCGTGATGGACAAACCCATGAGTGCAAATTAACAAATGCACAAATCTCAGTAGTTCATATTAAACTTTTGCAGGTAGAAATCTATTTAAATTTTGCACTGCTTTAAAAATTCACATTAGAAAGGTATATTTTAAAATCTGACTGACTCATGCAACAGCTATGACATAGCATGTGCTCCTGCCAGATCAGAAGTGATCTCTTGGCCTTCACACACTGAAGATAATGACTTTTCTTCTTTCTGTTCCTCCTGCTCAGTGCATGGGCCACCAGAAACATGGCGGCTTCCACTGCCCAACCAAACTCTCCCTACATGAAATCAGTAGAGTTATACGACCTTCCCTACTGAATTTAAATAGGGAACATTTTACTCCCATCCTCGTGTGGTTGTTTTAAAGATTAAATACATGCCAAGACTCTCAGAAGAAGGTTGAGGACTGAGTTCTTCCATAAATATTAGAGATAAATAAGGATTGATAGGAGAGGCAACATGTTAAGGGGTATATTGGTTCTCATTTCGCATATTAACCCTACAGGGGCTCCTGGTGAAGTTGGTGTTTAGTAAGAGAACTTCTTTATTTTCCCAGTACTAATTATGAACATGATGGTTTTCATGGATACTGTGTTTAGGAGTTTCTATGCCTTATCCTAATCTTTCACCAAATATGTTAATACAAGGATGCATGGGTGAACATTGTTAGTTTTAAGAAGAATTTATTTTTAATGTGTATCAGTTTTTAAAAATGTAACTAGTCCATCAAATTCATGACTTCTTGGCTATCTTTGCTTAGGATTAAGATGGCATTAGAAATCTTTATGTTGAAATAAAAAAATATGTATATGTACTGTAGGGATGCAGTTTTATTTCATTTCATCTTCACTTAGTCATGTGAGGCAGGCACCATTATTCTCCTATTTGACAGATGAAAACACTGAGGTTTAAAAAGGTTCATCATTTCCAAAGTCTCTTTAGTGATGGTAGACCTATGAGTCAAGCTAACAATCTGCTGTCTGTTGAAACAACCCCAGGGTAGTTTCTCATTTCTCTTGGGAATGTTGTTTTTCAAATTTTGCATTAGCATGTTATATTTTCCTTTTCATAAAATTAAGACATAATTGTTATGGAAATTTTAGAAATACAGAGAAGCAAAAAGAAGAATTTTTTATTATGCTGATGGTAAGAACACATACTATGAGATCTACCCTTTCAATGAATGAATGAATGAATTTATTTATTTATTTTTGAGACAGAGCCTTAAGCTGTTGCCCTAGGTAGAGTGCTGTGGCATCACAGCTCACAGCAACCTCCAACTCCTGGGCTTAAGTGATTCTCCTGCCTCCGCCTCCCAAGCAGCTGGGACTACAGGCACACACCACAACACCTGGCTATTTTTTCATTGTAGCCGTTATTGTTGTTTGGCAGGCCTGGGTTGAATTCGAACCCACCAGCTCAGGTGTATGTGGCACCCCAGCCACTTGAGCCACAGGCGCCAAGCCTTTTCAATGAATGTTTAAGTGTACAATCCAGTGTTGTTAGCTACAGTCTCCCCTTAGCCATGGCTTTGCTTCCCACAGTTTCAGTTACCTACACTACAGTACAGTACTATATTTTGAGAGAGAGAGAGACCACATTCACATTGCTTTTCTTTATTTATTTGTCACTGTTTAAATGTTTTATTGATATGAACTCTTTTTTTTATATCAGATTAATATGAGAGTACAGATATTATTAGGTAACAATGTTTGCATTTGTTAGGTAAGGTTCTTGTTGTTGTGTCCCATACCCAGGAGGTGTGCCTTATGCCCTTACATTGTGCCCATGAGTTGGCAGCACACTAATCTCCCACTCTTCTCCCCTCTCCCCCTCTTCTCCTCCCAATTTGAATTAAGTTGAATTTTTCTCTTGTGTGGGCTTGTATTAGTTTGTCTATTGGGTTCATATTCATATTGAGTACATTGGATACATTTTCATTCTTGTGATACTTTACCAAAGAGAATGTTCTTCGACTCTGTCCAGGTTAATACAAAAGATGTAAAGTCTCCATCTTTTTTTGTGGCTGAATAGTATTCCATGGTGTATGTACACCACCGTTTATTAATCTATTCATGGGTTGATGGACACTTGGGTTGATTCCACATCTTGGCGATTGTAAATTGAGCTGTGATAAACAATCGAATGCAAATGTCCTTATGGTAAAGTAGTTTTTTCTTTTGAGTAGATGCCTAGTAATGGGATTGCAGGATCAAATGGAAGGTCTATTTTGAGCTCTTTGAGGATTCTCTGTACGTCTTTCCAGTCACATAGATTTTATTACAGTATAATTGTCTATTTTATTATTGTTATTGTTAATCTTTTACTGTGCTAACTTTATAAATTAAACTTGATCATAAGCACATATATGTGTATAGGAAAAAACATAGTATATATTGGGTTTGGTATTATCAGCAGCTGGGGACATCCACTAAGGGTCTTGGAATGGATGCCCTGTGGAAAAGGGGAGGCTACTGTATGGACATCATGGTGTACGGCAGATCTTTTATTTTTCTTACTGCTGCCTTGTAAGATGAGTCAACCGAAGAAATGGAGGGAGGAGGGGACACTGGCTGGGACCCTGGAGAAAGAACAGGCCCTCCTGCCTGCTATACTTCCTGTACCTACCATGTCACATGAAGGGACAAGCTGCCCCTTCCTTTGGAAGAAAAAGTAATGTGCCCCCAGGGAACCATGGGAAGCCACCCTAGTTTAATCTTACCCTCAGCTCCATATCAGGAAGCAGGATCTAGAAGGGTGGCCTGGGCTTTTCCCAGGACAGCAACAGTGCTGGCTCTGAATCCACACTGGCCTCTTTTGAACAAAGACATCAATAATTCTATCCACACAAGTGGACACACAAACACTGATTTAATTAAGCCTATTCTCATCACCAATACTGAGTTTGGACAAAGGACTGAAGCTCTACCAAATTACTGGTTTTTGACGCTGTTGTTTTTCAATTGGTTGCTTTGGGATCTTTCTGGCTCACAGCTTCCTTCAATAGTGGATTGGAGGGAAGAGAGGTTAGGGTGTTAATTAGGCAGTATGGTAAATTATGCAAATGCCCAGGGGAAAGCAGATGCCATGTAAATGGAGGTTTACAATTATTCTTGCAATGCAGTTCAAAAAAAAAAAAAATCCGTTTGTAGTGACCTGTGATTCTGTGAAGTTACATTGTAGGATTCTGTGGGCTCTTTCCCTGGCTCTGCTTCATGGTTATGTGGCGAGGATCTCAAGTGCTTCTACCTCAGCATCACAGAACAGCAACCAGAGACTTGTGTTAGTTTTGCTCCTCGGGCCACAGCTGAGCTGAAGGCTGGAAGGCTCAGAACTTTTCCATTTCAGTAAAAATATGGTGGTCCCACGTGCTTGCGAAGGATTATTTTCTTTCTCATTATTACTCTTATAGAAGGTACTTCTAAGAAATAGGTAACATGAATAAAAATGCAGCTCTTAGAGCCTATTGGTTTAAGAAAAGAATCTGGTGAGAAACCTATACAGGAACCCTGGTGGGTTTGGAAGGTGATTATTATTATATGTTATGACTTATTGGTTAATAGATCTTATCCCTGTTTCTCTGGGGAGTTCCTGCCAAACCATAGTGTGGTGTTGCGTATGTGATTTCTGCCTGTCACACAGGCACACGTTTCCTTGTGTGCCCGTGTGCCCTCCCCATGTCCATTCCTGATCAGCCCCAGTGCTGACAGACGTGCTGTCATGAGCTGCAGAGGCGCCACAGGAGGCATTATCAACTCTCCTAGTCTACAGCCCACCGGGGAGAAGCCAGCTGAAAACACAGAGGGACCTAATCAGACCTTTGATATCACACAAAGCAAATTGCATTTCAAGCTCTAGAGAACAAGGAGCCTTTCTAAATCTGATTTAGATTCATCTGATACCAAATTGTGATAAATGTTTATTTTGGAAAAGCCTATTGTCAGTATTTTATGATTCTGCTTATTCATCTAGAAAATCTTTGTTTCCCTTTCGTTAGGAAGTAGGGGGTAAGAGGAAGCCTTGGCTTGTCCCGTCTTGACTGCTGGGCAAAATCAAGAAGGCTGCTTCTGTACATGACTCAGTGTGGGCCCTTCCCTGGCCACCCCGACTCAGTGTCCTAATGATCCCTGGCTGACATTCCATGGCCCCTGCCCTCACCTCCACAGCACAGGGCTGACCACCGTCTGGACTAACCCTGGGCTGGGGAGCTAACATAACAGGGCTTGATCCTTGTGAGAATTCAGGCACAGAACTGGCCAGCTGAGGAAGAGGATTTGGTGTGGGTTTTGTTCTTTGTTTTGCCCAGAATAAAGTGCTACATAAAATTTTGGAGAAGAAAACAGAATTATACCTAATTTTATCATCCTCGGTAATAGCTATGTAACTTTTTTGATCTTACAGTGCATTTGTTTGTACACATCAATGTATACTTGTTATATGAAATGGAATCATTACTGCATTGTGTGGAACACTGTGGTTTCCATTTAGCATATTCTGAATGTCATTCCTTGGTGACAAGCAGAGTTAGCCATCATTTTTGATGACTGAGGAACAATTCTCTTCCCTCTCTTCCTCCTTGGATTTTTCCACTCTCTTCTTCCCCCGGCCCTCCCCTCCCTTCTTTCACTGGCAATTCTGTTACCCCTTTTCTTCCTCATAACCTGTAATCTTTTGCTCTAGCTCTATTATATTGTTCTCTTTTTATTTACTCTAAGGCTCTGTTACATATCCTCCAACGTATGCAAATCCTATGAAATAAAAAGAGCATTGTTAGAGTTTGGGGCTATGCTGGCTGTGTAACTCATCCCAAAATAATTTGTTTCCATTTTTTGTTGTTGGCGGCTTTGTAATCTTTTCCATCCAGGTTTGGTCAGAACAAACATGACAGTATTTTGAAAGCTTTTCATATCCCCAGAAAGAAGACATGACAAAGAGCAAGCCATTATAATGAATGTTTATGATGTTTATTCAGGAACATGACAGTCTCAAGCCCTCTGTCACTTCTGAGTCTTCATGATTTGTCTTGTTTCCCCAGACCCCACGCCAGTCCACAAAGACGGGCAGAATGAAGCCGACAGCACACCAGACGACCTCCAGTCTGTGGGGACCAGCAGGCTGCTCTATCACATCACTGACGGTGACAACCCGCTGCTGTCACCCCGATGCTCCATCTTCAGCCAGAGCCAGAGATTCAACCTAGACCCAGAGTCAGCCCCATCTCCACCCAGCACACAGCAGTTTATGATGTAAGAAAACTGTTTTTTTTAATCTTCATTTCATGCAGTTTTCCAAATGCCGTATTTATAAACTACAATGACATATGTGTCTGAGTGTGTGTAAACATGCCAGCCTAACGTAACTGCAAGACCAGACAATAAATGGCAAACAGAAGTATATTTTTGGGTTGGGACTTCTGTTTCAGGTCTTAATATCTCAGGAGGAAATGGTCATGAGAGGCAGGTAACCCTTGGGGCTCACATTGTTTGAACATTTTTTTGGTGAAATAACCAGAATCTTGAGTTAAGTATGCATATGAACAAATTATCAGGAACATCATTTTTTTTGATTCTCCCTTTCTTGCCCCCAGTAGAGTGTTGTGACATCACAGCTCACAGCAACCTCAAACTCCTGGACTTAAGCAATCCTCTTGCCTCAGCCTCCCAAGCAGCTGGGACTACAGGCACCTGCCACAATGCCCTACTATTTTTTTTTTTTTTTTAAGATGGGTCTCCCTCTTGCTCAGGCTTGTCTCGAACTCTTGACTTCAAGCAATCCACTCTCCTCAGCCTCCCAGAGTGCTGAGATTACAGGCCTGCGCCTCCAGGCCTGGCCTAGGAACATCATTCCTGATGAACTCCGTATTCTTTCCATGTGCAATGGCAGCATCAGTAGAGGATTGTGGGAACACTTGGGAGTCATCCACCTCCAGTTCTCTTAGATTCTAGACAAGTGGTAGTTTACAATAGCTACTCTCCCCGCCAAATATATATGTTTATGTATGTTGTACCAGATGCCTATCCCCCTCAGACACTCCATTTAGAATTTGCACTTGAGATTAGAGTGAAGTCGAGGAACTCTGTGTTATTTATTTTTAAGTTCCACAGATAACTTCAATCTGTAGCTAAAACTCAGAATTTTTTGGCTAAAAATCTGCCCAAGGAATCTCTAGTTTCTCAAAACATATGCTATTATTCTTAAATTTATCCATATTTGGGTTCATGAACATCTGTCTATTGATGAACTTGAGGGAGTAGGTGAATTATTGCTATCACATGTAAAGTGTGTCATGTGAAAGGGTGTATGCATTTTCTGAACAAAGGGCCTATTCTTGTCACTATATTCAAAAGGTTCTGTTATGTCACAAACAAACAAACAAAAAAAACCCAACTGGGCAGCGCCTGTGGCTCAAAGGAGTAGGGTGCTGGCCCAAAGGAGTAGGGCGCTGGCCCCATATGCTAGAGGTGGCGGGTTCAAAACCAGCCCTGGCCAAAAACTCCAAAAAGCAAAACAACACAACCAAAAAAATGAACCACTTGCTTAAATCTTCCTTGACAATGTTGGTGTGACTCGTGCATCCTATTGAGGATAAGGCCTCAAAAGGGCTCTTTCTTCTGAGTCTTAAATTGGCCTCCTCTAAGCTTTAGGAAATACATTTCCCAGACTAATATTTTGCTGTTTTACAGTTAAAGTCCCTGATGACATCTTCCCATAATGGATCAAGGGTCTCCATCAATGAGTAGATGCCACCATGGTAGCCTCATCAAATAATGAAGTGCCTTCCAGGCATCTCTGATAACCCAGCCATCTTGGTGTATGAGCAGCGGCAGTGTTTACCCGGAGACCACCCTTTCTGATGCTCTTTCCTCCTTGTAATCATCTCAGGCCCCGGAGTTCTTCGCGATGTGGCTGTGGAGATGGTAAGGAGGCACAGACCATCACCCAACTCACCAAGCACATCCAGAGCCTCAAGCGGAAAATTAGGAAATTTGAGGAAAAATTTGAACAAGAAAAGAAGTACCGGGTAAGGACCCTGGGTATGGACGTAGGGGTGGATTGTGTCAGAGGTATGTAGATTTTCCTTCCCAGGGGACAGCACTGTTCCCATTGGCCAACCCAGCACCTCTTGTAAATTGAGTTCCCATTCTGGGTCTGTCTTGTTGATCTCTGCTGACTTAGTTTCCAGGGGTGGATTAATTACAACTCATATTTCCACATGTATTTGATTATTAGTTTTCCTTTTCTTCCCCCAAGGAAACTTATTGTCACTAGTTTTTCAAGGACCGAAATTTCTAAAGTTTTTAAATTGTGGACTCATTTTTTAAAAAGTCTTTTCTCAATTGCATTTTGGTAAGAACTTAAGGACTCAAGAGCAGAATTTCCTACTGTGTAGCAGAATGCGGGAGATGTTTTCTTCGACATTAAAGTACTTGTTGGTTGATGAGCGGAACCTCTTGAGTGACGTTGGGTAAGGCCCACTCCTAAGAACAAACCCTGAACTGTCCTATCCCATCAGATAGACAACAGTGCCCGTGCTGGTACTGCAGTGGCACAGACCTGAGCCTGTTTTTTCTCATGTAGGAAACGATGGAGTCATGCATAAGTGTCTTGATGGCCAACGTTGCTTTTATTTTCTCTAATGGTGACCTTGGCATAGAGAAAAATCATATTCATGTAGAATTGGACAAATAAATTGGGTCTTTGGCAGAGGGCCCAGAACAGCTTGTTATCAGAATAAAAGAGAACAGGGAATAATCTCTCATACGTCTTGAAATATTTAAAGGTTCACCAAGCACTTGGTACAGAGACAATCAGAAAGTTCCTGGGAGTGTGGGATACATTCTGGGGAGGGTGGTGAGAGTGGGAAGTATTGCACTCTTCTGTTCTTTCTGTTCTGTGTTCCCCACAGTGGCCTTCAACTCAGTAAAAGAGGAGTGTTAAGCCAGTGTGGTTTTACTTTTGCAAAAGCTGGAGGCTCTTGAATCAGACTATTTTGGATTTGAATTCAGTGTAGCTACTGAAGAACTTTGTGACTTTGGACTTGATACTTTTCTGAGTATCAGTTTGTCCATCTGTAAAATGGAGTCACTAGTGACTTCTTAAGTTGATGAGTTGTAAATGAGGAAGGACATAGAAATGCTTATTACAGTGTTTGGCCCAAAGAAAGTAAGTGGTCCTAGATATTGCTAGCCTTTTAATCTATAAGGTACATTTGAACAGCCTACCTGTGTCAGTCTCTGCCTATCCTCCATTGGAGGTTTTTACCAGCAGCCACATACCTTGGATGCCTGTTTGGGAAGAGAATTTTTCCTGGCACCTCTCCCTTTGTCTAAAGAATCTTTAAATGCAGAGTAGAGACTCTGACACTCTCTCTGTCTAACACATGCAGGTGGGTTTTAGGAGCAGCAGGAGAAGGAAACTTCCTGAGTACTGCTGCTTGCTGCTTCAAGGTGCATAAAAGTCTTTCACATAATCAGAACCTTGCATGTCTCAGGAAACAGGGCTTCCCCTTGCCCTTCCCGTCAGGGTGGCAGGCTGTGGTTAGACGTTTGACATGTCAGTGGGCCTCAAATGGTTGCTGGGTGTTAAGGCTTCTCTTCCTGGCAGCCTGATGCGGAATTAACAGCACCCACTGCTAATTTTTGAATCCAAGCTCTTGCTGGTCCTCGATACTTCTCCGATACCCATGTATAAACACATATCTTTCCATCTTTGTTGAATCTGACCATTTCATACCCTTATCCCAAACTGCTTATTCTTCACATTTGATTTTGCATTTGATGTATTTGCTTATTGGCCTCATGGGCTTAGAAATGGCTGCTTCAAACAGATGTCGATTTTTCCTGGAATCAGAGAATGTGGGACTTGGGAGGGATCAGCCAATGTTTGTTCTTATCTGACCACTGAAGAAACTAAGGCACTGATAGGGGAAGTGAATCCCACAGAAAAATATAAATTGATCTAGCCAAGAAAACAACTCTGGTCTTATTACCTATCCAGAAACCTTTCTGATGTATCGTATGAATCATGGTTAGCAGATCACAAACCTGTTCCAGTGGTACCTTCAGTGGTATGATTCAGGAACCCCTTTTTTAATTGCACAGAAAAACTGAAACTATGTAATTTTGGGGTTATTAAACCAGAATATTGAAAATCTACAGCTTGTATATGAAAATTTCCCATGTGGTTTGAAAGCTGGCATCCCTATAGACTTTATTAAAGCTCCTTTATTGGCTCCTTCAAAGGTAGGGAAAGAAGAAGTTTATTTCAGAAACTGGTTTCAGGCTTTAATTTTTTTTAGAAAATTCAGCCTTAAATTTCTCCTATGTCTTCTGTGCAATAGTGAAAACCTGTTTCTTTCATGGTTGCTGGCTTAGGGTCACGTGTGTGTGTGTTTGCCGTGTCTGTCAAGAGACAGAATTAACTATGTGGAGCAGATCCACTGGAACACCGTTTAGCAGGATGTGTTGTCAGATTGGAGAATTCTCTGAGGATTTTGAGAAGCCAGATGTAAAACACTGACTGTTCTGATAGCCAGACTGTTACCCAAAGCCAGAATACTAGACCATTCTTATCAGGGAACTGGTCCAGTGCCACATTCTAGGAGACTATAGATACATAGGACCAGGCAAAGCTGTTTTGCAGGTAGGAGTTGGGGCGGGGGGAGGGGGGGGGCACGTGTTACTGTCCATGGTCCTGAAGCCAGAGATTCCTTCATAGAAATCATAGTCTCCTACCCAGGAAAGAATCATAGTTATTTTCCTTCAGTCTTCTTTTCTATCTTGACTTAAAAACCTATGCTTTTTATGTTACTCTAGAACTGACAGGACCATGCTTTGTGTTTTGAAATGAACTTATCTAGTCCCATGTACAGGATGATGTACATGTGATGATCTTGTCATAGAGGTAATTTTTTCCTTTGAACTTGAAAAGTCTTCCCTGTTCTGACGCCTCCCTCTCATCAACAACCTGCTGGTGTTACATGGACTTAGTGATCCTTAAACATGACAGAGGCCCTAGATTGGGTCTCCAGTAACGCACACATTTCACACAACTGTGTGTATGATTATGTTGTCTTGAGCCTGACTCTGTAGTTCCTTGTATATCTTGAACTCAAAGTAGCCAGTAATTTTCCTGAGCCTGCATTTACGTTGCCATCATAGGCTTGACTTAGAATGTTTCTTACTAATATTTGGGGGTTGAGGCTGAGTATGTTTGGCTACCCTTCTCTCTTGGTCTCTCTTTTCTATAAAAAAAAGTCCACTTTTTGGCTCAGCACCTGTGGCTCAAGTAGCTAAGGTGCCAGCCACATACACCAAAGCTGGCAGGTTTGAATCCAGCCCGGGCCTGCCCAACAACAATGACGGCTGCAACCAAAAAATAGCTGGGCGTTGTAGCAGGCGCCTATAGTACTACCTACTTGGGAGGTGGTGGCAGGAGAATTGCTTGAGCCCAGGAGTTGGAGGTTACTGTGAGCTATGATGCCACGGCACTCTACCCAGGGCAACAGCTTGAGGCTCTGTCTCAAAAAAAAAAAAAAAAAAGTCCACTTTTGTGCTCTGAGAAGAAATCCAGAAATAAAGGTGAATAACTTGTATTGACAAGAGTCGTATCCTTTTAAAATAAAAATATATATTCTTACTGCCACATCTAAGGTGTGGTTAGCTGCTTGTAGGATATGCATACATGTATGTTTACCAGTGAAGAGATTATTCACTGAAGGTCTGGTAGTGACCTGACTAGTACTACCATTTCTGCTAGTAATAGAAATACCTAGAATTACAGATGTAATTATTATGGTTAACACTTTCTGTAGGGTTCAGCATGAAGCTGGAACTGTTTTCAGTGCTTTGCAGATATTAATTAATCATGTGAGGGAGATGCTATTATAGTCCTCATTTGATAGATGAGGGTGAGGCACAGAGATGCCAGATAATTTGCCCCAGGTCACGCACATATCACCCCTTAGGTTTCACTTTAACACCAGCCCCAGTAGGATATTGAGTCTGTAAATAGTGAGAGGATCAGAATCTGGGTGCCTGACTGACTTGCTAGGACTTTTGTCAGGTATTAGAGATTCTGGGGTCCCCTTTCTTCAGCCTGGGAGAGTTGACTGACAGGAGCTGAATCTTCCACTCTTGTCAGTATTTGTCAGCAGAGCCTCCGCTCATAAACCATGTGGGCCACAAGCAGGTAGTAAGCACTGGTTTGTATCAGTGTGCTCATCTGCGTTGTTGCGGAGAATGGCCTGGGAATGGGGTGTGGGCTGTGTGTGTGGGGGGGGCACTGCAAAGTGATTGAGGGATAGGGATAGGTTGTAGGGGCATCAGCGGGGTTAGGACTATGTGAAAATGCTGGGTGGCCAGGTGCATTTAGAAGCAATACCCCTGGCAAGGATGAAAAAATAGAGGAGGTCAGAATGTTTTCCGTTTCCCAGAAACAACTCCATCAGCTGGAGATTTCATGCCTGAACATCTCTCCTGGCTTTATATATTCCTGAACTGGCTTTGTGTGACTCAGCTGTATAAAAATTTTGTTTTTCCCTTTTCTTTCTTCCTCCCCTTCCTTCCCCTTCCCTTGGTAGCCTTCACATGGTGACAAGATTTCTAATCCCGAAGTCCTGAAATGGATGAACGATTTGGCTAAAGGTCGTAAGCAGCTCAAAGGTAAATGCCAGCCAAAGGTCTCTTTTCTCAGAAAGGACGCAGTTAAAGTAGTGATAATGTGCTTTAGACCTTTTAAAAATTCATTTCTACCTGTGCCCTCTTGAGCTTTGTCTCCCACCTAGATTGGAGGCCCTTTTGAAACGAAGGGTCCTGCATCTCCTTTGTTGTCTGGGTCCGTTTAATAAACCTCCTTACAAAGACACGGAGGACTTCCAGGCTCCTAAGTGGAATGATTCATTTCAATGCCAGTAACATCTCAACACGTGGAACACTGGCCTCCTGGGTTATTGGAATCTGGATATTAAACGGAAGAGGCCTGAGAAATCCTTTATTCCACATCCCCCATAGCATGGCTGAGGACATTTAGGACCAGAGAAGGGGAAGATTACGCAGTGGGGTGGTGGACAGCCAGGTGTGGAATGCAGTCTCCTGCCTTGCAGTTCAGTGCTTTCCTCCTCCATACCTCTCTGCAGATGGTAGTGCCAGTATGAAGTCCAAAAAGCCATTTTTCAAGGGCTATCATTATTTACCAACAAAAAATTATTTTCTTCCTCTTTCCATGCTCTAATGTCAATACTCAGGGCCACAGGAGTTTTTCCAAGTTTCTGGAAGGATGGTGATTTAAAAAGAACTAGAAGGGGATATTAATTCAGTAGTATTAAGTGATAATGAGGTAGCAAGTTTATAAAATATGCAGTGTTCAAACACCAAGCCAGAGTCTTACTAAAAAACAAACATCAAACAAAGAAAATGAGCTAAGAAATTAAGAAATCAATATAATTGGCCTCATTCAAGCTACCAGTCCCCTCATATATTCCGAAATGTAATTCTTTTTAATAAGTCCCAGGTGGCTTTTAAATTGTAATTATCTAGGTTTATGTAAAGCCACAGTGCAATAATGGTGATTCCTGGATTTTAGAAGCTGCCATAGATAAAACTATGAAACCTGTCAGGCTGAGGATGGCACTCCCATCTGCCCTCTCCATCCCCTTTTGTACTTTTGTGCATGTGAAATGCCTTCCAGAAGTACTTGTATTTCCACAAGGGCTCTTGAAAAACAACTATCAAAATCTAAGTAAATGAGTCTTTTATTAGCTGCTACAGTTGGTAACAGGTGTTAACTTTGGGGCTAGGCACCACTGGTGTTCCTCCACCCATGCCCCCCCCCCCCCCAATTTAAACCACTTACTCCCACAAGGGTCCTCTACCTCCGTGGGATCCCACCCTTTAGAGCCCTGATTGGGAGGTTATGCTATTGGCTCTGGCTATTAAGTCTGCCCTTGCCCCATGGAAAACCATCATTAGCATAGTTCATTTCTGCCAATTTGACATCAGGGGAATGAACTCCTAAAAGTTCTCTTCTTATTAGGGCGAATGAGTCCTCTTTGCTCATGATAATTCATGGTATGTCTCTTAGAACTAAAGCTGAAGCTGTCAGAAGAACAAGGGAGTGTTCCCAAAGGCCCACCTAGAAACGTGCCCTGTGAACAACCCTCAGTGCCCACAGAGAATGAGAAGCCAGAAGCTGCAGGCCCAGAGCCAAGCTCCTCTGGAGAGGAGACTCCAGATGCTGCCCTGACAGGCCTAAAGGAGAAGAGAGAGCAGCTTCCCTACCAGGAGGATTCTAAGGTACCTGATTGTATCTTATGATGTGGAGGGCCCCAGTATGCTACACAGTGCCTGGAGATCATGATTTTGACCAGTTTGTCTGAGCACTTTGCCACTATTATAAACACCTTTACAAGAATGGCATGGAAATTTCAGTCGAATGAGTTCCTGGTGGTATTGGCCATGATCTGGGGGTATTGCCACATGATTATAGGATGTCCCACTATTCTGGGAATTATATCGTTGCACGTTGAAGAGAATAAATGGCAGAGATACTGGGATATATCCTATTGCTTTCTCCCCTAGCTTCCTACCTTCCTTAAATTAGCAAATGAACCTAAGAGTAGGGAATAAGCATATTATTGGAAAGGAAAAGGCTCCAGTGGTAGCCCCTAACCATGTTAAAAAAAATAGAAAGTGGGGATGAGGTAGACCAGTAAAGAAAGTGGTGTGGTATTTTATAGAAGAAGAGAAAGGTACAGCTGGAACTCAAGACTTCAGCTTTAGACATCTTCATTTTGAAATCTCTGAGATATCCACGTAGAGATGTTAATTAGGCATTTGGGCAGATAAGCCTATGGCTCAAAGAAAAGATTTATTATAATTTATAAAGAAGAAAAGAGCAATTAGTATTTAACCTGGCTAATCCCCGCTTGTCCTCCATTTCACTTAAGCTAGGGAAACTTTCCTATGGTCCTTCCTGTTTCATTTCTGTCTCTTTCCACAACTTACACTTGTGTGGAAGGACTGTTTTGTTCATGATCTCTCAGTGGGCACAGAGTAGCTATTGAATAAATGCTGGCTGAGTGCATGAATGGACATTCGGATGGACAAATTAGCACATTTAACTTCTGTCTTCTTGAGGGGAATGTTGATTTTACCTGTTCTTTTGTACATGACCTGGTTTTAATGGTAAAGTGGCAACATATGCCTAATCTCACAAGGCTCACCACCATATGCCCCTGGCTTAGTCTTTCACATTAGGACTTGTGATCAACAAGCAGAAATGGGCCTAGGGCCAACTCTGTCTTTATGAAATACTTTTATACTTAAAAGAAAAACCCTAATGTATGTTGTGAGGAATGAATAGCAAGGTTTTTACCAATTGGCTAACCTATCCCCATCCCCATGAAAGATTCTAGACTTTCCTGATAGCCAGTGAACAACTTATATGTGTATTTACAATTATTTCTACTATTTACACATACAAGTACACATATGGCACATACATGTGTGTTAGTGCATGGTTTTCCAGCCATCAGTGCTTCTTTCTTATATTTTACAGTTATTTTAACTGTATCTATGGACACATCTTGGTCAATATCTAAGTCCTAAATCTATATTTTACTCAATTAACCAGGGTACTGAAGGGTGAGTTGGGACTGGTATAGAAGACTTAGGATAGGGCTCAGTGCTTGAGCCAGCCCCTTTCTATCCATGTGCGCTTGGCAAGTGAACAAAGACTCTGAGATTCAACTTCCTCATTTGTAATTACCTAGTTACATAATTATTGTGACAATAAGGGAGATGCCTGGTGACTGGATGATCGTTCATTTGAAAAAATATTTGAATGTCTACTTTATATTGCATGTACAATATAAACAAGTTAGAGATGGTATGGAGGTCACTGCCCTCATGAAGCTCATGTTCTCCTGGGAGTTGGAATGTAACAAGCAATAAACAACTCAGGAAACAAAATCATTAAAAAGTTTGATAAGTACTGCTCAGGGAATTAAACAGGTGATATGACAGAAAAGAATAGATATTGCTGCTACTTAAGATTAGGTGATTATAGAGGTCATGAAAGTGACATTTAAAAAGAATTAGCAGGCCGAAGAGAGCAGCAGAGAGGATTCCAGACAGAATTGCAAGTATGAAGGCCTTGAAGGATGGAAGACCATGTTGTACCCTTGCAATTCTCAGGTCTGAGGTGTCTGAGGCCTAGAGCACAGGATGGCATGAGACAAAGTTGGAGAGATACACTGGGACCCCATCACACAGTACCTTACAGCCTAGGAAAGTCCTGGGAAGTGGCTGAATGGTTATAAGCAGAAAAGTGCCATGACATGATTCATATTTAAAAGATCTTTCTGATCGCTCAATGTAGAGAATAAATCACAGAGGAAAAGGGGAAATAAAATGGGTGGCTTGGATTAGCATGATGGCCTTGGAGATGAAAAGAAGTGAACATACTCGAAGTATATTTTAGAGGAATCGAAAGGACATGCAGAAGCATCATATGGGAGGAAGCAAAGGAAAGGAAGAATCCACGATGGCAATGGGGGGGGGGTTGAAAACGTTAAAAGTCTGGGATACATTACATTTAAGATCTTTGAGGAATAAGGTGACCAACAACCCACTTGCCCAAGACTTTCCTGATTTTAATCACTGAAAATCTCATGTCCCAAGAAATGCTTCAGTCTGAGCAAACTGGTATGGTTGTAAAGGCAGCTAAATCAAATTGGTACCTGCAAATGAGAGTCTGAAGATGAGAGAAAAAACTCTTAAGTGCTTTAGAAGTCATCCTGTGTAAATATGGCAATTATTTCTGATATCTTGATATTTTAAATGAAATTATCTGTTGAGTACTTCAATAAGTGTCAGATGCCCCTTAAATATACTTACTGTTTAGCTTTGCAGTAGGCGAAAGTTAGGCCCTTTAAACAGAGAGCATCTGCAGTAGAACATATAAACTTCATCTTATACCAACTTCAGTTGGTATAAATACCATTTGGGGGAGGGCAGTAAACCATGTAGTGGCTATTCAGCTGTAAGAGAGGTCCTTAGGGAGAGTCCAAAGGAGGACTGTCTATTTCCAAAGCTGCTACTGTTACTTCTGCCTCCTCAATGAGTACAGTAGCGTTTCAGA
Organism: Otolemur garnettii; assembly: GCF_000181295.1. Classification (NCBI taxonomy): domain Eukaryota; kingdom Metazoa; phylum Chordata; class Mammalia; order Primates; family Galagidae; genus Otolemur; species Otolemur garnettii. Next base: position 25,461,222 of record NW_003852403.1, read on the forward strand.
TTATCTCATTAGATCCCCTTTCTTTGAATTCAAATTGGCAGATGACCTCTATCTGGGGTCAATGCCTTACTGCTGAAAATGCATTAAATATGAAAACTTCTAAGATAAAGGATGCCTTTTTTTCTAGTGAGACTTTTACTTACTCTTTCTGAAGTTTCTGCATTTGGTGTTTAGTCACAGCCCATATTAAAGCTAATAAACCCTACAGCATTGCCCTGTATGTGCCAATACTGCTAATGAGTATTTCTCTTCCTCTTTTATTTCGGAATGATTTTTGGAGATAATCACTTCTGGGTCACAGGGCATCACTGTGCGCTGGAAATGAATGAGTCATTTCCTAAGTCTGAATGTAGTGACTATTTACGTCCTTTCTGTCCTTTCCTTTTGAAAATCTTGATCTGGTGCTGGCATATATGCCCATTTTACCTTTTCTGAGAACTACAGGTGGGGTCAGAGGCACCCCCCAAATTACCAAGGGGAAGAGTAATGGCAGTCATTTCTTTTGGCCCCTCATCAATTGTAGTATCTTTGAGGAGGAAGAAGTTTTTTAAAAACATAACAATTAATTTTAGCTTTAAAAATCAAATAATTTGGCCACACCAAATTGGTGGCTCACGCCTATAATCCTATCACTTTGGAAGGCAAAGACGGGTGGATTGCTTGAGTTCACGGTTTGAGACCAGCATGAGCAAAAGCAAGACCCCATTTCTACTAAAAATAGAAAAACTGAGACAAGAGGACCACTGGAGCCCCAAGAGTTGGAGGTTTCTGTGAGCTATGATGCCATGGCACTCTACTCTACCCTGGGTAACAACTTGAGATGCTGTCTCAAAAAAAAAAAAATTTAACAACTTATTTGTGGGTTTTTGTTGGTTAGAAAGAGGGAAGACTTAGAAGTAAAGGGCATGGAAAGGAAGAGCCCATTAAACATTTTGCCTGCTTATTTAATCCTTCTTCAAAAAAAAATTAATTTGTTGACTACGTGATACTTTCTTACTATATAACCATTTGTACATTTTGCGAGAAAGAACAAGAAAATGTATGAAAGTTTATACAGTAAAAAGATTCCTTCCCACCCCAAATGCCATCTCTAACTCTGAGTTCTCCCACCCCAAGCAGATAACCATTAATGTCTTCTGTGTCCTTTTGGAATTTCTCTATGATGCATATGTAAGGAATTATCAATATAGCATCTTAATTTGCCTTCTTTCAACAAAAGGCAGCATATAGCCTTTTTTCATTTCATGTAGTCTTATTTTTAACAGAAAGGGCCTGATGCATAGCAAGGTTACATGTATTTCTGCTCCTCGGATTTGGGGTATTCTGCAGAGCTTACCTCTTGACTCAGTTCCCATTCTCCTAGATCTCCTCTGTGAGCAGAAGACAGTCACTGGCATGTAATCCCACCACCAACCTTCCTCCACGGGCAGTCTGCCTTCCTGTCCAAGTCTATCAGAGGATGAGCACTTACAGACCTGACGAGTTTTCAGTGTTTGTACTTACTATACATGTGTGTCTTGAACTCTCACAACTTCTTTGGGGATTGCTTTAGTCCAGTGGTTCTCAAGCTTCCTAATGCTATGGCCCTTTAATACAGTTCCTGTGGGTCGCGACCCACAGGTTGAGAACTGCTGCTTTAGTCTAAGAGTAAAATCTTTTTTTTTTTGAGACAGAGCCTCAAGCTGTCTCATGGCTTCACTGCTCACAGCAACCTCCAATTCCTGGGCTCAAGCGAGTCTTCTGCCTCAGCCTCCCAAGTAGCTGGGACCACAGGCGCCCGCCACAATGCCTGGCTATTTTTTGGTTGCAGCCATTATTGTTGTTTGGCGGGCCCGGGCTGGATTCAAACCTGCCACCTTAGGTGTATGTGGCTGGCGCCTTAGCCGCTTGAGCCACAGGCGCTGAGCCAAGAATAAAATCTTGAAATACAGTGAAAGGAGTGTATACATTGCACATGTACCCTAATTTCCATCTAGCATCTGTGGAACATATTTTTCTAAGTGGCATTCATCATTCTAACTTGCTTTTTGGTCATTGTTTTTCTCTTTTAGGAGTAAATTTAGTTTTTTATAAAATCTAGGGAATATACTAAAATCACAGAAGTCAAACTGCAATAGAGAGACACTAATAACATATTCTGAAGTTCTTTCTATGGAATGTAAGTCCAAGTAAGATACTGAATAAAAAAAACATTATTTCAATGTTTTCTAAACTTAAACTGAGAGTTTTTCTTCTTCTATCCCTTCTTAAAATACCACAGAACACGTCTTGGTAGGAATTTATTTATTTATTTATTTTTTGTGGAAAGATGTGTTATGAGTAGGGAAATGTTTAAGGTATGCTTGGGCTAGAAAATGAAAAGACCTTGAAGTTATTTAGCCAATACTTTAGAAGGCTTCTACAGAGACAGACGGTATTTCTATTAAAGATAATGAAGAAGGAAAGACCCTTTGGTCACAGTGTATGGAACTTGTGTGTAGAGTGTTAAAAATTAGTTCTGTTTCCCTATAAACCTGTGTTGATATCATGGCAGTAGGACTGTGAATGTGTAGAACACTGTGAGAATTTAAAGAAATACGTGATATGATCTCCATCCTCAAGAAGCTTCATTTATTTGGGCAGGCAAGGCTGACGCACAGAAAATAGTTAAGGCCCAGATAAGGAGATGGAGAAGTTCACAGAAAAGGGAGGTCATTATGAGCCCGAATGGTTTACAGAAGGGATGAAGGTAGGGTTGTGTGAGGATAACGGAGAAGCTTAACACATGCTCGAGCCACTTGCCTTGCCCTGCAGATTCTGAGGCCCCTGGAAGGCTGTGCTCTCTGGCATGCCTAGGCATGTGTGCTTTGATGAAAGACATCTCAGTGATTATGCCATACGCTATTTCTACCATTCCCTTTCCACTACTCAAGGACTACAAACTACTGGACTAGAGTGAAAGTGAAGCTGTGTATAGTAAATATACAGCAAATTAATGCAGGGTACACAGTTGAGAGAAAAATCAAGACAAGTAGGGGAATTTTGTCATTTTGGATAGATGAACAGATAAAAAAGAAGCTATTTATATTTTTTACGTACAGTATGATCTGTTGAAAACAGTGTTTAAGGATGGGTCATACAGCAGTGGGATAATGTATCAGTGGGTGAAGAGGTTATAGAATATTTTAATTGGCAGAATCTTTCTAACTCTAACTTCTTGTATGGGTAGGAAATTAAGGATTCAGAGAAGTTAAATGTTTTGTCCAAAATGACTTAGTTTATATCACAGCTAACTAGCAAGTATATTACCAGGGCATGTAGCAATGAAGAAGTGCACCAGGTTGGTGTCTGTGAACACCTATAGTCATGAAACTCCAGGTAAAGTAGATGTTCAGAAGAAAGGTCTTGATCACTCATTTCTTTTTTTTTTTAAGAACAAAGAAGTAATTAAAGAAAAGGTTCCTTACCATTTACACATTGCAGATTCCACCGGAAATCTTTATAAAAAAAGAACAACTTTCTAAACTTAGACCTATCATTTAAGAAACTTTTTCTATAAAAAATTGGCATGTGCTACATATAGCATCCTATAAAGACTTCCTTTTTTTCTAATTACTGTTGCGTTATAGTATTATGATTATTTTGAGGTGTCAAAACTTTTGTCTGCTAACAATACTGACATGTATTCATTCTTGTCTTAGAAAGGAATAATTAATTTTATGATTTTCAGGTAACTAAACAAGACAAGAACCTCATAAAGCCTCTTTATGACCGATACAGAATTATCAAGCAAATCTTGTCAACACCTTCCCTTATTCCAACAATTGTAAGTCAGAATGCCTGCATGAATTGGAAACTGTACTGGTGCTTTGTATTGCTGTTCAGTTACCACTCTGTCATAGTTAACTCTGTCAGAGTTATAGAGGGGGCTTCATGGCAGTATATACTTATAACAAGGCCAGCTGTTACTTCAAAAGTGAAAACGTGGGTTTTCTCTAACACTAATCCTAACTATACTTAACACTGACTGATAGAACTATTATAAAAAGGGACTACATAACACTTGTATGTTTGGAGCCAATTTTAGCATGTGCTTTCATTGTCTTGGGTGAGGGGAAGACCTGATGGGTTTTAGCTTGGTATTATCTAATTTATAAGCTAGACTAAACAGAGCATTTCTATTCTGTGTACATTAGTTAATTTTTCTCTATTAATGAGAAAACTGACAATATAGTCTTTGATATAATGCAACAGTTGTTTTTGGTACTATTGACCATACTGTATATGGTATGAATTGATTTGTTTCAATAGAAGATAGGAGTGCTGAAATTGGGTTAAACTACTTTAATAAAAAATGATTTATGGGAATACAGAACTAGAAAAGCATCACAAATCCTACTCCATCAATATTCAAACAATCACTTGCTCTAAATATCAATATAAAAAGGAGTGTTAACAAATATAAATGTAAGTATACTTGAGTACATTTATATTTCCATATATTTAAAGATTATTAAAGAGAATAATGATTCAGAGTCTTTGAAATTTTCCCATTATGGAAGCAAAATTTAAAATAGAGTATTCTCAGGTTTCCTTGCAAGAAAATCCTTTTGTTGTGATACGAATTATCGGAACATGTTAGGAGTAGCCCTACTTTGCTTTGGTCTTCAAAGAACCCTTCCCTAAATTTGTCAATATTTTGATTATCCTTTGTATTTGAATGTGGCTTACAATGGGATGTGACTTTTAGGTTATTTCTGGATGACAAAAGGTGTTTGTAGTCCATCTCATGCTTACTCATATCACTGGTATGATGCTGCGGCCAGAAGGTCTAAGTGAAAGGGAGGAACCACTTGGTAGTACAGTCTAGACTGGACCACGTCCTAAATATCTGTGCCTTCACTTTCCCAGATGATACAAATAAACTTGGTAAGTGGTTTAGGCCAGTGATGAGTATCCTTTTACTCATTAACTTATGCAGTTTTTAAAAATGCAACTGAGAAAGAGCTCCTTTTGGTTGCTTCTATCCTGGTTCTCAGTAGGCATATGGGTCAGCTACCAGCTTTTATGTTATCTATTTATGGTTCCCTTCCTGTTTTTGCTTCCTCAAGAGGCACTTAGCATTTTGTGACTTTCTTTCTGTAACTCTGCTTGTAATAAGCAGGAGGAAGAAGACTCTGATGAAGACTGTCCACAGGGAAGCCAACTACCTTCTTTGCCAGATCCAGCATCTCACCTTCCCGTCGGTGACCAACTCACCTACTCTACTGAGACTGAGCCTGTTAGGGTCCTCCTACCAGATGAAAAGAAAGAAGTAAAGCAACCAGCTCTCTCCATGTCCAACTTACATGAGGCCACCATGTGAGTATGAACCTTAAGTGTGGGGTCTCCTTTTAACTCCTTTTGACCTTTCAGACCTTGTATGTACATACAAAGTTAAGAAGAGCTAGTAGACTCTAAAAAGTGTACCCCAAAGAGTAGCCCTAAAAGCATAATCCAGTTGTCTTCTTAACTGGAGAAACTAGAAGACAAATCCATAGGAATCATAGCTCCCAGTAAAGTGCTAAAGATGCCATAAATTCTGATTTCAGTTTATCATAATCGTACCTCTTTTTGCCAAGATTCTGGCACCAGTCTAACTCTTGGCAATGTGTGAAGTAGGGCTAGCCTTTGGGATGGACCCAAAGGGGTTAGGATTTTTGACCAAACCCGTATGGGTCAATAGTTCTCAGTGCCTTTGTCCTAGCCTTTTCCCTTTAGATGAGATACCTTTTTCAGACTAGAGATTCCCTTGGCTTTAAGTAAATGAGTTCTCCTAATAGCCTTCAGTCAGGAACCATTTGGATTTTCATTAGTGTTATCATTATCATTATTCATAGCTGGCAGCCTTCATGATCATTTGGCCTTCTTTGGATTGTATATCATAGCCCAGATATGAAATTTTCTTGAACATGTATTATATATAGTGTAGTGAGTCTATGTCCCAAAATAGAGAAGAAGTTGAGATCAAGGACCAAGTTATAAGCTGAGACTGAAATTTTAATGTGCTTGTAGAATCAGTTAGTAACTTAATTTAAGTAAGTTTGACCTGCTGGAAGCAGAAAATCCTTTTGTTTTTTGATTGTTGGTACAAAGGAGTTACTCTCAACTTTTCAGGAGGTGTTGAATTTTTTGAAGTCAATGGAATTTTTTTTTTTTTAAGAATCATCATAGAATTTTTTAAAGATTACCATATATAGTTTCAGGAAGTTCATAGAGTCTCTGATACCATATGTAAGTTTGGTATGCTTGTGCATATCAAATTCCTGTTGTAAAGTATATGACTTTTCTCTCTTAGAATAGAATTTGCAATGTAATTAAGCCTTTATTCTGTGTCTAAATTCCATTCACAAGGGGTTTGTCCTTCTCTAGAAATAGATTAAGGCTAGACTTTTCTTTAAAATCTCTTCATGTCCCTAAATATTTTCAGTCTATCTACCAAATAGTGATGAGTATGCCTTCAAAATGTGTTCCTCCCTTGCCCATTCATACTGTCATTGCCCTCACCCACTTCTTACAGTGGACTCGATGCACTTGACTCTTGTCTGTCCTTCTTTCCTATGATGCTGTTCCCATCAGGTGATCTTCCCTGCTTATGTACACCTGATGGTCAGGCTCTGGCTGCCATATTTACTGGAAAGACACTCTTTTGTGGACAGAACACTTTCAATCATAATACGCTTTTTTTCTTTTTTTGCTGATTAGGTAAGTATGCTTATGGTGCTCTCTCAATTATGCCAGTGCTCAGTAATGGCAAATATATATTTTATCTGACATAGGCCTGTACTTCTTGACCACCTCCGAGAAACTAGGGCTGACAAGAAGAGATTGCGGAAAGCCTTAAGAGAATTTGAAGAACAGTTTTTTAAACAAACAGGAAGGTAAGTGTGGACAGAAAATTTTAAAGCTAATATTCCTAGAGAGCTATTGTCAAGAATAAGCTATAATTTTTTGTTTTTGTAGAGAATAATGACTTTATACAAAATGTATACAATTTCCATTCTAGCTTAGATTCAGTGTAACATTCTGGTAGTGTTAGGGACATTATTTATGGGAGGCAATAGCTTTCAAGTATGACATCAACCTTTAAGAAATGAAAGATAAACTATAAAATCCCAAATTTTGCTTGATAAATATCATTATTAACTTGAATTTATCTAAACTTTAAAAACTATTTGACTTTTTAGCTCACATAATTGCTTTGTTCTTGGTTTAATTCCACAGATTATTCCCTACTTTATTAAATAATAATTTCTTTGCTTTAAATATCTTCTTTAAACTTCAGGTTCTGCCCTAATTATTTTATTTTAGGATTTAGGCAAAAAATTCATAGCATTTTTCTACTCTTTAAATAAATGTTTAGCTATATCCTCTATTTATCTTCTATTTTGTTTGTGTCAACCAAGTTTAATTATGCACTCTATTAGTTTCCTCTACATTTTGATTACCATCCACAGAATTGCATACATAATCAGGAGATAAGGGTCCACTGATCTACTTTTGTAAGAGAGACAAACTGATCAGCTATCCTGAGCCTCAGATTCTACCTTTACAAGCTGAAATGATTGGACTCCTGGGATACATTAGGAAGCTACAGCTATTATGTAGGACATCACTCTTTAAATAATTAAGTAAATAAATAAAGAGCACAAATTTCCTGAAGTCACAAAGTGGTAGAAATTCTTCCTTTCAATTTTAGAGCAAGAGAATCAGTGCTGCACTGGTTCCTCCGTATTTCTGCCCTGCCTTTCCTGAAATGTTCTCAGTTCAGCAACCTTAGGGTTGACTGGATAGAGAAGGGACTCTGGAACTTTCAATCTTCATCAACTCACCTCTTATTCCTTGGAAGCTTTTCCATTTCAGTCTACCAGGGCTATTCATTAGGACTTGACCTATTCAGTGAAGAACTTTTTCCATTCAGCAAATATATATATATAGATGTAACCCTTTGTTCTTTTGTTTATTTTTGGTACCTGGAATCTTCCATTTCAGTTGATTGGTACAAGTCCCACGTACCTTTCTGCCGATTAGTTAATTAGTCTAGTAAGAAATGCTATGTGGCTACTAATTTAGAATATAAAACATGATTACTTATTTTTTCTTTTCTGTACATTTTTCTCTTTTAAAACATTCATGCAACTTTCCTGGTAAATCATTCCTTGGAATAGTGACTTTGTCTATCTGATCAGTTTGCTATATTATGCTTTGGGTATATATATGACTTGCATTAAATTTCCTGATCTCTGCATCTTTCAGGTGAAAGGTATTCTGTGAGAATTTTTCATTCAGGAAAATATTTGGGGAGATGTTATCAAGTATTCTAAATCTAAATAGTCATTACATATGAGAAATGAGTTAATCACTTTAAGATGTATGTACATTTAACTTTGAGTTCCCTAAGTAAATTTGCATTTTTACCTCCTAAACCCAGGAGTTTACCTTAAAGAGTATGAAAACTTCCCAATGAGCAACAGGCCTGCCTAGTGGGTATCTGCAGTGTTACTTGGCATGCCTTTTGATATACAGGGAATTTACTTATATTTCATGTATAGTATTCTCCTGTATCTGAGAGTCCTAAACCAACTTCAGACATGCCTATATTTGGCTATGAAGTTGTGTGCCCTCATGTGGTGGTATTTTTCAACTAAATGCAAATGTCTGATTTTAGTTGTAAATCAAAACAATTGAATGGTTAGGAAATAATGGACCTTAATTTTGTTTACCTAAGACATTTTATTAGGAAGGCCTAACCATCCATAAGCTAAAATAACATTTTAAGGCACTGTAAATGTTCTTAGAAATAGTTACCACATAAGAAGAAGCATGATAATGATGTGGATATGGCATTATTATTAAAAATTATGAGCCAGGAACTGTGCTAAATAAGCACATCAGTATATCGTATATCATGAGGAAATTGCTTCAGAAAATTCTTAGCAAAATTTTTCATTTTCATCAAAGTGCTCTTATAACTAGCCAAAATGGAACAAGTAGATATGTATTATAATCAATTATTGTTAATAATTAGACAGTTTCTTCACTGAGATGTGTTTGCATAAATTAAGGTAGTATTCAGACACACATAGTAAGTTTGGCCCATACCACAGAATGGAGGCAAGACATTTATGTTACATAATTTAGATGACACTTAAGAGGAACCCTGTTTATGGACTATTCTAAGTTCTGCAGTAGAAATTTCTGGGCAGTAAACAAGTAGAGACTATATTCTTAATAATCCTTTATAGATAAAGGATTTTTTTAAATTTGTAAAAGAAATAGTTCTATATAGGAGAACAGAAGGGGGTTACAGATATTTGCTATTTACCCAGTTTCAGTTCTACTAATAATGGAGAGCATTTGTGTCTATATTCAGTTTTAATTGTAGTGACTACATTTGTGTCTTCTTACATTTCAAAATCATACAAATGTTTTAAAAACAATTGGTTATGTTATTAAAGAACCAGACAAAAGCCTTACCTTGTATCAATTATTTCCCTTTAGAAAACATCCTGACAACATATTATTGTGGGAAGGCAAATGGTTTTAACTCCAGGTATCATCCAATTATTCTTCTGAGTAAATAGCAAGAGCATGCATTATTAGACTGCATATATAGTAGGGCCTCTATAAGCTGACCACCTAAGGTACTGTAACAAACTGGCCAACACACAGAGGTGTTAAACATGTGGAACTAGGCCTGGTGCACTGATACATATATATGGTGCATGTCCAGTTATGAAAATTAGGTCAAATTAAGGAAGTGGTCAACTAAGGAGGTTCTACTGTATATAAAAATATATACATTGTTATATGTCTAGTCTTAGAATTAGTGTGTAGATGATAACCACTCTAATTTAGACATACAAACACGATCAAGAGACAGCTTAGTGATTCTACTACACATTAGGAGAAGTAGGTGTTATAATTACAAAAAAACCTGAAACTGTCTCAAGTTTGTAAGATATCAACTACATGTTTTTTCCTGTCACTAAAAACATAAATTATTTGTGTAATCAAATTTCTGTAGTATTCTCAGGTTGCTGTTTTTAACAACTCTCACTATATAAGGGCTGAACATTTTGCAAACTGTTCAACTAATGGAAACAAACTGTGGAACTGTGGCAGCTAATAGAATGTTGGATGAGGAATTCATTGAAGAGTCTGGCTATTGCTTTCCCTCCCACCAAGATCTTTTTACTTGCATCATTATTATATGTCTATGCAGTGGACTACATATTTACAAAACACTTATGACATGCAAGTTCTATTAACTTAGAAACTTAACACATAGAAGACGGAGTGAATGAAGGTGAAAGAGAAAGTAAAGAAGACATAGACAAAAAACAAATGGAAGCCAAACCCTACACTTTCTCATGTATGAATTATAAAAGTATATTTAATGACTTATTAGGAACTAATAGACTGTATTTTCTGTTTTGCAGAAGTCCACAAAAAGAAGATAGAATACCAATGGCAGATGAATATTATGAATACAAGCACATAAAAGCCAAACTGAGACTATTAGAGGTCCTTATCAGCAAGCAAGATGTGGCCAAAACTATCTGAGGTTCAGGAAATGTTTGTGCTTACTTTTACTCAAGATAGTCAAAAGTCAAGTTTATTTCCCTTGCTATTCTTGCTAAGCAGCTTTGACATACTGAAAATGGATGCACTTTAGTGGTAATATTAGCTGTTTTTAAGAACAGACAGCAAGTAACTATGAGGTATGCCTCATTGAGAAGGGATTTAAATGGGGGGAAAATACAACAGGTAGTCACATAATTGGAAATAAGCTGTATCTCCTCCATGTCAAGGAGAAAATTTAGTCAATACAATTATTTCAGAAAACATCTAATGTTTTATTAAATCTAAACAACATAGCTAGGCCACTTGTTAGGTAAAGTATATTTAGTGTCCAAAGATTGTTATGATGTATGAAATACAGCATGATTTTAAAAAAATCAGTGAGAGGAGGAAAAGAAATTCTCCTTGTTATGTAGGAAGGACTACAGATACTAAGAAAGAATAGATTTTTAAGTGATAAAACACCTACTACCTTGTCCCTTAAGTCTGCTAGGCTTTTAGTACCCTAAAATATACTAGAATGTGTCACTGCTAATTTTTTATTTCTATATAAAAATATATTATTTTATCTGTTATTTGAAATTTTACATTTCTGGTTACCAAAGTTCATTCTAATAGCATGTACTTTGTGAATTATTATCTTTGTCTATAATTGAGATATTTATATTGTATTAAAATTTTAAAATAGGTATTTTGGATAGATATGTGTCTGCAGGATATAATATAATGTGACCATAGTATTATTGCTAATCTTTTTGTTTACTATAAGATTATATAACTATTTTTCCATTGGGAATATGCATTTTTCTTAATGTTCTAAGGTCTATACTTTGTAAAGTCAAAAAACTTTCTCATGAACTGTAGTTATTTGTCATTCTATACAAAATGAAAGGTTTGCCATGACACCGTGGAAAAGAATCCAGAATATTTTATTTGCCTCATCAACTTTAGTGTATATTATTTTGTACTAAAACACATTTATTTTGGTTTTTGTAAAAACAAGTAAAAGGTCAACAATTTTTCTTAAGTACCAACCATGTTTGTATTTCTATTTTCTGTAATGTTGAAGAAATTCACATTTCCATAGAGTTTGGATGGGAAGAATATTGACTATTTCAGAAGCAGACTATTTCAGAGGCTTATTGTTTTTTCTGTATTCATCTGACATTTTATAACTTTTATGAATCAGAATAGTGTCCTTCATAAATTTGTTTAATTGAAGACATCTACTTGTAACAGGACAGATACACAACTATTTGAGGTTTACAAATTACATCTTTGATAAGGGAAATGGTTTCGTGACATGTATACAATTGCTATTAAAATGTAACTCTATATATTCTATATGATTGTAAATATTTTATACAATGCAAATAAAATATTTTTCTATTATATTTATTATGTTGAAACACAGTAGTTGTTTCCTGTTAGCTAATATAAATAACATAAATAACACTGTCAAACAACAAGTTGGAAGTGCTGACAATTCTAGGCTTCAAGATTTAACTCATGCTGCAATTACACCTTTCATGCGGTTTGGAGTTATCCCAATATTTGTTCAGTAGATTAAAATGAATGTATATTTAAACACCATTTATAAGCCATTATTTCGTATTTTGCTAAAGCGGTCTATATAACTGTTATGTTTGGCATAAAGGAAAAATAAAAACATTGCAGCATCTAGGCAATAAAGTGTCAAAAGGAAAAAGGATATTTCATCATTGAAAATAGTGGGAAAGGTAGGGAATAGGAAACACTAAAATGGCTCTGAATGAAATTTGAAAAGTGGTAGTTTGCTTTTGGTGATAGCGGCATATGCATGCTTCAGTGGAAAACATTTGGTGATGAAAATGGACAACAGAGGATCAATGTTCCTAAGGGAAGAAAAGGGGCTGGGTAAGAGTAAGAAAAGTGGGCATTAACGTCCAACACTTATATTACAGGTTTTGCAGCTGGGATCTTTCTTTGCATTTGCAGTAGACAAACTCATGAGCTGATGACCAGTGATTTCTGCCACGGTGCCCAGAGAAAGATCCACAGGATCAGTGTAAATGACTTCTAAAATTACATCCTGGGCATGGTGGAAAACCAGCACCCCATCTTCTTCTGTACAGGTCAAGAATTTATTATCCTTGGAATTTAGTTGAGGAAGGCGCTGCTTACAAAATTCATCTCCTGGTGATCCCACAGGGGCAATAACAAGAATCACATAATGATAAGCAGTGTACATACAGTAGAAGTCCCCAAAGTATAAGTTAGTATTGGGGTTAAAAAGTTTGTCTGCTGCAATCTCAAACCTGTATCTTCCATAAGGTGAGTCCTGGGGTGGCTTCCCAGTATTGAATTCAGTGCTGCAGCTGAAGAAGATGCCTTCTAATTTTCCACTGATAGGAGAGCCATGGCTACCACTGTTATCTTTGACAGAGGGCTGCATAGCATTCCCATGATGGTCTCTGCAAGAGAAAACAAAAGGTCATTGTTTACTACAATAGTAGTAAACACACTGATTTACAGATTCCAATAGTCCAAAAGTCAATCACCTAAAATTAAAGGCCTGATCAGATCAAAGGGAATGCATCTTTTGGCAGTACCTATAGATGGCTGAATTTTAGTTGTGATCTTAAGGTAAAGATGAGCTCCTACAAACTTTGGAGAACTTTAACCTAATAATGTAATTTTCCTAGTTGGAAAAATCAAACTTGAATTACATAACTTATCAGTGAAATCACATCAATTATGATGTCCTACAATTAGAAATTGCTTTCTGAAAGAGAAAACTTAACTGAAAATAATTGGTTAAATGTATTGAATGTTTCTTTTAAACTATGCTAGAATTTAGTCATAAAATGAGTGCTATCCACTTACATGACACAGAAGTGTTTTTGTTTTTTACTCAGTTTTCTAATTAGATTATTTCTCTGGCATTTTGCTTACAACAGCACTAGTCTTCCTTTACCACACCCCCACATCTTTTCTCTACCTTTCTTGCCTTCCAAGTCTAATGCCTTGGGACTCCACTATCTTGTTCTTCCTTGTCACTTAGTCCCTTTCCTTTCAGTTCTACCAATGGGAGGCACCAGTAGATCTGGGGTAGAGGAGTTAAAGCTTTGGGTGTGTCTTCCTTTATTTCCTCCATGCTTCAGAGCCTTGTGATTCTGTCAGGGTTAGGTTCTTCTTTATGTATCTCTGACTCCTACTCCCATTTGCAAGAATAAAACCTTGGAAATCTTGATAGTTCCTGGTTGCTTTAGCATCTCTTATCTTAATCCTGATTATGCTTCTGTTAATAGAACTTTTGATAAATTTTCTTAAATATATTAAATTTTCTCCAGATTTCTCCACATATGCTACCTTTTTGGGGTGTGTCCCTAACCAATATGACTTGTGATGCAAAGTTGAAGCAGCCATTCAGGCAAAGGCATGTTCCCCCAGTCATCATGCTTCTTAAAGAGTTTGTGAGTCAATGAGGAGTACTCAGAATCTGCCCTTGACTTCAGAATATCAATGGGTCTCAAATTCCACCAAGTAAACACCACCTAGGGAGCTATTAAAAATGCAGATTCAAGAAAAGACCAAGAAACTGGCACAGATAGGAGAATAAGGAGACATGACAGATAAATGTAGTGTTGATACTTGGATTAGACCCTATATTTTTACTCTTACTACTGTTTTTTCTTCCTTCTGATGTTCTAAGATCCCTTCTTTTTTATTACTTACTTCCTGTGTCACAATTCTTTAGCTATTCTTTTAGGGTAGATATGCTGCTGACAAATTCCCTTAGTTTTCCTTCATCTAAGCGTATCTTGATTTTCCCTTTATTCTTGATAGATATTTTCACTGGGGATAGTATTCTGGGTTGTCAGTTCTCTTTTCAGAACTTGAAAATATTATACCACTTTCTCTTGACATCAATGGGTTTCTTTCTGATGGTGATTTCAAATTGTTTTTCCCCTATACATATGGCATCTATTCTTTCTCATCACTTTCAAGATTTTCTTTTCATCTTCAGTTTTCTATGATGTGTCTTGCCATGGATCTCTTTGGCTTTTTCTGTTTGGGATTTTTCTCATCTTGATTACCTGTATGTTCTTTGCCAAATTCGGGAACACCTCAGCTATTATTTCTACGAATGCTTTTTCAGGCCTATTCTCTTTCTCTTTTCCATCTTGACTTCAATTCCATGAAAATTAGATCTGTTATAATCCAAAGTAGCTTAAACTTTTTTTGTCAGTTTTATCTCTATTGTTCAATTTGGGTAATTTCTAGTCTATCTTCAAAGTTTACTGATTTTTTTTCCTTTGTTCCCTTGAATTTGCTGTTGAGTATATCAACTGAGTTTTTTAAGTCCACTTAGAATGTTTATTTCCAAAATCACCATTTAGTACTTTATATCTTCTATTTTTCTTTTTTTGATTTGTTCCAAGTGTATTTGTAAATACTAAGATCTATGTGATTTTGTGTGTCTTTGCTCATCTTTTCTCATTCAAATCTCATTCATTTAAGATTTTTCTTGTTCTTGGTATGGTGAGTTAATTCAATTATATTCCAGACATTTTGGGTATTGTTATTAGATGGATCTAATTTAAATATAATATTTTATAATATGTATATATGGATCTTATTTAAATATAATATTTCATAATATGTATATATGGATCTTTTTTAAATATAATATTTTAGTAGGCCTCTTCTGACTATGTACTAGTGAGGGAAGTGTAGTAAGTGTTACTTCATTGCTTTTAGATGGGGAAGAATATCCAAGTTCCCCACTTGTCCACAATGACATGAGGATAGAGATAGGTTACTACTGAGAAGAGGTTGGAGTTTAGGCTCCACTAGGTTTCTACTAACACACTGTAGCTGCAGGAGGGAGGCTGTCAATGCTCTTTCTCATGTGGCCTCCACTGACACTGTGAGGGCAAGCCTCATTGCTGCTGGGCAGTGGTACTATGTAGAAAGTCTAGGTTCCTCATTCAGCCTTTTTGATGCCACTCTAGCAGGGGAAGAGGGGGGGAAAGGATGCCTCCTTACATCTGTGAGAGGAGAGGATAAAGGTCTAGGTTCTCCTCTTGGCCTTGGCTGACAGATGTGGGACTGTAGTTTCGGGTTTTTTTCCCTGATGTATTTGGCTAGTGTGGGGTGGTTATTGTCTAAAAGGTTCTGTATTCAAGCAAATCCATTTCCTGATCCACAGGGTAGAAAGATCAGACTTTCTGGTTTCCTTCTTTTAATTTTTTTTTTTAACTTTTTATCTTTGCGCATTTGCATTTCTGAGTAGCCAGCTTGTCTAGCACCTAGTCGAGAATATAAGAGATAAAATGGGGAACTCATTACTGTGCTATTCATTTAGTTCCAAGATTCCTAACTGATCTACCATCTTCCTTCCACCTTTCAGAATATTTTCATTTTATATATAACATCCAAGGTTTTAGTTGTACTTAGTAGGAAGAATAGGGAGGGAAGAGAAGTTTCCTTCATGTTGTTCCTGATTAAAATTTCTTATCCTGGATACATTCTCATTAACAAAACCCAAATACCTAAGAATATGATCTGTGTGCTATGTAGTCTATAAGTGCAATTATATGAGTAGTAACAGCAATAAACATATAAACATAAGTTCAGACTAGGAAACGTGTCCTACTAGTAGTGACAGCACCTCAACTTTGAGGATATACTATAAGATATTAAAAATGCAGGAATATACTAATTTCAATGAGTTTCTAAAGGGAAAACTTTCAGATATAAAAAGAGTTTTAAGGACCATTGGGCTACCCAGTGAACATGAACAAAGGGTAAGAGAGAAATGGTACTTTCATTTGGAGAAAGGAAAGCAATGTTCATATAGGAAAACATTTCCAGAGGAAGAGATAAAAATAAGTTAATTCCTTGTGGAGTGACTAAAAATTTATCTAGTTTTTATAATTTATAATGATTTGGACAGTTTATTAGGCAATTGAAAAGTTCCTTTCTATTCGAGGACTCTGGATAACAAGACGACATTTTAAATGGATTCTAATCAAGGAAATATGTCCTGACTAGAGTTTATTACATAAAAATGAAATAAGAATCTACTGAAGCTAAAGCCTATTATTTTTTTCTAATGTTTTAGAAAAGCAATGTTGAAAAATGGTATCTGTGCCTTGGCAAACATATTTATTTATATCTATTATATCAAGATACAATTTACATATATTTCACAACTATCATTATGGAAAATACAACAAAGAAATTAGTTAGTAAATACATCTTTCATAACTAGAAGCTTAAAATTAAGTCCTACTATATATAATAATTTTATCCATTTTCTAGGAGCTTTGTCTTTATCTTTTTTCTTTCTGCAAGCCTTTTTGAAAACAGATGAACCAAATTTAGATTACTGAAGGACTTGAAAACAAAGGCCAGTTTCCATCAAAAAGAGAAAAATCATAGAGAAATACTGACCTCCAGTGGCGACTGAAAATAGACATTGGCAATACTTCAGGAAATCTAATAGTAATAACTAATGATATTATTTATTCTGTTTACTGAACACAATAGCAATAGTGGATTTCTTTTGTTTTTAAATTTTGTTTAATAAATATAAACTAATCCCCAACTTAACAATTGTATAACTTACAATATTTTGACTTCATAATGGTAAGAAAGCAACATAAATTCATTGGAAACCGCACTTCAGATTTTGATCTTTTCAACTCTTTATGATAAAATTGGCTTTGTGTTAGATGATTTTGCCTAACTGTAGGCTACAGGATGTGTTCTGAGAATGTTTAAGGTAGGCTAGGCTAAGCTATGATATTTAGTAGGTTATATATATTAAACATATTTTCAACTAATGATATTTTCAATTTACGATGAGTTTATTGGGACATAGCCCCATTGTAAGGCAAGGAAATCAGTATAAAGCAACTCCTTGCTGAACATATATGTTCATTTCCAATCAACAATTGACAAGCACAATGATTTATGTTGTATCTATCAGTTTGTACTCTGTGAATTAGGTGAATGGCATCTGCCAAGAATTGTATAGACTCCAGGGTAAATACCAGTTAAGAGAATGATGGACTAATCTCTGTATTTACAAAATATTCAAACAAAAGGCAAGAATGCTTTTTACTATAAAAATATATGATACTGCAAAGTACTTAATATAAGGACTAAATATAATTCTTTCTTTGTGATTCCCTTTGTATTCTCCACAGCTTAGAGCTAATTTAAATCTGGAATCATGATTATAAATTGAGAAAACTTAGAGAAGTTTGGAAAAACAAATAAGAACAGTAAACCATGTTAAATATTTTTCTATATAGTCCTGTCAACTTAAGAATCCTTTAGAATATAAAGTGAGACAAAGGCTTTTAAAATGACAAACTACAGGCATTACTGTGTAGAAGTTTTAGAACCTATAGCCATTTGTCATTTTAAAAGCCTGCATATCACTTTAAAACACACATGTGCCTATTTATCCTCTTGAAATTTTCTTTTAAAAATATAAAAGTGCTATACATATTAAAATTACCTGTGGGACAGAGTTATTTCTATGTCTTGGGCACTGCTTCCAGGAATAAAAATAGACTATCTGAGAAAGACTGATCAAATACTAGAGTTAGAAAGTAAACAAAGGAGAATGTCCTCGTGAATAATGGCTGAAAAGATTTCCACTTAGAGGGAAGCCTACATGATTCACCATACTATGTGATGAAACAGTCACCTTTTTATTCTCTCATTTTCAATGTCTTAAAGGGGCCCACAAAAAGAGGAGAAAATTTAGCAGTCAGTATGATGCACAAGGCATTGAGTTATTGGTAATTAGAAAAAGAGTATATACATAAAATGCTTATCAATCTAAATACCACACATTTAAGATCTTCCAGTGAAACAGGAAATGGCACTGCTAATTATTATGGAAAGGAACCTAAATGAAGTGGTAAAAATCCCATGATCTGACTTTTTCTGTTTTTGTTTTTATAAAAATCACTATAATTAACTATTTTGAAAAGAAAATTAGAATTGCTATTCGATAGAACTAGAACATGAACCTAGAATTGAAACCATGTTTAGTTAAAAAAAAAAACAACAGAAACTATATGTTTTTCAATTCTTACCGAACATAGTCAAAATATTCTTTGTGCTGGTTACGATAAAAAACAGAAAATTTAAGCATACGTCCTGAAATCACTTCAGCTTTCTCCAATAGCTGTGTTAGGTGAACTTTTGAATAGTCTAAAAAATCCAAAACAATACTGTTAATAAAAATATAGCACCAAAAGTATCAACTATATAACAAATTAGCAATAATTAAAATTACCCTGTAGGGAATATAACTTAGTGAATAGGAAATTTCATTTTAAAAAGGAAATATTAAAAAAATATAAAAGGAAATATTGTCTTTGTGTAGTACATTTTTCTTTCTACAAAAATATTTTTGTTCTGACTTATGCTTATTCTTTAGAATATCCATGCACTTTTACACTCTCTAGATTAGAGATAATCAAACAAAAATATATTAAATAACTCTTCATAACCCAAGTTATGTCCATCAGCACTACACTAGCTTTATTTCAAGCAACTGATAAAATGAATAAAAGAAGCCCATAATTGACAGCAAAGGTGAACAGTAGAAATAATAACAAGTACACAGGCTCAAGTATACAAGACTCTTGAAAAACTAAAGCACCTGTCAAAGAAATCTGATTTTTTAACCAGTTTTTTGTTTTGAAGGTTGTTTAAGCATTGTTATCTAAGTCCTGCAGTAGAACTAAGAAAAAATTTTTTAATAAAGATTAATAAGACGAAAGCAAACTAGTTTGTTTACTCACTAATTTGTTGGCACAACATACATTTATTTAAATTATAGCATATATGATATACAAAACACCATGCAAAATTAGGTTATCAGGTTAAAAGATAAAAAGATATTCTTCCCTTCAAAGAACTGAAAGTCTAAAGAGAAGAGATAATACACAGTAATGACTTATCGCAAGTATAAATATAAGCTCAGGGTAAACAGAGGTTTTATCCCTATCATAGACTAGAAATAGATTAGCTGTTGGCATTGTATTTTATTCCAATACCTTGCAGTGGCTAGCCCACAGTGTGGGCTCAACAAACACTGAGTGAAATTAGATATTCATATTAAAGTGTGACTCATATACAATGGCTTTATCAAAATACAGAGTCGAGGTTACTATAAAGCTTAGGTGAAATAGGCTTGATGCCTGTTGCTCAGTGGTTAGGGCACCAACCACACACACCAGGGCTGGCAGGTTCAAACCCAGCCAGAGCCTGCTAAACAACAATGACAGCAACAACAACAAAAAGCCAGGTGTTGGAGCAGGCACCTGTAGTCACAGCTACTTGGGAGGCTCAGGCAAGAGAATCACTTAAGCCCAAAAGTTTGAAGTTGCTGTGAGGTGTGACACCACGGCACTCTACCAAGGGGGACACAGTGAGAATCTGTCTCAAGGAAAAAAAGCTTAGGTGAAATAGTCTCTACATTAATCTCATAAAAAAAAAACAGCAGCTTTGAATAGCTTTAGATCCTCTTAGATTCGTATTTTCCCTACACTTTACAATTTTTTATAGGAAACAGTCATCTAGGCAAAAAAGACATCTTTGTATCCCTTCAATATGTAAGTACTCAATAAATTTCTGTTTCTTGAATGAATATGTAAACAACAGATAAGTGAGATGAATAATATTTCCAATCTAATGGAACATTAAGATACAGTTCAGATCAAAGGGGACAGGCTTTCCACATCAGATCTCCCAGTGCCAAATGGCTTTGAGGCACTTTTTAATGAAGCATAGACACACACACACCCACTCAGGATGCCAGTTTAGGGAGTTTTTAAAAAGTCTTTTAGCATTCAAGTGAGAAATCTAGTAACATTTCTGGTAGAGAAAGTGATTGAGATCTGTCTTCCTCTCTAAATTAGAGAAGGAAGTTTCTTGCTTCTTTCAATATCTGTGAAAATGAAAAAATGAAAAAAGAGAAAAGATAAAGACAAAATGAATCTCTCCTTCTCAATATGAAGCTCAAAAATACACTGAGTACATTTTCAAATTGGCTCTATTTTTATTTGTGAAGCTTTCACTTTGAAAAAAAAATCATACTATGGATGAAGCAAAGTTAATTTGATGCCATTACCCAGATTTTGCTACTGAGAACTTTAGTTCCCTTGAATCAATACAAAATGGTTTATTCTGTTACACAAAGCTTTGACATATCACCACATAATCACAAAAAAATATTTTTCTGGCTTGGTGCCCATAGCACAGTGGTTACGGCCACATACACTGAGGGTGGCGGGTTCAAACCCAACCCAGGTCAACTAAACAACTGCAACACAAAAATAGCCAGGCGTTGTGGCAGGTGCCTGTAGTTCCAGCTACCCGGAGGCTAAAGCAAAGGAATTGCTCAAGCCCCAGACTTTGAGGTTGCTATGAGCTGTGATGCCTCAGCAGTTTACCCAGGGCGACATAGTGAGACTCTGTTTCAAAAAATATAAATAGGTGGATAAGTGGAGGGAGAGTAGTTGGTGGGATCACACCTATAGCACATCTTACAAGGGTACATGTGAAATTTACTAGGTGTAGAATATAAATGTCTTAACACAATGACTCAGAAAATGCCGTGAAGGCTATGTTGACCAGTTTGATGAAAGCATTTCAGATTGTGTGTAAAACTAGCACATTGTACCCCATGATTGCAGTAATGTACACAGCTATGATTTAATAAGAAATTTTTTTTCTGCCATTAATTTTTCAGTCAGGAACAATTAAATATTTTTTTTCTATATTTGTAATTAGTTCTCTTACCTGCTGTGCAGAATTCTACAATTTCACTCCATTCAGATACAACATAATCACCATCAACTTGTTTTGAGGCAGTCTGTACTGCTACTGTATATTCAGTTCTTGGGCTCAAAAACCAGTGTCCACGGACAGTCATAGGCAAGGGGACAGCTTTTGCCACCAATTTTGTTGGAACATCCTAAGAAGGAAAAAAAGACGGAAAGGAGAGAGGAAGAGAGTAAAAGAAGGAAAGAAAGAATCAATTAAGCTAATTGAGCAGTATAACTTTACTCAACTGTAAACAATGAACAGGAACTTACTAAATTCCTAGCTGACAATAGAATTTTCCTGTTTAAAGATACTTGATAATTGATATATTTTAATTTCTTATTCTCCATATGTGAAAACTAAGACTCAACTGATCAAGAGACATGCTCAAGGTCATACAGTTAGTTAATAACATAAATGTACTTGGTTTCCAGTTTTCTTGATTTCTAGTATAGTATTCTCAGCACATACATTATATTGCTTCTAAGAAAGCAACATTCTCAAAAATAGTCATAATAGATAAAATCCAATAGATTTACTATTAAAAATATTATATTTGCTGAACATATACTAGTCAATAATGTTAACAGAGGCTTCCCATCACTAGGTATTTTATATGTAAAATAAAAATAACACTTTAAAAATAAATGAATGTATTTTATATATAAATGAGGTAATACTAGATTCATTTTTATTCAAGTATAGAGTAATGAGGCAATGCTGGATTCACTTTTATTCAAGTATAGCGTCTATGTGTCACAGAAAGTTTAGGTATGTCTAAATAACAATTAATAAGGCAATTAAATCTGCTAGTTAAATATTCACTATATTTTCATGAAGACAGTCCTAAGTGTGTAGGAAAGACAGGCGGTCATTGGGGTGGCTCTGTGGCTCAAAGGGGTAGGGCCCCGGCCCCATATGCCAGAGGTGGCAGGTTCAATCCCAGCCCTGGTCAAAAAAAAAAAAAAGAAAGGCAGTCATACCTTAAACTATTTGTCATTTAATGTTAAGTATTTCAAAGTTGCATCAAGAAGGCAAACATCAGAAAATATAATATCCATTACCAGAAAGCATAATTAGAATTGGAACTCGGGGGAAAAACAATGACTGATGAATCTTGTTCTCTCTTTCACACTTAACCTGCAATATGTCTGATCTTTATTTATCTTTCATATGTATAATTACACATCTAGTAAAAATCAAAATTTCCAGAAAAGACAGTTCTTCCAAAATATTTCCCAAGCTAAAACTTACTATCAATATAAAAAATATTGTCATCATCAGTGAAAACAACGAAAATAAGAAAGTATACATAAAGCAGATAATTGTTAACTTCTCTGTAGCTACTGCTGGGGGGAGATGTTTCAGAAAAGATATATAATTGGTAGAGATGTGAATAAATACTAGAGAAATGTTATATATCTAAAACCTCTAGAAGCCTGCAATTCTTCATTCTCAAAACAAAAAAGCAAAAGGCAAAAAAAAAAAATTCCATTCTTGAAACAAAAAACAAAAAGCAAAAGAAAGTTGACTACTTAAAGCAATTTTCAGCCCTAAAGTGTTTTAACAAATAACTTTAAAGTTTATAAACTGCATCAGATTTCTTTTGATGTGTATTACAAGAAGAAACATGTACTTCAGTGGAAAACTATCTTCTTCCTACCTGCTTCTGCTATGGAAGCTATTTTTCTACTCCATAATCTGTAGAAGCATAGAATTACTTTTGCCTAAATATATGCAAATAAACTCTATTTTGTGGAGAACAACCCTCCCCTTTCGTTTACCTCTACCACTTCCAAGCAGTTTTGCTTCACTTGTACTTCTCATTTTAACATACTGGATCTATAAATGAGTCTTTTCTTTGGATTATTGTAATACCTCGTCAGCATCCTCATTGATGTGTTAAATAAAATCATTAACTCATGTTAGTTTTTATGTCTGTATGACAATCATGCTTTTACTTTTTAAAAATTATCTTTTAACAAATAAGCATGGCATTTACTTATAAAATTTATTAGAGGGACAGGGTTTTTAAATCACCATTTAATTTTTATGTGTGTTCTTCCCAATGTCAAGTACATCATATTAACTCATTAACAAAACACTGTTCTTTCAAAATGTCTTCATACTTGGAAAGTTTTTAAGATGCAAATTAACATGAGTCTTTGTTAGATTTTACCTTGTGTTTAAATTTATTGGAATTCTTGTTCTCTTTCTTATTGAGGTCAATGAAATAATGTGTAATACGATCCTTTGATTTTGAATCCATTTCCCACGAAATCTTGAATGAGTCACATGTAATATTACTTATTTTGATGTTATGTGGTACAGGAAGTTCTTCCATCTCTGCTATGCCACTGTCTTGTGACTTGTTCCCTGTAAGAAAACAATGTACAGAAAGTTAGATTCTAGTTAACCCATTTTCCCAGTTTGCAAGGTCTTTAGCTGTGTACTTATTTCTAAACTCACTTCAGTAGTAAAGCTGAGATTTCCTTTTATCAGGAAGTGATTTAAATATTAATGATAATAAAGAACGTTTATAAGGTCATTATTACCAATAAAAGGAAAAGATGACATAATTCTTACCATTTCTACATTTCCAATTTATTTTTCTAATTTCTGCTTTCAGAGAGAGGAAAGAAAACACTGATGTCCATCTTTCTAATCTATGACAGATTAACCTTAAATAATTAGGTTCCCTCTGAAAAGCCTCAAGAGACCATTTTTTTCCTACATGACCAATCAATTCTGCCCTAAAGTATTACCAGGTGTCTTAAGTCAGATGTCTTCATAGAGGTATTGATAATGAAAGGGTTCAGTCAAGTAAGGAAACATTTCTTTAAAAGTCTAAAAAAATTACCCCTTATCTTTCATTCTGGAAACATTATAAACAGAAATAGCATGTAATGGTTATACTAATATACAAATAAAATTTAATGCCATTCACTAACAAGTTACTATGTCAAAGATTATTCAAGAAATCTTTTATTTGTGGTATCTTGATAGATTTAATTTTGAGTGCTGAAACAAACAAAAAACCTAAAAGCAAAAAAGCAAGACCATGTTGGTCAATACTAAAATCTTGAATTGATCTGACACCTGGTTACTTTAACAATAATCTCTATATTTCCATTTAGAGAAAATACCAGCAATTTGGCTAATAGTATACCAGAGGATGTGACAGATGACAGGACAAAAGACTTGCAATTTGTCTTATGTATAGAAAAGACAGACTGGAATTAAATTTTAATCCACTTCTTTCTACATTCCCTTTTCTGAAGCCAACATCATGTTTACAGCCCCCAAGAGAGAAAAAAATAAATATAATTTTTATTAATGTGGTAAAAATGATAGGCCATAAATCAGCTACATAACTTTTCATTAATACAACAAAAGAGCAAATCTTGATTAACAAAAATATTGAAAGGAACACCAATGAATGTTGCCTTGTTGCAATACCTTCCAATTTCAGGTTAGATTGCTCCCTTCTCCTATACTTTCAAC
This sequence comes from Otolemur garnettii, assembly GCF_000181295.1. Classification (NCBI taxonomy): domain Eukaryota; kingdom Metazoa; phylum Chordata; class Mammalia; order Primates; family Galagidae; genus Otolemur; species Otolemur garnettii. Next base: position 25,486,170 of record NW_003852403.1, read on the forward strand.
TGTATCATCAACATAAAACTTTTAACAATTCCCACCTTTATTAAACCTTTAAGCCATGTTGTCTCATCTAAAGCTGTGGGGTGGCTAGAGGAACCCAATGACAATCAAAATTAACTTCAAAATAATCTAAGTTCCTGGTTTTTATTTCTGGAACAACAGTTTTAAAAGTCATTCTTTCTTCAGAACCCAGTTTCTCCACATTCCCTTTCCACAAAATTTCCAAAAAAGTTACTTCTCCCCCTCACTTTTCTTCCATCTGGTTCCACTGAATTCCTAAATTGCTTTGGGCTTAAAGCTTTTCAGAAGTCTAAGGCAGGGAAGAAATCAAGGGAAATCCTTTTAACTCCCTTGGCAAAAGGAAAGGCAACAAACACTCAAACATTAGTAATTACTAATTTCGGTTCTATTTTGAAACTTACATTTCAATATATTATTCTGATTTGAGCTATCTTTAAACATCAGTAATATTAATAAACAACTTTGTAGACTCTAACATTAAAAATTTTTGTAGAACTCATCTGCATTACAGCTAGGTCTATATAATTTCACAACTGAAAAAATAATTAAAATTATTATTTAGGGTCATATAGAAGAAAATAAAGCTATTTTCCATTTGAGACAAATTAATGAATTTTCCACTATTGTTATTTTATTCAATCTTAAAGTCATAAATGATTTTGTCGAATTTAATACTTTGTTTTATACATTTTTCTTCTAAATGTTAAAATTTGAGAAAAAAATTACCTTTATTAAAATGTGAAAACTTTTGCTCAAATCAAATTTTTCCCATTGGGAAAAATATAAAGCTCAAATCTATAAAGGATTTGTTGTATTAAGAATCTTTAGGCGTGGCGCCTGTAGCTCAGAGGTTAGGGGCACCAACCCCAGAACCCGGCCTGGGCCTGCTAAACAACAGTGACAACTGCAACAAAAAAATAGCTGGGCATTGTGGCAGGTGCCTGTAGTCCCAGCTACTTGGTAGGCTGAGGCAAGAGAATTATGTAAGCCCAAGAGTTGAGGTTGCTGTGAGCTGTGATGCCACAGCACTCTACTGAGGGCAACATAATGAGACTTTGCCTCAAAAAAAAAAGAATCTTTATTTGCAAACTACTCATCATAATCCCAGTTCTTAACAAAACCACTACATTAACCTTTATGCAACTTTCGTTCATAGGTAATGTAACTAATAAACTTCATTTAAACAAATTCTATGAGTTTGCATGTAACTTCCTTATACCTTGTGAATCAATTTAAAAAAAATTCAGGTTAATATGAGGTCACACAGTTTGCTTTGGTACGGTTAAGGTTTGAATAATTGTAGTTGTGTACTTCACTCAGGAAGTGTCCCATACGCCCATGCAATGTACCTGTTGGGTGTGAATTTACCCCACCCAACCCATTTGCCTTCTTTCTCCTCCCTACTGGAATTTAATTGAGTTTTTCTCTGACATGAGCATGTAGTTGTTAATCTATAAGTTTTAAGTTAGTACTGAATACATGTGATGCTTGTTTTTCCATTCTTATGAGATATACTTAATTCATATAGAATGTTCTCCAGAGCCATCCAAATTGCTACAAAAGATAAAAAATATAATGTGCATCTTTTTATGGCTGAATCCAGGGTATACATATACCAAGATTTATTAATCCATTTATGTGTTGCACTTGGGTTGTTTCTACATCTTTGCAATTGTGTTGCCATAAACATTCTATTCTAGCACAAATGTCTTTATGGTAAAATGACTTCTTTTCTTTTGGGTAGCTACCTAGTAATGGGATTACAGGACCAAATGGGAGGCCTACTTCTAGTTCTTTGAAAAATCACCATACTTCTTTCCATAAAGGCTGTACTAGTTTGCAGTCCCATCAACAGCACTGGAGTGTTCCTTTCTGTCCACACCCATGCCACTGTCTGTTGCTTTGGAACTTTGTGATGTACACCATTCACACTGGGGTTAGGTGATATCTCAAAGTGATTTTGATTTGCATTTCTCTGATGATTAGGGACAATGAGAATTTTTTCATGAATTTGTTGGCTATTTGTCTGTCCTTATGAGAAAAGTTTATTTATGGCTCTTGCTCAGTTTGCTCTTTTCTTGTTGATGTGCTTGCATTCTTTGTAGATTCCGGCTATTAGTCCTTTGTCAAATTTGTAGCAGGTATATATCTTCTCCCATTCTGAAAGTTGTCTCTTTGCTTTATTATGCCCTTATTGGTACAATAACTTTTTAACTTGAATAGATCTAATTTATTTATTTTTGTTGTTGCTGTGATTGCCAGTGGGGCCTTTTTCATAAATTCTTCCCCTAGGCTGATAAGATTAGGAGTTCTGGCTGGGTATGGTGGCTTACTCCTATAATCCTAGCCTTCTGGCAAGCTCAGGTGGGTGGATCACCTCAGGTCAGATGTTTGAGACCAGCTTAAACTGGAGTGAGACCCCCATCTCCACTAAAAGAGAAAAATTAGCTGGGCATTGTGGCGGGCACCTGCAGTCCCAGCTAATTGGGAGGCTGAGACAAGAGGACCTCTCAAAATTAGGAGTTTTAGGTTGCATGGACTTTGGTACCATGGCACTCTGCCCAGGGCATAAAGTAAGACTCTTTCTCAAATAAAAAAGTTCTTCCTACATATTTTTCTAGGGTTTTATAGTTTCATGTCTTAGATTTAAATCTTTATCCATCATGAGTTAAGTTCTGTTAAGTGGTGAATTTCAGTCTTTTTCATGTGACTAATCAGTTATCCAAACACCATTTACTGAATATGGATTCTTTCCCCAGTGTACGCTTTTGTTTGCTTTACCAAATATCAGATGGAAAAATGAGGCTGATTTCTTCTCTAGACTCTCTGTTCTGTCCCACAGATCTTTGTTGCTGTTTTTATGCCAATACCATGCTGTTTTGATCACTATAGACTTGCAGTATAACCTGAAGTCTGGTAAATTAATATCTCCAGATTTGTTCTTATTTTGTAGAATTATGTTGTCTATACAGAGGTTTTTCCGGTTCTGACAAAACATATAACTACTTTTTTAAGATCTTCAATGTATGACATTGGTATTTTAATGCAGATTGCATTAAATTTGTAGGTTGCTTTGGGTAGTGTAGACATTTTTACAATGTTCATTCTTCTAAGCCAGGGGTCCTCAAACTTTTTAAACAGGGGGCCAGTTCACTGTCCCTCAGACCATTGGAGGGCCGGACTGCGGGCCCCTGGACGAGTTGGCTGCTAAGCAGGACAGGCAGTGGTGGCAAAAAAACCGGGCAGGCGGGATAAATGTCCTAGGCGGGCTGCATGTGGCCTATGGGCCATAGTTTGAGGACAGCTGTTCTAAGCCATGGGCACGGTAAGTTCTTCCATCTGTTAACATTCTCTGCTGTTTCTTTTCTCAATGTTTCCTAGTTCTCTATAGAAATCCTTCACATCTTTTGTTAAATATATTCCAAGGTATTTAATTTTCTTTGAAGCTAATATGAAGAGAACTGTATCTTTGATTTGATATTCTACAATCAGCTGTTGTTGGCAGATATCAAGGCTACTAATTTGTGGACATTAATTTTACATCTTGAGATATTTCTGTATTTCTCAGTCACTTCCAGGAGTCTCAACACTGAGTTCTTGGGGTTGTCTATGATTATATCATCAGCAAAGAGCAATAGCTTGACCACCTCTGTCCCCATTACAATACCCCTGATAGCCTTTTCTTGTCTGATTACATTGGCTATGCCTTCAGACATAGCCATGCAAACATACTTATGTTGAATAGTAGTGGTGACAGTGGACATTCATGTTTGGTTCCAGTTCTAAGTGGAAATGATTCTGGTTATTCTCCACTATGATGTTAACTATGAGCTTGTCAAAATGACTTCTATCAGTTTAAGAAATGTTCCATTTATGCCAATTTTCCTCAGTGTTGTTATCAAAAAAGGATGCTGCAAGGGCAGCACCTGTGGCTCTAAGGAGTTGGGCGCCAGCCCCATGTGCCAGAGGTGGTGGGTTCAAACCTAGCCCTGGCCAAAAAAGGGCAAAAAAAAAAAAAAAAAAAAGGATGCTACATTTTGTCAAATGCTTTTTCTCCATTTATTGAGAGGATCACATGGTCTTTGTTTTTACTTCTGTTTAGGTGGTAAATTACATTTATGGATTTGCATAAGTTGAACCAGCCTTGTATCCTTAGGAGAAAGTCTACCTACCTGGTTGTAATAAATTATGTTTTTGATATGTAACTGAATTTTGCTAAAATTTTACTGAGTATTTTTGTGTCACTATTAATTAATGATATCAGACTATAGTTTTCTTTTTTTGTTCTGTCCTTTCCTGGTTTTGGTATTAAGTGATATTGGCTTCATGGTGGGAACTGGGAAGATTCCTTCTTTCTCATTGTTTTGGAATAGAAGTACAAATTCTTTCAAGGTTTGCTATGAACCATCTAGTCCACGAATTCTTTTGTTGGAAGGTTTTTTATTGTTTTTTGAATTTTGGTGCTTGTTATTGGCCTGATTAAGAGTTCCATTTCTTGGGTGGTGCCTATGGCTCAAAGGAGTAAGGTGCTGGCCCCATATGCCGGAGGTGGCAGGTTCAAACCCAGCCCTTGGTTAAGTCTATAGCACAGTGTGATTCTAGGAATTAATCCATTTCTTTCACACTTTCAAATTTCTGGGCATAGAGATTTTTGTAGTATTCAGTGACAATATTTTGTATTTTTGTGGTATCTGTTATTTCCCCTTTTTCATATCTGATTGAGCTTATTTTTCTGTTTCTAGTTAATCTGGCCAAGGGTTTATTAATTTTTTCATCTCTTCAAAGAGGCAAGTTTTGTTCTATTAATCTGTTAATCTTCCCAATGGTTCTTTGGTCTTTGATTTCATCTAATTCTGATATGATTTTGTTTAGTACAGGATGATTCAATTTAAACAAAGCATCTCCTAGATATATTGTCATGAGCCTCATCAAAGTTAAAATAAAAAAAATTCTACAAGCTTCCATGCATAAACACTATCTGACCTATAAGGGTTAATCAATTAGATCAACAGCTGATTTCTCAGCAAAAACTTTTCAAGCCAGGTGAGAGTGGGCACCTGTCTTCAATCTCCTCAAAAAGAACAACTGCAAGCCTAGGATTCTCTATCTTGAAAAACTAAGTTTCATATTGCATGGAGAAATCAAATATTTTTCTGACATGCAAACTTTGAGGAAATTTCAGTACCAGACCTGGCCTGTAGAAAGTTTTCAGAACTGTAGTGTACACAAACCAATGCAATTATCTCCCTGCAAAGAAAAGTACTGAGTAACTTAAGGACATAGCCTAGCTACCATAATGCTCCAATTAATAAAACAAAGCCACAGAATTCCTCACACAGGACAACAAAAATATACCCTGCTTATCACTGCTTTCAAGTAATGTGAATGGCTTAAACTCCCCACTAAAGAGACATAAGCTTGATGACTAGATAAAAAAAATTCAAGCCAAGTACCTTCTGTCCTTAGGAAATACATCTAACCCCTAAGAACAAATCAAGACTCAGAGTGTAAGTGCTGGAAAACAGTATTTCATGCTAGTGGAAACCAAAAGAAAGCCAGAGTTGCATTATTCATAGTAGATACCATTAACTTTAAAGTGACAAAAGTAAAGACAGACAATGATGGACATTTTATATTGATGAAGCAAAAAATTCAACAAGAAGATATATCAATAATGAATATTTATGTACCCAACTCAGGCACTCCCAAATTTATAAAATAAATTGTACTTGAGCTAAACAAAATAACTAACAACACTATAATAGTTAGCGACTTCAATACCTCACTGACAGAACTAACAGATCTAAAAAAAGAAACTCTGTACTTAAACTTGACGTTAGAACACCTAGGCACAACAGATATCTATAGAACATTTCACCCCTACTGAATATACATTCTTATCATCTGCTCAAGGATAATTTTCCAAGATTGATTACATCCAAGGTCACAAAAGAAGCCACAACAAATTTTTAAAATTTGAAATATATCAAGTATCTTTACAGACCACAATGGATTAAAGTAGAAATCAATTCCAACAGAAACTGTCATCCCCACAGAATGTTATGGAAACTAAACAATGTATTGCTAGGTCAAGTAGGAGCTAAAGAAGGGAATCACTTGATTTCTTGAACAAAATGACAATGAGACCATAAGTTATCAAAACCTGAGGGATACTGCAAAAGTAGTCCTAAAAGAGAAATTAATCTCATTAAATACAGAAAAGTCAGAAAGAATGAAAATGATCTAATGAATGCTCTTAAGGAACTGGAAAAGGAAGAGCAATCCAATCCCAACCCCAGAAGGAAAAGCAGTTATTTTTTTAAGGATACTTACCAGAAGATACACTTTATCCTTCATATCCAGGGACTGAGGTATGCTGCCAGCATTAACTTTGGAATAAAGCTTATATACTGTTTTCACTAATTATTACTTTCCAATTGACCATCCAAACAAAAATTTTCCAACATCATAACATTATATTGAAATCAGACCAGGAAGTACCAGTGCCATTTTTAGTAAACTACCTGTTCTTGTTTTTAAACAAATTGGGCCTACATATTTGTATTTTTCTAAGTTTTGTTGTTTATACAATTTGGGGTGCCATATTTGAGAAAAACAATACAAAATTATAGTTACAAAATCAAGTATCAGGAAAAAGCTTTAAGGGTAAACTTCATTAGTTTTCCAGTAAATTCATATATCTTGTTGCATAAGATGTCATTATCCCTATTTTTAAGGTGAATCACTTGAGTATAATTTCAGTCATATCCTCCAGATGATAGAACTAACAGAAGCAGAGATATCTATTCCAAAGACCTATCTGATTTTAAAGTTCATAGAAAATAGAATAATGGGGGTAGAATAGTATGTGGCCTATACAAGTACTGACAGTATCAAAGAGTTTTGAAAGAAAAGCTACCTATAGACCCTGTGGCTATCAGGAAAGCCTTTTAGGAAGCCAAAGAAATAAAATTAGGAATAAATTGTTGGAGTGTCTAACACATTACAAATGAAAGGTATTATTTACATAGTTTGATATTTATGTTATATAATTTGGTATGCAAAAATGAAATACTCATAAGTTTCCTACAATAAAATTGTCTTTAGTTACCTAAGTAGGAATTAAAATGAGAGTAAACTATAGGTAAAGTTTCATGAAGCTGATTTATCTTATGCCCCAAACTGTTCTACCTGTAATTTAAGTCAGACAAAATTATGCTAAGCCAGATATATTTGTAGGTTAAGAATTTATTTTCATTTTGATACAGATAATCACCACTATTTCAGAGACAGAAGTTTTAGATTTGCTAATTGGTGGTCATTGCTTTATGATATTAATGTAATTTATATGTCAATTTTCTACTTACTATATTATAAGTACTATACTATATTTATAATTTTTCAAGATTACTAAGCATACTTGGTGAACAAGAATCATAATTAATTAGAGAAAAGGAAAGAGGGAAGAACTCTGAATTGACATCAATAATGGATAGATACCATTTTCCCAAAGATAGATTGAAATTTATGCAATAATTTCATGTCAAATATATATCTTCCTCAGAGTTTCTATTTAACTACAAAGTATTAAACATGAAATACAGGTCTTTACTTAAGTCACATAAAAATAACAAAGGGACAAATAAACCAAAAGAGAAGAGAAATAAAATTATGCAAACAACTTGTATATGTCCTACAACAGTGGAAAAGAGGAGTAGCAAAATCATGTCAGACCCTAAGTTTCACACCATTTTTTTGTGCTGAATTCCTAATAACTAATAAAATGTAAATAGATATGCCTCTTGTCCCCTCTTATTTTTATCCAAACCCAAGCATCCTCGTTAGAGATTTAATATTTTAAAATGGCAAAGAGGCATAATACATAGTCAACTATTAGGTAAAGTTGATCTGTTCTCTCAAATGAAGAATAATAATAAAACATCATTGAAAAGAAGACACTGACAAGTCACCTCAATTTAAAGAGGAGGAACTTGAGTTCAAGAGAAGTTAAGTGACTTAGTAAGGGCTACATAAAATGTTAGTTAGACAACTCGGACCAGATAATAAACTTCTCTGTTCCTACTCCACCAAACCATGGCAGTGGAAGTGACTTCAGAGAGCATCTAATGCAGATAAGTTCTCTTCTTCTATTAAAAAAAAAAAGAAGAAGAAGAAGATGAATAAAAGCTAGTTAAGTAATTTGCCCCAAACAATACAAATAGTCCTAAGGCAAGTGTAGTAGTTAGGAACCTACACTTTAAAGCTAGGCCTCTTGGATTACAGTTTTGGCTTTAATATCAGTTATTTGACATTGGGCAAGTCATATAAATCTCTTTGTACTTCATTTTTTCATCTGTTAAAATGGGGATAATAATGATAGTACTTAATTCATAAACTTTACAAGAATTAAATATGAAACACCCCAAATATTTCCTAGCCAGTATTAGTACTCAATAATTGTTTCTGTTATTTGAAGGCCTTAATTCAATGCTAAATTTAAATATCACTTATTGTGCTTAACTTAGAAACCTTTACACCTTGATTTTCCAAGATAGTGGGAGAACTGAGGCTAGATCCTGGAGTCTAAAATTGCTATGTAAATTTTTTTTAAAAATTCTATAAAATTGTTTCTTTTATTACAGATTTTTGTTTAACTTTAGAAAAATTGTTCTGTTTTATTATGTCATCATCTTCAAAAGATTTTTTCCACTTTATTTGCTGAATAGTTTTAATATTCTTTAAGTAGTGAAGCGAGTGAAAAACAAGTTACCTTATCTTTAAAATACTGTTAACAAAATGTCTTCCTTTTATCATTGCCATTGCTGTATTGGCTTTTATAAAGAGAGATGATGAAAAAAATCACTGTTTTACTATTTTTTTTTAGTTCATGTGTATGTATATTTTGAATAAATCCAGATTAGATACTGATTAAGTTTTACTTTTTCATCTACTGTTCATTTACTAGTGCTTCAGTTCAATGTTACGGGCACTGATCACATCCATTTTAAAAATGATTAAACAATTCCATTTGGAATTTAACACTGGATATGGTTAAGAGAGTTAAGCCTATAAATAGGAGTGTGAAGCATTAATCTTTGCTGATTCTTATGTCAGTAAGTCAAAATTTTGTGTTTCTTCTGTGAAATGGAGAATCCAATGCTATATATAAAGGTTCAGCACTTCAGAGATAAACTTTTTGTTTGTTTATTTTTCATAAAAGCTCAAGACTCTAAAATCTATGACTTTGGTAAATAAACTACATTCAGATTCTTTCAAATATTGGTGTCTTGTGCTTCAGAGTCTGAAGTTTCAGGACAGTCATATTCCCCTGGTTTAGACCACATAGGTTGCCATTACAGATAAGAAAAGTTTGCATTAATTATGATGCCAGATTATTCCTTATGCGACTATTTTGCTAATATTGTCACAGTTGAATATCTATGTTCTTCATTTGTAACTCCTAACCCTTGGAGTAATGAGAAGCTATAACAAATTGTCGGAAGTGGTAGGTTTCATATCCCTGCAGCTGATTCAGTAAATGCAGTTCATTGTTGGTGAAGAATAAAATAGTACCTCATAAAACTTTCTTGAAAAGCAAATTGGAATTCCCATAATAAAGACTCACTATTACGTGTATTTAAAACAAATCCAGGAACTATAATCACAGAATAATTAGAGAATTTAAGACCCCAAACTGGAGTAAAATGCCATTTGGTTACTATGATACCATTTGGATACTATGGTTAATTAGGGAAATAGTGTTTTTATAAAAATCTTTATTAACGATTTGGATGTGAAATGACTATGAAATGTGCAGATAATTAGGAGGTGCTGTAAGCACAAATATAAGAGAGAAATAATTCAGAAAGACGGGATTAGGTAGGTACACAGACATGAAGCAATAAAAAGTAATACATTATATTATGTAGAAATAAAAAGCAGAGGCCTGTGGAAAGAAATAGCATATCAAGCAAGGTAGCAAGTTGTAAGGTTAAATGAGACCTTTTAAAGACAGGAAATTGGATGTGATCTGAAAAGTAATTTGGTTAAAAAAAATGAAGAATATATTTGGAAGAGAAGCATGAAATTAGAGATTGTTTATACTCAAATGTCACATAAAAATTAGGAAATTATAGCCTTTCTTAGCATATATAGATTTACACAAAAAATACTTGTATAGGCTCGGTGCCTGTGGCTCAAGTGGCTAAGGCGCCAGCCACATACACCTAAGGTGGCAGGTTCGAATCCAGCCCGGGCCCGCCAAACAACAATGATGGCTGCAACCAAAAAATAGCCGGCTGTTGTGGCAGGCGCCTGTGGTCCCAGCTACTTGGGAGGCTGAGGCAGGAGACTTGCTTGAGCCCAGGAGTTGGAGGTTGCTGTGAGCAGTGAAGCCATGGCACTCTACCCAGGGGGACAGCTTGAGGCTCTGTCTCCAAAAAAAAAAAAATACTTATACATATCTGGACACTAATGAATGTCAGCAAGTTGGAGGAATTTCAGGAGAAAAAAAACTGAAGATTACTAGAAGCATTGACATTCTGTAGTCAATCAGAAAAGGTATGTATTAATTAGAACAAAGAATGAATTAATAATTGCCTTTTATGATGTCAAATCAGGTAACATTTATTGTCAAATGCATGCCATATGCTATATTAAATGTTTTTTACATGTCTGCATAACCTCATTTCATTTACCCTATGAGGAAGCGCAGGCTTAGAGGATTAAGATTTTCTCCATGTAGCATAGCTAGAATTCAAATTCATGTCTGCCTGACTAATAGGCATAATTTTAGACGCTCTGTAATTAATAGTTGTGTACTCACACGTGTGTTACATACCTATGGGCATAGGAAATTAACTTGGATATCAGTATAACAGAAGTATTGTAATTTGTGAAAAATACTCAGAGGTATCTAAACAAAAGCAATTTACCTTATTGAAAATGCAAAAATTTGGATTGGCCTTTAGATTAGCTCAGAAATCTGACCATTATTTTGCTCCTTAACTGTGTCCTCTTTCACATTTCCCTTTCTATGTTTGTGTTGCAATTCAGGCTTGTCTCTTCCTGACCAACATCTACTCTTCTCTTTTGAGTACTTCCTTAATAGGCAAGCCTATATGCACCTCTCTTGCATAAAATAGCATAATCTTTACTTTCTGTCACGCTCTTAGTTCTGTAGTTTATTTTCTGTCTGTATGCAAGGTATTTATCCTCGATCCCTAGCTTTTTTACTTCTGAAAGTTGAATATCTAAAATTGTAATCTGTAAATCACATATTCAAATGGATGAGAAACCACAAATAATGCATAGAAATAAAAATAGAAATAAAAAATAAAAACAATGACTGAGTTAATGATATCAGAAACATTAGCCCTCTTAATAATTTATTTTCCAAAGAATATGTACCTTGACATTAAGCAATTGATTTGAGCTTTCAACATAACTAATTGAATTGATTAGGTGTTTTATATCATAGACAGATGAAATGCAAAAATTTTTTTTTTAAATATGGCAGTCTAGCTCTAGTTCAGGCTGGTCTTGAACTCACGAGCTCAGGCGATCCACCAACCTTGGCCTCCCAAAGTACTAGGATTATAGGCATGAACCACCATGCCCAGCCAGAAGTGTGACAATTTAGAGATGAAGCATGACAATTTAGACCTACTAGGTGTCAGTAGCACTTTCCCTAAATTATGATAATCAAAAATATCCCCCCCTCCAAAAAAAAAATCTCCAAACATTGCAAAAGGTTTCCTTGTGAAGGACAGAAGATCAAAATCAGCAAAAGTATATACTAACCTACATTTTTTTATTAGAAACTCATTCAATTTAATTATAGATTTTAGGAGTTAATAGGTGATAAAGTAAAAGTCTAAGAAACAGAACCATGTGAAATTATATAATTTGAGTATAAATTACCTACCATTAAGCTGTTCAATTAGATTGCAAGGATATTAAAGGCTCTGATATGTTTTACGCTTTACACAAAACAAATATTAAAACATACAAATTATTAATTTAGTTGATATTGACTACCAGCATCTTTTCCTGTGCTGTCTGATCACCCATGTAACACAATATTCAAAATAGAAACCCAACAAAAAACTAAAATGGTAGAAAACATGATATGGTAATGAAAAAGTCTCTACGCTTGGAAGAACAACACATAATTCATAATTGTTTCTCCTAATTTTCTATTCCTTAACTTTAGTCACATCATTTAGTCTCTCTAAGCCTTACTTATCTATAAGGCAATGCATTGAATTATATCAATGGTTTTAAAATATCTGTCCTTGGAACCAAAGCCAAGCCATAGAGAAGTTTTCATTAGCCTTCTATTAAAAGAGATAAACAGAGGAAATTTAGTGAGTTCTTCATGAAGTTAAATTTATCCAATTTTAAAGAACTGTTTTTTATTCTGAGATCATATATTTCTATATTTGATATTAAGTATTTCTTTAATTATATTGTAATTATAATAGAATATGGTTTTCTTTTTGTTCTTCATAAAAAAATGATTCTCGTATCTATTGAATGAAAAGCTTAAGAAATATTGATTAGATCTATAAAGCCATACTAAGAAAGAAGAATGTGTAAACCTATAACATATAAATCTTAACTCTACTTTTATCTGCTAATATTATAATAAACTACGTAAGAGTAATCTGGTGAATGCTGCCAGAAAGAAGATAAGTTTAAAAAGCCAAAAGTATGACGAGAAAAAATATCTGATAAAAACATACAGTTCTTAAAATTTATTAAAGAACTTCCAAGAAACATGATACTTTTGAGCATAGTATCAAACTAACCCCTCCACAAGACCGTGGCAAAATAGATTAAAAAATTTAAATGAAGGAAAACTTTCCTTACAATGAAAATTATGTAAGAGTTCCATCAGCATCACACACATGGAGCAATCTGGTATAATTTAATAAATTCTCATTATAGAAATTTTAAAAACTCCTCTTCAGAAAGCCACATAATATTGCAGGAAATATAAGAGAGAAGCTTTTGGAAGATCTGTTCTAGCATCCTCTGATTAGGTGGAGAGAGGAATGGATAGGTAGCCATTTTACTTGTTGCTATCAGTTAATCATTCCTAAAAGTAGATTTAGTAGGGACCACAGAAAGTGGAGCTCTGCGCTTGGAAGAACAACACACAATTCATAATTGTGATATGAAGTAGTAGTGATAATGAGGCTTATCTCTAAAATAGTGAGATTCTTCTCTGATACAGGAATCAGTGGGTCAAGGAATGAATCCAAACTTGGCTACTTATTATAAGTAGAGGAAGAATTCAGACCAGGCAGAATAGTAGAGTGAAGGCCAGGCACAGTGGCTCACACCTGTTCCTAGCACTCTAGGAATCTGAGGTGGGTAGATTGCCTAAACTCACAAGTTTGAGACCAGCCTAAGCCAGAGAGAGACCTCATCTCTAAAAATAGCCAGGTGCTTGGTGGGCACCTATAGTCCCAGCTACTTGGGAGGCTGAGGCAAGAGAATTGCTGAATCCCAAGAGTTTGAGGTTGCTGTGAGCTGTGTTGTCACAGCACTCTACTGAGGACAACACAGTGAGACTGTGTCTTGAAAAAAAAAAAAATGGAATAGTAGAGGTGAAAAGCTGGCCTCTGATGAGCAGATTAACCAAACCAAGAGAATGAACTGGGATTAAGTTTCTTTGCTGAGATTGTCCATATCTCTGGTTCTTTCTTCTCTTCACGTAGATCTTAGGTTAAGACAGGGGTCCTCAAACTTTTTAAATAGGGGGCCAGGTCATTGTCCCTCAGACCATTGGAGGGCTGGACTGCGGGCCCAGGGACAAGTAGGCTGCTAAGCAGGACTGGCAGTGGCAGCAAAAACATCGGGCAGGCTGGATAAATGTCCTAGGGGGGCTGCATGTGGCCTGTAGTTTGAGGACGCCTGAGGTAAGGTGAAATAAAATCAGATCTGCCTCAAATTTCTTTTCTTTTTTTTTTTTTTTTTGAGACAGAGCCTCAAGCTGTCCCCCTGGGTAGAGTGCCGTGGCATTACAGCTCACAGCAACCTCCAACTCCTGGGCTCAAGCGAGTCTCTTGCCTCCGCCTCCCAAGTAGCTGGGACCACAGGCGCCCGCCACAACGCCTGGCTATTTTTTGGTTGCAACCGTCATTGTTGTTTGGCGGATCCGGGCTGGGGATTCGAACCCGCCACCTTAGGTGTACGTGGCTGGCGCCTTAGCCGGTTGAGCTATAGGCGCCGAGCCTGCCTCAAATTTCTTAACAATTTTCGATGCTAGAGGACAACGTAGCAATAGAGCAATATCTACAAAATGTTTAGGCAAAAATGTTATACCTTGAGAATAGTATATTTAATTAAATTACTATTCATGTACCAAGACAACAGAAAAAAATTTCCAAAACACAAGCAATGAGTAGAAGAGCCACAGAAGAAAGCAGAGTCTCACTTAAACAGAAATAGAGAAGGGGTGTGGTGAATGCCACCATCCTTGATATCAGCCTGCCAGATTTAGTATCTATGTAGCCCTAAAACCCTGCTGAACAGGTTGGTGGAAGAGCAACCTGCTGCTTTGCTGTGGCAGGCCCTGGAAGGAAAGTGGTGAGCACTACATACTGGGGCCTCTAAAACTCATATCAGCCCCTTGGATTTAGTATCCAAAAAGACCTTAAACCTGATGAGTGGGCAGCAGAATAGCAAGCTGCCACTTTGCTTCTTGGTATGGAAAGCTGTGCTCCTGGGGCCTGTGAAACTGGTATTAGCCCACCAGATCTGGCAGCCAAGCAGCCCTAAAGTTGCTAAGCAGCTGGTCGAACAAGGAACTCCCACTTTGTTTTGGCAAGACCTAATGGAGAACCCTGCATTCCAGGGTAGCTAGCGCCTGACATCAGCCCATCTGACTGGGCATCCAAACAGCCCTAGAGACTGCTGAATGACATGAGAGCCAGCAGGGTAGTGTGCCAGTTGGTTGGCCCAGACTCTACCCTCCAGCCCCTAACTGTCTCCTGTGAGCTGGCTAATATAGCCCAACCAGAATATGTCTCATGTTTAACTCAGAAACAACCTAATCTTTTAGCTTAGAGTTTAAAAACATAAATAGAAAACACACACCAGGAGGAATCAGCAAAAGAACTCTGGAAACATGAAAATTCAAAGCAGATTAACTCCCCCCAAGGGATTACAATGGAGTTACAGCAGAAAATGCCATCCATAAATTGTTGAAATGACAGAAATGGAATTCAGAATATGGATGGCAAATAAGAATGAAAACTAGAAGTCCAAGAATTGTCTCAAGAAATCAGTGAAATTACAAAGTCACCAAGGTTCTAGATACAATTAGGAAGGATACAATGGAGCATAAAGAACTGAAAGAGGCATTCAGGAAATTTCAAAACACAGCAGAGAGTTTCAGCAACAGATTAAACCATGCAGAAGAAAAAAAAAATCAGAAATCATAAACAAGACTTTTGAAACAATCATTTACAGAGGCAGAAAAGAAGAGAGAAAAACATAGCAATCTCTTAGAGAGAACTGGAACCATGCAAAGCATACAAATATATGAATCATAGCTATTCCTAAAGGAGAAGAAGAGAATCCCAAAGTATGGAAGCTCTAACTGAACGTATTATAGCTGAAAATTATCCAAGCATTGCCAGAGATCTAGACATGCAGACAGACACTATATGGCTATTGAACTCCAGGACCACTTAATTTGAACAAAGCATGTCCTAGTCAAAATGAAAGAGAAAATTCTGCAGGAAGCCAGGTGTAAGCAGCATCTGCCCTACAGAGGCAAAACCATTAGGGCAACAGAAAGTAGGCTCTCACCTTCGATCTTCTTTAAAAAAAAAAAAACAACTGCTAGCCTAAGATTGGTATCCTGCAAAAATTAACACATTTGATGGAGAAATACAATCTTTTACTGACAAACATTATAAGAGAAAATCTGCCACTACAAGACCAGCTTTGCAGAAAGTACTCCGACCTACACTGTACCAAGACCAACACAATGGACAACCAGGAAAGCAAAGATACCTAGAAACTAAAAAACAAAGCCTACTTTCCACAATAGTCAATGTGATAAAACAAGGGAATAAATCTCCATACAACAAGATAAACATAATCCTTTCATACTTATGAATTCCCTCAAAAAATATGAATAGCCTGAATTTCCCACTGAAGAGGCACAGGCTGGCTGAGTGGATAAAAAAGCAATAGCCAAGTACCTGTGATCTTCAGGAAACATATCTACCTCCCAAGGACAGATCACAATTCACTGTGAAGGGCTGGAAAATATTTCAGGCAAATGGAAACCAAAAGAAAGCAGGAATCATAATCCTTTTTGCAGACACAATTGATTTTAAAGCAACAAAAGTAAAGAAAGACAAAAATGGACACTATATACTAATCTAGGTAACAATACAAGAAGAATACATTTCAATGCTAAATATTTATGCACCCAAAATTAACACTCCCTTGATTTATAAAATGAACTCTACTTGATTTAAACACTACAATAACCTACAACACCATATAGTTGGTCACTTCAGTACTCCACTGACAGAACCAGACAGATTCTCCAAGTAGACATGAAACAAAGAAATGATGGACTTAAACACAACTCCAGAACAAATGGCATAAACAGAATTATACAGGATATTTAACCCCAGTATTATTGAATATATGTTCTTCTCATCAGTTCATGTATCTTTCTCCAAGAACAATCCTCCTAGGACACAAATAAAACCTCAACAAATTGAAAAGAATAGCAATTATATCTTGTATTTTTTTGGACCACCATGGAATAAAAGTAGAACTCAACACTAAAAAAACCTTCATCCCCACATAAATTCATGGAAATTAAAGAACCTTATGCTAAACAACAGCTGGGTCAAGGAAGAAAAAAAGAAGAAATCCTAAGATTTCTCAAACAAAATGATAATGAAGCAACAAGCTATCAAAACTTGTAGTATATAGCAAAAGCAATTCTAATAGGAAAATTTATCACTTAATTCCCACATCAAGAACTCTTAAATAGTTCAAATTAAAAATCTAATGAATCATCTCAAAGAACTGGTAAAGGAATAGCAATCCCAAACCTAGTAGAAGAAAAGAAAAAAACAAAATTTGATTACAACTAAAAGAATTCCAGAACAAAAGAATCATTCAGAAGATTTATGAAACAAAAACTTGTTTTTTTTCTTATAGCATAAGTGTACTTATGGGGTACAGTGTGCTGCTTTCATATACATTTTGAAATACTCTCATCAAACTGGTTAACATAACCTTCATGTCATTTTCTTAGTTATTGAGTTAAAATGTTCATATTCTGCTTTTAGAAAGATTCACCTGTACCCTTGTAAGATAAACCATAGAGGTGACCCCACCAATCACCCTCCCTCCCCCCATCCACCTCCTCTCCTCCCCTTTCCTCCCCCCTTCCCCATATTCTAAGCTGATATTCCTATAAAAGCTATGAGTTTCAAAGTAGGGCTGTGTACATTGGATACTTTTCCATTCTTAAGATACTTTGCTAAGAAGAACATTTTCTAATTCCATCCATATAAACATGAAGGAGGTAAAGTCTCCATCTTGCTTTAGGGCTGCATAGTATTCCATGGTGTACATGTACCACAATTTATTGATCCATTCGTGGCTCGATGGGCATTTGGACTTCTTCCAAAAACCTGGTTCTTTAAAAAGATAAAATTGATAAACTGTGGCCAAAATAACTAAAAACAGAAAAGATCTCAAATAAGTTCATTCAGAAATAAAAAAGGAGAAATAACAGATGCCAAGAGATACATAAGATCATCATAAATACTACAAAAGATTATATACCCAGAAATTTGAAAATGTGCAGAAAATGAACCTATTCCTGGAAACACACTGCCTCCTCCTTAGACTCAAACAGGAAGAAATAGGACTCTTGAATAGACCAATATTAAGCATTGAAATTGAAACAACAATAAAAAAGCTTCCAACAAAAAAAAGTCTAGGACCAGACTGCTTCAGAACAGAATTCTACTAAACCTTCTAAGAATTTGTACATATATTGCAGAATCTTTTCCAAATCATTGACAAGGAAGGAACCCTCCCCAACTCCTTCTATAATGCAAATATTACCCTGATATCAAAACTAGGAAAGGAATCAACAACAGCTGCACCCCCCCCCAAACTACAGACCAATATTATTAACGAATATGGATGCAAAAATACTCAATAAAATCCTAGCAAATATTATTGAGCTGCCCATCAAAACCATAAGACATCACAATCAGGTTTTACCCCAGAATGAAAAGCTGGTTCAACATACACAAATCCATAAATGTAATTCACTACATAAACCGAAGTAAAAACAAAGACCACATGATCCTCTCAATAGATGCTGAAAAAGCATTTGAAAAAATTCAGCATACTTTTTTTGATAAGAATACTGAAGAAAACTTGTATAGCTGAGACATTTTGTAAGCTGACTAAAGACATCTACAACACACCCACACCCAACATCATACTGAATGGAGAAAAACTGATATTTCCACTTAGAACTAGAATCAGACAAGGATGCCTACTATTGCCACTACTATTCAACACAGCACTGGAAGTCACAGCCAATGCAATCAGACAAGAGAAGGATATAAAAGTTTTCTAAATGGGTAAAGAGGATGTCATACTATTGCTCTTTGCTAACAATACATTTAGAAAAACCCAAGGACTCAACCATGAGACTCCTAGACATGATCAAGAACTACAGCAATGTCTAGGGATAGAAAACCAATGTTCACAAATCAGTAGCCTTCATGTACACCAAGAACAAGCAAACTGAAAATCAAATCAAAGATACAATGCCCTTCATAATACTACCAAAGAAAATGAAATACCTTGGAATTTACTTAACAAAGGAAGTCAAGAATCTCCACAAAAAGAACTACTCTGAGAAAAGAAATAGAAGAGGATGTTGACAGGCGGGAGACCATACCGTGCTCAAGGCTGAGAAGAAATCAACATCGTTAAAATGTCTATACTACCCACAACAATCTACAGATTTAATGCACTCCCCACTAAAATACTAATTACATACCTTGAAGATCTTGAAAACAGTTCTATGTTTTGAATGCAACTGGAAAATTCCCGGATAGACAAGGCAATTCTATGAAATAAGAACAAATCTGGAGGTAGAGGCATCACTTTACCAGACTCTAGGTTATACAACAATTCTGTAGTAATGAAAACAGCACTGTAGTGGCATAAAAATAAAGACATAGATATATGGAACAGAACAGAGAATCTAGACATGAAACCAGTTTCAAATCACCACCTCATCTTTGGTAAAACAAACAAAAGCATACACTAGGGAAAAGAATCCCTATTCAATAAATGGTGGGAAAACTGGTTACACACATGTAAAAGACTGAAATTAGACCTACACTTGTCACACTTACAGAAATAACTCACAATGGATGAATAGCTCAGTGAGTAGGGCGCCAGCTCCATATGCCAGCGGTGGCACGTTCGAACCCAACCCTGGCCAAACTGCAACAAGGATGGATAAAAGATTTAAATCTAAGACATGAAACTATTAAAACTCTAGAAAAAAATGTGATACAAACTCTTACTCTTACCAGCCTAGGGAAAGAATTTATGAAAAAGACCCCACTGGCAATCACAGCTAAATTAGATATGATCAAGTTAAAAAGTTGTTGCACAGATAAGGGCATCATCATTAAGGCAAAGAGACAACCTTCAGAATGGCAGAAGATATTTGCCTGCTACAAATCTGACAAAGGGACTAATAGCCAGAATCTACAAAGAACGCAAGCAAATCAACAAGAAAAGAGCAAACTGAGCAAGAGCCATAAATAAACTTTTCTCATAAGGACAGACAAATAGCCAATAAACTCATGAAAAAATTCTCATTGTCCCTAATCATCAGAGAAATGCACATCAAAATCACTTTGAGATTAGTACCCAACCCCAGTGAGAAGGGCCATCACAAAGCTCCAAAGCAACAGACACTGGCATGGGTGTGGACAGAAGGGAACACTCTGGTTCTATTGATGGGACTGTAAACTAGTACAGCCTTTCTGGAAAGAAGTATGGTGATTTTTCAAAGAACTAAAAGTAGACCTCCTGTTTGGTCCTGCAATCCCATTAGTAGGTATTTACCCAAAAGGAAAAATCATTTTACCATAAAGACATTTGTGCTAGAATGTTTATGGCAACACAATTCACAATTGCAAAGATATGGAAACAAGTGCCCTCCAAAATATGAATGGATTAATAAATCATGGTATATGTATACCATGGATTCAGCCATAAAAAGATGCAGATTTTTTATCTTTTGTAGCAGTCTGGATGGCTCTGGAGAACATTCTCCTAAGTGAAATAAGTGTATCACAAGAATGAAAAAATAAGCATCACATGTATTCAGTACTAAACTAAAATTAGCAGATTAACAACTAAGTATATACTCATGTTAAAGAAAAACTCAAATTCAAGTAGGGAAGAGGCGGCACAGGGGTCAAGATGTTCCAATCCAATAGATATACTGCATGGGTATATGGCACACTTCCTGGGTGAAGGACACAACTGCAACTCAGGTTTTAACTTTATGAAAGCAGACTATGTAACCTTATTATACGTTCCCTCAAATTAATCTGAAATTTAAAAAATAACTTTCTCAAATGAAGGAGGATGGAATGCTATTACATCAATTTAGTAGAAAGTGATTTTTGTTCCATTTTCCTTACATTTGGTTATGAATTATAAATACACTGAAGTTATTCAAATTTTATTTCTACAATGGAATGATTTATAAAATAGATTATGT
Organism: Otolemur garnettii; assembly: GCF_000181295.1. Classification (NCBI taxonomy): domain Eukaryota; kingdom Metazoa; phylum Chordata; class Mammalia; order Primates; family Galagidae; genus Otolemur; species Otolemur garnettii. The sequence continues at coordinate 25,507,015 of NW_003852403.1, forward strand.
GTCATATTTTAGGTATATATTATTTCCACATCTGCCTTTCATGTTAAAGCACATAAATTTATGCAAAAAGAGAAAAATACACTATACAGTGATAATATCACAGATATAATGCACAGAATCAGCTAAAATGTTTCAAGAGCAAAGGTTTCCTTGATACACAAATTCTAAAATTGTGTAATACATAGAAAAAGGAGAAAGAGGTACATTTTCTCTTTACTAGATAGTCGAAACTTTGCAGCTTAAAACATACATAATAGTTGTTACAAATTACTTAGTCATTTTTTTATTCCAATTTTTATCAAATATGCTTATACACACCAAAGAATCTATTTATATAGTCAGGTATTTTCTTTTAGAACTAGGGCTTTACCTTTATTCAGAGTACTACTAAAAGACAGGTCAGCATGGGCAGTGCCTGTGGCTCAGTGAGTAGGATACCAGCTCCATATACCAATGGTAGCAGGTTCGAACACGACCCCAGCCAAACTACAACAAAAAATAGCTGGGCACTGTGGTGGGCACCTGTAGTCCCAGCTACTCGGGAGGCTGAGGCAAGAGAATCACCTAAGCTCAAGAGCTAGAGGCTGCTGTTAGCTGTGATGTCACATCACTCTACAGAGGGTGACAAAGTGTGATTCTGTCTCTTAAAAAAATGGTCAGCACACCGAAATCTATCTTCCTAAAAAAAAAAAGAATGGCCATTTTCCTCCACTTCAAAATCCCTTTGTACTTTAAGAGTTTAAAAGTGTCTCAGTTGAAAAATAAATATAAGAGATAATATATTTTTGTGGAAGGTAGTCCAGTCCAGTCCATTATCACTTGCCACCTCAATATTATCAAAAGGCAAAGCAGTTCTCTGTAAGTAAATATATAAATTTGGGGGATTAGAATCTCAATCCAAAAACAGTAATATAAAATATTACAAACTATTTTCTCAGATAGTTAGAAGTCTGACATGTATTAATGTTAACTATATTAATGCAAAAAGATAAATAGACAAATCAATCAGACACTAAAGTTAACACTTTAAAGGAGCTTACAATATAGTAACATTTGCACGTGTGTGTGTGTGTAAATATATATATAAATTTTTAAAGCCCTTCGGATAATCCATTTTTGCTTCCCTTGATAACCAAACTTTTCTAAACACTTGCCAAATACTATTTCCACTTCTCCACCTTCTATTTACTCTTAATCCCAGAGTAAAATCTATTCTCTGCCTCTACCTTCCAACAAAATTCCTCTTGTTAGGTCACCAGTAAACTGCATGTTAGCAAACCCAATGGATAATTTTCAGTGCTCTGACTTTATCTCTGATGAGGCTTAGAGCATGCCATCCCCAAAATATGGCACTTTGACATTGGAAGAAATAGCAAAAGTCATCCTGACCTTTCTCCCCTAAAACAGGCATAAAATTTTTTTCTGATCTTCCTCTGAAATAGATCGTAAGACTCTTATTAAAGAGATGTTCTGCCTCTACCTGGAAGAATGGAATGTCCTTATCTCTGAAGACAAAAGGACACAGAGAAGAATCTGAACAGGATCTAATACTCTCCAGACAAGTGCTTTCTGAATCATTGCTGAATTTTCTATAGAAAAGGAATTCTTTTGTATATGTTGTTCAACATGATTGCTAGTTCACAACTAGTCACATGTAGCTACTGAGCAGTTGAAATACAGGGTGACTGAAAAGACATATTTTATGCAATTTTAATAAAATAGCCAGATGACCCTAATGGCTACTGTACTGTAAAGTCCTTTTTTTACTTCTCCCTATACATGATCCAATCATTTTTTTGCTAATAATTTCCAAGTTTATATCTAAAGATCTGAAATGTATTCAATAACTCTAATCTGATGTCCCACAGATATCTCAAATTAAAATACTTGATATAGAAATCTTGATTTTCCTTTCTAAACTTATTTTCAAACCCTGTATTTCCCCTCTTTAATGAAAGGTAACAATATAATGACCAGATGCTTCATATACAAATTTAAGACTTTACCAACTAATACAGATTGAATGATCTTTTAAAAAATTCTTCAGAAACTCAAGATTTATTTTTCTCCTTGAGGCTGTTTCCTTGTCTTCCATGTTTTCCTTCCAGATTTTTTTTTTTTTTTTTTTTTTGAGACAGTCTCATTATGTTGCCCTCGGTTGAGTGCTGTGGCATCACAGCTCACAGAACCTCAAACTCTTTGGGCTTAAGGGATTCTCTTTACTCAGTCTCCCGAGTAGCTGGGACTACAGGCACCTGCCACAATAGCCAGCTATTTTTTGGTTGCAGTTGTCATTGTTGCTTGGCAGGCCTGGGCTAGAACCTGCCAGCTTTGGTATATGTTGCTGACGCCCTACTCACTGAGCTACAGGCACGAAGTCTTCTTCCAGATTTTTTAAAAAGCTACACCTTTTCATCCTTCAATTTCTGCTTAAGTATTACAGCTAAGTATTCTCTAACTAATCTATCTGTTCTAGTAAGTTTGTCCAACTACTACTGATATTCTCCATAAGCTCCTTATTTATTTACAGAACTACCATTATTTCTAAATGGTATCATCCATTTATTTGTCTCCTTTTGCCATTGGGGATCATAAGAAGGATTAATTCAAAGATCATATCTATCTTCTCATCAGTATTTCCAGTGTCAAAAACAGTAAATATTTACTAAATCTATGAATGGTTAAATAAATAAGTCTATTTCCTAACTTCAGAAATAGGACCTTGGTTTTATACTTCTAAAATACTATGTGTTACTTGGTTCAATGCAAACATTTCACATGGTATATCAAAGCAGTACCCTGAACCCCATAAATGCATCAATGTACAAAGTTATGATTTAATAAAAAATAATTAAAAAAATAAAATACTACCTGATGATCTGGCAAAATAAATTTTAATTATGTATCATTTGATTCCCCAAGTCTCCTCATCAATTATTTGAATGTTTCAGTATATGCACAACTTCACTTTTTTCTTGCATTACTCAAATGATAACATATTAGAAGGCAACGGTAATGTCTGTGGATTCAATGCAGAAGTTAACAACTATACTTTAAAATATACATATGCCATTACGACGTTTTGCTATCACATTATATGGGTAAATCTTGCCAACTCTATCCCTGACTAAATGCTTTTGGGGGCATGAACTATCACAATAAATAAAAATACCCCGTTTAAATAATTTTACCATTCTGAAGACAAAGAAGGCGTAATACTAAAAAAAGCAAAGGAGCATATTATAAATATGTACTACTTACCATGTCAGTCATTCAATTCCCATCCCCACAAACAATATCATTACCAGTTTTTCTGTGCATTTGTCCAGAGTATTTTCTGTGTGTGTGTTACCTGCCTTGTCCAGATGTGGAATCAACCCTTTCTTTAAAAATTCCAGGGTTTTTTTGGTAAAGAATGACATTTCAAGACCACAATCTTGGTACTAAAAATGCTTATTCCTATTGGATTGCTATTTGTTTCAGGGCCTTTTTGTCAGAGCTAAGTATTTGGTTTTTTTAAAAAGAAAACTCATCATGAATTATACCATTATATCTAATTCAAATTGAATACTACAGGGTTTCATTAATAATTTAATACCTCTACCTTACGTTTGTATTTCCTTTGTTTTTAATTTTATTATTTTATTTAGAATAAAATTTAGATTTTACCCATAACCTACCTTATTACCAAAGCATTAATTTTAATGTTATTTTACTTTTTTTTTATTTTGAGACAGAGTTTCACTTTGTTACCCTTAGTAAAGTGCCATGGTGTTAAAGCTCACAGCAACCTCAAACTCTTGGGCTCAGGTGATCTTGTTGCCTCAGTCTCTCAAGTAGCTGGGACTACCAGTGCTCACCACTACACCCAGCTATTTTTAGAGGCAGGGTCTCACTCTTGCTTAGGCTGATCTTGAACTTCTGAGCTCAGGCAATCCACCCACCTAGGCGTCCCAGAGTACTATGATTACAGGCATATGTGACAATGCCTGATCGATAATATCATTTTTTAAATTTCAAAATACTGAAGGTGTATAAATGTTTTTGTCACATGGATAGCTTTTGCAATGATTGAGTCAGGGCTATACATGCGTCCATCATCTGAATAGTGTTCACTGTACCCGTTCAGTAGGTTTTTGACCCTCCTCATAAAACCCCTCTCCTCTGCTTGATTTCCAAAGACTTTTACTTCCCTCTGTGCATTTGGTGCTCCTTAATTACAATATATTATAGCCTGTACTTGAATGTTTAGCAGCACAATTCACAATTGCAAAGATGTGGAATTAAACCAATTCATTAAACCATCAATTCATGACTAGATTGCCAAAATGTGGTGTATGTTACTGTAGAATACTCAGCCATAAAAAGGATGAATTAATGCAGCAATTTGGATGGATCAGGAGACCATTACTCTAAGTGATGTATCTCAAGAAACTCAAAAACAACCAGGTACTGGCTTTGTAGAATGAGTAGGGAAGTAGTCCATCCTTTTTGATGCTATGGAATAATTTCTGTATTATGGATACTATTCTTCTTTGTAGGCATGGCAGTTGTGAATCTACCTGGTTGCTTTTTGTTGTCAGAAGACTTTACTACTGCTTCAATCTCACTGCTCATTATTGGTCTGTTTAGTTGTTCTTTTTCTTCCTGATAGAGTCTTGGAAGGTTGTGTGTTCTATGTGTCAGGAATTGTCCATTTCCTCTATGTTTTCTAATTTATGTGCATGCAGATTTTCATAATAATCAGAGATGTTTGTGTTTCTATTTTATCAATTTTAATATTTTATTTTTTATTGAGCTTATCTGGGTCCTTTCTCTTCTATTCCTGGTTAATTTATCAAGAGGTCTGTTGATTTTATTTCTCCAAATAACCAACTTTTTGTTTCACTGATCTTTGTATTAGTATTTTTGTTTGTTTGTTTTCCATGTCATTTAGTTTGCTTGGACCTTTGTTATTTCTTTTCTTCTGCTGGCTGTTGAGTTTAGTTTGCTCTTCCTTTGCTAGTTCCTCTATGTCAGATGTGACATATAGTTTGTCAGTTTGTTATCTTTCTGTCTTCTTTTTTTGTCTTTTTGATGTAGGCACTGAAAGCTATGAATTTTCTCCTAAGGAATGATTTTTCTATGTCCTACAGATTGTGATAACTTGCGTCCCCTTTGTTTTCCAATTAGAGATCTTTTGATTTCCATCCTGATTTCATTTTTGATCCAATAATCATTCAGCAGCTCTTTTAATTTCTATGAGTTAATATAGATTTGAGTGTTGCTCTTATGACTGATTTCTAGTCTGATTCCACTGTTTTCTGAGAAGATACATGGTGTGATTTCTACTTTTTTTAATTTGTTGAAATCTGTTCTATGTCCTAAGATATGATCAATCTTGGAGAATGTCCCCTGTGCTGATGAGAAGAATATATATTTAATAGTTTTGCGTAGAATGTTTTCTAAATATCATGTACATTTTATTTAGAGTCCAGTGTAAGTTCAGTGTTCAGAATATATATTCAATAGTTTTGGGTAGAATATTTTCTAAATACCATGTACATTTTATTTAGAGTTCAGGGTAAGTTCAGTGTTGTTTATTTATTGTCTGCTTCAATGATTTTCCCAGCTCTGACAGTAGGGTTTTGGAGTCTCTGGCAACTATGATGCTATTTCTTTTCTTAGCTCTAGTAAAATTTCTTTTATGTATGTGGGAGCTCTTGGGTTAGGTGCATATATTTTGGGTATTGTTATGTCTTTTTGCTGAATTGCTCCCTTTACCATTATATAATGACCATATTTGTCTTTCTTTAGCTTTGTTGATTTAAAGTTAATTTTATCTGATAGAGAATGGCTACTCCTGCTCTCTTTTGATTTCCATTTGCATGAAATATTTTTTCTATCCTTTCATACTGAGTCTCTTATATGCCCTTGTGAGGTATTTCCTAGAAATATCAGACACTTGGATTCTTTTTTTCATACATTAAGTCAACCTATGTCTTTGACTGGAGCATTCAGACCATTAACATTGAGTGATAAAATTGGTATTTGGGATGCTGATCTGTTCATCATGTTGGCACCTTATTGTTTTATTTACTTTCTTGTGCTATTGTTTCATAACAGTTGTGAGTTTTAGGATTTTGAGTGATTTTACACCGGTAGGTATCCATTACTCTGATTCATATATAATGTAGTTCTGAGTATTCCCTGTAGGTCAGGTCTAACCATGATAAATTCCTGATTGTTTGCTTGTCTGTAAAAGACTTAACTTCAGTAGTTAAATTTAGTTTTGCAGAATATAAAATTCTATGCTGGTTGTTATTCTGTTCTTTTTTTTTTTTTCATAAAGTTCATGTGCTTTTTTTTTTTATTGCTGGGGATTCATTGAGAGTACGAAGAACCAGGTTACATTGATTGCAAACGTTAGGTAAAGTCCCTCTTATAAATTGTGTCCAACCCCCAAAATGTGTGTTAATACACAGTTCTGTTTAAGATTGAAGATGATGCCCCACGCCTTTCTGGCTGGTAAGGTCTCCACTAATAATTCTGCAGTTAGCATAATAGTTTTTCCTTTGTAGGTAATTGTTGCTTTTGTCTCGCTACTTTCAGAATTTTCTCCTTCATTTTAACTTTGGGTAGGTTATTATGTGTCTTAGAGATGACCTATTTGCTATGAATTTTCCTGGTGTTTGGTCTTCTATCTGGATACATGAATCTCTGGTGATACCAGAAAAGTATTCCTCAATGACTCCCTCAAGTAGATTTTCCATGCTTTAGCTCTTTCATCTAGTCCCTTGGGATACACATAATTCATATATTATGAATTTGCTTTGCATAGTCCCACAGTCTCTCTCAATGATTGCTCAATCTTTTTCTTCTCTTCTTTGCCTCTTTGAATGACTGAGTTAGCTCAAATGGCTTTCTTCAAGTTCTGAGATTTGTTTTTCTCCTTGGTTTATTCTGCCATGGAAGTTTTCTGCTGTGTTTTGAAGCTTTTTGCTGTGTTACCTAAATGATTTTCATTTCTTTAAGTTCTATTATTATAGCCTTACTTATATTGTCTATCTCTTCAGCAATTGTTTTCACTGACTTCTTGAATTATCTTTTTTGGCTTCCTTTTGTTTGATTTTAACTCTCTCTTCAATACCATTCCTTGTATTTGCCATTCATATTCTAAATTCCATTTCTGTCATTTTGGCAATTTCCTTGTGGTTGGAGTCCACCAGTATAGCTCCATTGTGATCCCTTGGAGTTGTCAAACGAGAATTTTTTTCATGCTGCTAGGGTTTTTGCTGTTTTTTGTTTGTTTGTTTTCCTAATCTGACTCCTTTTCTCTCAGCTCTAGCCTACTAGGATTCCATGGCACCTATTCTCTTCGCTGGGAACTCTCCTCCACAAGGCTCAGAGCTTTTCCATGGTTGATCTCTGCTGACATCTTTTTTCTTCCTTTTCTGCTTCACAACTTCCTCTCATGAAATCTCTGGCAGGTTCTTTTATCTTTTCCTTTTAACTACATCTGAGCTGTTCCCTTTTCCCTCCTCCCCATTAACTTTCCTTCCCTCTGGCTAGATCTGGCAACTGATGTGTCTAGTCAGCCATCTTCCCTCACTCTTTATTTATACTTCTTTCCTCCCAGGCATGGTTTTCAAGGGGACCAGGAATGACAGAATTAAGACACTATTTATTTGCTTATTTTTTTAATCCCATAGTACATATTTAACAGTCTCAGAATAACAACACCAATATTACTATAACATGATTACTATAGTTTTAAAAGTTTCCTTTTCAGTTTGTTTTTTTCTGTAGAGTATGTGTCACTAAGGATCTAACTGCATGTCTTTCAGTCACCTGGAATGATTCGTTTCTGTGTGATTATGCCATTAAACATAAACTTTGAGGTTCATTTGATTCATTTTATTTCAAATTTTAGATTTTTTCTTTTCTTTTTTTTTTACTTCACTCAAACTTATCAACCTTTCTGGTTATGATATTAAGGCTTTGCATCATACATGAACATCTTTCACATAAGAGTATATATTTTTAAATATTCATTGTTTTTCTTATGTTTCTATAACTTTACCCTAAATGTTAAAACTTTTGTCTGTGCAAAATTTCTAGAATTGAGTAGGAATTCACCCATCCACTTCAGTTTAAAAAATGTTTTTAAATGTAGATGACTACCCAGTAGTCTCAGTATCCTTTATTAAATAATCCACTTTTTCTCTCAGAGATTAGATATTTCTCTCCAACATTTATTATGAGTCTAAAGGCATAACTAGAGTTTTGAGTGGCAGACAAGTCAATGACAATGGCTTAGAATATTCACTGGCAATGGCCCTAGTGGCATTAGCTAAAAGAGACTATTCTTGTGGCAAAAGCTTTGCTGCATCCTTTGTCTGATCTAGAGCCTTCAGCCTTAATACTGATTAAGAGGCATTTGAAATGTTTCTAATACACTGTGTTTTGTTTTTTAGTTAAAGCAGTCTTAACTATTGATAGTCAGAAACTCTTAATTTATACAATATGATCTCCCCCCCCCCAATTTAATGGTAGGCATTCTCAAGACTTTAGCCCTTGCCTCTCTCTCTGCTATATATTCTGCAGCTAAAACTTATGTTCCTGATTATAATTACCAAAATTTTAACAATCATCCCTAGTAATTGACTTCTATTATATACCACTAGCCATGAACTCATATTAACTCATTACTTTTATATTTTTCTTTTCAGAGGGTTTTTCTATAACTTTACCCTAAATGTTAAAACTTTTGTCTGTTCAAAATTTATAGAATGGAGTAGGAAATATACTTTCAGTTGGCTATCCTAACACATAAAGCTATCTTTTAAATATTATTTTTCCATAACTAGTCTTAGGTTTTCCAAGAAAGCAGGGGGTGTTAAAGACAAACACAATGATCTGGCTAGAAAAAGACAGAAAGAATGACAGAAAATAAGGCTACAATAGAAGGCAGGGGTAAAATTACAGAGTTTTTTTTAATATCAAAGAAGGAATACTTAATAACACAGACAAAAGACAACTAAATCAATGATATGATTGGATTTCTTTGTTAAGAGGATCACTCTGGCAGCACTGAAGAAAGTGTATTAGATAACATGAGATTAGGTTTTTTTGGGGTAATAAATCCTTTCATCCAAATATACTTAGGGTCTTCTTACATATTTTAGATAGTCTTTTGTGAATTATTAATCAAAAGCCGCACTTTGAAACCAAATACAGAGTACAGATGACAATTTATAAAATTTGTAATTACAAGCTGACAGAGAATATAAGACTCTTAACCAAATGACACCTTAAAAATGACATAAGCAACAAATACAATCTCTAATGAAGTCAAATAGAATCATATGAATTATACTTTATCTACTTATTAAACAGATAAAATTCTGCACGTGGAAAACTATTGCACCATTTAGAATACATATGGGTTATGTACCATGTAATCTTAAGTGCTACATCAGGGTGAACTTTGTTAAATATAACAAGTGCCATAGCTACTTGGGGATATACTTCAATCACAGTTCAGTTTTACCTGTATGGAAATAGTAAAAGAAAAACTACAGACAAATTAAGTTTAAGAGAGTTTAATTGAACAAGGAATGATTCAACAATCACACAGCCTTCTGTACCAGAATAGTAAAGACGAACTCCAGCACTGTCTCATAGTCAGAGATGATTTATGTACAGAAAAATAAAAATGACAAGACAGAAAACAGATTGGTTACAGCCGGGCATTTGCCTTGTTTGAACAGTTGACCATCTGCTAGTGACTGAAGTATGACTGCTGTGATTGGCTGAGACCTGGCTATTTGCTACAAGAGTAGATTATAGTCTGTTTATATAACCAATTAGGTTACAGTCACTATGTATGGAGAAAGCTTAAGGACAAACTCAAAATATGTGTGGAGACAGCTTTAGGCTAACTTAATTATTATCAGAAACAAAATCAGCCCTGTCTTATTCTGCTGTTGCTTATTACAAAATACCTGAAACTGAGTAACTTATAAAGTATAAGAATTTCTTCTATGAAAGCTAAGTCCAAGGGTGAGGGATTGCATCTGGTAAGGGACTTCTTGCTAGTGGGGGCTCTGCAGATTCCAAAGCCATAGAGGGCATCATATGGTGAGGGGACTGAGAATGCCAGATCAGGTTTCTCTTCCCTTCTTATAAAGCTACCAGTCCTATTTTCATGATAACCCATTCATCCAAAAATGGTTTAATCCATTCATGCATCAGAGCCCTCATGACCCAATCACTTATTAAAGGCTCCATCTCTCAATACTACAACGTTGGGGATAAAATTCCAACATGAGTTTTGGAGGGAGCAAACATTCAAGTCATAGTATTCCTTTTCTAAGAAAGGAAAATAAGAAATCAGAAATATGAGTTTCCCTTTAAGAAAGGAATCAACTGTCATTAAATACAGATTATAACCAAAATAACTTTACCTAGCCTAAACATTTTGGTTTATTTAGATGTTGAGCTATAAGGCAGCAAAATGTATACTTAATGAACTAAGAAAAGGATCTATTTGTGATATTCTAAGTAAGGTAAATTAGCTATGTTCTATTCTTTAAATGAAAGATCTCCTTTGTGTTATGTGCCATTCATTGAGAAAAGGACTCTTGTGTGTAGAGTTTTACTAAAGAAGCTTACCTTTACCTATTTGAAATGTTAATGAATCATGTCATGTTTTCCATAATTTAGGGAACTCATAAAACATGACTAGTGCTGGAGACAAACTATACTTATAGTTAATAACTTAAAATGTAATAACTTGACATGAATTAACAGATGATTTTATCCTTTTCTTGTCTCTTTGGATTTAAAGTTCTCCAAGAACTACTAAAAAACAAAACAAAAAATAAACCCAGAGGAGCTTTTACTTTTATGATTTTCTATCTACTTTAAATAAAAGCACACAAGTTTGAATTGAATGTGCTTTTCTAAACCTGAACACAATCTGAGTTGTATTCATCAGGCTTGTTTGGTCCACTAAGTTTCCAGAACTAGCCAATCTTTACATTCTAGTTGGCTACTATAAAAGCAGACTCAGATTAAGGGTGAGTTACACTATGGAGAGTCATAATGCAAAGACTCAGAGATTAGACAGACCTCTGAAGTAGAGATGCCAATCAGGGAAATTCTAAATGAAAGGAAGGGGCAGATAATCCAGAAAAACTTAGCAGCCTACAAATGGCAGAAGTCCCTTTCAATGGGCAAAGTATGAGATGGAGTGAGAGGAAGTGGTCTGATAGAAGGTAATAGGAAGTTCATGCAGATGATTAGATCCTTGCACCAAGGGAGCTTAACTGCAAGTTGTATAGTTCTACCCATTAGGAACCACAAAAGATAAAACCTATGTAAAAAAGCATTGTAGACTAGGAGGACTAGGATAATGGGTAAGAAATAAAGCTGATTCATTCACAAAAGGATTCAATTGTGAGAGATATAAGAAGTGACTTGATTAAAGAGGTCAAAATAAACAAGAGCTTAATTACTAGAATAAATGTACCAGGACAAAGTAACACCAAGAATTAGTACTAAGGTCATAAAATCCTGAGTTCCTTATAGTTTCTCTTCTCAGATGTGGAATTGCTCTCAGTGATTGGAGAAAAACTAAACTTACAAGTAGTATCAAGAAAGTTAAGTAGTGAAAGCTAAAAGAATTATCAGGCTAAAACTTATGGCTTAATACTAATTGAAATACTACTGTTGTTGCCACCAATCCAGAAGTCAAACTTTAAGTGTGACCACTCTTTTTGCCTGAAAAACTAGCTGAAGCAGAATTAAGGACACAGGTTTCAAACTCTGAAACTCTCTAGCATATTGGTAACTAGGATATATCATACCATTGTTTTAGCAGGGGACATGAACATAAAAATACATGACAAAAAAAATACATGACAAAAACACTGACAAATACACTTTCCCTGATGAGCTCAGAAAATTGGTGACAATTAAGGGCTTCAAAGAATAAAATTAATATAATATTAGTAATGTGAACAATTAGAAAAATCTCATAGTTGGTGCAGGAGTAATGCTGTGATTTAAAAAAAATCAGAAAAATTATCTTACAGGAAATAGGTGGATCTATTACTTTTGGTCCCATGGACAACATACATAATCTCTCATGAAAGATACCCATCTAGAATGTCACAAGGGCAAAACAAAGCTGCTACATCAGGATAACATGCATAAAATGTCCATAAGGAACTGGAATAATTTATTATCATTATTATTATTATTTTTAATACAATTCTTTTTTTTTTTTTTTTTTTTTTTTGCAGTTTGGCAGGGCTGGGTTTGAACCAGCCACCCTCGGTGTATGGGTCTGGCACCCTACTCACTGAGCCACAGGCGCCGCCCTATTATTATTATTTTTTAAAGACAGAGTCTTACTCTTGTCACCTTGTTCTGTGGTGTCATAGCACACAGCAACCTCAAACTCTTGGGCTCAAGTGATCCTCTTGCCTCAGTCTCCCAAGTAGCTAGGACTACAGGTTCCTGCCACAATGCTAGTTTTTTTTTTTCTATTTTTAGTAGAGATGGGGGTTTCCCTCTTGCTCAAGCTTGTCTTGAACTCCTGAGCTCAAGCAATTCACCTGCCTCAGTCTCCTAGAGTGCTAGGATTATAGGCATGAGCCCCCATGCCTAGCCTTGAGATAGTTTTAAATTATTATACTCTAGGTGTTATCAATTTGATAATCTTTTAACAACTTTGAGAGATTCCTTTCTACTGACCATGTCTAACCTAGCACTGATAAATACTTATTGAGTCACAAAGTATGAATACACTGAAATATAAAAACATAAAAATAAAACATGACTAAAAGCATACAGGAGACGGCAGTTCCTACCAAGGTTGGCATTACTTTAGTATGTTGAGAAAAAAAACACCTCAGATTAAAAGCCATTGTTAAAAGGTCACACACAAAAAGAGCATATACTCAAAAGGGAATGAAATCAGTATAAACTGAAAATCTGGTCCTTGAGTTTCCTGGCTGACATGGGAATGAAACAAATTAAATTTGTACTAATTTAGGGCTTTGAAATTAAATATTCTCCTTCTCCTCCTTTTTTAAGTTATCAAATTCTGATTTGACTGACAAGGGAAATTTAAAGCCCCCATAAAAAAGGCTTCTGTTAAAAGTCATCATACTTAAGATTCATTATATAATAAAACATGGCTTTATTTAACATTGTAACCACTTAAGCTATTCAGAATGGCTATGAACTATCACCTCAGAATTATAGTATGTCCCTAATAGTAACATATTTCTCTCTTAGATGAATAAAAAAATGACAAACACCTGATCTTCAAATAAAGTTTCAAACATTTATAATTTTAAAAATATCAAGGCCAAGATTCACCTTCAATATTTATAATTAATAATTTTGATAAATCATTAGTAAGTTTTTCAGTTTAATTCCAAATTTAATTAATTAATGGCTGAAACTGGAATAGGGAACTCCTGATGACAATGATTTTTCAAAATCATCGTATCACAGCAGCATTGATCTAAGAAGTACTGGCACATACCAAACTAAGAAAGCAGATACCAAATAGATCAAAATCCTTCTTCCTATGTCTACTCTTCCTCTGTACTTCATTCTATATTCAGGACACAAATGCAAATCAAGCCCTAGACACAACCCTAAGTAGTTGGCTGTAAAACCCCCAAAATGCAACTTTAATATTTGACCTAGGTTAAAATAAAAAGTAATGAATATAAATAATGTATAAGAGGAACAAAAAAAAAATGGAAATAGAGTAAATATTAATGAAAAGAAGTGTAGCTGTTTTTTTTTTTTTTAAATTTCTGACCAATATAAGGGTACATACAATTAGGCTACATTGTTTACATTAGGTAAAGCCCAAATTGCAGTTGAGCCCTGCACCCAGAAGGTATGCCACATACGCCTATGTTGTACTTGTTACACTCTATAGGAGACAGCTTACCACACTACCTCTCGCTTTCCCTCTCTCACATATTGACAAACAAAGGCAGATACCGGGGGAAAGAATCTCTATTTAACTCCACATCTTGGTGATTGTGAATTGAGCTACAATAAATATTTTACTGCAAATGTCCTTACAGTTAAATGATTTCTTTTTCACTTCTGGTTAGATGACTTCTAGTAACAGGATTGTTAACATCAAATGAAGGTCTACTTTTAGCTCTTTGAGGATTCTTCAGACTTCCTTCCATAGAGGCAATGCCACTAACAGTGTAAAAGTGTTCCCTTCTCTCTACATCCATGCCAACAACCGCAGCACTGGGATTTTATTCTCACTGAGAATAGGTTAGTGAGATATTAGGTGATATTTCAAGTGCCCATCAACTCATGAATGGATTAATAAACTATGGTATGTGTATACCATGGAATACTATTTAGCCATAAAAAGATGGAGACTTTATATCTTTTGTATTAACCTGGATGGAACTGAAGTAAATAGTCTCCTTAGTAAAGAATCATAAGAATGGAAAAGCAAGTATCCAATGTATTCAATACTCACATGAAACTAGTAGGTGAACAAATACATGCCCGCATGAGAGAAAAACACAAATTCAAGTGGGGGGGAGAGAGAATTGGTAAGCTCTCATTTAATGGGCACAACGTAGGGATATATGGCACACCTCCCGAGTGTGGGACACAACTATAACAGGGACTTTACCTAACAAATGCAAACATTGTAACCTAATCATTTGTACCCTCATATTAATCTGAAATTTTAAAAAAATCCCTATTTAATAAATGGTGCTGAGAGAACTGAATAGCCATAAAGACTGAAATTAGACCTGCACCTCTCACCATTTACAGAAACTGACTCATAATGGGAGTAATTTAAGACCAAATTTAAAAGAAAACAAGCCCTTGAATTGTTGGGGCAAACAACATGTACAAACCTAGAGAATTAGAAAGTGCTGAACCAAAGACAATAGATATAGTAGCACAGCTAGAATAAAAGAATATGCTTGAAAACTATAAGAAAAAAGCAAAGAACTTTTTCTTGCCCTGGCAGAAAGGTACAGGAACTTGTACATGGAATAGCAGTTCACTTCAAATTTAATGAAATTTTAAAAAGAAAATACACTGTGTGTAAGAGATAAAAGAATACAGCTGAATCATCAGGAAGATGAAGTTGGTGGACAACAGGGTGACAATGCCAAAACTAAATGACCCAAAAAGAGGAAAGGCTGCGGTAAGATTCATGGAAGTCCATAGATACTTGTATAATGCATTTGAAATAAGGTTTCTTAAAAGTGAAGACAGATACTAATAACCTATCATCAAAACAATTTTTTTTTGAGACAGAGTCTTGAGTGCTGTGGTGTCACAGCTCACAGCAACCTTAAAGTCTTTGGCTTAAGTGCTTCTCTTGCCTCAGCCTCCGGAGTAGCTGGGTCTACAGGCGCCCACAACAACACCTGGCTTTTTTTGTTGTTGTTACAGTTGTTGTTGTTTAGCAGGCCCAGGCTGGGCTCGAACCCATCAGCCTCAGTGTATGTGGTCGGCGCCCTGCTCACTGAGCTACAGGCGCAGAGCCAACAAAACAATTTTTAGATCAAGAATTAGAAATGATTAGAGGAAGATATGACTGGTGATCTGAGGATCAAGAAGATTCTCAGTTTTAAAGTTGTTAAGAAATAAAATCAGATAAGACCAATGAAGAGAAAGAATTCAAGGCATTTTTTATCTTAAGATTTTATGTAAAAAATGACTCTGAAGGTCAGTGCTTAGGAAATTGGGGAGGAAAATGAGAACAACTTTTAGAAAAAGAGGACTATCATTAGGAGTAGTTATTAACAAGATGCTTCTAACTGTGGTGGTGGTGTAGCTCCCTGATGAACATCTAGACTGAGCTTTCAGATTTTCTTAAATTATTTATCTCTAGAGCCCAGGGAATTCATCTAAATTTTTTCATAGAGCATGATGTTAAAAAACACACGTAAGAAATGCTTTTGATAATAAAGAAAGCAAATATAGGTAATTGTATAGGGTAATCATAATATCTACCTTTGAAAAAGTTGGGTGGATTTATTTATTACAGTCATACTTGCTGTATAAAGCAAGCTGTGTAAAAATATAAGGAATACAATAAAATTTGTCCTTAAAACTTTTTTGAAAATCCTGTACCCTTATATTAAAAAGTTGAGCATGTACTTATAATAAAAGTACACTCAATTCTTCATAAATAACATACATATATAATATACTAACATGTTATGACCGTTAATGACTATAGACAAAATTGAAATTTACAATTATAGATATTTTAAATAATTTATTTCAGAATAAAAGCATTTTACCAAAAAAGGCATATGAATATATATTCTTATTTTGATAATCCTGGTTTAGTATTTTATGAGCGAGCAATTCAAATGATAATTCGTTTTAAGGGCTATCACAGTTAAAAAAGATACTACACAAGAATGGGTACATTGGACTAGAAAAGGAAATCCCTGGCTATGATTATTAAACCCTAATATTCTTCGTTTCTCAATTCTGTGTATCAGTTACACAAAGGCACCCCACGCATATGGAGTACACATGATAGTTTGATATACCAAGTATTATACTACATAGGTAACGTTCATAAAACTTACTTGTTCTTATTTTAGATAAGATAAATAAAAATAAATATTAATAGAAGTCTATTAATTTCTTCCGTGGTCCACCTGATTATCTATTATGCTCTCTAGGGCTTATATACATCAGATGAAGACCATTATAATATACCCAAGGTATTTACAAAAGACACTATTCAAAGTTCTTACATTTGTAAAAATAATTAAAGTGTATTAATTTCCCAAGTACTAGAATACAACAGAAAGACATTAAGTAAGTGACGGATTTCAGAACACGCTGCCTTAAAATATTTTAAGCGGAAAGAATCTGATAAAACAGAAGAAGAAAAGTCATTCTCTGACATTCTCCTACCCTTCTCCCCTAAAGCAGGCCATAATATATCTCTATACCCAAAGGAAAAACATTCTTTTCTGAAGACATAGGGACACAGAGAAGAATATGTACAAACAAGCCTTGGTAAGTTTCTCCCAGTTTATTAGGATTAGAGAATATCCTTTTGTCTTCTAATTATATTTCTCCATATGGAGATGTCCATTCTCCATCAAATGGAAACTGTCCATTCTCCTTCAAACCAAGCATAAAAAAATACATAAGTTACCTACTTCTTTGGCTCTTCATTCCGTATGAAGAGTCTTATGTCACATAAAACTTATAGTAAATAAATCTGTCTTTTGTTATAGAGGCTTCAGCCATGAACCTAAGATGGAAAAGGTATTTTTTCACTCCCTAAAGCACTCATAGACAATTAATGATAGTATAAGATAAAAGTCATTTTAAAAGCAATTAAATTATGGCACCAAATCAGTTATATGATATCTTAATTTATATTATTAATATAATAACATTAGTCAATACAAAAATATTACTAAGTACTTTTTCATTAGACAAAAATTTTTCTAGTTAAATTTTTCCCCCTTTCTCTTTTCTTACATCACAACACTTTCTTAGGACTCACTTTTTTGTTTTTACTTAAAAATAACATTTTTGATATTTCACAGTTCTGTGTGCTCAAAGAAAAGAAAAAATAAAGACATCTTTATAGAAATGATAGGCAATAAGCTTTGTAAACTCACAGGTAATGCCATAAATTCAGCCTTCTACTGTGCTACTGAAATTTGTCAGCAATTAAATTGTCCAATTTAGCTTCCTTTGATATGACCTATAAATAGATGCATCTAAAAATGCTACATCTTTGAATTTTCAATGTTTAGTCTAATATATACTTCTGCTCACAAAAATTTCAGAGATAATTTAAAGAAACAATTATTTAAGACAAGTGAGTTGGTATCAAATTTTATCGACATTTTGTCTGTCAAATTCTTCTGAAGGAAACAATGAAGAACACGATAGCACTGACACAAAATAGTGTGGGGAAAATAAGTATTCCTCAATTAATGTGTTTTATAAATTTAGATTTAGTATTTCAGATTTTCTTAAAGCATGGCACATATACATTTCAAAGGGTAATGAAAATAAGCAAATACATACATCTACAAAAAAACCCATATTAAATAGCATTATACAATGTATCCAGAAACACATATTTAATTAAGGTTTTCATTAAAATGGTATAAAACAATAATGAAGTTAGGTAGTTTTTGTATGTCAGAAAATTAAATGGAAAAGTATTAATATTACAGGCAAAAGGAATAAAGAACATTCTTCAAACTCTAATGAGGACATCAAAGAAAAAGTTCTACATGAAACCCTTTTATTATTTGCAATGTCCTGAAAGGTATTTATACAGGTAAAGATAGACTTCTATAACACTTAGCGTAAAATAAAAGTTATAGCAGAAGTGGTTAAATTGTATTTGATACATTTATCATTATTTAAAATTTACTTACTATAAATTTTATCATTAGAATTTAAATGAGTAAAGTTCTTTAGCAGAATAGTGTTATTTACACTATTTGCAAATACAAGAACTACTGCTTTTTTAGCCATTAGGCTCTCCTTTTTTTTTTTTATCACTAAACATAACAACCAAAAAAATCTATACATGTATCAAGCTAGGAAGCCCCAGAGAAATTAACATTGGATATGCTGAAATACACAAAAATAGGTCTGAACACCAGCCTTAGCACAGCTTGAAAACACAGGAAAACTGTACTGATTAAGGGAAAGTTTATCTAATCTTATACACAAAGACTCTGCAAAAAAAAGTGTAAGAAAAACTAGGTCTTATTTAGGCTTGCATTTAACAAACTCTTTAGTAAAAATAATATTAGTAAATTTGAGGCAAAAGAAAATCTTGAAAACATATGCTCAGTATGAAAGCCTTAGAAATAAATTTGGTAAAGATACTGGTTTTTCTTTAGGCTCCAGCACCATTACTTTCCTGCTAATTTGAGCTCTAAGAATTCTTTTATCTTATGCACTCCAAGTTAAGTTGCTAAGGAGGAAAAAATTAATCCAGTTTATTTCATAGTAAACACAGAAAAATAGTTCTCTTTCCAGCCAAAATAAGGGGGACAAATACATTAGGTACAGAGCTTATGTTAATTATGTTTCTTCCATGTTAACTGCCCCAAATAATAATGTCTTGCCCAGTGTACTTATATCAATAGTAATTAATTTTCAAATGATACCAGCATTTTAATTTATTCACATTAATAAGCAGTTCAACAACATGACATGAGTCTCAAAGACTCCCTAGAAAATGAAGGAATACATAATAACTAAGAAATACAGGCCACTGAGAAACAGCTCAGAAAGGACTACCAAGTTTTCGTCTTTATCTTCAAACTCTCTCCCTGTGAGACACAGGTGGTTGTTTCTAACAGCCATCTGAATATTTCCACCCAGGCAGTACACAGATATTTTAAATCTAACTTGTCCAGAAACAGCTTTAATAGCTCCTCTTTCATGCTACTCCTACAAATCCTCCAATCAACAATTTCTATTTTATTTGGTGATGTCAAAATGTACCCAATCTTTCAATTTAGCAAAGATAGCCATCCTTAACTCCTTCACCGTATCTCACACTATCAGTCTGAGACACATTTTTGCTTCAGAAATGTTCAATTCCACCCCTAATTTTTATCTACCATATCTCAACAACTCCATTATCTATAATTGCTGTTTAAGTGGTTAAGCCTCCTGAGCTCAGTATCTCAGGTCACTTATCAAATGCATGCCAGAATACTATATCTAAACACCAAATATCTAATCTCTTCCCTACCTAAGCACTTCTTCAGTCATGCTACCTATAGCCTAGCTTCTTCAAATGTGAACCCTGGATCATTAACACTAGCATTACCTGGAAATTTTGTTAGAAATGCAAATTCTTGGGCTTCACCAGATCTAAGGGTATGGGGCCCAGCAATCTATGTTTTAAGGAGCCCTCTAGGTGATAAATTTGAGAACCACTGACCAATGATTTAGATTTTATTTAACAGAGAGATGATTAAGGGGATTGGCAAAGATCATTTAACTTCCTTTTTAATTATTTTAAACTAGTTATTTTAAAAACTGTAACACAAATAGCATATATTAAATTATGCTATATTATGTGATTTTTGGTAAACATCAAAATAAAAGTTTGCCTGTCACTTGCCAAAATGCACAATGTATGAAAATGGATGGCTCTTTTTCATGTGTATGTGCCAGCACATTTATGCTCAAGTACAATTTTACAAACACATGTACTTCCATGCAGAATTCAAGTAGTTGTCTATTTGGCCCTTTCTCAAATCAGAATAAATTAGATTTATAGTATACTATGAGTCTTGTGTACTTCTTCTATTGATGATGAACTTTTATTCTAACTTTGGAATTAAGGTATACTTTTTCTCAATATAGGCAACAAAATAATTACCATGTATTAAGTCTTACTATTGATTAGTACCAGTTGACTTTTCAGCTAACATTGACTGCTCTGGCAGCTATGTTTAAAATGAAATACATACGCTAGATGCTCCCCCATATAGTCACTCAAGGCTAAAATACAATGAGAGACATCTGTCATTAGGATTTACACTGCAGTGATAAATACTAACAAGTTTTCACTGGGTTTTATATGATAAGGTTTTGCAAAATAGTGATATGGTGTCTAACAAGTTCCATAATTTTGCAACAAAATAGGAAGGGGCAGAAATAATCACAAATCTGACAATTAAAATGTACTCAGAACAAAAGCATCATATTACCTAAGAAAAGCATACATAATTGTAAAAAAAGCTTATGAAATTCTGCATTTCTGATATTGCAACAATAAATATGTTAAATAAGCCATTGTCAAAAAGCTGAATTAAAACTTTGGTACATTTTTGAAAATACATTGCATGCAAAAATTACTCATCACATACACCTGACTAATTCAAATGTTGAGATTATATAAAATATTTCCAATTTAACTGAATGAAAATATGAATGTGACATATCCATTTGCAAAAGCTTTTAATAGGCAAATTCAGAAATAGGAAAACAATATACA
Organism: Otolemur garnettii; assembly: GCF_000181295.1. Lineage (NCBI taxonomy): Eukaryota > Metazoa > Chordata > Mammalia > Primates > Galagidae > Otolemur > Otolemur garnettii. The sequence continues at coordinate 25,528,049 of NW_003852403.1, forward strand.
ATGGAGAAGAAAATTTTAATTTCTAACTCAGTTTTTAACACACTATCAACTGTTAGAAAATGTTGAAACTACATTAAGGGAAATAGATAAAATTTTAAATATCAGGAATGACAGCTCCTATAAAAGTTGTTGCTAGATTTCATTACATGTACATTAATATGGATTAAAGATTAGATATCTAGGCATTTCAAAATCATTTTGGATAATCACACACAAATTATACATTAAATTGAAGTTGTTGTATCTTTTTTCCTGAGCTAATTGTAATATTACAAACAGGAATTTCAAAATTCAATTTTTATACTAAACTGAGTGTCCTAAAGCAAGGTAAAAGTATTTTTTAAACCCCAAGAAATACATTTTTTATTATTAAAAAAGCTTTGATAAATATCTTTCTAATATAAATAACTTAGGGAAACTAATCTGATTATCTAGTTCTTTAATAAGCTGAAAAAGTCAATTTGACAATACAATCTCAATAGTTTTATCAAGCTTAAAAATGCAGATATATTTTCAGTGATGAAACTGATTCTTATAGATTTACCCATACAAGTACAATAAATTAACTGTATTGAAATTTTAAAAGATTAGCATGAGTCTTTTTATTTAAGAATCTCAAAATGTTACAAATACACTATTTTATCATCAAATAATGATAAAATGAACTGAGTGATTAATCTATGCTATCATTTCCTTCTGTCTGGAACATTTATTCTTTCATTCAACTTTGAAAAAATATCTTACTATTTCTCTGCAAATCTGGATCTATTTATTATATCTGAAAACATCCTAAGAAATAAAAATGTTTTATAACACTGCAATTTGCCACTACTTATTTGTATGAGCCAGAATTTTCTACATACAATAAAAATATAGAAATAAAGTAAATGGTGAATTTGATATAAAATAGCAACTTTTAAGAATAACTAACAACTTAAATTTCCAAATACCACTGACTGTCTTTATTTGAAAAGTTCTGTAGCTATGAAATTACAAGATATAAACATATTCATCAAATACTTCTTTTTACTCATTAAATGGAGCTCTTAAAAATATTTTTTACATAAATGTTCTCAATGTTAGAAGGCTTTTAATCTACTAGAAAGATAAATCCAAACAAGCATAGTATTACCCAGATATATTTTTCAGTTTAATTTCCCACCAGGCACACTTTTTCTCCGCAGCAATACCATCTGTTATATATCCCCAGAAAATACATGATTTTATGGTTTTAGATGTGCTCTTATTTCTGCTAGAAATGCTCTTCTCCCACTTTTCCTGGTGAAATTTTACTTCACTTTTAATACCCAGATAAATGTTGCTTCCCAAATTTAATATAGAATTAACCACTTTTTCATTTAAACTCCATTATGGTACTACCACGTACTATTGTACTTATCTGTTTAAATATATTGTCTTCCAAAATAAATTGTCTCCCTAAATTATTTGAATGCAGAATCCAAGTTACACTCATTCTTGTACTCTTCCCCTCCACCCCGATCTTAATACAGACTATAAAAGTTGAAATGCCATGTACAAATAAATAGTAAAAATAGGTAAGTAAAACAGCAAAAGGTTTTTCACAAAGCCAAAACTTAACTGGCTAAGGTTGGTCCCTATAATTAATCACTGGAAAGAACAGAATGGCACTGTCCTCTAGTAAAAGCTACTTAAAAGTAGCAAACCGTACAAACCAAAGTAAACCACACAAATCAAAAGTAGCAAACGCACAAACCAAAGTCTACAAACTACTTACCTGTCTGCAGTAGGACAAAAATAAAAATTATGATGAAGCATTAGAAACTTTTAAAGGACTTTAAGTGATTTTCATGCATATTGAATCCTTTTGTATCATTTTAATTTTTCTAGTAATTCTTTTTTAAATATTTGTACTAAGTATTAGACAGTAACAGGTTGAAATTTTGTTTTTAAAAAGTGGTCCTTTACCACAGTTAGCTTGAGATAGACTATGAAAGACAAAAAAGATGAGATAACACTTTCACATTTTTTAAATCAAAGTCTGGTTTAAGAGGAAGAATATGATAAATTTCTGTAATATAATTCAATATAACTAATATGTTTCTCAAAGTTTATATCTGTTTCTTTGACACTTTAAAACATATCTACTGATAGAATCATAAGTATACCAGGAATACCTATGCATAGAGCATTTCTTTCTAAACTTATTTATATGAAGGCTAAATTTCAAATTAAAATTAAAGTTTGGTTCTCTTCTTGACTATCAGAAGCAATGGCATAAAGTGCCATCCATATTTGAATCCATACACAGATAACTTATTGCCCAGTAACTTCAGGCAACTTTCTACAGTTCTAGGCTTGATCTGTATAATCTCAAAACGCTGGAAATACATAAAAGCAAAATGAGGATACTATTTTTTAAATAAATTCTCCTTTCAACATTTTTATTCATACCAAGAGAGATTAACTTATACTTTTAATCTTTTACATTAGGTGTTGGCAAACTTTTCCTACAGAGAGCCACACAACAAGTATTTTAAGGTTTGAGGGCTGTGTGGTCTCTCACAGCTACTCAGCCCTGCTGCTGTAGCAAGACAGGAGCCATAGACAATGTGTAAACAAATGGGCACAGTTATATTCCAATAAAATTTTACTACAAAAACAGCATTTGACCCAGAGACCATAACTTCCAGACCTCTGTTCTACATCATAGATGTAACTCTAAAATGCAGTTAATAGGAAGCTATCATATAGTAGATACTCAAAAATACAGGATTCTTATTGTCATTTATCATTAGCTTCTAAAATGTTAAAAACTGAGAAATTTGTAAACATCTAGGCTTACAGAAGAGGCATTATTTTTCAAGAGAATCAGAGTACACTGAAAAATCTTTTTTGGTGCCTTATCTTTAATAGCATATGTCTAGGGAAACTATAAGCCTTTCATACTATTATTAGAAAGCAACATTCCCACAGGCTATATAAAAAAGGACAGATTTATTTACACTGGTTGCCACAATCACTACAACAAATAGTACATATATATATAATCTCCACAGAGCAGCCTCATTTAAATGAACCACAAATATGGCCCATATAGTCATAATATGACAAACAAAACTAACTGCAATTCTAACTATGATGCTCATTGTTTAACTCACATCTGTTAAGCAACTTCAAAATACAGAGCTCTTGTTTGCCACAACAAACCTGGATTGTACATTTATTTCATCTTTGGAGTTCAAAGTTAGCCTTCCCCAGGACGTGATCACTCCTTTCCTCCAAACAATAAGATCCAAAGCTCATTAGAGGTCACTCTAAAAGTGAAGTCAAATCCTAACCATTCCTTTTCACTTAAGTTCTAGTCTCCTTAGTGAAATATATATTTTAATGAGCAATTCTTCTCCCCATTCTAGAACTCTTTTTCACAGAACACAAGAATTGATGTTCATTACAAATTTATAAGATGTTTCTTAATGTTAAATTCCAAACATCTTTCTATAACTCAAATGTTCTTTTCACTTTTATTCTATGTACTAATCCCTCTAAAATGTCTCCTAAGATACCAATACTATCTTTACAGAGATGAATCAGAATCACTACTTCATCATCCTCTCTAACATTATCAAATGGTTGGTTTTACATAGTTATGATTCTCAAAGTACTACCATAAGACCTTGAGTAGCTTCTGAGATATGGGAAGGAAGAAAAAGAAGAGTCGGGCAACACCTGTGGCTCAGTGAGTAGGGCGCTGGCCCCAGAGGTAGTAGGTTCAAACTCAGCCCTGGCCAAAAACTGCAAAAAAAAAAAAAAAAGAATAAAAGCAGGTTCTCTTGCAGAGATCCACACTGAAACAAAGGCAAAACAGTATGTAATATTCTTCTGGAAATATAGTATCTATGAGAGAGAAATAGGGCCCCTGGAAAAGGGCTTAGGACACACCTAGATATCTATTGTGACCTAAAATCTGAGATGTTAATAAAATTAATGTCAGCATAATGTTTTAATATTATTTCCTTTATCTGTTTTTCTTTCCTATAAGTTATTATTCTGATTTCCCCGTCTTGAAAAGTTGGTCCTGGTCACTTTCCATTTTGCCTGAAAAATAAATCACAAACTCTAATTATATTTGGTTTCTCTCTCTCCATCTCTCTCTCTTTTTTCCTTTTTTGAGCCAGAATCTCTCAGTACTTGAGGCTGGCTGGAATGCAATGGTCAGATCACAGCTCAAGAAAGACAACCTCAAACTCTTGAGCTCAAGCCATCCTCCTACCTCAGTCTCCCAATTAGCTAGGACTATAATCTCATTATACCTAGCTAACACTTTTCATCTTTTTTTTTAAAGAGATGGGGTCTCAAATTCCTGGTCTCAAGTGATCCTCCTACCTTGGCCTCCCAAAGAATAGTTTGGATTTCTTTTACACTATTTCCAGAGACTATTCTTAACCTATAAAAAACATACTGAAGCTTTCTACCTATTTTTTCTGCCTACACGACTACTTGTCTACACATTTTTGCTAGAAGTCTTCCCCACACACTGATTTTATTTCTCAGATGTTTATGTACAAAATATAGCTTGATGAATAAGAAAATTTAACAACTAACTGGCAATAATGAAATATTTTAAACAGTTAAAGAATAAGGCATATGTTTTAGTAAAAACAGAATTTAAATAATAAAGGATAAAAATATAAAGAAATTTAAAGAAATGGAAAATAAACCCAAGAAAGAGGCACATTATACAAGGCAAGACTGGAATTACGCGAATACTAAGGGCAGAGAAGGAAAATCATAAGACCAAAAAATAGAAACTGGGAGGATTATGCTTGCTGCAATAAGTGATGCAGCTGCTATTATCAATGAAGCCCAGGATAAAACACAAAAGTAATCAGGAAAGCATATTCACATAAATTAGAGGAAAAAGAAAGATTAGGCCTAAAATAGAAGGAAAAATCAGTAGGGATAAAAATCAAGTGACTTATAAGTTTTCTAAATTATCTATAGTGTGATTTCTGACCAGCCTACTTTAGCAACAAAGCAAGCTGCCAGTGTTACTACTTATGACACATCAGTCATCCTACCACTGGAGGGAGTCTGGTAACATAAACTTTGATGTGACTTTTACCGGAGTAACTTCGTGGTCTTCCCTGGGAATACATTAGAACCTCTACCAAGAATATGAACTGGCTTAACATAATCTGGTGGTCTTAAAGCTTTTTGTTTCTTTTATTTTTTATTTTGTTTCATACTAATAAAAATTTACAGTATCTCTATAGTCATATCTGGGTCGAAGAAATTAATCCAGAAGTCACATGTCCTGGTACAGAACTATCCTTGAAAAAAAAAATACAGAAAAACATTGTAAATTAAGAACAGAGAAGGGCTGTGAGGCAAATGCCATCCCAGAGTAGGTATCAAGCTCACAAGACACATGAAAAACAGCAAAGAGAAGATTTGAACTAGAAGCTGAAAACAGCTTTTGGACTAAGGTTGAAAAGAATATTACTGATAGGATGATAAAACAGAACAAGAGATAAAAGTATTTTAAACAGTGATTTTTAAATATCCTATTTTTTAAAATTCAGATTTTACAGGCTCCATTAATTACTCATGAAACTGAAGTGATTTCCTAACTAAACAACACATAACCAAAATTATGAAAAACAACAAAGATCTAAAGAGCAAAAAAACTCAAAGAAATAAAAGTCAATTTTGTTCAACTCAAGAATGTATGTAGAGAATAATACTCTATTCAATATAATAATTATTACTCTATTTTATATTAAGACTTGCAACAAACAGTATATAAGAAATACTTTATTTGCTTATTTCAATAATCCTACAGGATTGACATTATTTTATCCATTTTACATAAGAAACCTTAAAACTAAATTAATTTGCCTGTGGCTACATATCTATCAAGAATCAATATTCTAACAGGTTGGTCTGATCTAAAGTGATATTATCATTATACTATACTACATGTCAGTGAGACTGAGTAATGATTACCTTACATTTTTGTAATAAAGACTATTAAAGGTAATAGTTATGAATATTCCTACTAGATATTTTCTTCAGAAAATGTCATTAAGAATTATTTAACATACCTCATTGCCACTAAGTATTTGTTACTTTGTTTCCAAAGTTAAAATCTACGTAATTCACATCAAGAAGCATAAAGAAGGTATCAATCAATTTATAATTTAAATAGATATAATGAAGTCCACATTCAAAGGAATCTATCACTTTAAATATATAAAAGGGAGAAAACCTTTTTTCTTTTTCTCCACAGGACTAAAAGACAGGGAAAAATGTCAATTTCTGCCTGTGTAATTGCTTTAAAATATGTTCCCTTGCTGACTAGTATCATAAACTCCATAAACCACATCTACATAGTCATAAAATGCCCTAATCATAGAAATAATAATTGTAAAAGCTAAGAAGCCTTGGGGGTGGATTTAAGTGCTATGAAACAAGTTAGTTTGCTATTTTATTCTTCATTATAACAAGGATAAGGGAGCTTATATGCACGTAAGACAATCTGCAGACATTTAAATCTTTCCTTGTCAGCAAGAGAAAGAAAGCTCATATACATATATATATATGAAAAGCAGAAATAATGTAGAATTCTGTGGGGGTAAGGTAAGAGAGTATTCTGTGAAGGTATTTACATGAAGAAACAAACTGGAAATGTATTCCAGTATTAGTGATGCTTCCAAAAGAGAAACTGTTTTTCTCTTTCAATGTTTTTTGAAAAGTCACAATGAAATTACATTATGCAGTAACTTCAGTATACTTCAGTGCAGCAGAGATGGAGGAACAGAAATCTCTTCTACTTGCATAGGAATTTGCAGAAACTATTAGATCTATAGTATATCTCCAGAAGGCTTCCTAATAGCCTATCCAGAATCCTCACTTTGAACTACAAGTACACACCTAGGCAGGGTCCATGTACTAGTAACCAAAACACACATGCCTAGAAGATACTATCCATGAGGTGATGTATGAGTACATAAGAATCATTTTTATTAATTAAAAATCTAGTTTTATAACCATGTGGACTCTAACTTATGTTCTTCAGGCTATTCAATTATTTGAGAAACTATGAAAAAAAGAAACATTGTGAATTCTTACTGAGAATGCAAAACATCAATTTAAAGGAAATACCTTCTATGCTCATAAATGTTTTTAATCTTATGACAAATGTATTTCTATCACAAAATTAAGAAAATATAGCTCTTACTATGTATGTAAGCACATAAACATATCTTCGCCATATATTCTTCCACCTTCTTGTCTATATATTTATAAATGAGACGTTAGAGGAAAGAAAGTGAAAGGAAGTGAAAGGGAAGAAGTGAAGGGAGCAAACAGCATCAAGCTTAAAATTCCTCAATCAAAAATGATTTCAAATAAAGTCTGGTTGATTAATGCAAAACTTTATAAACTGTTATGTAAAAATGTTATCCCCTCAAACTATTCCTCTGAAGCCAACTTAATACTTTTGGCATTGATACGTCAGACAGGATCACACAAAATGTTAAGCATGTAATACCATCACTAAACATATTTCCAAATTTTTCCACATCTTCTAATAGAAGAGTCAGCCCTTTATACTCATTGGCATAAACTATTTTATAAAATAAAATCCTATTTAATTAGTCTATGTTAAATTAATTAGAAATTTGAAAATAGTAATTTTAATTTTCATAAATACTGCTTAGTGCCAACATCTCCCCAAAGTTAAAAATTACATAATTTACTCATTTTTCAGGATTCACAATGCAAAAACAGAAAGAACTAAAAACTATTACCAGAATAAAACAGCTACTACTCTAGCAGAAAAGATCACAGTAAACACAGCAAACACAGGATTAATTTTTATTAACTATTTAATCTAACTATTTTAATCTATTAACTCTGTGAACTTTATTTTCCCTAATATCTTTGAGACACATGGTAAATGCAATTTTAAGTACTGATATTACCGGGTGCCAAAGAATAATAATGAAGTGCCCATTCCCAATTACTACAGAAATGAGCTTTTGACAAATTACTTAAGTAAATAAAAATGAAATCTACTTTTATTAATTTTTAGTTTTCTCTTGAATCAATCTAAGAAAATAAAAATATTTATAATTTACAATGGTAACATCACAAAGAATCATTTTATGAACAGTATGCAAACTAAAATCTAAATGATGCCTGTGATAAGTTAAAAATAATCTTTATGGTCTAATCACCCAAGCTTATATATGGAATAGCAAACGATGAATTTTTTAGATGGCACAAAGATGTGCACTTACTATCACGGTGACCAAAATAGTCTTAAGAATAAAGGATAAATAAGCTGTCTCTGTAAGAGTATCTATTTATTCACACTACATCTGTTTCAGATTAAAGTGGCTTGGGTTTTAAAAAGTTTGAATTTTGTTTCCAAAATTATTAAATGTAAGTTTGTATAAATAGAAAATTCACTAATAAACAGAAACTGGGTGCCCACTTGACCTAAACATACTGAACAGCAATGCCTAACCAAGTTATTATCCTTTGAGACCTTTGCTCCCTATTTGGATTATACTGATAAAATTTATGACCTTACTCTGAGCATATTAGTGTCTCTACCTAACTTTGACTAAAAAATGCTGTACAATCATTACCTCTACATACAGTTAAATATTAATTTCACTTATAATCAAAAGTGTTCAGGGCCATCTTTACAACACACATTTTTTTCCTTTGTCAGTTGTAGCATTTCACAATTATTTCGCCAACCGATTACTAACTAGATGACTTCTCTGCAAATGAAGTTTTATACCACATTACTGCGATAGCGTTCACTCTCCAACCAGTCCAACTAACACAGAAGCTAACTACTCACACTGCACGGAGGACTGGCCTGTATCTGTAACACTCAGACCTGTGTTCAGTCAATGTCTCTCTTCAGGAGACTGCCAACTTTAACAATAGAATCAACGATATACCATCAACACACAATGGTCCTTACTCGCCACGGATTCCCAGCCACCGCAGACACTTTAGGCCAGTTCCTTTACAGATTTTTGATAGACTTAAAACCACGAACCTTGTGTCTGTCCTTGGTGCTGAAATGTACTGGCTTTTTTTCCCTGCTCCTTCACTGAAAAAATGTCATCTCATCTCAATTTGAGAGGATAAAAAGACTTCTTAATTTAGGGAGTCTGATGATAGGAGGTTTAAAAAAGGAAACGGTAACTTTCAAGACTGAGACTGCTAACTAGTGTGTCGGGGAGAAGGTGCTGCTAGAAACATCCAGAGGGCATATTCCCTCGGTGCCAGGAGACCCAGGAAATCCGGACTGCGGCAAAGATCGGAAACGCCCGGTCGGGGCAGCAACCACTGGCGGGAACGCCGGGCGGGCGAGGGCGGCGAGGGTCGCCGCGGTTGCGACCACGGCCACTTTCCGCACCAAGCCGCGAGCCCCGGGGTCCTTTTGTTTCTAGGGTAAAGGTAGGGCGGATGGGCGGAGGGGGGCCCGCACTTGCATTTATTTGCACAGGGGGGACAACAAAAGACCCCACCGCCCAGGCGGACGGCGTCGGCAGAGCTGGAGCGGCCCCGGCGCCTCGACTCGGGCTCCGTCCCTCTCCTCACCGTCCCGGCCGCTCTTACCGTCCCGGTCGCACAGCTGAATGGCCTCCAGGCTGAGGTTTTTGATCACCTCCTCACAGGGGCTGGTGGGGCTGTTGAGGGCATGATCCAGGCGCGGCACCTCCATTTTTCCAACCCCTTTCTCAAGCCCACCTGCTTCGTATCCAGGCTCCCTCGGCGGGCCGGGTGGGCAAGAAGGGCGGGAAAGGGAGGGGGAGTGGCGGAGGGAGGGGAAGGCGCCGGGACGCGGCGCTGAAGGACCGAGGCTGAGCCTCGAAGCTAGAGAGCCGCGGCCGAGGCGACCGCCGTGGCAGCAGCTCCGGGAATTGTGCGGCTCTGAGAGACCGAGCGGGACCCGGCGCGAGGGCGGGAGGCGCGCGTTCCCGGCGGGGAGGGGACGCAGCGCGCGGGGAACGTGAGGGAGAAGGCGCGGCGCGCGCACGCGCGCGGGAGGACGCGCCCACCTGCTGGCGCGCGGCGCTCCTTCCCCTCCCCCTTCAGCGCGCTCCAGCCTCCGCCTGCCCCCGAGCCACCGCCGAGGCAGCCTCGCGCCTGAGGCGTCCGACCCCGAGCGCGCGGCAACGGCGGGCTGGCGCCAGGGCGGCTGCGGGCGCCGCGCGCGCGCCTCGCTGTCTCTCCTGGTGATGGCGATTTGGCGTTTTCTCTCTGCACACAGTGCCAGGCGGAGTCGAGTTGGCACTGAGGTGTCTTCACCGGGAGGCTAGGGCGAGCAGGTTAGTTGTTCATCAAGGACTGCAAATGAAAAGTAAGAGCCCAGACCGTATCCCGGTGTTGGAGCCAGAGCGCTCCCTTCCCCTCTCAAGGTCCCGGGCTGTGCGCTGCCTGGACCCTGCCAGCTCAACCTGAGTGGATTACCTGGGGAGTGGGGGGGTTAGGAACAGCGTTTCGGCCACCCGAAGGAGGGGCAAACAAGGAAACTCATTACCCCCGGAAAGGTGAGGGCATTAGAAGATAGATGCCAGCTAGCCTGCTAAAAAGGCAGCAGACATGCTTCGAGGCCAACAGCCACTTAGCCCGCCTTCTTAGCTCTCATTCATTCCTGCATTCGGCAGATGACTATTAAAGGCTCGCCCTGTGCCAGACATCGTTGTGGGCGCTAATGAAGGGAGGATAAACAGCACCTGCTCTCATGGAAAGAATCTTTGCTACAATAGAAAATGAAGATTGATTTGTGCTTCCTCAAGCTACCCGAAACTTGTGCCCCCATTGCTTTTAAAGACACTTAAGATTCTGCAGTGCACTTACTGGATGTGTAAATGTTTTAAAAATAAACAGAGTGGTCACACACTATTGACCTCTGTTCACATTTGCTTCTAGTTTTTATATTTGTTACTATCTCAGGACCAAAAATAGTACCTCTCCTTTTCTCAGAGTGTGTGATTGTTGTAAATTAATTTATTTTTTATTGATTTTATAATTCAAACAAATGTTAACCATTAAGCAACAATTTACATATAGATAGATTGCTATATGCTACCCTTTCTAGTCACTTCCATTTAGCCATAACATGGCTAAGTCTAGTTGATTCATCCACATAAATGGAAAGACCAACTTAAGCCTTGAAAAATAAGCCTGTGAAAAAACTTGGCACAATAGCATGTTAATAAAAATGAAAGATAATTAGGTACCTTAAGTGAAATGTCTTCCTTATGAACTTAGGTAGTGAAGAAGATGGATCCTTTGAAGTTTCAGAGAATTCTGATGTTAACCTATGGGTGTCCCCAGGGAGAAGGTAAATTATTACCTGTTAAGAAATTCACAAGAGGATATTTATTGATGACTTTTCTGGGTTTGAAAGCCTGACTCTGCAGGACTAAAAATTGATGCTGCCAGTGCAGTAACAGTAGAGCAGGGTACTCTCCGATTACAAATCTTGAAAATTGTAGACTAAAATAACAATTGACTGACTGATAAGTGAGAAATAGGCATATAATTAAAGCTGTAACTCATACAATATTTATTAAGCACCTGCTATGTACAAGACAATGTGCTGCATGTTAGAAATTTGGAGTTCAAATCTCTAAGGAAAAATAGACATTGCAAAGGTAAAAGTATGATGGATATTAAGAAAGAGGAAGCATGGGAGCTTTTGGAAGCATATAACAGGGTTACAACCTAGTTTGGGTTATCAAGAAAACCTCCAGAATATTAAGGCAATGGGAAATTATTGAAAAGCCTTAAACAGAGAATTATCAGGGTCGGATTTATAGGCTAGAATGTTTGTGTAATTGGAAAGGGGGTGAAGTTTTGAGAAACACTAATGTAACTTTCTGGGTATAAGATCCATTCAATCCAAGGCAGTTTTCTGCTGAGTATTTGGATTATTACATACAAAATACCCAAAGAGTTGAATATTTAATGTTTGATATCCAAGTTAGGATTTTTAGGCTTCAGATCAAGGCATTGTCAAGAGGTTGTTTATGGTCTAACTTATTAAAATTAGGCCTGATGGACCAAATGATCGTTTCTCCTGTTGCAAAGACAAGATATCTTAGTCTATTATACAGGCTAAGGCCAGAGATTGATAAAGGAAAGTGGTTGTGATGAGATAGGTAAAGTAGAAGAAAATCCTTCTCTCTTTTCACTCAGCAAATTAGGGAAAAGGGGTAGAAGAGCTCAAGAAAAGAAACCAAAAACATGTTTACTCCCACGTTGAGGATGGGGCTAAGGAATTGTGGCTCTTTAGCAATACCTAGATTGGTATAGGAAAACTCAAGGACAAAGAAATTTCTTTCCCAGTTCTCAGATCTCTGGGAGGATATCGTTTGGTCAGGCTGAGTAGGGACCACATTCAAGCAACCTTGAACAGCGCATCATGATTAGGCAGAAACAGGGTAGTGTTTATTTCCAGAACGGATGAAAGTTTCTTTGTACTTAGAAAGTAGCCGAGTTGAGAGTTAGCAGACCTGCCATGAAGCAAGATATTAAGAGAGCAAGGTGATTTTTTAGCAAAACCTATGGGGTTGATTTTTTAGACCAGGTATTTCTAAAGTGCCAAAGAGATGAGACATATCAGTCAGACTGTCTTTACTTACCAGTTTCAAGTGAGAAACCAAAAGCAATTAGGCATACAAGGGATGTCACCTTAGAAACCATAGGAGACAGAAGGCATCATTCAAAGCCAATGATCTTTTATCCCAGTGACTCAAGGGTGATGTAAGCTTTCTTCTGATTTTCCCAAGATACCATCTTAAATAGGATGTGGGTGAAAAGTTGGAAATCTTAAGTGACTGAGGATCTTAACCTAATGAAGTTGAAGTGTACCAAAGGAACTGATTAAAATACTGATTGAACCCAAGTTCCTAGATTAGAGTAAAAATACATTATTTCCCCTCTTCTGTTTCTCAATGAATGAGATTTCATGAGGATGACCAAATCAATTTTAGATAAAGTAAAAATTCTACCTTTTTATCCCTAAGTTGCAGTATGAGTAATTACATGTCACCATACACTTACATCACTTAATTGTTAGCTTGAGGTGTCTACCATTTTAGTCAAAATCCAATCAATCATTCAAGCCCCAACTCAAACAGTATATTCCATGTAAAAATTCTTTCTTCTGAAACCCTTTTTGCTTAATTTCCTTGAGGTTTTATATATAGTTTTCTTAAATATATAATCCCACTATGATTTATAAGTTATTTGTGTACATGAAGAATCAGACTCAAATTTTACAAGGACCTTAATTATATTTTAATTAAATACCTTATTCAGTGTCAAAGCCGTCAACAAGAAGTTATTTATTTCTTGATAGTAAATTAAAATCTTCATGAAGTAGTCCAAAGTCTTCCTCATTCTGTGTCTGAACATTGCCTCCTATAACCTTAACTTTACCCTTATTAATTTTTGGTAAAAAACAACAATCCTTCCACCTGTTGCCCATATGTAATACTTCGAATCTCTAGGTGGGTACTCCTAATTCCTTCAAATATTTGTAATATCACATTGTTTGTATCTGTCTGTCATTCAGGACACTTTCTTCTGGATAGCTCCAATTTTTCTAAGAATCCACTGGTAAACACACCAGGTGTGAAAGTAAAATAAGAATATAAAGGAAAACACGTTAAGTTATCAACATTTTTTCTCTATGTGCCAGACCTCTTGTAATTCAGCCCAGGAGTACATTAATTTTTTTGGCAATAATATCACTTAGCTCACAATCCTAAACTGCAAGCACATAAAAACCTATACTTCTTCCCTGAACATTTATTTCTCCTGAGATTTTGTAGATTTTGGGCGTGTGTTATTTGCACAGAGAAGATATCCAGTTGGCTGAATTATTTGATTGCACTTCAGTTACTTTGAATGTTTGGTTATATTGTTGTAAAAAGCCTAGGATTTTACCAAAGCCAAAGAAAAAGTGGGCTACAAAGTCCTTTTGGTAGGCTTAGTGCAGAGGCCTATCCGTTATGATCCACATCCCCAGGCACAACCAAGAGTAAGAACCAAAACCATAGGTAGAATGAAACTACAAAATACATAACAAATGAAAGTCTGCATTCATTTCTTTTTGTAACACTACCATAACTTTTCCTCAGCTTATTTCCTAACTGTATTATAAATAGAAGGGCGAAAGAAAACTCAGAATTGACAGTAACAAAGTTGAAAGCAATTCAGATGTTAGGTAGTGTCTAAACTTAGGAAGATCAAGTAACATAATACATATGAAAGGATTACATGAACTGTAAGATACCTCAAAACTTAGGGTATTATAGGACACCAATAACCCCATTAAGAAAGAATATGTAGTTAATTTTGCAGTACAAATTTAAGGAAATAACTATTTCAAGACAGAATTTGCATATTTACAATATGTTTATGGTGAGTGTGTTGGAGCTTTTAAAACACAAGGATGGTTTATCATATGCAAATCAATAAATGTGATATACCACATTAACATAACGAGGGACAAAAACCATATCATCATCTCAACAGATGTAGAAAAGGCATTTAATATTCAACATCCTTTCATGATAAAAACTCTCAACAAATTATTGAAGGAATATACCTTAGTGCAGTAAAGGACATACATGGCAAGCCCACAACTAATATCATACTCAATAGTGAAAAGAAGAAAGCTTTCCAACCTAAGATCAAGAAAAAGATGTCCATTCTCACAACGATTCAACATAGTGCCAGAAGCCTAGCCAGAATAGGCAAGAAAATGAAAGAAATGCATTAAAATAGGAAAGGAAGAAGTTAAATTACCTTTGTTTATAGATGACATGATCTTATATATAGAAAACCCTACAGACTCTACCAAAAAAAAAACCCATTAAGACTAATAAGCAAATTCATTAAATGTGCAGGATACCAAGTCGGCATACAAAATCCATTGTGTTTCTATAAGGTAACAAAAAATAACAAACAAAAAATATGAAGAAAATAATCCTATTAACAATAACATCAAAAAGATGTTAGGAATAAATTTAGACTTATGAGGTGAAAAGTCTATATAGACTTTTAAGACTTAGGAATAAATTTAACTTATGAGGTGAAAAATCTGTATAATACAAACTGTAAAACATTGATGTGAAAGCTATGTTGATTGGTTTAATGTAACCACATCAGATTGTATTAACAAAGAATCAACACATTGTATCCCACATATGCATGAATGTATTCATGATCTATGTGTATTTGACTTAATAATAATAATAATAAATTGATGAAAGAAATTGTAGAAAACACAAATATATGGAAAAATATTTTCATGGACTGGAAAAATTAATATGGTTAAAATGTCCACACTTCTTAAAGCAATCTACAAATTTAATGCAATCCCTATCAAAATTCTAGTGGTGTTTTTCACAGAAAGAGAAAAAACAATCTTAAAATTTGTACAAAAATATAAAAGACTGAAGACCTCAAGCAATCTTGAGCAAGAAGAAAAGGCTAGAGGCATCACACTTTCTGATTTCAAACTATATTACAAAGCTAAGTTATAGTAATCAAAGCAGTATGGTACTGTCATTAAACAGATACACAGACCTTTAGAACACAGTAGAGCACCTAGAAGTAAATCCACACAATTATAATCAATTGACTTTTGACAAAGGTGTTGAGAGCACTCAATGGGGAAAGGACTACCTCTTCAATCAATGGTGTCAGAAAAATGGATATCCACATGCAGAAAAATGAAATTAGGCCTTTATATCACACCATACGAAAAATCAATTCAAAGTGCATTAAACACTTAAACATAAGACCTGAAATTGTAAAACTACTAAGAGAAAAACATGGGGGATAAGCTCCATGATATTGAGGCCAGGCAATGTTTTTTTGATATGAATCCAAAGGTTCAGGCAAAAAATAAACAAATAGGATTACATCAAAATAAAAAGCTTCTGCATAGTCAATGAAGACTATTAACAGAGTGAATAAACAACCTATGGAATGGGAGAAAAATTTTGGGAACTATACTTTGGTAAGGCATTACTATCCAAAATGTATAAGGAAGACAACTTGATAGTAAGAAAATAACCCAATTAAAAATGAGCAAAAAATCTGAACAGACATTTCTCAAGACATACAAATGATCAACAAGTATATGAAAAAATGCTCAAAATTAGTAATCATCAGAGAAATACAAATTAAAATCACAATGAGATACCACTTCATACCAAGTAAAAGGACCACTATCAATATGATGAAAGATAATGAGTGTTGGAGAGGATATGGAGAAAAGGAAACCCTTGCACATCATTGGTGGGAATGTAAATTAGTACAACCATTACAGAAAACAGCATAAGAGTTCTTTGAAAAACTAAAAATAGAACTACCACATGACCCAGCAATCCCCCTGTTAGGTATATCCCCAAAGGAATGATTCAGTACTTTGTAGTACTCCCATGTTCCCTGCAGGATTATTCACAATAGACAGGATATGGAAATAACCTAAGTTTTGATGCATGAATGGATAAGGAAAAGGTGGTGGGAGTTAGGGTGTTTGTGTGTGTGTGTGTGTAAAATATCTCTAAGAAAAGAGATACAGTCATTTGCAACACCATGGATGAATCTTGAGGAAATTATGCCAAGTGAAATAAACCAGACATAGAAAGAAAAATACTGCATGATCTTATATGTAGAGCCTAAAAAGAAGTCAAACTCATAGTACCAGAGTGGCTCTAAGAACTGCTGGGTGGGTGAAAAGAGAAGATGTTGGTCAAAGAGTAGAAACCTTCAGCTGCATGAATAAGTACTGGAATCCTAATATTCAGCATGATGGCTATAGTTAATAACAATGAGTTGTAGACTTGAAATTTGCTAAGGTAGTAGATCTCAAATGTTTTCACCACACACACACATATATGGTAACTGTGAGTTGATCGATATGTTGATTAGCTGGCTTGTAGGTAATTTCACAAGGTGTGCATATTTCAAAATATCACATTCTAAATTCTACATATACACAATTTTTATTTATGATTCAGACCTCAATAGAGATGGAAAAATACAAATTTTATTTAATGATCTCAGCCCCTCTTTTCTGGGGGTGAGGGAATGAAGGCACAGTGAAGTTTCTCATTTGACTTTTTCTTTAGTTCAGTAGGTAAAACATACCACTTCTTCCCTCACTTGTGCCCCCTATTCACGAGAGAAGTTGTTTTCCTGTTTTTCTTCTTCAGCCTTTCTCTTTTTTCTGATTCCTGTCTTTACATATTATTAAATTCCTTTTATTTTTAAAATTATCTAACTTGAACTAAACAGTTGCTGTCTAGTTTTTTTTAATATCCTCATGGATTGAAGGAACTCATTGTAAAATATGAAGTGCTATCAAAGTGTTGTTCTTTGCTTCCATTTATTTTAAATCCTCATACAGCTTATCCATTTTCAGCATTCTGATTCTTACTCTTCATACGTCATTTGGATTTGGTAAGATTTTAAAATCACCAAATAGACCTTTTACTACCTGCATCCTCTTTGACACTTCAGCAGTTTATTTGGGCTGAACTTTCTGTAGTGCTAAACTCGACTGGATTTCTTCCTGCCTGTGTGCTTAATGTTTATCAACTCCAGCTTCGGTGATGCCCCCTCCTTGAGTGTAGGTGTTCTTTAAAGTTCAACCTTTGACATTATGTTCTTTTCTCTTTAAAGCTATTTCCTCTGAGAATTCATGCATTCTTATGAATTTTAATCTTCTCTTCATGTTTAAATTCTCACCCCTATTAGCAAATTCCTATTTCAAATCCCAAACTCTAAACGAATCTAACTGTCTAATGAACATTTTTATCTACATTCCTATAATCATTTCTAATAATCAACCCCTCCCCCAAACTGATTTCCTTTTCTAATTTCCCCCATTATAGTTACTGACAGCATTATCCTTTGGTCACCTCATATCACCCAACTTTTTTATTTTCTTGCTTCTTTTTCCTATCACACTATCGTCCAAACCATTGCAATTTTACACTATTTCTTAGATATGTGGTTTTTCCTGAAGTACTGGAAGTACTACTACCATATTAGGTTTTCATCATTTTGGTCAGATTCTTGAAATTACCACATATATACTCCTCCTACCTCTCTTCTTTAATCTATGCTGCTATGAAGACCAACCCAGTAAAGCACTTTATTAATCAGAACTTGCTCAATAATTTACAATGGCTATCTATTTTTGTTCTACAATTAATGTTAAGCTACTAAAGACTTTTAGGCAGGTATATGACAATTACAAAGCAGTTATGAAGAAGATTAATCTGCCCATGTTTCATAGACTGAATGGAATTGAGGTAGACTGGAGTTTACCAGGAGATTATTATAGTTTAGAGCATGCAAAAAATTATAAGGTATTATAGACTGAGACAGTATAATTGAGGAAGGAAAGAAGACAATGGATTTCAGAGAGTGCTGTAACACTATTGGGTTTCTCAGATTTTTTTACGTGTCTTTATCGTGATGAAGTATGAAATATAAAGCATAATGCAAAGATTTAAAAGTTTAAAAACACGCCACATACAAGCATAAAATGAACAAACCTCGGTGATTTCGTTCAACTCAGAAATAGTAAAGAAACAAGGAAAACAGTAAGACTGGTTCAGAGAAATGGGTTCAGAAACCAGTAAAGAATTTTGAAATAAACCTGCAGATAGATATAAAACTGTTTGATATTTGAGATTTTTTTTAAGTCATAAAGAGGTCCTTCAATATTATGATATTGTAAAAGAATAAATTGTTCACTCATAACACTGACCTTTATATACTATGAATATTAATACTATCATACAGCATCCTATGGCCATGAAATGCATAGTATTCACTTTGCCAGTGTTTAACATCCAGTAGTTATTTTCTGAGGACACAAAGATTATCCTTAAGAATTAAAGTGACATCCCTAGTTGGAACTATTGCATTTTTGTGAATAAACAAAACTAAATGAAAAATGGCTCTCAAAATAGCATGTCTTGGAATATCCTCTGCTGACACTAGTTAAAATTTGAAAGGAGTTGGTATCAGGAAGAAGAAATCTTGGGAAGGATGCAGAAGAAAAAACTACTCTGTAGACAGAACCACTTGGAGTTTTTCTCTTCTTCTTTCTGATCCCGCCCCCTTTTACTCAGTACCTATTACTATGGAGCATTCTCAGAATGTCTTCGAGTGCACAGCCTTCCATAAATACATGGTCAGAGAATCTTGGAAAGAAACTATATGTGGTAGTCAGCAGAGTTGTAAGTGTATAGCCATAATTAGTTTGCCACAAGTTCCAGGCTGTTCTTGCCTTCACAGATCTATCTTTCTAGTTTTGAGTTTTTCACAAGGCTAAAACTAGTTCCCTTAGGTCTTTACATTAATGACAAACAGACCCTTTATTCTATTTCCCTTGAAAACAGTTCAAAACTGCTCCATTGAAACCTTAGTTAGTGTCCCTTTAAATATAACCACAGAAATTTCCCAATTAGTCTTTCTCAAGGATTTTTATCTTAGTAGAATTAGGGATGTGATTGTTATAATTTGGAACGTATTTTAGTTTCCCTAAGTTCTTACTAAGCTAAAACAAATGCCTACAGGATCTCTAAAAGCCCCTTCATTTTTCTGAACATTCCCCACCCTCCTCAAGTTGTATTGTAACATCGGGGATGTTATATAGATCACATTTGCCATACACTCATTGGTATAACAAGAAAAGCTAATTTAATAACCACATTTTGCCTTGGGATTTTCTCGGTAGTATTTGTGTAAACAAAACTACTACCCTGCATTCAATTAGAGTTTGACTTTCAGGACTTCATCCAAACTAGGCTTGCTCCAAGGTCCATAATGAGAAAAACTTCAGGGTGGTAGAGGCTTACTAAAGAGATTACTCATCAATAGCAACTACTGAATGATGAGCCAATGTTATGTGTGCATGTGTGTATGTATGTGCAAAGTCAAGGTAGATTATTGAGTAGCAATTGGGTTTTCTATTATGATACAGAGGGAAACACTTTCCTTGATAGCATCACTCCCTTCCCCAAGTTAGTTGCTATTTTTGTAAAATTCAGATAAACGAAGTTGCTTCTGGTTAACTATTCTTAGTAAGCAAAGACAATCTGCCTAAACATTAGCTTAGTAGATATTTACAGAAAGAGATTCAGCTAGAAAAGTGTCAAGAATGAGGGCCGTAGAAGAATATAGCCAACTCACAGTATTTTCGTGTTATTAATTGGTAGATTCAACCAATTGTGGATTAAAAAAACTTTTTAAATAATGAATAGTTCATTCTTTACTGAAGATGTACAGACCTTAATTTCCTTGTCATTATCTTCTGAACAATATGCTATAAGAGCTATTTATGTAATATTTATATTATATTCGGTATTATAAGTATAATCTAGAGATAATTTAACCTATACAAGAAGATGTACATATGTTATATGCAAATATTAACCATTTTATATCAGGGACTTGAATATCAGTGTATTTTGGTACCTATGGGGGGATCCTAAAACCAGTCACCCATGGTTACTGACAGATGCTGACATAAGAGTATTCATTATTAGGATGCATGCAAGACTTATGGTTCCAATCTGTGTTCATATTCATTGTATAATATTCATAAAGTTGTCAAATGTTCACAATATTGGAAGACTTCTTTTACCACTGCCTTTCATAGGTATGAAATTTCTCCACAATAACTAAGCCAACTTGTATGTCAATATGTCTAGCAGCTAGAAAACTGTTTCCTCTTGAGGTAGCTTATTCTATCTGCAGAGAGCTCTAGTCTCATTATACAGAATCCAAAACTTCCCACTCTTAATGTTTTCTTATCTTGGCGACACAGAGAACAGTTAATTTTTCTTCACATGACAACTATATACATATATATTTGTGTATATATGTGGTTCAGGACATAGTATCTCTGATTGTTCTTTCCTCCTGACAAAATATTTCCAAACACTAAAGCTCTGTCTCAAGTATATCATGACTTTGTTATCTTCTAAATTTTCTCTAAAATGATGTATTTTCCTCTTAAAATATAATGTCTAAAACTAAACACAGGGTGGTCTGATCACAACAGAGTAGTTCTATAGCCATCCAAACTATTCAATTATAAATAAATATTTTGAATTAGTCTATTCACATTCAAATGAGTCTATTCACATTCAAAAATGATCTTTGATTATTATTTGACATTGTATGGCTATTCATATTCATCATCATATTCATAATAACTTTCATGTATTACTCCTTACAAGAGCCTTCTTGAAGTTTTGTATTTCTAAGCTAAAAAATTATAGTTCTCATTTTTATAAATCATGAATGATATTAAAGTTAATTATGCATAACATAAAAAATGAAATAACTGCTACAGTGTAGTTACATTTTATGTAGTCTTTTAGTTACTCTATGATCCTTTGGACTTTTACATCAGGACTTGTCATGAAGCTTGATGAGATTTCCTATTTATGAGAAGTGTTACATAACCACAAAGTATTTGTGGATTCACACATTTTGTGGGATAGATCAGGGGCTAATCTTCCATGGTACAGAAGGTGTTGACAGTCCATGAAATGGAGCAAGAAGCCTTATTTCAGATATTCACAGGGGAAACCTGACAGCCTTGTATGGATTTAGTTAATGCTGCAGTGGTGATAAAGGAAATTATTTCTTTGGTCTCTCCTTTGGTGTTTCTCTTATTACAGCATCTAATTTTTCCTCTACTAAAATGGTGTACAGCTAAAAATAGTGACTTGACTGATCACAAAACTGAGGAATAAAAGGCCCTTAATTAAACACAGCCAAAGAAAGACTAAGTCTATAGGGAACTGTAGAAAAAAAAGTCCTAACATTGTCGGGAACCAAACTGATGTGAAGTTAAATTCTAAGCCATCACCTGCCAAAACTGAGCTTTGGACGCAGACCAGGCACATTTAGTTCTTTCTTGCCCCACTGTACATTCTATTGCCCTGCTTTCTGTTTAATAGCATTTCACTCTCATATATACATGGATCAACCATTCCTTATAGGTCTTTTTCTTTTTTATTTCGTATCTCATAATAGCCCAATGCCCTTGCGGATAGATGGGTAGGGTGAGGGAAAGAAAGCAAAAGCAAACAGTTATGATACCCAGTATGACTATTACGGACCTTCATTACTCAGTTAATCTCTTTCTCTCTCCTAAAGGTGTCTTTATAAATGTGACCCCAAATAAATGTTTACTTTAGGAAATATCAGTATATATTCAAACAATGTGCCCAGTGTCACATAAATGAATCAAACATTTCATTTGTTTTATATTATTTAAATATTTTTCAAGGGTCTTGTTGAAGTTTTTTCCTAAAACACAGCTCATGATGACTTTGTCCCATTCATAAGAGGCTGTGAATTTACAGTAGCACACAGTACAAATGATGTTTACTCATTTTACCTTCTTTTTGTTTTTTTATCTATTGTGTCAGGTTTAGTGAGGGTACAAAACATTAGGTTACATGATTTGCAATTGTTAGGTAAAGTCCCTCTTATAATTGTGTACCCCCTCCAAGAGGTGTGACATACACGGTAACACCCCTCCATCCCTCTCCCTTCTCCCCTCTCCCCACTCCCTCATTCCCCTGCTCCCACCTTGAGTGATAAGAGTTTTTCTCTTATGTGGGTATGTATTAGATTGTCTACTGGCTTCATATTAGAATTGAGTACATTGAATTCTTGCTTCTCCATTCTTGTGATACTTTGCTAAAAAGAATCTGGTCTTACCTTCTTATGGATGAGCAGCAAAATCCATATGGGCCACCACCTATGATTGTTTTGTTTTTTTGTTTTCTTGGGTTTTTTGCCAGAACTTAATTTGGATATTGGGATCTTGTTTTAAGGCTATTGTCTTTTCTTTCTCCTAAAACCTCAGTGCTTTTGTCAACATAATGGTCCTAAACGATTTGAAAGGGCAAACTTGAGGAATTGTTTATATGTCTGATTTATAAGATAATTTAGAGCTTTCAGTTTTACCTAAGCCCCTTGACCAAATCTATCTGCTGCCCCTCAACCCAGACTACATAGAAGATAGCTAACCCCAAATCAACTAAATACTTTTCTTTCTTTTTCTTTATTTAGATGGTAGTGGCCTGTGGATAATGGGTAGTAGGGAGGAATTTGCCACATCATTTGTTTAAAGACTAGAATCAACAAATATAAACTCCATTGGTTTGATAAATGCAATTTAACCAAGATTTTTAGTGCTTCCTCTGTGTAAGTGTTAAGTGCTAGGACACAGAAAAGTATCAGACTTTCTTTTTAGAGTGAATTTACCCATGAAAGTATATGAACTACTGCTATTGAGGGAACATCAATGTCACAAAAATAATTTGCTATTTATGTGATGGCACACATTACAAACCTTTTCTGGTCAGACAGAAAGACACTGACAATTCTCCGGCTTACCAATATCCAGACTAAACATGTGTAACATATGACATCATGCCATTCCTCTAGTTCACTATTCTCCCTTATCTCCCATGCTGTTGGTTTGTTTGATAAAGGTACCAGCTGACCTACACTTGGCATTCCACATAGCAAGCAGGTACTTAGGAGCATCGATTTAGAGGAGAAGGGCAAATAAAGAGGGAAGAAAGAAATAGGAAAGCATTAAAATGTTTATTAAGATATTTGTAAATATTGATGTTTCACCTTTTTGCACAAAGAGCTTAGAACAAGGCAAAATGTGGCAAATGCTGTAGGACAAGAAAAAAACATGTGCTGTGCAAGCAGTAAGAAGGGAGAAATTAATTTTGGCTAAGGGAAATTTATGTGAATAAAACACTTGTTCTGAGCGCTGTGAGTATAATAAACTAAAGTGCCATCATGTTGCTTCTTCAGGCACTGCTGAAAGTGCTGCTGAGTCAACCATTTTAACCTGTGGCGGGATCCACAAAAGCATTCATCTTAACCCCCCAAACACTTTTTATTTTCTTTCCTTTTTCTGTGGTTATATCAGAAAAGATCAAGTTCTTCTAATGGGCAGGGAGGATACATCCTCTAGATGCAATGGCTATTTAACAGTGATGAATAAGAGACCAAATATTTGCAACTTTAATTTCATTTAATGTAATGAAAGTCCATGGGTATGCTGCAAAACAACTTCCTATTATTTTCAAGACTAAAATTAAGAGTCTTCTTTATTTTCTTATTTTATCTAAATATAAGAATGACTCAGGTTGGCCTGGTAGTGCTATTTTTTGAACAGATGGGCTTCTGAATATGGACTCAAGTTTGGTTGATTTTGAATGATTAGGTACCCTACCATATATTTTAATTTTTAAACAGTTAAAATTGGCTATTTAATATCGGTGCCTTACAACAGATTTCATGACTATTTAAAGTGTATAAGGGTATTTAGTCTTCTATAATTATAAGAATTATATTCCTAATAATCAAAATCAGAGCAATTTCTATGTTTATAAGTTCAATAATTCTCTTTTCTGCTGTTCTCTTCAAATAAAGCCTAGAAAAATAAACTGGACATGTTTTATAGATGCTGCCTCACATTGACACAGCACATGATTTCCCAAACAAACTTGCAAGGAGCATCCCTAGTCCGTACCCAGTTTGCTATACCAATAAGCACTGTATGATGAAACCACATTGTGTAACTTTTCAATTGCCAGTTTTTACCTTAGTGGGTTTTTTGAATTGAGATATGCATGTATTTATATATGTGAGTTTCCCAGTTGTTTAATCTGTAAAATTACACCCCATGCTTACAAAACATAAAAAAAAAAATCTTTGTATCTCAGCTTAGTACATTGTAAAACAGTCATGTTTTGTAATTTTTTTTGGTTTAAAAACAGGGTCTCACTATGTCGCTTAGGCTGAAGAGCAATAGCTATTCCGAAATATGAACATAGCTCACAACAGCCTTGAATTCCTGGGCTCAAGTGATCCTCCCATCCTGGCTTCCTAAGTAGCTGGGACTACAGGCATGTGCAACTGTGCCAGGCTAAAATTGTAATCTTTTATAATAATTCATATAAAGTAGCAGGACTACTATTCTCTCTTCTTATGATGATTTCTGAACTTTTGCTAGGCATATACTATCAAAATATAACTTACTTTTTTTCTTTGATGCCAGTGTAAAGTCAAAGATAGTTTGGAAAAGATTTTTTAAAAAGTAAATATTTGTAACACATTTATGATTTTTTTCCTAGTTAAAAAAAAGAACCTGAATAAAAAAAAAAAGTATTAAGCACACTTAGGTCTATTCTATCATAGACTGACTATAACCCCAGGCAGATGGACTGTAGGTGACAGAGAAATGTGTTTTCTTAAGATCTTTTAAACCTGTGTTTCTGTATCTACTGTGTCTGGCTTTTAAAATCGAGTGAGAGGCCCTTTTTCTTTACCTTAAGCCTGGGATGTCAATGCTTTCCTCAACCTGTGTCTACCTACTCCTTACTTGTACCAATGTGACACACAAATCCCGGAGAAGTAAAGTACTGTATTTTGCAATGACAACTAGTATGAAAAATCTTTTTGTGTCGATGGATTAGTTTTTAAAAGCCAACTTGAATAGAAATGGCTTGGGATTCATAAAACGACCAGCAACATTTATTGAGTATCAGTAGACATTTCTTCTAAGTGCTTTGTGCATATTAACTCATTTAATGCTCGTAACAAGTCTACAAAGTAGTTACTATTTCTATCCACATGTTACAGGTGAGGAAAAGGAGCACTGAGAGTCACAGACTTTGGCTTTGAACTCAAACAGTTTAGCTATAGGCATAGTCTTTACCTTTACATTCTACAAAAAACATATATATATATATATATATATATATCTCCAAATTCAGTGTTTTTATTTCTAATTAGAAAGCAATACTGGGTACACTTTCACAACCCACTACTATAGTTAACATTTTTGCAAAGAATAATCACTTTACATTTTCCTTACTGAGGAAATAAAAACACCAATCCATAGTCATTTTAAACTCTTTTAGTGTTATATAATTTCTGGAGTCACACAGCCTGGTAATTCTTGGTAATTCTTTTTTCTGATAGTGATTTCAGACTAGAGACTTGGAGAATGGATCTAAGGTTAGAAAGATTAGCATTTTCTACACCTCTAGCTTCATTGGTCTTAGGGTTATGTGGAAAATCATTTACTTCTATTGAAATGTAATGAATTTACATTTTCTTTTATTTAAAGCAAAGACGCATCTATACACAACTCCTTTGAGTAATAGAAGAAACTCCCCGTATCAGTGGTTCTCAACCTTTCTAATGCCACAATGTATTTTCATTGTTAAAAAGGGGTTGTGACCCACAGGTTGAGAACCACTGCCCTGTCTGATTTATGGTTCTAGGTCAACCTAACTTACAACTTCAATTGTCTACAGATAAAAATTAATAGTTACTATAATCCAAGGCTGCCTCTGGGTTACCTGATGTAGATTTGCTGAAAACATAAAATGAGAATTAAAATCGCCTTTAGAATAGCATATTGGAATCTTTACACTTACAAGTAATTTCTTTGATGATGGTTACTTAATCACTATGTATTATTCTTAATGTACCTGTTTAAGAAATGATGAGCCATCTATCTTTAGAACAATTAATTTTGGGCTATTTGCATACATAAAAGATAACCAAGGAAAGGAAAACAAAACAGCAACCTGATCATTATGCCTATGTTATTTTCTTTGATGCAAAATGGAAATGTAACTTGATTACATAATCACTTGGCATTTTCTATATATAGGAGAAGCGTTAGACTGAAAGTTGTGAAATATATATAGTGGTATACTGGTAAACTGACTCTAAAAAGTCCTGATTTGTAGAGTTTGCAAGTTTTTGTGGCTTAAATATTCCCACTATGGGTTGATTTTAAGCTATCAGTGGTTTAATAACCAACTTGAAAAAATTGCTGAAAATCTAGTAATCGGTTCTCACACACAACTGAATTTATGATTCTGTGACTTAGTTACCTAGTCACAATGATGATGAATATAGTAGAGTTGTGTATTAATAGCCCCAATTCTTCACACCTTGTATATCTACATCCTATGCCAGGTAACTTTGCAATAACTCTCAGTGATTTTCTGGACCCAGCCAACTGATTTGCTTTGACCAGTGGGATGTTAGCAGGCATGACACAGTGGAAGGCTGAAAAAGACCTTCTATATTTTTACTCTTGAACTTCTGCCATTGCTGTGAGAACATACCTGGGAAAGCAAAGCCAAATTGCTCCTGTCACTGCGACTAATACTATCCTAAATCAGTTGACAGCCACCAATCCCAAGATATGTGAGTGAACACAGCCAGAATCACCGAATTTGTCCATTCGACCTACTGCTGAGTGCAGATACCATAAGCAAGTCCAGCTAAAGTCAGCCAAGCCCAGCCAAGATGGGTGAGCCACACACCCATGTAAGAGAAATACATTTTAAAAATTATATGCATTGCAATTTTGTGGTTGCTTGTTATGTAATATTATTTTTTCAATAGATAACTGATACAATGATCTTATTATCTGGCCAAGTTTAATTAGGGCAAAGAGAATTTATGCAAGAGACAAGGTGGTATATGTATGCTTTAGAGTTAGTCAAGCCTGGCTTTGAATCTAAGATTAGACAGCCCTGAGAAATCTATTTAACTTCTCAGTGCCTCAATTTTCTCATTTTTAAGTCATAGATGACTAGCCTTCCAGAGTTATTATACAAATTGTGTGTGTGTGTGTGTATGCTCACACACCGTATGTGTGTGTGTTTATGGATCTGATTAAGAACACAGATCTGGAATCAGACTATCTGGGATTGATTCCCAGCTACAGCATTTTAACATTTGAAAGCCCTTAGAATTATATATTTTTTACTTATAGTGTAAGAGCTATTTATACTAGAATTTGGTAAATAAAACAAAGTGCTAAACACATAATATTTAATCCTTAGATGGTAAATATCACGTAATATATTTCTTTACCATGGAAAAATGAACTTGATATTCTGGTAAAATTAGCTAAACTGATTATTTTTTAATGCTTCCAGAGATGATCTTGGAGGGGAACAGAGTGACCAGGCAAGATTAAAGCAATGTTTGTAGAACCCCTTTGATCTCCAGAAAACAGGCCCATCAAATCATTACTCTAACAACTTCCAGGAAGAACCTTAATATCAACTTGAAACCCATAAGTATAAATTGGGGGGATCTGTTTAAATTGCTAGCAGGGATATGATGGTTTTGCTTTCCTATTTAACACATTCACGCAAACTAGCTTTTTCGCTAGTGGATAAACTGACTGAATTGCGGAATGTCTGTGAATACCCCAGATTATGAGTCAGGATGAAGGCTTCTCAGATAATATATATAAAAAAAATCAGGAAACAGGTCAGAAAGAACAAGGGTTTAAGAAGATAAAAGACAAAACCAGTGCCAAGAGGCTGACATGGAGTGGAACTTCCAACAGACTACAAAGAGGACGAGGACTTCAGTTGATTGTGAATCTGTGTGTCCTGATAATAACTCAATATTCCTCGCTTCACAAAGAACAGGAGACCATGAGCTAAAATGGGTATTTTCCATCAAGTTAAAAAAAAGGAAAAGAAAAATGGGGTAGTCTTGTAGGTCTTTAGTGAGAAGTGGAGTGTGGTTGTAGGCATATATAGGTCTGGAATTGGATTCCCATTTGAAATCTGTGCTCTCTTTCTGGAGTAAGCACCCAGATACATCAGCAAGCTTGCCAAGATACACGAAATCCACCAACTCCTCCATGGAGACAGATTTACATAGGAGGAATGAGGGAGCCAGAAGAAACCTGGAACGTGGTTTTAGTGGCTTAGAGATTTGGGAGGGAAACTGGAAGACTAAGGGGGACACAGATGGATTTAGATCTCAAGTTGAAGGTTGTAACTTTGGCACATAAAGCAGGATACAAAAGTGAAAACCGTCTATGCAGATGGTATTGGAAAATAGATTTTTATCTCTTCATGGTAGTTTTTTATGCTAGGATGATGGATTCTTGGTAAAGCAAGGAATAGCAACAAAAGATCAAGAAGAGAATACATTGCATTTTTTAATCTAATTAAATTAGATTGAATTTGAGGAAGAAATGTATGGAGAACAAACTACAAAATCAGACTTTTTTGAAAACATTAAAGGAAAACAATCATATTGCATCTCTAGTAATTCTTGAGAGAAAAAATTGCAGAAATGAGAATCAGGAACAAAGCTAGTTCATAAGGTAACATGGTGCTTGACATAATAGGTGCCCGGTAACTATTTATAGACGGGATAAATATACATAATGGCTACAGAACACCTGTAAACTTCTGCCTATTTTTTAAAAGACCTTTTAAAAATTAAACATTTAAACTACAGAGGGAAAAACAGTTTCATAAATGCCAAGATTTGGTGAGTTGAGTTTATAACTGAAAAATAAAATGGAAATTGTTGGGAAGGCAATCTGCCACGGGCCCTGAGGGTTCCTGCATTTTCTTGCTTGGTTTGCCAAGAATGCAAGATGCTGACCTCATTTTGCCTAGGCCGTGCCTCAGTGTTGTGTTTACAGCCAGTAGCCTTGAGGGATAAGGTGATGTTTTTCCCCAAAGAGTGGAAGATTTACTTTTCTCTACTATGAAGGCTTAATGGTTCTTTTCTCAGGGCAGCCTGCTGCCCATGAAGGCACTCCTTTAGGCCCACTTGGGTTATCCCTGTGTGACTTAGAAGGACCTGGGGAACCAAAGCAAACCAACAGGAAGCTCTGATGACTGCTTTTCCATGAATAAGTGCTTTGTTTCTGATCCAGGAATCTTGAACATTCTGCCAACATCTATGAAACAGTCACAGATTAGTTGATTAGTTTGTAAGTGGGGTGATATTTCAGACCTTTTATACTTTTTGATAGTAATGAATTGATATGTCTTCATCATAAGAAATAGTTCTAATAGCAGAATGTAGTGGTGTATGTAAAAAAAAAAAAGTTACTCAACATAAAGCCCGAGTAATTTTGCTCAATGTAGTCTTGAAAACTATTGATGAGTTAAATGGGGTAAGGGTATTTCAGGTTTTATTGGTTTCCTTCTGGTGTATGAGATTCTACTGAAATTCTGTCTTTGGTGATTCATATTTTTCAGTGTAGACTTGCTAAATTATAACTAGCTCTGCCTGTTCTGTTTGGAGAAAAGTGAGTTTTAATATCTAGTTTCTAATTTTATAGCCTTTAGTCAAACTCTAAAAAAATTACAGTGCTCTTAACTACTCATTTACAATAAAATTTGATTCATGAGTTAAATACATTATGATTCATCACATTATTAAACTATAGAATGATAGGATAATGCTATATAACAAGTAGACAAGGCAGCCTACAAAATTGTTAATTAACATTAACTTCAAAATGTAAAAGTATCTATCTATTGATATAGCATAGCCTGTGGTGATATATTTCAAAATGTTCACCCTGGTAATAAGGATAGATTTAATGCCTTATTTGTATTTTTCAAATTTCTGCAATAAACATGTGTCACTTTTATAGCCATGAAACTTCTTAAAAATATTAAATCATTATATTCCATATTTGCAACTCACTTCTTGTTAGTGTGCAGGATATATGACATATGACATATAAAATAAAAAGAAGCTTCCAGATTTATCTTTGTATACTTACTTTATCTTCACATTGATTATTTTATCTATCTAGTTTCTCCTTTTCAATGTATATGGCCATAAAGTTTGTGTGCAATTTAAATACAACTATTTAAATATTTAAATATTCTATCCATAAATAGGATTTTTTTTTTTTTTTTTGAGACGGAGCCTCAAGCTATCCCCCTGGGTAGAGTGCCATGGCATCACACTCACAGCAACCTCCAACTCCTGGGCTCAAGCAAGTCTCCTGCCTCAGCCTCCCAAGTAGCTGGGACCACAGGCGCCCGCCACAACGCCCGGCATTTTTTTTTTTTTTTTTGGTTGCAGCCATCATTGTTGTTTGGCGGGCCCAGGCTGGGGATTCAAACCCGACACCGTAGGTGTATGTGGCTGGCGCCTTAGCCGCTTGAGCCACAGGTGCTGAGCCAAATAGGATGTTTTAAGAAATAAATTGTGATCAAGATCATCAAATGATGGGAAATCATAGTGAAACAGTGTTAAATAGGGCAAAGGTACATTTATGCTTTAGACTCTAAAGAGGCAGAGAGAGTTGGGTTTAAGTGTTATCTCTACCTCTGGCTAACTGTGTCAATGATGAATGTCATGTTACCTCTCTAAACCTCATTTTTCTCACCTGTGCAGAATGGCAATATGTATTCTTCTTAAGTTTGGTTGTCATTGTAAGCAACCACACTCAAACACACCCCCAAAATAAAAGCCTTAGCAAAAAGTAGGTGCTCAGTAAACAGCAGATGTTACTACTGCTGTAAAACAATATAAAAAGGAATGGGGCTAGACTGCTAGTGAAAAAAATAACAAAACCCATAAAGGATATGTTTTTTATTCTTAATTATAGGCAATCACTTAAGGAGCACTTATTATAGGTCAGGCACTGTTCTCACCCCTTGTACATATTAACTTATTTCATCCTGGCAAAAATCCTTTGCTGTAGTGTAGATGCTATCTTTATTCCCATTATTCCCATTTTAACTAGTGCGAAAATAGACACAAAAGTTATTTAGTCAAATCCATGCAGCTGATATGTGTGAAGGCCAGGATTCAAAACCAGGCTACCTAACTCTAATGTTGATCATTTCCAACGCTGTGCTTATGTTATAATATCTCTCTTTTAGAATCAATGGTGTGGTATCAGCTGTATATTTGGGTTGTGATAATGAATCTATAGCTCTCTCTTTAGTAACTATAAAATTTCTTAATGCTGAGTTATTTCAAGTAATGAAATTCTGGAAAAATCATTTTCTACAAGCAACCACTTCTATACTGAGTATTCTTGTCCAGGAGAACATTGCAGTTTTACCTTCTCATTGATGAGCTTTTGGGATCCAGAGTAAGACA
Organism: Otolemur garnettii; assembly: GCF_000181295.1. NCBI lineage: Eukaryota > Metazoa > Chordata > Mammalia > Primates > Galagidae > Otolemur > Otolemur garnettii. Next base: position 25,560,086 of record NW_003852403.1, read on the forward strand.
TCTCGGAGATGTGCTCTACCCATACAAGAATCAGTTACTTAAAATCAGCCCTGAAAAATTTAGTGAACTTCTTTTTTTCAGTTGTTGTGGCCTACAAAGTCATCTAAAATATTTTTGGTGGCACTGGAGTGCTCCAGTTAGCCCATTTCAGCTTACAAAAGGCAGTTGTTAATTTTTCGGGAATTTTTGCAAGCTGAGTGCTAAATGTAGCCATTATTAAAAATCAAATTATGAAGACATAAAAATGGACAACTTATGTATACACAAAGGTTATAAATACTCCAACTGCATACTTTCTTAATTATTTCTCTACATTTTACTGCTATTTCTATCCTTGAGGTTATTTCTATCTATTTTATCTATATGGATAAAATACTATATATATGTATATATATGTGTGTATATATAATATGTAATATTAGATAATATTATATATAAAGTGTCTGGTATGCATTTCTCCCAAACTCTGTGTTCACATCAAGTTAGTAGCTTGATACTACTCATAGTGGAAGTATCTATTCCACAGAAAGTTAACTGAAGCTAAGGTCAGGGAACCCACATGATCCCTGGCTAATTGTTACACCTTCACCAATATACCCCTGAAAGCTGACAGGCTGTAGAATTCTGTACCCTAACACTATCATTTGTAGGCTTTCAGAAATGTTTAAAACATGATTTCCCAGTAATTAGTATTACTAGAAATTCACACTGCTTACTGAGCCATCTCTGTTCCAGATCATTAAATAGCCCATTTTCCTTTCTTTTTTAAAATAATTTTTTATTACATCATAAACACATAAATCATGTATACATTAATGCATTTATGGGATACAATGTGCTGAATTCATATAGAATTAGGAGCATTTACATCACACTGGTTAATATATACCTGTCTCATTTACTTAATTATTGTGTTAAGACATTTATACTCTATACTTAATAGATCCAATATGTACCCTTTCATTATGTACCATAGGTGTGATCCCACTGTTCACTCTCCCTTGATCTGACATTCCCCCTCCCCTTCAATTCCCTCCCTTCCCATCCACCCCCCTTCATCCTGGGCCATAGTTGTGATCTATTCTTCATATGAAAGTGTGAGTGATTGTAAATTGGTTTCATAATAGTACTCAGTACATTGGATAATTTTTCTTCCATTCTTGAGATACTTTACTAAGTAGGATATGTTCCAGCTCCATCCATGTAAAGGTAAAAGAGGTAAAGTCCCCATCTTTTTTTAAGGCTGCATAATATTCCATGGTATACATATACTACAATTTGTTTTCTTTCAAATCTAGAGATACTATTTTCTCTTTGTTTGGAGAAGCTAATCATAACACTTCCATTTTTTATTTTCCTATGCTTTTACCATATCTGCTCTTTTAAATCTCATTTTTATTAGTTCTTTAATTTATAAAAATGATTTTTGATCACTAAGTTCATTTCTTTTCAACTCAACTATATTCCAGTTTAGCCCGCTATAACCTTTGAGAAAGGGAGGTGAAAAATCTCTTTGGAAACCAGAGCGAAGCTTAAATTTAGCAAAAGGAAGAGTGTAAGCAGGAGGCTAAAATCAGGAGAGGCAACACAGAGGATGAGGGCACCAGCTCTGAAGTAAAACTGTCAGGATCTAAATACCAGCTCTGCCAATTATTGCTGTATGATTTTCAACAAGTTACTTAGCCTCTCTGTACCTTATAGTTTCAACTCTGCAGTGCAGGGATGATAATTTAATCTATTTCATGTAGTTATAGTTCAAATGAGTTAATGAATGTAAAAATATGCAGAAAATTACATAGTATATAGTGAGCATTATGTAAGTATTTGTCGTTATTCTCTCTTTTTAAAAGAGTTATTTTTCTCCCTGCAAACAGAGAGGTAGGTGAGTTTATCATTTGTTACACACTTTCCATCCAGACTTTGTTTAGTTAAGAATTTCTAAAGTAGCTCATATACTTATTCTATTGAAAAATTTAAACTTTGAGGCCAGAGTATTCCAAACTACTATTCCTCAATTTTTAATTATGTATACTGCATGAGCTATTGCAGTTGGAAAACGGACAAACATAATGGAACTGGCAAATTTATTCAATCCATCTAAATGTCCTATGTAGAAATCAATTGTGCAGTGACCTACTTGGATTACTAAGAGAATTAACTAAATGATGTCCTGTGAAAGAAGGTGGCTGTTTGGTCATATGTTCACAAGGCCCTAGATGACCTACTTGGGATCAAAACACACAAGGGCACAGTTGACTGGTCCTAAAGTGTGTAATACTAATATTTTAAAATGTGATTAAAGAACTCTGAATCTTTATTTAACAGTTATTGTAGAATTAAATACATATTATCCCAATGGAGATGTCCCTATTTTAAAAAACATTTCTCTATTATCTAGTGACTGAGACTTAATTATGGGTAAGAATAATTTGATTTGAGGTTTTAGATGTAACCAAAGTTTAAAAACATGAAAACTTGTATAAAGTAAAGGACAATTTAGTGGCAATTTATGAAATACTCATGAAAATGGCAATGTGCTATTTACTTTTTTTGTTCTAGGCTAGTAAGTAACCCACCAGCTGCAACTATAATCTAGTTTATTCTCTTCTTATTTAGAGATTATAGTTAATTATGCATTGAATGTATATAGCTTTTTAGGTGAGATGTTTCCAGAGGGCAAGAATGGAAGAAAAAGTATCCAATGTACTCAGCCCTACTATGAAATTAATTTATAGCTTTCCTATGAAAGCTATAACCCAATTACAGCCCAAGAGTATGAGGAAAGGGGAAAGGGGGGAGAGGAAAGGGGGGAGGGTGATTGGTGGGACCACACGTATGGTGCATCTTACAAGGTACATGTGAAACTTACTAAATGTAGAATATAAAAAAAAAGAAAAGAAATCAGAAAATGAAGAGCCAATTAAATCCAAAGTAAGCAGAGAAAAAAAAATTATAGACATTTGCTTACCAAGTTATACTATTGATGAATCTCATATATATAGTGTTATTTAATCATATTATTGTGATTGCCATGAATTTTGACTACTGATAGTGCAGAATTTTTTATTCTGACACCAATTGTCAACTTTTTGTGGTAAGGTGCAAAAATGCCTGGAATAATAAAAACCTTATACAGGAAAAATCACAATAAATTAGTTTGGGCTTTACCTGTAAATACAATCAATATAATGAATGTGGGTAACTTAAGGAAAGGTTGGTTATATTACTTATATGGCACTCTTCCCTTGCACCATGTTTAGCTGACATAATCAAAACTAAAGAAATTATTTATAAAAATTTATTTTATCTGTTGAGTTCTCTTATATTTCTTTATCGCCCATTATATGAGTGTAGGGAGAAAGAAACCTTTTTTATATATAAAAATAAGGTTAAAGGAATATTGTAAAGGCCCTGAAACACCAGAGAGTTAACTATCAGTTCAATGTTGTTACTGGAATTTGTTTCTCTTAGGCAACTCAACAGCTTTCTTGTGAGTCAAAGCTAGTATTAGTTTCAGAAACCCAGTCTGTGTGTGGAGGTATGTACAGGCATTATGGGTGGTATGTTGGGTTTTTACAGTAGCTCCATGATCTTTTCATTGTCCCGTGAAAGGTTGAATAAATACACATGGTATCAGAGATTGCTGATGCTCCAGGAATAGACACTGTGTAAGAACACATAGGTTAGGAATAGGCACAATCTTGCCCTTGTCTCTCTCCTTACCATCTTTATCTTCCCTTTTGTACCTCCCTTCCTGCTTCTCTGCAGACTTTCAATTCTGTGCATATTTCTGTCCTCATAAAGGACATGGCCAGATCACGCACAGAAGACTGATGTAGAAAGGTCTGTGAAAATGTGTGCCCTCCTGCCATATCAGCCTGAAGTTTTTCAAAAGAAGTGTCATCTCTGGATAAGAGGCCTTTTGATGCCTCCGTTTGTGTCTGGTTGACATTTGAATAATTGAACCAGTGCTCTGTTTATCATCATATACATAGAGATAACCATCATGAAATGGTTGCTTTTAGAAAACAAATAATAAAACAACAAAATACCAAGACAAAACAGAATTAAAAACCACAATAAATAGACTACTGCTTCTCATCCTTTCCATTTCTAACCAGGAAAAATATTGACCATTGTACTATGAATAGCCATAGTAATTGAAATAACTGGCGAGTTTACTCAGGGAAGTGAGGGCCTAGTGGGAAATCATAAAACATATATGTACTAAAAGATTGACTAAAAGCAACTCTCATTTTCAGACAGTAACAGACCCACACATATTTGGGAAATGGATTTTAAACAATGATTCAAAGGTAATGCAGGGGGGAAAGGATAGTTTTTCAACAAATAGAATGGGAACAGTTTGAAATTTATATGCAGGAAGCAAAGGGGAACTTTAATCCATTCCTCATACTATATGCCCAAATTAAATAAAAATGAGCCACAAATTTAGATATAAGAACTAAAATTATAAACCTTCTAGAAGGAAACATAGGAGAAAAGGTTTGTGATTTTGTGTTAAGCAAAGATTTCTTTAACATGACCCAAAAGCACAGTTCATAAAAACCGATCTTCATCAAAATTAAAAACTTCTGCTCTTCAAAAGGCAATATTAGTCAAATAAATAGAAAAGCCACACTGAAGAAAATAGCAGTTTAAAACACACGTATCTGAGAAAGGACTTACATCCTTTCTTACATACAGAATATATAAGTAACTCCCCAAATGTAATAGTGAGGAATCAAATGGCCAGATAAAGATATAAAAATGATAAATAAGCACTTAAAAAGACATCATTAGTTGTTAGGAAAATGCAAACCCAAAGCACAGTGAGTTACCAATATTCATCTATTAAAATGACTAATATTAAAAAGAATGATTGTACCCAGTGTTGACAAGCACATGGATGTACTGGAATTTTGACACACTGCTGATGGGACTGCACAATTGTACAACCACTTTGAAAAACAACTGGGCAGCCACTGTACTCCTTCTATTTACCCAAGAGGAAAGAAAGCTTACGACCATATGAAGACTTGTAACAGATGTTCAGAGCAGCATTGTTTGTAATAGCCCAACTGGAACAACCCCAATATTCATCAACATGGGAATGGACAAAATGGGCTCACCAATATAAGGAACGAATCACTGATACACATAACAGCATGAGATAATCTCAGAAGAATTCTGGAAAGTGAAAGAAAACACACAAAAAGTAGCACCTCCTGATTTCATTTATGGAATACATTCTTACAAATTTATTGCCTAGGGTTGAGGTGGCAATGGGAGGGTGGGGAGAAGACCAAGAGGGAGGGGTTACAAAGGAGTAAATTGTATACTTTACTATGCACATTTATTGTATGTCCATTATACTTTTAAAAAGTTAAATTTATGCATTTGATCTTGTCCAATATTATTTTACATCAGAAATTTTGTTTGTAGGAGATAAACATTGATTAGTTCAATGGACCCCCCAATACAGAGCGTTACAGATGTGTTTACATTTATAATTTTGAAAACAAAAGTGACGATAAGGTCTCTGACAAGCTTATTGCTATAGAATAACTTTTATTTCAGAAAAATTTGTGTTATTTTCCATTAGCAAACAAGAAAATGTCAACTAGAGAACAATTTGGTAAAACACAATGATTTTTGTCAGAATTATGAAAGATGTTTTGGCTTACTGCCATCTCTGCAGTGCACAGCATTAAAGGAAATACGTGAAAATAAAATCTGAAACGATGCTCAGCTTACATTTTCATTTCAATTCTTAGCAAGTTTATGAGCATAGTATAGACCTTTGAACACCTGGGAAGATTTATGAATAAACTTAACTTGGCAAACATAATTATAATTTGAAATAAATGGGGCTAGGTCATGACCAACTTAGATTCAATGATTGAATACAAGGGTTTTTACAATATTACTAGGAACTCAACCTAGAGAAATTAATTTCATTTTATTATAAGAAGTTTAAGTCCCAATGAAGAAAACTGAATGGGTGTATTTATATTTAACTAATGAGGAAACTCTGGGGCCACTTTGCCTGAGTCTTATTGATAACCAATTTTAAGAATATTTGTTTCTCATCTGTCCCCTTGAGCGCTTGGAGTCCTTTATTATGGTATGTGAATGAAAGAAAGAAATCAAATTGCTGAAAGCAGAACATTTGCAGCAAAACATTCACAAATCTCCTGCAATGATCTGTCAAGGTAACTCAGTCCCTAACCATTACCATGCCAGCTCCAAACCTCTGTTGGGTTGGTAATAATAAATTATATAGCCTGTAGAATGAGAATCCAATGAGTCCCATTGGATAATAAACTCTTTCCCCTAAATCTTAATATCACTTACTCTTAAACTGAATTATACAATAAAAGTAATTTTGACCAACATTTGTTAGGTATGTAGAACATGTGTCCATCCTAATATGTGATTTATAGCATTTAATTTTAATCCTCAAGATCAGCAGGGTCTATATTATCCTTTTGCCTTCATTTTACAGAGAAGGAACCCAGGCACAGAGGAGTAGTTTGCTCTGGGTTGCAGAGCTACAATTTGAACTCAGATCTCTGGCTTTCAACCACCTATTTTTCTGCTACATTATTGTTTATTTCCTCTATTTTAGTTACTACCCTTTGATGTTTTGGCCAATCAGGAAGAGATACAAACAAATATCTATCAAAGGTATTTTAGACCTACGAGTTGAAAGCTGAAATCATGTCAACAATCTGAGTTGATGTCTGTGTGATGCCAGGAGGAAACCACAAGAGGCACGGATAGTACAGCTGAACTTTGGGTTTTCTTTTCTTTGTTCTTTTTGGGGGGCAACTCCTTTTCTTTGGACACTGAGGACAACTTCTGTAAGATATTTTTCTGAACTATTTCTTTGGACACTGAGGACAACTTCTGTAAGATATTTTTTCTGAACTATTACATAAGATGATACACATTAAGTCAGTACTAGGTCTGATATACTATGCCATGGTGAAAAATATAGTATCACTACTATTTTTACTGAGAAATGTATCTCAAAAATAACTACATACATATTTCACTCCTAGGAATATATCCAAAAGAAATGAAAACATATGTCAATGCAAACACCTGTATGCCACAAATTGCAAAAGGTCAGAAAATGGAAATAGCCCAAATGCCTATCAACTGACAAATGGATAAATAAAATGTAATATAGCCATACAATGAACTATTATTTATCCATAAAAAGAAATGCAGTCCTGATACATACTAAATATGGATGAAAGTTGAAAACAATAGATTGAGTAAAAGAAGCCAGTCAAAAAAAGCTACACATGATTCCATTTATATGAAATGTCCAGAATGGGCACATCTATAAAGATGGAAAATACTTGGGTTGATTCCACATCTTGGCAATTGTGCACTGAACTACAATGAACACTCTAGCATGAATGTCCTTATGGTAAAATGATTTTTTTTTTCCTTCTGGGTAGATACCTAGTAATGGGATTGAAAGACCTATGGAAGGTATACTTTTAGCTCTTTGAGGATTCTCCATATTTCTTTCCAAATAGGTTGTATTAGTTTGCAGTCCCACCAGCAGTGTAAAAGTGTTCCCTTCTCTCCACATCCAGCTGCTGCAGTCCCAGCATCTGCAGCTTTGGGACTTTGTGATATGAGCTATTCTCACTGGGGTTAGGCGATATCTCAGGGTGGTTTTGATTTGCATTTCTCTGATAATTAGGGACAAGAGCAATACTAATATGACACCAATAGATAAACAACTACCCCCCTATATGAGAGAAAAGCACAATGAAATTCAAGTGGGGTAGAGGAAGGGAAGAGGGCATGGCAGGATGGTAAGCTCTCACCTAATGGGCACAATGTAAGGCACCCTCCAAGGTGGGGCTAAACTACAATTGGAATTTTACCTAACAAATGAAACAATTTGATCTAATCATTTCTACCCTCACACCAATTTGAAATAAATAACTAAGTAAGATGGAGAATAAATTAGTGATTGCCTAGTGCTTGAGAGCATGAAGGTGGTAGGGAAAGGTAGTGATTACTAATGAGTACAGAGTTTCTTTTAGATTGTGGTGATGGTTGGATAATTGTGTGAATATACTAAAAAGCATTTTATCATATACTTTAAATGCTGAATTGTATGTTATATGAGTTATAGCTCAAAATATCTGTTTTTAAAAGATAATCTTATAAGCCAGGTGTGGTGGCTCACACCTGTAATCCTTGCTCTTTGGGAAGCCAAGGTGGGAGGATTGCTTTACCCAGGAGTTCAAGACCAACCCCAGCAAGAGCAAGATCCTGTCTTACAAAAAATAGAAAAATTTACCAGACATGGTGGCACATGGCTATAGTCCCAGCTACTCAGGAGTAGCAGTGAGCTATGATGGCCCTACTGCTCTCTAGCCTGGGTGACAGAAGAAAATCTTGTTTCAAACAAACAAATGAACACACAAAACCCAAACCCACAGATGATCTTATAAAGAACATATGTATAGTCAACCTAAGTCAAAGTAATCTACAAAACAAATTCCTTTAAAAATTATAAACAAAGTGAAACAAATGAAACTATATTTCAAGTTGGTTATTTAGTCACACAGAGAAAAAAATTCTTTCAGGCAATTTGAAAACTCAGTCATTTAAATGTACATTCCTAGGAGATAAATCTTTAAGACAAAAATAAGATATAAGAAATACTTAGTAATCATATGGGTATTGCTAGAATGGGTTAACTTATGGGTTATCTTAACTTTGAATTGTTGAGACCAGGGTAAATTCATAATATATTTTTCTTTTTAAAAAATAAATATTAGCCAGGTGCAATGGCATATGCTATAAGTCCCGGGTACTTAGGAGGCTGGGGCACCATGAACTTTTAAGTCTAGGAGTTTGCATCCAGTCTGGGAGACATAACATAGACCCCCATCTCTAAAAGTAAGTACGTCCATAAATAAATAATTAGGTCCTAGCTCTAGTCAATGAAAAGTTCCTGGAAACAATGTGAACACAGCAGCAGTTATCACTGTGTCCAGACTGAGCTCTCTACAAACCCTTTCTTACTACAAGGAGCTAAGGCTCATAGAGAAATAAATGGCTGTTGCCATATTCTGGCAAGAAATGCGGAAGATTAGCCTGGAACATCTTATCCGGCTAAAAAGGAAAAAAAAAAAAAAAAGATCAATGACCACCATGGTTAAGTCAAGAGGATTCACAAGACAACTTTGAAAGGGCTATTACAGGCCAAAAATGAGCACTCGTGCATTTAAAGAATGAAGTAAGCTTATTAAAATGCAGACATTGAAAACGAAATAAACTTATTATTTACCTTTAAAGACTGTTAGGGAACCAAATCATTATTCTGAAAACTTATAACAGGGAAGGAAATCAAGCCTTTATTTCCTCCCTACTATACAAACTGTGTTACCAAATAGTTTAGCAAAGATTCTTAGAAGAATTTCAGGTAATAAATGCGAAGGCCAGAATTAGGATGAAATACCCACTGAAAGAATCCATTTTACCACTGAAACAATTAGGAGAAAGATTCATGGGAAATGTTATCCTAGGGGATTATGGCTCACAGGATCTGCACCAGTGATAAACTTTAAATCCCTAAGTGGGAGACAACCAGTCATTATACACCTCTTAACATAATGTGATCAAAAGTATTCAGTACCATCTATGATGTATTCATGTCAAGAAAATGTTATTTGAATTCAATTAGATATCAGTTATCATTTAAGATAAAGGAACAAGTTATACAACATGTGAAGGATGCAGTCAGCCAAGTCCAAACTGAGGAAATAAATGAGCCAATTTCTTTAGTATATAAATGGCAAGAAAAGTGGGTAAAAAGGTGTTTTGTTATTGATTAAAAGATATCTGAGAGACTTTTTAACCAAATGCAATTTTTAGATTTTTTTTTATCCTGATTAAGGAAATTAGAGTCATCCAAAAATGAACCTGAAGTGATATATGTCCTGTCACAGTAAGTGTTTGGGCACAGAAAGGTATCACTTTACTGGGATAGCATATATGAGATTATACATGGGTTGAGATGTTAGGCTAGGCAACTTCTAAGATTCCTTCTTCTTAACATAACAATTCCAAATTTACTCAAAGAAAGCTACCCAATAAGAAATATACTCGAGGATGGTAGATTTTGTTTCTGAAGATTATCATAACTATATCTCTGATTCCACATGCTCTTTTGCAAGGAGACCTTGACACTTCACTTCAAGAAGCGAAGTATTTCTCTTGCTGCATGAAGCTAGCCTGTCCCTGTGATGGACGTTGACAAACAGAATATAGCTAAAGTGAGGCTGTGAGACTTTTGATGCCAGGTATTAAGAAAACTTCTTCCTTGTTCTTAAGCCCTGCACCACCACATAAAGAGATGTAGCTACCTTACCGGAGAGACCATGTGAAGAGATAGAGATGTCCATCCAGCCCCTAACTATTCCAGTCATCATAGCTGCACTGCTACATGTGTCACTGAAACCATCCTGGACATTTAAGCCCTAGCTGTGTCAGTGCAATATTGAACCCAGGGTCCAAATGACCCATCAGTTCAGTGCAACCACAGGAATGACTGCGGCTAATTCCACATGGAGAACAAGAACCACCAGCTGAATCCTGTTTAAATTCCTGAAAAAACATAATGGCTATTGCTTTAAGTCACTAATTTGGGGACAGTTTTCCTTGTATCAGTATTTAACCTAGATACACAGGATAAAAAAAAAAAAAAGATGTTGGCCACTATAAGTCTTTTATTTAACCTTAATTTAAACCCCTTTCCCGTCCAAATGGCAACAAACCAATAGATACCATATATATACTGGACCAATAAAGATTTGCTTTACTATTCAACTAGTTGCAAATATATAAAGATTGAGGAAAGAGCCATAATGTTGAACCCAAAGACACTCTAAAAGTCTGAAAGAGTGAGATAGTCCCTAACTGTAAGGTTAAAGTTTTGCACAATAGTACATAGTTGAGATGAAGAGACAGATGGTTATAAAAAGCGTTCTTTTTCTGACATGATTAAAGACATTAGCTTTATTACTATTTTCTTTCTTTTTTTCAAAGAGAAAAATATGTAGGTATTAAATAATATGATATAGTTAGAAAAACTGCAAAGGATAAAAAAGTACAGTTCTACAGAAGGAACTTAAGGAACCATGATTATGTGTGCTTTTCATTTCTGGTACGCCCACCCTGATTATCCTAATGAAATATCACATTATCTTATATCCTCGGCGGCGGTGGTGATTATCATCATCACCATCAGCATCATCATTACTATTTCAGGAAGGAGAATGAACTTGATGGGATAAGGATACAGAAAAAGGAACACAGCAAAGGAAGAAGAGGAAGTTGAGAAAAGAATGAGAAGAAATTGGTAAAGATTGAGAGAAGGGGAATAAGGATCATAAAAATAATATGGCATATGATTTGCAAAGCAATTTGCTATTCATAAGGAACTTTAACATCTAATGTCATCTTTATCCTACTTGCTAATGATGTTTTATTATCTATATTATATAAATAAGAAAATATTCATGGGGTATAAAAATATTTACTGAATGCCCATTTTGTGCCTGTCACCATGCTAAGTTCTAGAAATGTAATTATTAGCAAAACAAGTATGATACTTGCTCTTACAACTGATAGTCTAGTAGAGTAGAAATCATTATTCAAAATTACAAAACAACTATAAAACTGCAACCAAATCAAAAAATACATTTCTATGAAAACACGAAATAAAAGGATTTGATATAATCAGTTCTGATTACAGGTTTTTTGACAAACACATTGTACAGTTATTTTATTTGAATCTGATTTATAAATATATTTCATCCAAACATGATTGCACATTAAGAAATCAATAAGCATTTTCAAGCCACTCTTGCAATTTTTAAATTAGTTTTCCAAGGTAGAAATAAAACCTTACTTAGTTTTTAATGCAGAGAACTGGCTGCCCCTACAGTGCCATCATTTATTGGATCAGGATTCTATACTTTGTATCCTTTAGTCAAGAACTAGCTAACAAGGTCACTTCGGGAGAAAAAAGCCTATTCCAGACCTGAGAATTCAACCACCACCTACTTGCCCAGCTTTGAAAATATCACTTACAGCCTGTCAGCCAGGAGATGATTAAAGTCTGTGCTCCTCGTCTCTAGGGTTTCCCTTTTCTCAGACTTCTCAGTGTAAATGTTAGCTTTATGCACCACCAGATAGAAGAGACTGATCAGACGAGATTTGTACTCACAAATTTCTGCTCTAGAAGAAAGGCATGCAGTGTAACTCCTGAACATCCAGTAGTATTTCTACTCTAAGGGCATAAAACCTAAATGAACACCATCTTCTCAAATAACCCCAACTAGTTTCAGATAGTCAATTCACTAATCCCTCTAAGAGCCCATGGCCAAGGTTGATAAGAATAAACAGGAAACTGAAATACAAAGAGTCCAATCAATGTATTCAGGGCTTCCCAAACTGAATAGGAACTAAAGTTGTAAAGGTCCTTCTTCTCAATATAGACACTCTGCAAGGACTTTTGAATGAATTGACCAGGGTTTATCTTTCCTAAAACTGTGGATCTTTCCTTAAGTGCTAATGAGTCTGTTTAATGACTTATTTCTGTATTTCTCCTATTTTATTTGAAAATCTTCACATTAAGGGGTTCTTTGTAAGCTTTGGTTATTATCTGAAGTTGGGGTTTGAGCATTTTATATTTTGTTTTAAATTACTTTAATAAATACTGTTGTTTATTTTTTTTTTTTTTGCAGTTTTTGCCCGGGGCTGGATTTGAACCTGCCACCTCCAGCACATGGGGCTGGAGCCCTACTCCTTTGAGCCACAGGTGCTGCCCTTTAATAAATACTTTTAATGTAACAAAATTTGGATATAAGTTTCAACACTACTATCTTATAAGTCCACCCTGAGTTTGTCTTTTCATATTCTTCTGATCTTCCTCCAATATATTCTTAGATATCTTAGTTATTGATTTCTTATTTAATTCCATTGTGGTCAGAAAATATAGTTTGTGTGGTTTACATCTTTTGATGATGAAAGCACTATTTATGTTTAAAAATTGTGTTTGTTCTAGAGTTGATGGGGGTACCATTTTGATCCATGTGTTTCATAGTGTTGTTCATGCCATTACATCTTTAATGAATTTTGCCTAGATCTATCAAATGCTGAGGAAAAGAGTGTTGATAGCTCTATGGCACTAAAAGCATCTCTGACTCCCTTTCATGCTCTCAATTTTTGTTTCACATATTTTGAAGATATATTATTAAATATGTACATATTTATGATTGTTATTTCATATGAATGAAACTTGCATCCTTTTTTAACTCTAGTTGTACTCTCCTGAAGACTTATTTTATCTGATTATTAATATGAAGTCTCTTTCCCTTACTTATGCTTACTGTTTGTGTAGTATATCTTTCCCATCATTTATTTTCAATATATCTATGGCTGTACTTTTAAAATGTATTATATTAAAGCGCATTTTTATAGAGCGCCTACCGTTGACACTTTCTTTGGTTAATCCTTCGTGATGATCTCTAATTTTTAATTGAAGTGTTTAGCTGATTAGCATTTATTGTAAATGCTGATATGATCAGATTTAGATCTCACGTTTTCCTTATTTGATTTTTTGCTTGTGCTCTCTGTTTTTGTTTTTTTTTCTTTGTTCCTCTTTCACTATCTTCTTTTGGATCAATTAAATTTTTTTAGAATTTCGTTTCAACATATTTATTTATATTTTAGTTGTACCCCAAAGTATACACAATAAATCTTTAGTATCTACTTGGGGTTAATATTACTCAATACAAAATACATAAACCAATGCCTATCTAGGCCCATTTACTGCGACTCTTCATCTTTCATGCAATAGTTGTCACATAAATTACATGTACGTAATTAAGCTCCATGACACAATGGTATACTTTTTTGAACAGTAATATGTATTTAAATAAATAAGAAAAAACATAGCCTTTTATAGTTACCATTTCAGATTTTCTCCATTTCTTCCTGAAGTTCTGAGCTTCTGCCTAGTATCATTTTTCATCACCCTGAGAACTTCCCTGAGAATTACTCGTAGTATAGGTCAGGTTACAATGAATTATCTTCCCTTATCTGAAAATGTCATTATGTTACCTTCATTTTCGAAGGTTATTTTTACATGATGTAGAATTCTGGCTTAACAGATTTTTCCTCTCAGCACTTTAACAATTTTATTACACTTTCTTCTGGCCTGCATTGTTTCTGAAGAGAAATGAGCAGTCATTTGAATTATTGTTTTCTGGTGTTTAGAGGTCATTTTCCTCTGGCGACCTTCAGTATTTTCTGGATTTCTATTTTCTGGAATAGTGCCCCCTCCGTTCCCTCACACACCTAATTACATTTTAGTGGCTGTGGCTATCCTGTACCTTGACCTCTGCTGCTTCAGGAGCGAGACTGTGGGTTTTCTATTGGAGTTTTGGTCACTCCATGCAGTGCCTATTGGGACTTGACTTCAAGCTAAAAGTCTTTCTGTGCCTCATTAATTCTTGCTCAGTAATCAAGACTCAGATTAATCAACATCTTTTTCAAAAGCTTCTCTGAATATCTAGATATCTAGATTCAACTGGATGTGTCCAGAAGTTGGAAATGTATTTGGCTCCATTTAACGAAAAATACTACTGTGACTTGAACAAAACTGGGTTTGTTTTCCTTACCTAATGTGAAATTCAAAACTGATGCAGCTGCTCACACAGATCATTAAGGACCTATATTTTTCTATCTGCTCTGCTATCAGAATAAAGCTTTTGCATTTATAGTTTTCAAGTTGAAACATATATCTCTGGGCATTACATTCATTTTTCCAGGTAGGCAGAAGAACCAAGGACAGCTAGTCGGATGAACAATTCATCCTAGTTTGCCTATGACTTGCTTATTTTTAACCTTGAAACTCCAAAATTCTATTAGGTGAACTAAAAATATCACATGGACTGTCATCTATGCTTTTCATTTTTCATGCCTAGAAAATATCAGACAGGATTGCAAAATAAAAACCAGAGCCTACTCGTCCTATTGTAGAAATGCAATATTACCACCTGCAAGCACAGCTCACATTCACAAATTTGAGTTATTATTAGATATGGCTAGATTCCTTGTGTTATGATAATCTTGTTGATTATCTCCAGGGAATGCCATTCCAAAATTTATAATACTTAAATTACTTATTCTTAGGATATTTTCTGAAGAACAGCCTAATTAAACATCGATATTATTGTAGCTTGTTTTACCTAGCTTTTAAAGTAATAGTTCAATATTTATGTTACAAAACAAAATACACATGATAAAAAGCAAAATTAAAACACATATTGCTTAAATGTTTTCAAACGTAAAAATGCAAACAGTAAATTAAAACAAATAGTAAAATAAAATATTCAAGGAAATTTCAATGTGCCACTAGCTCCAATAAATAAAGCAATAAATTAAAACATAGATATACTAAAGTCAAAACGCAGAATCATTTTATCTATGTTAAACACACTAGAACAAAATTTAAATGTTGGTATTTTAGAGCGGAAATAGATGTCTTTCATGTGGGTGAAGTTACCTTAATAAGACTGTTTTTCTATTGTCCAAGGAGTTTAAGGACATTCAACAAATTATGAACACTAGTTACAAATTCCAAGGAAATTAAAATTTATTTCTAGCTTCTTCATTTGTTACCTTCTTCAAGGCATAAAATGGCATTTCATAGGCTTAGAAGCAGAATATAGGTCTTTCCGTGGTAAATGTAAGACTGTATGATCTGGCCTATAATTATGTAAAGCCTTTATTAAAAATATAACCTGATATTATTTAAGTACAGTTAGGGATGTGTAGTATGTGTACAGTGTTGTTAAAAACACAAGACAAACATAATAGCCACTAGTATTTTCTTTTTCCTTGCTTGATTTTTTCTTTTTAGTTTTTCCATAAATCGATGATCACAAAGAATACTAATAAAGTGACTCTTACCTTTTGAGCAAAATACTTTCATACTTTTCCTGTCATGCCTAAGAACTATTTAACACAAATGCCTCTCAGTGATGTTTCAGCAATGTAAAATGTAGTTTTTTTCCTACAAATGAAACCAAGCAATTCGTTTTAATATAAAGAGTTCTATGGGCCAAAAATGAATTATATTTTTAGCACTATTCTATGACCCCACGATTCCCAAGTAGAAATGTAATTGTCTTCCCTGGGGAAGGGAAGGGAGGGGAGGGAAGTAAAACTTGCTAGAAATTTCAGTGTATGTATGTGAAGATACTTGAACAGAATGTAGATCTCTTCAATAAATTTTAATAAGTGATTAATTGAGAAAGAATGAGAGTCCCCAATTAGATAGCCTCTTCAATGACCCTGTCTCAAGTCCAGGCCATCCTTTCCTTTCAACCC
Organism: Otolemur garnettii; assembly: GCF_000181295.1. NCBI lineage: Eukaryota > Metazoa > Chordata > Mammalia > Primates > Galagidae > Otolemur > Otolemur garnettii. Next base: position 25,576,532 of record NW_003852403.1, read on the forward strand.
TATAGCTGCAGCCCAGCCCAGGCCCTAAAGAGACTTCTCTCTCCTCAATTTGTTAAGTTGAAGTTTAGAATTTAGTTTTTTTTTTTTTTTTTTTTTTGAGACAGAGCCTCAAGCTGTTGCCCTGGGTAGAGTGCTGTGGCATCACAGCTCACAGCAACCTCCAACTCCTGGGCTCAAGCAATTCTCCTGCCTCTGCCTCCCAAGTAGCTGGGACCACAGGGCGCCTGCCACAACACCTGGCTATTATTTGGTTGCAACCGTCATTGTTGTTTGGTGGGCCCGGGCTGGATTCGAACCAGTCAGCTCAGGTGCATGTGGCTGCCGCCTTAGCCACTTGAACCACAGGCACTGAGCTGAGAATTTACTTCTTCACTGCCAAACCCAGCTCCCTTCCCAGCACATTATTTTCAGTATCTTGCATCTCTCCAGTTAGTACACTTAACCACCAAGTAATACACTTTCCTCAAAGTCTTTATATTTTCAATTATCTAGTTACAATAAAGAGAAGTATAATTTAGGATCTGTCTTTTTAAGCCCTTCCCAGCTCCTATATTTCAAACAGCAGTCACACTGTGCAGTAATTATACTGGGACCCTGAACAGTTTTCAGATTTTTAAATCCTCTCTCCTGTAGAATATTCTTCATCTACTAACACCTTTTTGCATCCACTGCCTTTTTTCTACCCCTAATCCAACCACCACATTATTTCCTCTCACATGTAATACTCTGGGTCCCCGGGATACTCTGTTCACTTTGACAATCACAAAGGTCTGCCTGAGGCACTAACATCTCCAGAAATGCTGCTGTCGTTGACACTGCTTCTAGAAGATATGCTACCCAGGAACTAATTTTTCAATCTATGGTTTTATATTGTTTTCTACTGATGATTTGCATCAGCCCTGTGAGAAACAGACTTCTGTTGTTTAAGCTCCCCTCTATGGTGTTTTGTAATGGCAGCCTGAGCTGACTGACACATGAGTTCAGATATTAAAATATTTCTCTTGCTTGAAGTAGTGGTAGTGGTGAGAGAATTTCTGCATGTGGACATGTGGAATCTGGCAATTGCTGCTTTGTTAGCCTCTGGATTGCATCCTGCCAGATCACCTGCCTAAAAATGAATGCTTTTTCTTTTTTTTCAAATTAAAAGCTGGCTGGCTTAATTTTTTTTCTTAGTTGTTCCAACTAGTTGGCCGGGTTGGTTCTATTAACTTGTTGAGAAACACAGATGCCGTTTCCTGGTAGACAGAAACAACTGAGCCTCTCAGCTCTTTTCATTTGTTCTTTTCCTCCCCTGCTAAATCGATGAAGCATGGTTGCCATTTCATTGTTTTGCTGAGGTTTATTTCGTTGCTTTGCACTTTTTGTTCATTAGACAAACATAGAGCAGATGATAAATAGTCATTGGGAAAATAACATGTTAGACAAAAATGCAACAATGTGTTTCACAGAAAATGGCATGTCATAGATGCTTTGTGTCCAGAGCTGAGCAATTTAAAGATCCTTTGTGTGCAGGGAAAAAGCATCTGTTAAAAAAGCCATGGGAAAGCACCATTTCAGCCTGTTTTATAGATGTTTAACACTGGGCAGAAGAATGATTAAATGTGTGTTTGGCTATAGTCCCAATGCCTTTCTTGTACAATCCCACAAGACCCCATACTACGCTTCTCTGATGGTACTTACACTGAAATTGTCTCTTTACCTGGCTATGTCCTCTCTAAAATGAGATCTCCTCGAAGTTAGAGATTTCATTTAGCCTTATTTTCTCACCACGTGATTCATAAAAGACTTTCAATACATGTATTGCATTGTGTTATGTAAAAATGTTCAGCCATTCTATTTTTTGGCTGGCTGAATTATTTCCTTAAGCACTGGAAAAGCCATATGTTCTTTCCTACTATGCTCACACCAAGGCATCCATTTGATAGTACACATTGGATCTCTTTCCACCTAATTAAATTGAATATGCATAGATAGGATTCTAGGAGGAACTGAAATTTTGGAGCAAGTTTGAAAATAATAGAAACAGTTAATTGCTGTATTAATTTCATCAGTGACAAAGGTTAAAGAGAAGTCTATTTGCTTCAGGAAATAGTAGTACTAACCAAGAATTTGATTTTCCTTTCCTTGTGAATGAAATGAGGGCTGGTAAAAGGGACCAGATTAGATGTAAAGTAGGACTATGACAAAAGGGAGGTGAAATGCCAGGGAGGGTTCACTGAGAAACCAGGTAGAATCTTTCTTTCAAAGTGAGATAGATTGACTCTTAGTTTTCTGAAAACATGTTTGATGATTTGATATTTTTTTCCCAAGACCTATTTTAGTTCTTCTATTCAGCATTCTTTTAAAAAAAAACTTTAGTCTTGTTTTAAAATAATTTTAGATTTACAGAAGTGCTGCAGAGATAATACAAAGTTTCAACACATGCTTTACTGAACTTTCCCCAGTGTCAACATCTTGCGTAACCAGGGTACATTTATGAGAATTAAGAAATGAACACTAAAATATTACTATGCACTAATCATAGACTTTGTTCAGATTTCCTTAAATTTCCCACTGATAAACTATTTCTATTCCAGGATTCAATCTAGGGTCTTACATTACATTTAGCAACTCGTAGTCAAAATTACACTTTTGAGTCTTCAGATTTATTCTGTACAGAGTCTTCCTATCAAATTGCTTATGTTGATTACATGCGTTAGCCATTTCCTGAATTTAATTGTCTGTACTTCCTGTGTTCATCATTTATTCACCCTGTGCAGGAGGTGTCTAACTCTCTCTCCAATTCCTTGTCCTTCATGGGCCTTGTTTCTCTCTGCTCTGCCTCCTCCAGCCACTACCCTCCCTGTTCCCTGTTCTCTGAAAACATCTTGCGTCTGACCAGACAAGCACTCTACGTAAAGTAGAACAGCTGAAACGTACAGTTTTCACTTTCCCTTACATAATGTGGGCCCTTAGAGAAAACACATGAGCAGAGGTTGTCAAGTCAATCTGACAGCTCTGTTAATGTTTTATTTAATTTGTATTGTAGCATTAAAAGGGTGAAGGTCTTAATATTGCTTGGAGTTTGGGATTAAGTAGAAACTTTCTGTCTTTCCCAATGCTTACCATTTGAGGATGTCACTATTCTTTTCTGAAAAGAATGATTTATTTCAGCTAAGCCATCATTCACATAAGAGTACAAGACTTTATTTCATTTCAGTCTCTTTAAAAGAGAATATTGGCATCCATGAATGGGTTTTAATATGTCCACATGTATAAGCTCCTAAAATTATACTTGTAATATTTTGTTTATAAGTGCATTTTTTTCTAGGGCAAAGGATTTACAACTCTCAGTAAATTCTTAAAATTATCTTATGGTTTCAAAAAAGAAAAAAAACTGCAGAACCATTTCTCTGGGGCTAGAGATATGGGGGCATCTATATCATCAGAAGGTTTTGACATCTAAATTTTAGTGTAAAAATATTTAGAGTATTAAAATAACTCTGAATTCTTTAAGTTCACAAACCAAATGTCATTTCTTCTCCATGTAATCATTTAGGAACTTTAAAAGTTCATGGTGATTTATCTTTGCATTAATTACATTTTCTACTCCTACCTATTTTTTTTTTTTTTTTTTTGGTAAATTCTTTCTTTTCCACCTTTATTTCCAGAGACCTTTCAGCATGTTATTATTCCTCCTGCCTTGAGCTATCTCTATTTCATAGCAGTTCTTCCATCCATCATTCTGTACTCCATTACTTTTCCCGACAAGAATGCTTGCTGGACATTTTCCTACTGCCGCCTCCATTCTGTTCCCTGTACCTCGCTTGCTTGAAGGAAGTGCTCTGGCTAACAGAATGTGTAACCATAGGGACTGTCAGTGCAGACAGCATACCAAAGATACAAGTCTGTGAAACACATTAGCTTGGTCCTTTTGTGGTATCTCCTTAACAGAAACAGCCCGTGTCCTTGGGTGAGTTAGAAATTTACAGCATGGACCTACATTGAAACATAAAGAAGACACTGTCCCTTTTGATTTGAGAAGTCATAATTCACCTAGTCATTGGTAGGGGAAGGGTAGAAGGTTAGGGGAATGAAGAAGTTGGAATATCGCCTCTCACCCATTGATAGTCAGCCAAAAGGCTCCCGTACTCATTCCCATTGAATGAGATAGTTCCCCTATCCATTGCTAATGCTACAAAGAACATGGCACGTAAGCAACCTTGTTTACTCAGCTATACTCATCTCAAATTTGTTTTTTAAAACATAAAATGTAGAATGTGACTCAATAATACTTGATGATATAGTACAGTGATTATGGTTATCATAGTTCTGTTTGTTGAACTGTACCTCTAAGCTGGACACTCTGTTGTGCCATTATCTCTAAAGGTCACATTAGTACTATGAAATATACACTATTGTTATTCCTGTTTTTATGATGAGGAAACTGAAGATTAATTAATTGGTGTGAATTTCTTAGTTGGCAAGTGGTAGAACTGCTCTTGCACAAAAGCCTTCTTACTGTCGATGCCCAAGATCCCAAACCTGAGACTATCATGTACTCCACTGATCAGTTGAAAACAAGACGCTTTTATTAGGAATGGGAGGCAAGGATGAGGCAGCAAGAGGAGAGAGAAGGGAAAGCAGAAATAGAGGTGTGCAGAGACAAGTTCCAGACTCGCAGTAGAATATTGTATCAAGGTGTGTGTGTTCCACTTACTTAATTAGATTTCCTTTGCCTTCAGATCAGTAATTTGATTCCCTGTAGGGATCTTATACATAATAGGTGCTAAATAAACATTTAAAAATGGGAAGGCAAAAGACAAAGGAAAAAGGGCATATGGGATGCAAAGGAATAGAGAAAGAGTAAGTGATACCCACAAAGGATAAGGAGATACCAGTAAATAGGGAAAGGGGAAATAAGAGAAGGTAGTGGCAAAAAGAAACAAAACTCGAGGCCGAGGAAGATACAGGGAGTCATTTTAGTAAGAGTGAAATGTCCTTCACACTTTGATGCTATTTGTCACCAACACTTGCCAGTTCTCCCTCCTGAAACCCTCCAGGATTCCTCCATTTCTCTCTGTTCCTACTGCCACAGTCAAGTTCAGGCCGCGGTGTTTTCGCAGATTCTTGCGACATCCTTTTGTAGGTCTCTTTGACATGTGTCTTATCTTTCTCAAATCCCTACTCCCATCTAGAACCAGATTGATCTTTTCAAAATCATAAATTTTATCTCTTACAACCCTGCTGAAAATGCTTTAATAGCTTTGAGATAAAGTCTAAACTTCTTAGGGTGGCTTCTGAGGCTTCTAGCGCACTGTACAACATACCTCTTGCATTTTAATCCTTGATTCTACTCCATCACTTTTTACCTTGTCATGTTGAATAGTTTTTGAACTGTCACTCAGTGTTGGTCATTTAGACATAATGAGTCCTCCCAGTGATCAAAAGGATCACTTTTCCTTTTTACCTAATTTTACTTATTCTTTCCATCTCAACACAAATAAGTCTCATGGACTAGAATTTGAAGTTCACAATCTAAAGCAGTTTCAGGTAGTTTTGATCTTGAAATTGGGGGTTGCAATTTAGATGGTTCAGACTGGAGAGCTGGAAGAGTTATCAAAACTTATTATGAAGATGAAAGGAATGAGAGCTGGCAGAGGGAACAACCGAACCACCTGCCGAAGGCATTTTAAACACTGTGAGAGGGTCCTGCAAATCATCACCCGACAACATAAGGACTGTGTTTTGTTATGGGATTGCTATTACCGATTACCATGTCCTCCTCTGAAAGAACCTCAGCTGTGTCCAAAGGGAAATCAGCAGCTACACGGAGTCCTTTATAGTTCCAGTCACAAGAAACAACAGAATTCTGGAGGTAGAAAATTGTGCTACTGTATACTCTCAAGTACTCATTAGAAAAAAATAGATCCTTCCATACATAGGGACTCATTAAAGGATCAATATTTAACAGAGGCCAATTTGGTGGGAATGGGTCGATTTTATTGATGATTAAATTCTGTGGACTTATCTCAATTGAAACCTCTACTTTAACTTGCTTATAGAGTCATTTTTGGACAACAATTGTAGGCCAGGAAATACATTCTATTTAGAAGACTTAGACACCAAAAAAGAGAGAGAGAAAAAATGAAAGAAACATTCCATCTCATTAAAAAGTAAAATAATTCCCTGTAAGGATCTCTGCCTGCACATGCTGAATGGTAGTTTTCAGCTGTGCTGACAGCACTTGACAAGTGGAGCCGTCAACAGCACTTGACAACTGTGCATCTCCTGAGTGTCTCAGAACACCTGACACAACAAAATCCTGATGTTGGTTTTATGTTTCAACTATATTTTGGCTGTTTAATTAAAAAGTCATTTATTCACTTATTTATTCACTTAACAAGTTTGAATTAAACACAAGATACAAATCTCTGCTCAGGTGGAGCTTATAATCTATAAGCAGCTGGTGGACATTAAATCATTAGTTCATTAATTACAGTGCTGCTCAGTGGTAAAAGAAGAAAGATTCTGGGCAGTTCTGTGGCTCAGTGAGTAGAGCACCAGCCCCATTTACTGAGAGTGGCAGGTTTGAACCCAGACCCAGCCAAACTGCAACAAAAAAATAGCTGGGCGTTGTGGTGGGTGCCTGTAGTTCCAGCTATTCGGGAGGATGAGGCAAGAGAATCACCTAAGCCCAGGAGTTGGAGGTTGCTGTGAGCTGTGATGTCACAGCACTCTACTGCGGGCGAGAAAGTGAGACTCTGTCTCTGAAAGAAAAAAAAAGAAGAAAGATTCTTAAATTATTTTGACATTAGGAAATCTAGGCTAGATTAACCCCAAATGATATGAAATTGTGGCTAAGACTTTTTGGTTAATTTCTATGTGTACATTCTATTGCCTTAAGAAACAGATTCCTCTGAGTTACTTAAAACTAGCTAGGTTTGGCTTAGCACCTGTGGCTCAAGTGGCTAAGGCGCTAGCCACATACACCTAAGGTGGCAGGTTTGAATCCAGCCTGGGCCCGCCAAACAACAATGATGCTGCAACCAAAAACAGCTGGGCGTTGTGGCCGGCACCTGTGGTCCCAGCTACTTGGGAGGCAGAGGCAAGAGACTCCCTTGAGCCCAGGAATTGGAGGTTGCTGTGAGCTGTGATGCCACGGCACTCTGCCCAGGGGGACAGCTTGAGGCTCTGTCTCAAAAAACAAAAAAAAACTAGCTAGGTTTCTCGGGAGAGTTCTATTGACTAAAAGAATCAACTTACCTATGAGAGATGGGTGACAGTATCCAGAGAGCCGAATTCCTACATTTTCTTTGCTCACGTCCCGAGGATGGATGAGTTAGAAAGTACGCTGTGTTAGGAACCTGATTTAGAGTTTCCTCCTCATCTGAAACCTGAGAGGCAGTTCATCCTCACTTGACAGGCAAGCACACTTCTAATGAGCTTTCCTGAAGTCCTATCATGAGTCAACAGCACAGTAAGAACCAGAATCTCTGTGTGCCTGAAGAGCCACGCTTTTACCATTCCTTCTTTCAGGCCACCCTTCCTCTTGAAAAAATAGTATCTCGTATTTTCAGAATGAATAGATCAAAATAATTGACTCCAAAGTACCTTCCTGATACAATACCCGATAGAAACAGCCCTATGATGAAGCAAACGGAAAACATACGCATGCTTAGTGTGCTAGTTATTCACTGAACGGCGGGGCACTAAATTTGGAATTAGTTTTAAATAGCTTTCAATAAATAATCTGCAGTGTGTATTAGCACAAGCGTGGTCAAAGAACGCTGAGAAGGTATGAAATAAGTCAGGAAGAAACAAATTGAAAACTCACTGCAATCTGGGAGAAAAGGAAAAGCAAGTCGAGTGAGACTTCACTGTGAACTGTGGAGTTTAGCTAACAGTGCCACCAAAGCTCAAAGTGGAGGACAGTGCTCTCAGGGCTGACAAATGGAGAAAGGAATCGCTGGAGTAGGAAGGCAAAATGAGAAAAGCTCTGTGGGAGCCTTCAGAGACCACACAGAGAAAAATGGTCCCTTCAAGCCCGGGAAGCCTCTCTGGCTGAAAGAGTGGGAAGTGTCCCTTGCTAGACGCCTGAGGTTGATTGAGGTTTGGGAAAAGTTGGAGGGAGGATGGGACACAAAGATGGTCAGAGATTGGCAGGGCTGGGCTTGAGTCTTTCAAGCCTCACAAAGACATCAACAGGGAGGAAAAGTTCCCAGTTCCAAAGTGCTGAGGGGGAACTAGAGAAAGCCAAGGAAACAGAGGCTCTTGGAACTCACGGGGGGG
>NW_003852403.1:25585198-25595213 GCF_000181295.1 Otolemur garnettii
GGGACTACAGGCACCTGCCACAACACCTGGCTATTTTTTGTTGCATACATCATTGTTGTTTAGCTGGCCTGGGCCAGGTTTGAACCTGCCAGCCTCGATGTATGTGGCTAGCGCCATACCCACTGAGCTACGGGCGCTACCTATAATACTTTTTAAATAGCTATCAAAAATCCATTATTGGCAAATCAACTCTACACCCGATTTTGAACAGCAGATTATAGATGCTCAGCAAGTAACTTCAGAGCACTATGGGGTATATTTTCTTATTTTTGGAACAGACACTCTTCCAGAATCTTTCTTACATCTCTGTTTTCTTCCTCTACCCATAGGTCGTATGTAGTTGAGAGTCATACTTCCAACACTACTGCGCTATCTACTTACTAAAAAGAAATACTTCTTACCTCTTTGGCATAAAACCTAATTTTCTTTACAAAAGCACTTTAAAAGAGGTCAATATGCACCTTCCAAATAATTAATGACGTTCAGCATCTTTTTGTGCATTTATCTGCAATCCATACTACTCCACACTGATCACACAATGCCTAAGTTTAAAAAAAAAAATGACAAAACACTCCAAAACAAGCTATATCAAGTTGTGGTAAGGATGAGGAGCCTCTGGGGCTTTCAAACATTTCTGAGGGGAGGGTCCTGGACATGGCCACTCTAGAAAATGGTTTGCCAGTTTCTTATGAAGTTAAACCTACACTTTTATATGATCCAGCAATCCCTCTCCTGAGTTTTTACTCCAGAGAGAAATGAACATGTACATTCAAATAAAAACCTATACAAAAAAAACTTTAAGCAGCATTATGCATAATCGCCCAATACTGAAAACAACCCAAACTCTCTTCAACAGGTGAATGGCTAAACAAACTATAGTAAATTCTTATAATGAAATATTTATGATTTAGCATTAAACAGGAACAAAGTATTGACATATATAAAAATCCAGATGAATTCCAAGAGTATCTAGTAAGTGAAAAAGCCAGTCTCTAAAAAACTTACATGCTCTATTGCTACATACAACAGTCTGGAAAAGGCAAAACCATAGTGATGGAAAACAGATCAGTGTCTATAGGAATTGGGGAGTGGGTTTCAGGGGAGACAAGGGTATGACTAATCCCAAAATAGGTAAATTTTAAAGTATGCAAGTAAATAAATAAGGAGTTTATTTTGAAGGAGTTTAGTTTGTTTTTACTAAGTAAGTAGAGGTGACTCCCATTCAGATTAGCTCCTTAACTGTGGACATTCATACCTTATCTATAGGGTGTCCCGAAAGTTGCCTTTAAGTCATTATACACAAGAAAAATGAGAAATTGTAACTAAATGTACCTTTACTTATAAAATATCCATTATGAAATTTTACAAAAGAGGTGGCCAACACATATTTTGTAAATATTTTTATTCTCTCCATGTGCATAGTAAGTAAATAAACCTCTTCCCTCTTACTAATCTGCCTTAGTCGTAAGTTGATCTTTTAGTGAACTTTCAGGGTAAAGGGGAAGTTTCTCTCTCACCCCCACACTAGCTAAGAAAAAACAAATAGCACTGTGATCTTTTTCTCTGTATGAAAATCCCAAGTGAATTTACAGACCAATAATCAGAAATGATTAAGTTGATTAAAGTTGCCATGTATGAGATCAAGACAGAAGAATGAGTTGAACTCCTACATGACACTAGTAATGATTATAAAGATATAATAATAATAAATGTTACAATTGAGATAGCAACAAAACTCTATAAACCTAGGAATAAATCTAAAAAACTGATGTAGGAAATTACAGAAAAGTAAAATATTATTAGAGATCATAAAAGAAGAATTAAATAATGACCATGGTCATTGAATGGGTAAACTCAGTATTATAAATAAGCAGATAATTTATGTATTCAATTAAATTTCAGTTATAACCTAAACAGGTATTGTTTTGTTTCCTGTGAAATTTTATGAGATGATATAAAATTCACCTGGACAATAGAGAAGTGAGACCAGTCAAGTCATTTTGAATAGGAAAAAAAAGGAAGGTATGATGTACCACACGGATCTGTTTTTAGGAATGAAGGATTTATTGTCCCAAATCCAGATGGTGCTGCCAACAGACCCTCCATAGATGTCTGCTTCCCTAGATAGGATATTACCTGGGGTGAAAAGAGCCATGTAGTCCAAGGTCATGGCCCCTGTCCAGAATGTTTTACTCTTAATGTTTGGGACAACTCTGAAAGGCGAGATCTAGATCCTGGGAGATTGCAACACTGAGGCCTTTGTTAGGATTGCATCACACATCAACTTCTTCCTTTGCCCACTTCAGGTTCCTTTCTCTCCCTTCCACAAGCTTTGATCCTAACAGGAATCCCCAATGATTCTCCTTTATCCTAACTTCTATCTCAGGGTTTTTTCCCCCTAGGAATCCAGCCTATGCCTGAGGACTTCCCTGGTCAGATAGCAAGACCTTTCATATAGCTATAGTACTTAACAGAGACATAAATCAGAAAAAGAATGCAGAAACAGAATTTGGTGTAAGAGGTGACATTATATTAAGCTGGAAAAGGACAATTTAGTAATAGTTACTGGGACAATTGTCCATTCACATGAAAAGAGACAGATCTATTGACAAACCATATCCATGAAGAACAAATACCTAAATGTAAAAAGTAAAATAGCAAAATTTTTAATAAAATATAAAACAGTGTCTTTGTGATAAGGCACGGAAAAATTTCTTCAACAAGAAAAAGTTAAAACCCTAAAGAAGAAATTGATAAATCTAATTATATTTTTTAGGTATGTTTATAACTTGGAAATGTATAACCCAACAAAGGAATAGTACTTAGAATATATTAATGGAGTGAGGAGAAACTTCCCTCTTACCCTGAAAATTCACTGAAAGATCAACTCACAATTAAGACAGATTAGTAAGAGAAATGATTCATTTACTGTATGTGTGGGGAGAAATCACAGAGTATAATCCTATTTCCAATGGCGTTCAGATATTTTTATACACCCCTTTTATAGAGGAGGGGGAAAGTGAGGACTATAGGGTGATAAATGGTTGTGAGGGAGGACGAGTGGGTGGGGGAAGTAGACTGACTTGTTTATCAACCTGATAGACAGGTATTTATGACTTAACTGATTTGGGCCAGGTTTGCTTACAATCTTGACCTTTATTCCTGCAATATTTTGAGATAATAGGAAGGGGAAAGGAATTCAGTTGTCTCCTTTGATCTTCTGATCAGGTCGGTCCAATTTGTACAGATAGAGAGAAAGTTCCTTCCTGTTTCTTGACCTTGAATGGCCTTCAATTCAAAGCATTCTGTATAGCAGGGAGTCATATTTTGCAGGGAAATACCCTGAGCTCCTTCAACATGAAGAACTTCCACAAATTAGTAAAGGAAAGAGAAGCAACAGATAGAAAACTGGCAAAAGGCATAAATTGGAAACGTGTAGAGGAAGCAAAGTGAATGATCAAAAAACTTAAGATGGTATTATGGTCAAACCCATAATAATCAGCGAAATATAAATAAGGAGATTCATTTCTCATCCCAAGAAGAGCAAAAATTGAAAAGTGAAAATGTAACACATATAGGGAAGACATGAGAAAACAGCAACAAATCTGGAGAGGAATTTGGTAATTTCTTATAAATTTAATCTCTATAGGTACCTTTGAGAAACTCATAAAAATGTTGCCCATGGTGACATATATAGGGAGAATCAGTACCAACCGGTTTGTATAGCAAATATTTGGAGACAACCTATATGTACATCAATAGGGCATGGATAAATAATTGTCACATGCATAGTATACAGTTGTTAGAGTGAATTAAACACATTGATGTATTTCAATACGAATCTTAAGTAGAATGAGTCATAATATGGAAAAAAATTGTGTAAAGTAAGATATCAGCTTTAACAAAGTTAACTGACAAAATGATGTACACAATTTATGAAAAAAGATGTGGGTGGTGAATATTTTGAAATGTACTATAGGAAGGAAGCATAACAACCTCAGGAAAGCTGCCTTGGGGGTGAGAGGGGAAAGTCTTCAACTGTGTGTTTCATTTTCATTTTTTATGATAATAACCCCAAAGGGAAATAATCTAAATATAAGAAAATGTTAATATTTGTTAACTTTGGGTGATGGATATAATTCTGAGTGGTGGATATTCTGTGTATTTTCTGCATATTTGACATTTTATCATACAGTTTTTTTTTTTTAATTAAAAAACAGTGGCAGAGAGTAGTAACCAGAAAAAATAAGCCGGACTCCAGGATGGATATTGTAAGCATTTGTGCAGAACAGATAAGCAGACATATGTTGTCTGCCTAAACCTTCAGTGAATATTCTCTCTTTCCTTCCCAGACTGTGCTGGCAGATTTAGGAATCCCTCTTCTGAGTCTGGCTCTGCAATGTGTATTTATTTCCATTAAAGCAATTACTCTTAGTATTGTAATTACTTGGGGGTCTATCACTTCAGGAGGCTCTGACTTCTTGAATTCAGTGATCACATCTTTTTACCTTTAAATCTTCAAAACTTAGCATGATTTCTAGAACATAGTACATGTTCGAATAAATGTGTGTCTTTTGAGTTAATCACTTCACTAGAAGATATATCTGCACTTTGGTTAAGGTCATGTAAGGCCTGCAATAGATATTGGTCATCCTTTCCATTTCATCTACTATTGATGATGGCAGAGTTGACTCAAGCTTTAACTGACCTCCAGTAAGCAAAGCCCATGAGAACAACGAAATCTTTAATGGTTCACCCTCCCTGAAAGGTCAGTTTAATTCTTTCTATTTGATGGGTCTTTCCCTGACAGTCTGAGGTAATGGCTGATGCTTAGGACCTGGGATTCAGGAGATTTGGGCTCAGTAAGGAATACTAAAGCAGTTTAAGCTTTAGGCAAATAAGTTTTCTCTGAATCTTGTTTCCTCTCCGATAAACGGATAAAGTAGGATCCTAGGCCCATTCTCCTATCTACTTCTTCCTAGATACTTGAGTGGCCATTATTGGTTGGCCCAGACATTTGGTACTTTGATTATACCACTTTTTAATCATGTTTATCCTTTTATATTTGTGCTTGATGTTTTTATATGGGTGTGTGCGTATGCATATACATACACACACATATTACAGCTTTTAAGGGCAAGCATCTGGTTTGTATTATGCATATACAGCAAGCAACAGTGCCCTTTTTGGGGTTTTTTGGGAGACTTGTGGCACTAAATTAAAACATGTATCTTAAACTTTTAGTAGTGTGTAAAAATGTCATAGGGTCTCATTTTCTACAAGATAAAATGATTCCTTTTCCATGGATTTAATAGAAATAATTTTAATGTTAACAAGTGTCAAATTTTTCACACAAAGAGAATTTTCTAGGTAAAGGCCTGGGGACATTTCTCAAAAGCTTTTCTTTAATACTTCTTTCTCAGTTTCTGAAGTCATTGGTCATTCCGTCAGGTAAGTTAAAATAATACTTCTGGAGCAAGAAGAACAAAGCTGGATACATTACATTATCTGACTGCAAAACATACTATAAATCTATACTAATCAAAACAAATGGCATAAAAATAGACACAGACCCATGGAGCAATGGAGAACCCATAAATAAATCCATGCATTTACATTCAATTGATTTTTGAGAAAAGTGCCAAGAACACACAATGGGGAGAGGACTACCTCTTTAATAAACAGTATTAGAACAACTGGACATCTACATACAGAAACAAGAAATTAGACCTTTCTTGTTTCTTATAGATCTCACACCATATTAAAAATTAATTTAAAATGGCTTAAAGATTTAACTGTATGCCTGCAACTGTAAAACCACTAGAAGAAAGCATAGGAGAAAAGCTCTATAACATTGGTCTGGGATTTTGGGGGTATGAACCCAAAGGCACAGTCAACAAAAGCAAAAATAGACAAATGTGATTGCGTGACAACAAAAAGTTTCTTCACAGCCAATGAAACAAACAACAAAGCAAACAGACAACCCATGGGATGGGAGAAAATTTTTGCAAACATTTACAAAAATTTGACAAGAGATTAACATCTAAAACATATAGGGAATCCAACACAATAATACAGAAACAAATAACCTATTTTAAAAATAGGCAAAGGATCTGTGGAGACATTTCTCAAAAGAAGACATATAAATGGTCAACAAGCATATGAAAAATGCTCAAAATCTCTAATCATCAGAAAAATGAAAATTAATACCACAATGAGATAGTATTTTATACTCGTTAAAATGGCCATGATCAATAAGACAAAAAATAACAAATTCTGGAGAGAATGTGGAGAAAAAGAAATTTGGCAAGCTTATATTTAGGAATATAAGTTAGTACAGCCATTAGAGAAAACAATGAAAGGTTTCTCAAAAACTTAAAAATATGATCTGGGCAGTACCTGCGGCTCAAAGGAGTAGGGCGCTGGCCCCATATGCTGGAGGTGGTGGATTCAAACCCAGCCCCGGCCAAAAACTGCTAAAAAAAAAAAAAAAAAAAGATCCAGTAAAACCACTACAGGGTATATAATCCAAAGAAATGAAATTAGCATGCCTAGGAAATACTTGTACTTCCACATTCATTATAGCATTATTCACAATAGCCAGATAAAGAATCAACCTAAATGTCCATTAATGGATGAATGAATTTAAAAAATTTACCTATACTTCCACATTTTCTGTTGATTTTTAGCAAAAATGAGGAAAGAATATGAAGACTTTGCACAGTAATTCTTACATTATCCTGTAATTGTATTATTAATACTTAGGAACATACAAAAACAAGGGTAAGGTTTTTGTATTTGGTTCTGAAAAGATAGAAAGCGGGTTAGTACAATGACCGAAAGTGTGGCTTGCAATTAGATTGTAATTGAAATCTCTGCTCTGTCACGTTCTAGCTGGGAGTCCCTAGGCAAATTATTTAACTTCTCTAAGATTCAATTTTATTATCTACAAAATGGATAAAATAAAATAATGTACTTCATAAGTTTCCTATGCATACTAAGTGAGATAGTGCATGTGAAAAGCAGTAAGCAGGTAGTAAAAGTGTTCACCTCAGAGCGATTGTTACTGTGAACTTTAGCCAAGTGATGGAGGGGATCTCTGAGGAATAGCCAGGGCTGGGTATAAAGTGCATTGAGTGTAACACGAATTATATCAAGGGATTGGGGGGTTCAAAGTGCAATTTTACCTGAAAGTTCTTGGGCAATTCACTTAATCCTCTCTTATCTTCAGTATTGTTAAAAATGTATGTTATCTGTGTTGTGCCATTTTCCTTTTCCATATCCCCTTCCTTGCTATGTACTTTCTTTGGTGTCCCCTTTATCACAAATTTTCCTGCAAAATAATCTGCTAAGACTAGTTGACATCCTAGTCAAGGGTTCCTTTTCTTTGCAGAAATTTATTTTTCAGGATCATCATGCAGGATAGTCTAAATATCTACCAGAAGAACTACAGGTGTCAAGAACCAAAAGAAGGGAGTTTTGAAGTATTGTTTTGCAGACTTACAAGGACTCTGAAATATTTTTATATGGATATTCTTCCTCCCTGGCTGTGTGTGAAGTTAGATTGGAAAAAAAAAAACAAAACGAAAAACAAAGACAAAAGTCATGGTATCCTGCTTGACCAACAGGATTTATTTTCTAAATCAGTTAAAAATATTTTTCTTCGTTTTGGTAAAAATTTTCATTTTCTACTTGAGCCCTGTCTAGCAATGAGCAGAACAGGATGAAAGACTCTTAATCTTCTTTCTGGGCTAGCCTTGTCATTCTGTGTCATGCAAAAAAATGTTGGCCCCGGTAAGACTATGGAGATATTTGGAATGACTGTGCACACAGTTAGGGACCTGATCCCAATCCTAGTGCTACAGCTGACTGGATGTCTTAGTTTCCATATTTATAAAATTAAGAGAATGGACTAGATTTTCAGTGGCAAATGGGATTTATTTTACAGTCCTACTTTTAGTGATTAGTAGTGGCTGCCTAGCATACTGAGTTGAGACAGCTGAGATGAATCTCAGTGCAATAGGAGACTGTTTTGTTTTAAATTAGAGGATAGAGGAATGAGGACTCTCATGCCCCATGCTTATCATCCTATGGACTAGGAAATTTCTATGTCTTTCCAGCTCCTATATCAGGCTATGACCAATTCTCTACTTGCTGAAGGCGGGAAGTGTCTGCTCTCCAAGTAGGTCAGCTACCTGCTGTCACTGACTAGATTGTCACTTATATACAGTGGTTGGATTATTGCCCCTTTGTTTCCAAAAGAAGTTGAGACACAATAAATAATTTTTAACAATTCAAAAAAAGTATTCACAAAAGGGAAGGGGAAAAAAGTGAAATATAAAATAGAGTATAAAAGCTAACTATGAAATTTGAGGTTTGATTTTAATCTCTCTAATATTATTCTCTATTACTCTGTATTCTCTTTCTTTTTTATTTTTAACTTTTTTTGTATTAAATCATAGCTGTGAACATTAATGCAATCATGGGGTACAATGTGCTTGTTTTACATACAATTTGAAACGCTTGGTATTCTCTTTCTATTTAATGCCCATATACTATGGTGAGTGAAAAAGAGGTTGCTTTGACCTGGTAATATTATGAGAAATCCTAGAAATATTTCATATTTTTCTCATGAAAATGTCTGGTAGAATCCTGAGGTTTGTTGAGGATTCTGTGATGGAAAAGCTGCTTTTGCTGTCTTACTGAGTCAGACTGCAGCAGAGCAATCAACATGATTGTTCTATTTAGAATTCATCAACAGAAATTATCACTTGCATCATCCAGAAAAGATGTGACTTGGGGCTCATGTGAAGGCATGCAAAGTCTCATTGCCATCCGTCAACAGTTCCCTGAGGTGCAAGTAACCTGATCCATAGTAAATGGATCAGCACAGCCAAACTGGGGTAAAGGAAATAGTTGCATATTCTACCGTCACACAGAGTTTTACACCTGGAATGGTATTTTCACTCTTATATTTCACATTGAGAACACACAAAATAATGATACTTAAATCAAATTTGCAAGAGATGCTTGTAAATGATACATTTCTTAAAGCTACTCTTGAACTTTTCCGTAAGATGAATTTTGAAAGGCTATAATAACTTCATTTATACATTCAAACATATGTTCATCCAGACTCATTAGGGTTATTCCTATCCCCAAAGTGCTGAGAATATTTTTTCCCTATTCATTTCTGTTCTCTTACCATTTCTTTTATGTAGTGTTGTTAGACCTCTCTCTCTCTCAAAAAAAGGAGAATATACTTCTTATTCTGGATAAGAAGATATAACAAGAATTGAATGTAGCCTCTTGCCTGAAACAACTAAAAAAATCAAACAAAGTCAATAAAGGAATAATTTTAAATACATTGGCTATCAGGCAATGAAGGATAGTGATCCCTAAGAGATGGCAATCAAATGAGGGGAATCTTGTGATTGCCAAAACTCACTGCCTTGAGAGAGTTGGCAGGCCATGGTGCAGTGAGGAGAAACAGGCAGAGCACAGAGAAATCTCTGAGTCAAGGAGACAAAACTGAGAGTCTGGGGACACAAGGCACTTAGCCTTTATGGAGAATACTGAAAAGACAGTATTCCTATAAAAGAGAGAGAGTGAGCTCTGGAGATCAGCAGAGGATTCTTCTGGAATATTGAGCTGAATAATGATCAGAGCATACATGTGCAGAATTACCTGAAGCTGGGGAAAGAAAATTAGAGGCAATGATCCTCACATCCCACATGGGGCCAGGACTAATGCCCAATCCTCTACCAGACAAGAAAACTTTGTAATTCATGGCCATTGGATAGAGTACTCAGAATAGTCTTGCCTCAATAGTGGGGAATAATTAGACCTAGAGAAAATACTACTTAAGTCTTGACTAATAAATTTTAAAAGTGAGAGCAGAAAGGATTAAAGCATTTCCAAAGTACTTAACTCTGTCCCAAAACAAAGCTCAAGAATAGTTAATTAGAATACAAAAATATGGCTCGGCGCCTGTGGCTCAAGTGGCTAAGGCGCC
>NW_003852403.1:25595432-25612278 GCF_000181295.1 Otolemur garnettii
AAAAAAAAAAAAAAAAAAAAGAATACAAAAATATACAGTACCCAACAAGTTAAAACATGAAATATTTGTACCAAATCAAAAATTACCAAGTATGTAAAAAAGCAGGAAAATACTTCCTATAATGGGGAGAAAAGTAAATCAAGCAAAACTTATAGAGAACTGAAAGAGATGTAAGGGTTAACAGAGAGCATTAACAAATTATTATAACTTTATTTCTTTCTCATGCTAAAAAAGCTAGAGGAAATATTGAACATGCTAAACAGCAAGATAAAAACTTTTTTAAAGACCCATAGTAAACTTCTAGAAACAAAAACCAGAAAATAAATCCTAGAGATAAATCCTAGATTTAAAAAAAATCTATGGGATTAATTGTAGATTAAACATTGCAGAAGTTTGGTGAATTTGAAGACCTAACGATAGACATTATTCAAAATGAAACAGAGAAAAAGAATCAAAAACATAAAACCCCCAGAAAATCAGCAGACAGTGGGGCAACTCAGATGATGTAATAGTTTGTTATTGGAATTACTGAAGGAAGGTAGAAAACTGAAAAAGACAGTTGAAGAAATAATGGTCAAATATTTTTCCAATTCATGAAATCTACAGACCTTCAAGATGCTCAAAACGCCCAAGAACAAAAAGATGTAAAGTATACTGCACCAGGCACTTCATGATCAAAAGGAGAAAATTGTATGTGAGCAGCCGGAGAAAACTGTTTAAACATCTACAGAGGAACAAACACAGATGATGGCAAGTATCTTGTCAAAAACAATGTGAAGCAACATCTTTAAAGTACTGAAAGAAAAAAACAAAACCAGGCAAAAAATACTCTCTCTCAAGCTAAATGTCCCTACCCAGTGAAAACATTTCCCCAAATTGTGACTTAAAGTTTTTTCCCAACATAGAAAGGTGGAATGAATTTATCACCTGTAGATCTGTACTACTGTACTTAGGAGTCCTATTAGGGAAAAGAAAAATGACACCCCCTAGAAATTTGGATCTTTACACAGGAAATAATGATTTGTTTTTCATTATTCAAATATATTTAAAAGACAATTTACTGCATAAGCAAAAAGAATAACAATGAAGTATGAGGTTCATAAGATAGGTAGGAATAAAACATACGATGATAATAGTCAAAAGACCAAGAGTGCAAAAAGAGAAGTCAACGGCAAGGTCTGGCAGAAGTAATGTCCTTTTGTGCTTGAGCATGATGTTTTGCATACAAAATGATAATCTCTGCCTTTTTACAGGCAGTACTTAGACTATGTACACATCATGTAATTATTAATAGGCAAGATATAGGTCAAATTTGTTTGTTTTCTCATTGTCCTAGCCCCCAAGTATATAATGCCTATGAAGACCCAAATATAAATATAAAAACACAAATAAGCTAAAAGTTTGGAAAAGGAGCTGGTTGTGGTGGCTCATGCCTATAATCCTAGCTCCCTGGGAGACCGAGATGGGAGGACTGATTGAGGTCAGGAGTTCAAGACCAGCCTGAGCAATATGAGACCCCTAAAAATAGAAAAAATAGCTGGGCATGGTGGCATGTGACTGTAGTCCCAGATACTTGGGAGGCTGAGATAGGAGGATCACTTGAGCCTAGGAGTTTAAGATTTCTGTGAGCTAGGCTGAGGCCATGGCACTCTAGTTTAGGCAGCAGAGTGAGACTCTGTCTCAAAAAAAAAAAAAAAGATAGAAAAAGATATGCCATGCTAACACTAACAAAAGAAATCTGGAATGGCTATTGTTAAGCCAACAATAAGACTAAGCAGGTTAAGTAGATTTCAGAGCAAAGGATATTATCAGTGATGAAAAAGTCATTTTATAACTATAAAGGGGCCACACATTCGTGGTAGTAATGTAAAATGGAATAACCCCTTTGGAAGACCGTTTGGAAGTTCTTAAAGTTAAACATACACCTGCCATATGACCCAGCCATTCAACTCCTTGAAATTTACCCAAGAAAAATTTAAGCATATGTCCATATGAAAGCTTGTAATCAAAGGTTCATATCAGCTACAAGCTCACATATCTGTAACAGCTTCAAACTGAAATCAATCCCAGTGTTCATCAATAGGTGAATGGATAAAGACATTATGTTATGTTCATCCAATGGAATACGACTTAGCAATAAAAGGAATGATCCCTCCATACATACAACAATATGGATGAATCTCAAAGTAATTGTTTGATTCAAAAGAAAACAGAAAAAAAGATTATATATATGTATATATATAATTCTATTTATATATCATTCTAGAAAATGCAAACAATGTATAGTGACAGAAAGCAGATAACAGTTGCTTGGAAACCACCAGGTGGATGCGTGGGAAGGGTACTATGGTTTGGGGAGAAAGGAAACAATGACAGAGGCAGGAAGAACCTTTTCAGAACAATGTCCCTGTTCATTATCTTTACTGTGGTGATTGTTTCATAGATCACATTGGACACGTGGGCTATGTCAAATGACAAAACGTAAAATTGCATAATTTAAACAGGTGTAGCTTTTTGTCTGTTGATTTAAACTGAGTAGAGCTGTTCCAGGATAAGAGGAATACAATAGTCTGCATAGAAGACATCACCGCGGGTGATCAGGATGCAAATGTTTTACCAGTTTCTCCTCTCTACTTTGCACCTTGAGCGTTAGCATTTTATTTTATCAGCAGAACAACTCACGATAGCTGTCTCAGAAACAGGCAGATGCTAACCCGGGACCTTGATTGGACTCACGCTAACTGAATATATTGTCAAAAAGTAATGACTACTATGCTGGCTTTAAGACTCTGTCTGTGCAATTGTAATCTTTCATCACTTTAAATACACCTGTGATGTCCTCACTCGAGATCTTCAGATTTTCCTTGTGGCACGATTGTAAATGCAGATGCAGACTCTTGGAGCTTGAAAGGACCTCAAAAATATCTGGCTGGCTGCTTCCTTTTACAGATGGAGAGGTGGAATGTCAGAGTAAACAAGTGACTAGTTTGAGGTTACGTGAGTAAATGGGGCTGGAACTTGTGTCTCCTGACTTGCCTGCTTAAGAGTTCAGTATTTCAAAATTCGGACAGCTTCAATATAGAGCCCATTTGATAAGTATTTGTAAACACAGAACAAATATATAATCCCAGATTGCACTGTTTACCATAGTTTATCTTATCTTATTTTAAAATGCACTGAGTTATTACCAAACAAAAAGTTTACTCTGGTACAATAGTCTTTACCTCCCAATTTCCTACATTCTTTCTTTTCTTTTCTTTTCTTTTCTTTTTGAGACAAAGACTCACTCTGTTGCTGAGTGGAGTACTGTGGTATCATCATAGCTCAAAGCAATCTCAAACTCCTGGGTTCTAGCTATCCTCTTGCGCGAACCACCACACGTGGCTCCAGCTTCCTACCTTAATCAGTTTCTGTTTTTGGAACGGGACACTGTGGGAAGTGCATAAACTGCCCTCCGCTCTTTTCATCCTGTCATTCCTGCTCCATTATATGTCGGACATGGCCTACTATTGGGGTTTATGAACATAAATGGGCCAGTACAAATTCTCCCTATTCTTATCTCCACCTTCCCTATGTTTTTTTTACATTTTGCACTATACTTGATTTTTGTCTATGTCTTTTAATTAAATTGGGGGCAATAATCTTTTCTGGTGTTCTGGGAACATCCAGTCTTCTTGAAGCTATTCAAGGCCTAAACTATGCAAAAGGGCTGCCAAAACAAGGGGTGGGAGTGGTGGACGATTGCCCGATTCCTAGTCCATTAGAAGGAGGGGAACAATCTGCCTGTCATCACTCGAGCATTAGAATCAATGGTTAAGTGACAACAGTAAACGGATGCAGAACACTTGTGGATTTCACCTTGAATACACACACAGACTATTTCTCAGCTTTGTTCTTCTTACTCTGCCTTTGTTTTGTGCTACTAACCCCTAAACTTAGGCAAACATGCCAGTTCTTTGTGGTCCAATTTAAGTATAAAGTTTACTCATCTGACAGTCTCCCTGAGTCTCGAGGGATGGGTAAGTAGCAGGTAATAAAATAAGGCTGAGCTTCAGGTGCATTTAATCACAGGATAGCATGATACATTCTGCAAAATAAATACTATGCCAGAGCAGTGGTTCTGAAATTTTGAGATATGCATGGATCAAAGGGTATTCCCCAGCCCTTCTCTAAACAATTCTGATTTAGTGAGTGCAAGGAAAGCCTCACAGTTTCTACTTTTTAACAAAGTTCACAAATGCTTTTGCTGCATGTGAATTTCTGTTAATAAAAATTGCTCAAACTTTTTCCTTTTTTTTTATTAAATCATAGCTGTGCACATTAATGCAGTCATGGGTACAGTGTGCTGGTTTTCTATACAATTTAAAATACTTTCATCCAACTGGTTAACATAGCCTTCATATCATTTTCCTAGTTATTGTGTTAAGACATTTATAGTCTACATTTAGAAAGATTCGCATGTACCCTTGTAAGATAAACCATAGGCATGGTCCCACCAATCACCATCCCTCCACTCCTCCACTCCCCCCTTTTTTTCTTGGCTGCAAAGCCTTGAAATTCCAGTTTCACTGCTTACTAGCTAGGATTTCTTTTTTTTTTTTTTTTTTTTTGAGACAGAGCCTCAAGCTATCCCCCTGGGTAGAGTGCCGTGGCATTACAGCTCACAGCAACCTCCAACTTCTGGGCTCCAGCGAGTCTCCCGCCTCTGCCTCCCAAGTAGCTGGGACCACAGGCGCCCGCCACAACGCCCGGCTATTTTTTGGTTGCAGCCGTCATTGCTGTTTGGCGGGTCCGGGCTGGGGATTCGAACCCGCCACCTTAGGTGTACGTGGCTGGCTCCTTAGCCGGTTGAGCTATAGGCGCCGAGCCTAGGATTTCTTACTCAAGTCAAATGACCTCTGTATATCCTATTTTTAAAATAAGACCAAAATACAGTATTTGGTGGGAATTAATAAATATATGTAAAGTGACCAGTACAGAGTAGACAATGTTATTTTCTTTTCCCTAACACACACTATGTTATTTTTAATATGAGCCTAAACTAGAATGTGTTTCTCCTTTAATTATTAACCTGGGTATAAACAATTCCACATATTTAAGATTGCAAAAAGTTACATACCTCAACTCAGATGACCAGTTGAGCTGCCAGTCCTAGAAATATTTTTGTTCACTGAATGATTGAGGCATGACAAAACATTGAGGCATGGATATAATTAGCCATGGTACAAGAGCCAGCTGATGTAAGATTCTGAAACTTATTCAAGTAAAAAAAAAAAAAATGTGATTTTTTTAACCCATACTTTCCACCCTGCTGTGGGTTTTGTTTTGCAAACCGAGAAAAATCGCTTTAAGAATAAATTTGAAGGCACAGAGCATTTCTGCCCATAGACAAGAGTCCAGGGTAAATTCTTGTCTTTTTTTTTTTTTTGGACATATGTTCTAGTTTCTCAGCCCCTCTTATTTTCACATTCATCCAGAGGACTTAGATACAGCAAGATGCTCTGGCACATGTAGGATTTTAAACCCAACGCACACCCAGCCAGCCCAAAAGAACATTTTTCAAAACAAGAATTATTCTAGGACCAATAGCCAATAATAGTAAGGAGAAGCTCAGCACCCTAAAAGCAAACAGCACCCAATCCTCTGAGGTTTATGAACGTCACTTTCCATATATATCAGGGTGGGATCAAAGCCAAGAGGTTGAAACAAAATTCCACCAGGTTCTGTCTATGCTGCCAAACCCACCAAAGCCTTCCTAATGCAAATGCTTAAAAAGCCATTCTCCCCTCCTGCACTGCTCCAGAAAACACTGGGAGAATCATGCCAAGCTCCTACTTACGTTACAAAGAGCTACAAATATAAACTCATATTTAAAAAATATAGAAGCTTATATTTTAAAATGGTTTTTATTTTTATTAAAACCAGGTACAGACTTTAAAAAGTGCTAAGTAGCTTATATTTACAAAGAACAGTTGCTTGCTCTCTCCAGCACTATTAACCCCACTCTCCCAAGGCAATGACTTTCAAATATCTTACCAGTTTCTTCTACTATTTATCTCTATGTTTCTAAGTAATTTTAGGTTTAACTTTATTTACTCTGTCAATATGATTTGCTGCTGGGCCATGTCACATAGTATAATTTTATTTTCTGAATATATATTTTTGTTTTTTCTAGAGTTATTCATTACATCTTTCTAAAGAATTCACTTGGTTTTCTCTGAAGTCTTTCTACCTCTCCTAGCTGCCACCATTTCAATAAAATGGTCCGCAAATACAACTTGGCCGATAATTCCTCATTTTACTTTTTCTGGAGACCTTTCTCCTTTCTCCTTTCTCCTGTTAGTTTGGGCTTCCCATTTCAATTTGAACTGGTTTCCTAGACGTCACACTGGTCCCTTGTCTGGGACCCACGACTGCTTCTCTTTTGCTTTCCTCCTTTCTTCTGGTGGAGGCGAACTCATTTTTAATAGCCTGATTTTAAGATCCACTTCAAAGGATCTCTAGAGCACAATTACTCCATTTATATTTTAGAGATTTCTCAGAGTAGAGTATTAGACCAATTTACACACTACTCTTAATGGTAGCAATAGATCCGTCCTCTCAAATGGCAAAAATCAAAACAATCCGATAGAGCAAGCTAAGCACAATGATGAGCTCCCCTAATGAGAAAGCCAAAGGCAGAGATGTTAAAATGGAAAGGCTTAAAAATGTGTACTTTCCCCTCAAGTTCCACAGAATTTCTCTGACAGCTGACAGAGAAATTCTGACTGTCACCTGATTTTGGCAATTCACTATAATTGAACATCATGTATAAGCAACAAGGAAAAATCAATTCAGTGACCATGAAAACAAGAGAAATGAACTATAGACTCACTGGAAAAGCTTATAAAGCCTTCTCTGTAGAGTTTAGTTATTGCTTTTTGTTCTGAAACAGCAGCACTGAAGCACAAAAATATGCCAGTAATTGGGGTCAGTGTTCAGTCAGATCCCCCAAAAAGGGATCTCAGGCCAGCCAGCATATGGTGTGCAGTGTCCTCTGTTAGCATAAACTTTGGCTCCAAATAAGCATGTGGTGCGTCTAACTTTTCCACTAGAGAAAGTTAATGAGCTTCTTTAAACTAACGTGTTACCAAGGTGTGATGCTGAACAATGAAAGTCTAGACACTTCAAACTCCACGTTAAAAAAAAAAAAGGCACTCTTAAAAGAAGACAAAGGTACATTAATTCCCATGCCTTATTTTTTTTTTCCCTGTATAAAACTTTTAGGATCAGTAGGGAGAAAACTGTGTCAAAATAGGCAGAGATGAGATTCCAGGTTCTTCCTGGGAGGAGCACATTGCCAAGGACAAATTTCAATGTTATGTGCAAAGGGGGCTACAGGCTGCTAAATTGGGGATCATGCCACAAGAGCCTTGCTCAGCTACTCATGGGGGAGTCTGTTCTTCCTATACGACCTAGGAAGAGACTGGCAAGACAAAAGGAGCATTTTTGTTTCTGAGAAATGTCGACAACTGGCCTAAACCTTTGCTCCTCAGAGGTTGCCTGCTTGTTTTCCCAAGTCCAGCGTGCACCTGCAGACACACCACCTTTGAAGCCGTCACTTACCTTTTCTAACTGTCCATTTCTTAAACTGACAACAACAATAACATTACCTTCAACCTACTGCATGGTTTATGTTCGGAGAATTGAAACTTCACAGTAATACCAAGTGGTGCTCACAAAACTTTTGCAGAGTCTTGAAAATTCAGGCCATAAGCATGTGAGCACCTCAGGCAGCCCCCTATGCTCCTAAAAACATGTTCCAAAGTTGATGTGAAAATGTCCAGGGCAGCTTGTGTTGCCTCCTTAGCCATCTACATCTTCAGTGACCTCCCTCCTCTTCCATGAAACCCTTGGCCATTCTAGCCTTCACTGACTTTCACCTATAAATTTCTGTAGATTTTAGTTTCTGATACACTCATGTCCCCATACCTTGCAGACTTTTGGCTATTTTTCTCTTTTCCTTGGTAGAAGTTTTCTCTGATAAGGAGCTGACAGCTCCTTAGGGATAGAGACAAGTTTTGGATTTATATCCTCTCTGGTATCTAGCATGACGTCATGCTCAGATGATTCACTTACTTCCTGTAAGGGGAAGCATCTCCTTCTATGTTGGTGAAAATTATTTAGGGGAGCATGTCCTTCTCTGTTGGTGAAACCTGTCTGAATGTTACATTCGCCTGAGGACATTTTATGAGATATTGATGTCCAGTCCCATTTCTAGAGATTCTAATTTACTCTTGGATGAAATCTGGGCATTTGTATTTTCTCAGCATTCCTCAGCTAATTTTGATCTACCACTGCTTCATGTTGTCTTTTAAGAGAGATACTTCTATAAAAATGAGCAGAGAAAGAAATGTGGTGGGTGGTAAGAGGAAGGCAGTCCAGGTTTTCTTTTTTTTTTTTCTTTTTTTTTTTTTTTATTGAATGGTAACTATGTACATTAATGCACTGCAGTCCAGGTTTTCATAGTGACCTGGAATCCACAGAAGTTGACTAGGTTGTTCTTAAGCACCAATTATCCAGCAATCTTAAAAGTTCTCTAACACCTCATTGATTTCTCAAGACACATAGATATCTCAGGCAGTTCAGGACTTTGCAGAGATACCTATTTTGTATTCCTAAACAAGAAGTCTTACCTAGAAGTATTCTTCAGTGGGCCACATTCCTCTGAGGATGGGGATTTACAGGCCAGCATGAGTCTCTGCTTTGAGTCCACACCACCTGTAAAGCTCTAAGTAATTCTTCCCCACACACACTAGAAGTTATGTCCATTTAGAGATGTGAGAGTGGGACGAGAATCCTAATTCAATATGTTCCCTACCAAGAAGCCATATATAATAACGAACCATTATGTTTCAAAAATCAATTATGTATAGCGTGTAGTATCAAGATACTGCTTTCAATGAGTTTATAATCCATCAAGACACATTAAGATATAAACCATGAAACCTAGAAAATAGGATGCAAACATTACAACCATCACTAGAGAAGTGATAATAGATATTCATAACTGGATGTTAACCGTGTGCCAAACATGGTACTGCATGGTTTACATTCATTATTCTATTTAATACTTGGAACTCAATGACTCATGGTACTGCATGGTTTATATTCATTATTCTATTTAATACTTGGAACTCGATGACTCTGGAACATTTTTTATTATTCTCATTTTGCAAATGAAGGAACCAAGATATGAAAAGATTGAGTAACTTACATAGGGTTAGATAGCTAGAAATGTCACAGGAATGATTTGAAGCCAGACAATCTGACTCTGCAGTGTAGATCATGGGCATTCTGAAAGAACAGTGGGTGTTCAGTGGAGAAAGTATCATATTGTGAGATGTAATGAACAAAGAAAGTATTTACCATTGTTGGTGTGATTTCAGGTGCCCTCGACAAGAAGTTCAAATGTAGATAGAGGATAAACTTGGGGAGTTCATCAGATGAACTTCAGTGCTTCTGAGGCCCTTAAAGAAGCTAGATCAACTGTGGCTGTGGAAAGCATTCAAGGTCTGCTGTGATAGCAGCCCTCAACTCCAGAGAATGATCAAGATCATGCATTGTTTTAGGCTTTGGGCTAAGCCCTGATTACTATTATCTAGAACTAATGTAGTGGGAAGAAGTCCAAATGAGTTAAGCTTTTATGAAATGCTAACATTGAACCACCCCTCTTTACCTACAACAAAATGTGTCCTGTGCAATGTGCTGGCCCAGCAGATGTTTGCCTAAGGCAATGTTTCCTAAGGAACACTATTTAGTATTTATCTATTCATTCTTCTACTTGACAAACGTTTTTTATTGAGTGCTTACTGTGTGAATAACAGAGGTAAGCAAAACTAGGCCAGGTCTAAAGGAAGCTTAGAGCCCAGGGTGTGCTCTCAGTGATGGCTGAACATGATCACCTGGGGCACGTCAACAAACTACCAATACCTTGAGGCAGTTTAGTCCGGGGAGTGGGATTCTAATCGCCAGAGCTGAGATCTCCTGTGGAGCTAGTGGGAAAATAGCACTTCTGCGGGCTCTGTGGTAACACCTACAAAGAAATGCAAGAAGCCAAGCATGGTAGACAAAGATGGCAAAGAGGAGCATCATGAGGTAAGGCCTGGGATTTGATAAATACCGGATTAAACAAAGTTAAACAGGTTTCTTTCCTATAAGCCTTCTCAGACTCATCCATAATTTAATGTGAATCTCCACAATGGGTACTGTGCTTTTACATAGAGCATATGGAGACTCTCATGTATCCCATCTAAGAAATACTACTTGCCTGTATGTAAATATACAGTAGAATGGACTAGATGGGTGGGGAGTGTTGAAGTGGAGCAGGTGGAATAATTTTGTTCCAGAAGTTAAGAAGATTGGTAGTAAATCTCCTAAAATTCAGAGAGTTTCTTAATCTCTGAAGGATTTTGAAAGAGGCTTCAAATTGAAATGAATGGCTGTTTGCATAAATGGCAGTGATAACACAGGATAGTAAGTGTGTCATTTAACTCTTCATCACTTAAAAAAGTATAATTCATGATTGATTCCGGGTTCTAAAAATGGGCTTGTTTCAGTATTTCTAAATTTAAAAGTATAAGTGCAGGAGGAATTAATTATATTCATGATGTGAGCTAGAATTAAGGCTGAGTTACTAATCTTTTGGGGACAGCCTGTGTTTTTAATCTGCTGAGAGGGGGGGAAACCCTGATAGGTTAAAGTGTACTAGATGAGAATTACATTTTAGAGCAAGAAGTTCTAGAAAACTTATTTAGAGAGGAAATGCGAGAAATTGACTATTATAAGTGTGTTCCAGTACAGACATGATTGCAGAGATTACTCACTGATTATCACCTTCGCATACTGAATATGCCTAACCAAAATGTGAAAGTCATAAGCCTGTTTCATTTATATGGCTTTGGATAAAATTTTTGACCTATTTAGGTAGTAGAGTTCTTGTCTTAAGCCGTAAGGCAGAAACTTTGGTGTTGTAAAAAAAGAGAAGTCACAGCTATTGTACTTCCTGAGTTGTCAATTGAATGAATTAACTTTATTGCTGTGATAATGTTGGCCACTTGATACATTGACTTTATTGATTCTTTAAAAGATAATCAAAAGGAACAGACAACAAAACCCAAGTATTTATTGAGTTCTTCCATATTTCAGAATATAAGTATAATAATATGTCACATAATTCCTACAGCAATCCAATGAGGCATATATTATTGGTAGAGACGGTAAGTATTCTGCTCAATGTTACATGGCTGGTAAATAGCAAAAGTAGGACTAGGATCCATGCCTGGTTGACTCTAAAACTTAAACTCACATTAAAGAATCTTTTTATTGTTGTGTTAAGCAGGACCCTGTGAGGTTTGAACCCACTGCCTCTGATATGCAGGGCTTATAATGAATCATTTTTTAACAAACATAAAATCATGACTCATATACAAATATAAAATGAACACATGTCAGATATTTTATTTAACTCATTAAATACCTGAGGGAAGCTTGGCGCACATTGCTCAGCGGTTACAGCACAGCCACATACACTGGGGCTGGGAGGTTCGAACCTGGCCAGGGCCTGCTAAACAATGACAACTACAACAACAACGATGACAAACTAGCCAGGCATTGTGGTGAGTACCTGTAATCCCAGCTACCTGGGAGGCTGAGGCGAGATAATATTTTAAGCCTAAGAGTTTGAGGTTGCTATGAGCTCTAATGCTAGGGCACTCTATTGAGAGTGACATAGTGAGACTGTCACAAAAAATAAACAAATAAATAAATAAATAAACCACTGAGATATTGCAACCAGTTCTGAAGAGTATCCAAAGAAACAGAAATTAGAAATTCAATTTGCAAATGGACACAAAATTGGCTGTTTTCATGGTAGGAAAAGGAAGGCTTTGAGCTTGCACTGTGCAGAATTTATTTGCATATCTATAGACAAGAATTGTTCCGTACTGATGTCAGTTACCTACAACTTACACAGTTGTAAAGTAGTTCAAAGGCAATCAAAGACTCAGGGCCCATAGAATGAGATAACTTGGAAGCATATGCTTTAACCAATGCGTATATACTGGCCAGGAACCTTATGAATGAAGAAAACTGTACCTTTCTTAGGGCAAGGTTCGATGCTCCTGAATGGATATAGACCATATCTTTCTAATACCTGCTTTGTAATTCTCAAAGCAGGACTTAATAAACACCTGTTGGCCTATGGGTTTTTTTCTATGCCTTTAAAGGATAACCTGTATTTAGATTTTAAAAATATGTTTATATCACACAGTTGTTGGCTTCCAAACCCAAATCTCAAACTAGTAAAGTCCCACTTAGGATCAAGGCATAAATCAGTGCTTTCATTGAGTCTTGAGCTATGACAACAACACAGTGATGGGAGGCAGGAAATGCTACCCCCAAATATAGCATCTTGGCATCCTAACTATTTTAAGCTGAAGGAAATTGAGAAAAGTGCAAAAGAAATGTCTCTGACCTTCTCCCATACTCTGTTTTAAAGAGTTTCATGTGACAGGTATCCTGCCTGGTACCCAGAGGAAAGAAACTACACAAGGAGGCCAAGAAGAATCTGAACAAATAGATCTTGCTTAGTTTTCCCATCTCTGGTTTATTATCATTAGGTTATACCCTTTTTGTCCAAGCATACTTCTACGTGATTGTGCATTCCTCACAAAACAAAACGTAAAAAGAGTTTTCCCTAGGGTCTTTGGGTCTCATTTCTGAAAGCTCCCGTGTCACACAAAACTTTTGTTAAGTAAGCTTGTTATGCTTTTCTCTTGTTAATCTATCTTTTGTTATAGGGATGTCAGCTGTGAACCATGTGATGGGTGAAGAAAAGATATTACTTTTCCTTTCCTATTCAGCTAACTGTACTAATCAAAGACAGTGTTATAAAAAACTGAGAGTTCAGCTCTTCCTAGTTGATACAAAAGTTCTATTGAACTCTCTTGTTCAGTACTCCTTGAGGTAGCACTGAGCACTTCTTTCTTACATATCCTTTGAGTAGTCGTTGTCTAGAATAGGTATACAGTTTAACAAGTGCTTTATTCTTTGCTATTATCTTTTCTTCTCTTCCCCTCCCCCCAAAAATATCAGAAAGAATTGAAAGGCAATGGATATATCTGCCAATAATCATTTAAGTTTATGATTGATATGTATACGTCTCTATAAAACTTTACAAAAACATAGATTTGGTCTGTGAGGTATAATTTGTTGACTTCTGGTTAAGGTATAGGCTCTGGAGTAAGACTGCTGGATTTGAATTCACTCTCTGCCCCTTACTAGCTATGCGACCTTACGTTAATTACTAAATATCTCTGAGTCCTATATCTGTTACCTCTGTAATGAGTTAAGAGAAGCTACTTGGAATTATCAGGAGGACACACATATAGTGGGCAGAACAGTGTCTGGCACACAGTAAGATCTCGGTGAGAGTTCAGCTTTTACCAGCCCATTTTCAATAAGAACCTTTTCAATTAGCATCACATCATTTATGTGACCGCATCTTCTTCAATGATCCAGTGAGGTAAGTTCTGCAAAGATGATGATTAACTCCATTGTTTGTCCATGTTGATGAATTTTCAATTCGTTCATCTTTGTAAATAGATACAAAAGTTTTCTGCAGAGACTACATATCACCTTTATGATTATATTTTAAAGTGTCTTAAAAAGAAATTAGAAAAATAAATAAATAAATTTCATGCTGGGGAAGAATATAAATGAAAATCTGTCTTCCACATCATGAAATCAGATTAAGACTCTTGGAAGAGTGAATTTGGTTTAAAAAAAAAAATTCTTGATACTTCTAGGATTTCAGTGCTCACTGGCTAGTTTTCTGTTTGTTTTGTTTTTGTCATTTCCCTCTGACTTCCCAAAGGAGCAAGATTGGTGATGAATCTAACATAAGTGGATCATCCTATAGAATTTTTTGCTGCTTCTCTTGTGAGCTGTCCAGTAGTTGATGTTTTTTCAGGAACATACTCCATGCTCCAAATTTTCAAATATTTGGCCATATCTTTAAAAGAGTAAACTCTGTGCAGACTCATCACACTTGCAAACTGGGGCTAGAATCAGGGAAATGTGTGCTGCTATTGTTTAATCCAGCTGAAGTTTCCCCTAATAGAAACTGGTTCCCCCTCCGCCACAGCTGGCAAATTACAAGTTCTCTATAAATTATTTTTCTCTCATTTGAACTGTTTTGGAATTCACAGCCCACTATGGAATCAATAATAACTCTCTGACTTTTTGCCAACCCTGAGGAATCATGCCGGAATATTTCGACTTCTAAAACCTGGGAGAAATAAAAAGAGCAGAGAAGGTTTGCAAATAAAGCCAGGCCTTAATTGCATGATAGAGAGCTTAAGGCTGAGCAAAGTGATACAGAGACGGAATTCCAAAATTAGAGCTTCAAAATGCCACGCGCCCCATCTTTGGTCCAATTGAGTTGTCACAAATGATAAACAGGGTTAATTATCATATAATCATTAAAAGGTGTCTTTTTAAAAAAAACTGTCATTTAAATTCTGCAGTCCTATAATAATAACAACAAAAGAATCTTTGGCTTTCTGCAGTGTGTTGTGCTTTTTGAATCATCCCTAAATGATTTATTATTAACTGATCTCCAAAGTAAAACCCAACGAGGTAGCAGATAGATTGTTTTCTTTTGATAAAACAGGGAGAAGTTAGTGACGGAGGCCAGAAAGAAACCAGAATTCCTGATTCCAAATCTAAGATTCTCTCCATTAAAGCTAATTCCCTACAGCAACGCTGCCACTAGCATATTCACACGGTACACTGTCTAATTAAATCCAGATGGCTTGTAAATCTCCTCCGGCTCCATCTGGGTTAATGTAGACAACGAAAGAGAAGCAATTCCTCTCCTAGGGTATTTTAAAGGGGAGTGGTAAGTTTTGACAATCAAAGGAAATTAGAATCATCTCTTCCTTTACCATAAAATGTCAGCCTCCTCGCATAAGTACATTAGTGCTCCTAGCACATTAGTAGCATGCCACAGCTGTCCAAATCAAATTGTTAAAAATAGATGCACAAAACTCCAGAATACAAAGAAACCCACTAAACTGCCATTGTAAGAGGATTCCCTTATGGACCTTTATGAACCAAAGATGAGGTCTCCTCATTTAGGGAATAGGCATTCTAAGCAACTTAATTAGCCGGAGGGCAAAGTGTAGAATTTAGGAGGAAAAGCATTAAGGATATGCACGATGCTTCTGAGATCCTCTGAGCATTAGACATGTGTGCAGCCTCATCCTGTGGTTCAGAGCCAACCTGCCTGAGTTCAGACCTCAACTTTGTTGTTTAATAGCTGGGTGGCATTAGGGACATTGCTAGCTGACCCTCTCTAAGCCTCAGTGCTTTGTGCTTTTCTAAGCACTAACAGTAAGGATAACAATATAACCTTCTTTGTGATGCTGTGTCAGGATTAAATCAGATAAAGCTTATATTCTGTGCTGTATATAAAAGCATTCAGAGCTTAACATTCAGGTAATAATAATTTGAGCATCTACTTAGATTATATGACACATGTGAAATGTCCTCACCTTTACAATCAGAGAGAAAACAAAACTTGAAGATTAGGATTTTGTATAGATTAAAGAAAGGCATTGTATTTACTGAAGAGGAATTTGGGCATCATTTGATCCATAAGCATTAGATAAGTGAGGTCGGTCACTGTGGCTCATGCCTGTAATCCTACCATTCTGGGAGGCCCAGGCGGGAGCAGGCCGAGGCGGGAGGATCACTGAGCTAGTTGATTTCTGTAATGTACCACTTTGGGCAAAAATAATAACATTGTAGAATCTTTCCTTTCCCAGAGGTTTGCTTTCTATCCCCTTAGACCAACAAATTTTCTCAATTAGATGATTGCAAAAGCACCCTAACTGGTCTTCCTTCTTCTACTTTATAACGTAGACATTGCTAATAAATCCAGATTAATCTCTCTGAGTGTTAGTTCCCTCAACCGCAAAGTAAAGATAATATCTATTCCATAGAATAACATTGAGGATTCAATGAAATAGCATATATAAAGCACCTAAAATGTGTTGATCACTTAGTAGATGATCAATAATAAGAATTTAAAACAAAATCAAGGTGCCCATACTCATGGAGTGATGCATCACACATCTCCCCCTCCCCAGACATTTCTGTTTGCATAATAAAGTAAAATCCTGCGTCTCAAATACTGAGGATTTGCCAAGTGCAAGCACAGGAAGGCTCTAGCTCACGGGATCCTAAAAATTACTTGCTCCAACCTCTTTCCCACCCCTTCTGTTTTCTGGGAAATAATTTATCTTGGGCTAGTGCAAACTACCATCTTGGACACAGAATCCTTTTTTCCCTAAGTTTTTCTGGTCTCTTGGCAGTAAGAGTGACTAAATGAATAAGATAATGGCTTCTCTTCCAGCCACTTCTGGAAACAATGGAAGTATATTGACAGTATTGAGTCTTAAACAACAATCTGTTCATTGGAAACTAAAACTACTTTATTGAAGTTGATCTTTCTGCTCTCACCCTTCACACTGCCTCTAAAAATTGCCATTATTTATCCAATTTTATGAGGAGGTTTATGAGGCTGTGATTTGCTCAACGTCACGGGGCTGTGAGGTTTAATTCCCAGTTTCTTTGACTTACGTGCAAACTGCTTCTCAGCAGCAATGTATTAGGAGGAAACTAGGTAAATTACAACCTAGTTAATCTTCCCAGGGATAATTAAAGTGGAAAGAAGTTAAAGACTTTGCCTGGACCAAATAGAAGTCTTTGCTTTTTTTTTTTTTTTTTTTTTTTGAGACAG
>NW_003852403.1:25612435-25681638 GCF_000181295.1 Otolemur garnettii
CCGTCATTGTTGTTTGGCGGGTCCGGGCTGGGGATTCAAACCCACCACCTTAGGTGTACGTGGCTGGCGCCTTAGCCGGTTGAGCTATAGGCGCTGAGCCGTCTTTGCTTTTTTTTAAGCACTCAAAATAGTTGAGTGACTTGTGATCTTTCCCAAGTCATGCTAAATTTTTAGGGTATTATATTTGCCTAAATGTTCTCTCTGCAAAGCTAATGATTCCCTCCTCAATTTATGTAGTTTTGTGCTAACACAAAGGAAAGGAAAAAAAATTACCCAAAGGGGTGTGGACTATAGCTTAAGGGTAAACTCTATGGATGTTTGTCCAAATTCACATTCCTTGGCCATAAATCCTGTCTCTTTCTTTTTCTCAAAAGGAGACTGTCTCCCTTGAAGTGAGTTGTAATAAAATCACAGCTAGGCTACAGGCAATGAAGAAATAATATCATAATTAACCCAAGCTCTTAAAATATCTAACTAAATAGTGTGTGAATATTTTGAAAATAAATTACTGCTTCCTTACTTTCCCTTCTAATCATGAGAGTCATTTCCCCAATCTTTGCTTACTCTGGCAGCTAGTCAAAATTAGCTTTCATTGCTATTCACTCTTCTATTATATCTGCAACATGTTTGAATAGTCATAGTTCTGTGCTCAGCTTTGTAATTAGATGAAAGTGATGAAAATAACTTTTACTTGAGTCCAATTTTCTGTGCATAAAAATAACTCTTTGAGTCTTCTGATGTAATGAATTATAGAAAACTTTAGGTAGGACTAGATCTAAAATTGGAGTCTGATTAGGACCAGATTCTTCTAAGCAGTATCGAAACTATCTTTGACACTGTATTCTTTCCTTGTAGACTCAGAGGCTACACCACAATTAGTCTCATTGGTTCTGTAAATTTTTAGACTTTTAGTGACCAGTAGGACACAGTTATCATCTTACACACTAACTCAAGCCCAAGAATCACTGTGGGTGCCAAATAGTTAATTTATAAAGTTGAAGGCTGGGGAGTCAAATTCTAAAGCTTCGTTCAGGCTTGCTGTGATTTATCTAAATCACCATATATGGATATATAACTAGTTCATAGTGAAATTTGGAATTTGGGTCCTGAGTGGTCAAAAATCTCATATTCCCTAATGTTGTATCAGGACAGAAGACTCATCTCTTCACTGAGCTTACCAGAGGCATAGTACTAGAATCAATATCTGAATCCATACCATGAAACACTTTAACTCGATCCAACAATAACCACACTAGTAAGTAATTGACATTTAATAACACTGTAATTTACAAATTCAATTCAAGATGGCAAACTAAAATCCCTGTGAGGCTTGTCAGGTTGCCTAAGTGGGTGAAGCTGGGTGGGATATGGTAAATAAGGCAAGGGGTACGTGATAATTTATATGCCAGAACAGCTATCTAATGCAATACACAAGATAGCTCTTTTTAAAAAAAATTCTCATCCAAACCCAAACCTATGACATCTGAATGGAACCTCTCAATGGGTAGAAGATAATTCATAAAAGTCCCTGGGAAGAGAGGAGTGACCCTGAAGAGTCAAGTTCCCTTTGTTCCCTATCACCCCCCTCTGTGCGCCAGGGACATCAGGGCTCCTGGACCAGCCTTCATTATGAAAGTGCAAAAGAACTGGAACATTTCCTTGCTGAAGCACAAAGGCCCTTTGCCTTTTTTGTTGGCTCAGAAGCTTCAATCAGATTTAGAGTTTCAAAGGTTCAAACAGCCGAGTTCCAACTGGCTAGGATGGAGTAGTGCCCAGGGTACTGAGTAGGAAAGTGAATGTCTCTGCCCACTCAGTAACCCCAAACTGGTGAGATCTCCCTAGAAAGGTCAAAACACAGTATTTCATGATTTGAGCTATCACACGAATAGCAGAGAACAGGGTAGTGAGATATCACTTTACCCTTCATTTTCAAACAACTATTTATTACTTGGCAACCTTTGAAATAACATAAACAAATGTTCTTAAGGACTTGCCAAAACCCATTCTCTAGCATCACACATTCAGATCAGGCAGCTTCTTTTGAAAGTTAAGAAAGAGTCAGGCCATCCTAGCTGGTAGTTAGAGAGTCAGTGATGGACAGATATATAAAAGCCAAGTTAAGTGAAAGGGAAAGAGAAGTGAACCATTAGAAGGGGGCATGGCAACTCAGAAGAGAAGTCATAGGGGGAGGACTGGGGAGAACCAGCTCCATTGTTTGTTTCCTTCAGCCTTCAGCCAAGTCAGGGGAAGGTGAGAGCTGATCAGCATACAGAGAACCCACTTATTGTCAGTTTTTGTTATACTCCATTATGGCTAAGAGACCAGACAAACTTTCATTCTCTCTGTGATTCTAAGAGGAAGGCAATTATTCATAAGGAGCTATTATGAAGAGGCGCCTTAGATATAATTCATAAACAGCCCTTGGCATGCTCTCATTACCCGGTTCCCACTCATATAAATTAAGATATTAAATCATTCTGTTAATTTTGCTAATCAATTTCACAAATATCTATGAACTTTTTTCTATTAATTATAGGTGAGCTACTGCACAAGGCATTGGTCATATAAAAATAAATGAAATGTTAGCCTGGTACTCAAGTAGACCACAGCTGAGTGGATGAGACAAAATATTACGCCAGTAATGGTGGTATAGGAAAGCAGAAAGCACTCAGCTTTCAGATTCAGGCAGAACTGGATTTCAATCCTTACTCTGCCACCTGTTATCTAGCCTCACTAACCAAAACTCAGTTTTCTCTCTTATAAAATGGCGATAACTTTATGTAAAATGGAGGGCACGTTTATGAACCAGGGATGCCATTTGTTAAGTGAAGTGGGCATTCAGTAAATGGGCATGGGCTGTGCTGGGTACCTTGTATTTGTCCTTGCAGAGCCACAGTCTACCTCTCTCAAAATATTCTATCACTTGGGAGGAGACTGACCTTTATGAATTACCTATATGTGGCTTGCAGTTAGATTCAGCCCATTGGAATCATCAGCAGTGGACTACAGGGCACAAAGAATGTGAGGTCGAGTACACATTTCCTGGGCTCCTTGTAAAGCTGCTGTGGATCTTTCTACCGAAGGCCACATCTGCATAAGGCTCAGATACTCTTTCTGGATTGTGGTAACTGCTTCTTCCCTGTCCCTCATCAGGCCCAGGTTGGTAACTCTTTCTGATGTACTGGCACCAGGATACGGAACTATCCATTGCTGGTTACCCTCAATCCTGCCTATTCCTTTGTTTTATTAAACTGTCCTCAGATTGCCCAGTTGGAGTGTCATCTGTTTCCTGCTGAGACACTGTTAGAATCAGATATCAGTATTAGCATACATGATCAGGTGCTATGAGGATAGAAGATGAACAAATAAAACCATCC
This sequence comes from Otolemur garnettii, assembly GCF_000181295.1. Taxonomy (NCBI): domain Eukaryota; kingdom Metazoa; phylum Chordata; class Mammalia; order Primates; family Galagidae; genus Otolemur; species Otolemur garnettii. The sequence continues at coordinate 25,615,813 of NW_003852403.1, forward strand.
TGGAGAATGTCAGGGAGGCGTCTAGGAGGAGGTAGCATCTAAGTGACCACTGGAAAATGGAGAGATGGTAGCAGTATGAAAAAAGCAGGAAGAGGTCATTCCAGGCAGAGGAATACAGTGTGCAAAGGCTCATGGGCAAAGAGAACACAACTTTGTGGGGGAACGTCAAGTGTTTCAGCTCAGCTGGAACAAGAATAAGAGGTAGAGGAATGACAGATGAAGCTGACAAAGTCGATTAAACAAAGGTTATAAGAGACGCTGCAGTATTTTTTCCTATAGTCAACGACATATTATAAAAACACTTTAACCCAAGTTATAGTATGACCACCCTGTATTTTAGAAAGCAAGATAGGGATGAGAAGGGAGCAAGGCTGAAGACACAAATATCAATTAAGCAATTCAGGTGAAAAAAATAACGTAGCCCCCAAATGGCAGTGTTAGGAGAATTGAAGACAGTGTGGATTTATCAAATATTAAAGAAACAAGCTATTTAAGATTTAGTGAACAATTAACATAAAGGTGAAGAGGAGAAAGAGTCAGGCATAGCCCCCAACATCAAGTTTCCTTCCCTGAATAGTTCAGACCTTCTCTGATATAAAATGGATCGTTTTCCAGGAAACGTTGGGAGACAGGAGGGTTTTGTCTTGGGCAACTGGGTGACATGTAGTGTAATTGCTCTTCAGAAAGAGACAAATTAAACTTTAAGGCAGTGCTGTGCTGGAGCTGCCTCATGCAGGCTCCTGAATCGCTGGCACACAACTCTTCCCGATTCTGAATTCAGTGACATCACATTGGTAACTTGAAATGCTCATGGTGGGAGTATTTACACGACTAAGCTCATCGAACACTACCAATCAGGGCTTTTCCTTCCCCCTTCTCTTAAAGAACAGGTTGTTATGAATTTACCAGCCGCTCTAGTTAAGGCCATCTTTAAAAGAAAATAACTCTGATAGTGATGGCAAAACCGAGGTATTAGCACTGGCACCATGATTTTTGACATCGGTAAAGAAGAAAACAACCTGTACCAAGAACTCACAGGCAAACCAGACCTGGAGGGCGACTTCCAGGGCCTGAATGAAAGGTGAGTCTGAAGGTTCAGTGGGACGTTTATGAGGAGCCAGAGATGGAGACACACATTAGCACCGTGAGAAGAATTGGAAACGTCTGAAGTAGAGGGCAATTGAGGTTCTAATCAGTAATAAGAAATCGCGGTAGCTCTGAGTTCTGTCAGAGAATTATTTCCATCCTTCTTTCTTATATTAAACAGCTTTTTGCCATAAACCTATACATGCAGGCCTGTACTAAGTACAGGGTGGCCATAAACTTCATGTGCACACTATTTTAAGGTGCACACGAAACTCTGTGGCCACCCTGTATATGGGATTATAATGATGATAATACTCAGAATTTATACTCATGGAAAACTAGTCACAAACAGAAGAATGGTAAAAAGAGGATAGCCCATGAATTGCTTATTTTGGATAGTGTTGCCTCTGGTAAAACATGGCTCCGGCTTGTCAGAACTGAGCTCTTTAAAATAAGGCTAGCCTCTCAGTACCTATTTGTTGGGAGAGTTGACCTCTAAAGTCACTCAAGATTTTACATTCCTGAAATTAAGCAGAGCCAGGAAACCAGGTAAGAAAGCTGGACAGGCACCAGGGATCATGTGAGTGAGGCTTGGCAATAGCAGACTGGAATCTGGAAGTAAAAGCTGGTAGAGGAACTTGTTCAAAATGCATGTTTACTGGCCCTGACTCCAAAGGGCAGGAACCTTGAATATGTATTTTTAGCATCTCAGGTGATTCTGTCTCAGAAACCTTGAACTTGAGATTACATGTCTCAAACAGCTATTGACTATGAAGAGTCAGGCTTCCCAAGTTTTTCCTCTCCCATAAGGTGTCACACCGCAGACCTCAGGCCATCAGCATCCTACCCTCTGCCTCAGTTTTTAAAACTGCATTAGTGCTGTGGCTTCCCACTCCCACTCATGCTCGGGGACCTTGACATGTATTGCTGCCAGCATTTATGGAGAAATTTTAAGAGGAAGGAGATCACAATAAGATTTTCCAGCTGTATCCTAGCACTGGCACACATCTGGATAAAACTTGGAAGAGACAAAGCGTTCTAGAAGACAGCTGTTTCCTAACATCTGACTGTTTCATGTATGGACAACACATCTGGATTGAGGACTCTTTATTCCCCGGTTTGAGTTGGAAGGTTTAGTGTCACAGAAGCCGTGTTTTTCTTACTTCAGATAATGTGCCAAAATGTTTTCCTAGTCAGATTGACTCCTACTCAGAGCTGCCCCAGGGGATGGACGATTAAGCCCATTCTCATAGACTGTAGATTTGAGCCACCCCGAACTCCAGATACTGCTGAGAATGTCCTGTCCATGACCCCCAAAGCATGACATGAAACTGGCCTTCCTCCTTCCACACTTCTCAGACTATATTTAAATTTTTTTTTTTTAATTTTGTCTTTCAGGGATTTCCCTAGATCCTTATTCTAACCCAATTTCTTCTGAAAACAGGTGCTAAAGGTGGGGGCCAAAATATTCCTACAGAACCATCAGAGATTTGCATTTAGGACCTCAGACCCCACCCATTCATCCTACCACACCACATTTTCTTATTTATGAAATTCACTTCAATTTCATAATCTGAAGCAGCTACTGTGGTAGGATCCTACATGGATGAGTCTGCACACACGAGGGTATACTTTATAAGCAGTGGATTCAAGTTCAACTAGAACTTGAATACTCTTTTTTTAATTGTACCTGTATCTCTGAAAGAGAAAATGTTTAAATGAAGCTTTACCTTTAATTGGAGATTGCTGATTGGGGCCTCTGATGACTAATGGGGACGACCACCTCCTCATCCAAGTGGAATCTCTGCAGTCTAATAGCAAGAAAAGAGGGAATTAGCCAGAAAGAATGTCCCTCAAGTGAGGGACAAACCTTGGCATGTTATTTTTATTCCTTAACAGAGAAATGTTTTGTATCCCACTGATAATTTACGTTGATATATATGGAATTTCTGCCAAGTAGGATGGATGCCTGACTGCCTGGGACTACTCCAGAGGTCAGGCAAGTTGAATCTTCAATTTTCATCTTCTCCTATTCACTGGGGCCACTCAGAGGGACTGTGTGGGATTTGTGGGTGGCTTCTATTTGCGTGTCTTTCTGATCTTTATGCACAGCTCAGGAAGTAAAACTACAAAAATTAGTACAATCTGGAAAGCAGCAGAGGCGGCTGCAGCTTCACATCTTTTATCTATAGTAGTTAGTAACCAGTGAACAGCCACAGTTGAAGGAATGTCCTCACAATCCCTTAATGAGGGATAGGGCCCTACCCCCACCATACACACACACTGAGTCTTGATCAAAGTTCAGATGCTGAGCAGCAAAAAATGAGAAGTATGTGCTAACTAGGAACAGTAGAGTAAAAGGAGGGTGGGCAAGAGAAAGGAGAATGGGATACTGGATGCTTAATGAGGCCCAAGTCACAATTTTGCATAGTGAGGGCTCTGAGTTTATTACTTCATTCATCCATTCAGTCAATATTTAGTAAGTGTATGCTATATATCAAAGTACTGTGCCAGGCATTGAGAATGTACTAATAAGACTCACGTGGGCTGTCATAATCTAGTATGCTAATCGCTGTTGGTGGTAGGGGAGTCTATGGGATGATCAACTAATGAATGGAGGTTTGAGAGATTAGGAAGGCCTTTCAGGAGGGAATAACTTTTTTTTTTTTTTTTTTTTGAGACAAAGCCTCAAGCTGTCCCCCTGGGCAGAGTGCCGTGGCATTACAGCTCACAGCAACCTCCAACTCCTGGGCTCAAGCGAGTCTCCTGCCTCAGCCTCCCAAGTAGCTGGGACTACAGGCGCCCGCCACAACGCCCGGCTATTTTTTGGTTGCAGCTGTCGTTGTTTGGCGGGTCCGGGCTGGGGATTCGAACCCGCCACCTTAGGTGTACATGGCTGGCGCCTTAGCCGGTTGAGCTATAGGCGCCGAGCCAGGAGGGAATAACTTTGAGCAAGGCACCTTTTCAGGCCTCTGTTTCTTTCTTTCTTTTTTCTTTTTTCATTCCCAGTATTTCTTTTTTTTTTTTTTTTTTATTTCTTATAGCCTAACTGTATACATTAATGCAATCATGGGGTACAGTGTGCTGTTTTCATATACATTTTGAAATACTCTCATCAAACTGGTTAACGTAACCTTCATGTCATTTTCCTAGTTACTGAGTTAAGATATTCAGACTCAGCCCTATTTTGAAACTAATTCATAGCTTTCATAGGAATGTCATAACCAAATTATAGCCTTAGAATATGGGAAGGGGGTGGGAGAGGGGAGGTAAGGGGAGTGGATGGAAGGAGGGAGGATGATTGGTGGGGTCACCGCTATGGTTTATCTTACAGGGGTACAAGTGAATCTTTCTGAAGGCCTCTGTTTCTTGATCTTTAAAATTGGAATAATAATATAACTTCGTAAGTATGGAGTGAAAGTTAAATGAGATGATAACATTTTTAGCATAGAATAATAATAAACTCTGCAAAGGCATAGTTATTGTTTTGCTGTTATTACAAGTACACTATTGCTAGGGTTCTTATGACTCTTATAATGATTTGGAACTTGAAGGGTGGGTAGATGAAAGCCAGGGGAAGGATAGAGACCACGTCTGAGGAATAGCTTGTGTGACGGACTACAGACAAGAGATAGAACAGCTTAGTGTGCATGAAATATAAAAGGTGAATGACAGCAGAGGAGATGGAGACATAAAACTGATTCTGATCATCATAAATTTTTATAAGCTAAGTCTAAGCAGTGTGGATTCTATCCCAAAAGCCAATAAAGGATATTATGTAGTGCAGTAACATGATCACACACAAACATACCCCACACACAGACTTAGACACACCATGCTCAGATCTATAATTTATAGATGATCATGTCATAATATAGCTAGCTGTTAGAGAAGCTATAATTCATGCTTTTATGTTAATTTTGAGAAAATTGAGTCCAAAGAGGTAACAGGCCGTAACCAGGTTAGTACAAATAGTTACTTTACATTTTTTGAATCCAAATACTAGGTTTTTTCCACCACACAAGACTGCTTTCCTTAACGCTCTATTTTTAATACTCTGCTGTTGGCTAAAAACGCTAAGGTTGAGAGTTTCTCAGATAAGCTTTTTCCCCTTAAAAGTCTGTAGAAATCTGTTATATTTCATGTACACTAAGCTGTTCTATCTCTTGTCTGTAGTCCGTCACACAAGCTATTCCTCAGACGTGGTCTCTATCCTTCCCTTGGCTTTCGTCTACCCACCCTTCATGTTCTAAATCATTATAAGAGTCATAAGAACCCTAGCAATAGTGTACTTGTAATAACAGCAAAAGAAGAACTCTGCCTTTTCAGGGCTTATTATCACTCTATGCTAATAATGTTATCATCTCATTTAACTTTCACTCCAAACTTACGAAGTTATATTATTATTCCAATTTTCCAATCCAAATGCAAGAAAATAGCCAGGTGTTGTGGTGGGCACCTATAGTCCCAACTACTCAGGAGGCTGAGTCCAGAGAATTGCCTAAGCCCAGGAGTTGGAGGTTGCTGTGAGCTGTGACGCCATAGCACTCTACCAAGGGCGATAAAGTAAGACTCTGTCTCAAAAAAAAAAAATTTTTTTTCAGCACTGTTGAATTGTCTCTGAAAACTAGACTTAAATTTCACAAAGTATTTTGCAATGGGTCCTTAGGAATCCAGGGGTTTTGGTTTTTAAATACTGGGGATCATTCCCCACAAGGATATTGATTTGAGGCAAAATTTTACTACACAACCACCCTCCAACTCTTACCTCCATTCTTATGTAGATAAAGTACAAAGTGAATGATAAAACCAGAGAGAAAATTGTTGGAAAGGAGCACACTCCAGGTTTCAGGGGAAAAAATCCTACTGGGGACCAGATTTGCCTTGGTGTTGCTTCTGGGTGGTTTTAGAATTTGATTATGTATAATTTTTTTTTTTGCTAGCCCAGAGAAAGTTTTTGGTTACTGTTCTGAGATACCTCCTTCAACCACTGCCCATCAGACTGTAAATTTTATTCATTCTGCTCCCAGCAGCCTGCCCTTCAATGAACTATTAGGAGCAGGATGATCCCCAGTCTACAAATGAACTATTCAAGATAAACCTGATTTTCCATGTGTTAAGAACAACTTTGAATGTGCCACCGAAATGTATCTGCACTAAATGCCTTCCTGTAGAAATGTCTCTTCAAATGCCAACCACAATTGAATATTATGTTTTTTTAAATTGTGGGCTCATATGAGAAGTGGCCATGGAAATTCATCCTCTGCTGAGTGCTATTGAAGATACTGTTCATTATTTGGCTTCATGACATTTATTCTTATAATTAATTTATCTAAAACTCAACAGCGTGAAGAAAGTTTATCTGAATATCAGATATTTTTTCTTTTATTAGAATGAGTGTTACTTGGAGACGGAGTCTCACTTTATCGCCCTTGATAGAGTGCTGTGATGTCACAGCTCACAGCAACCTCCAACTCCTGGGCTTAGGCAATTCTCTTGCCTCAGCCTCCTGAGTAGTTGGAACTACAGGTGCCCACCACAACACCTGGCTATTTTTTCTTGCAGTTTGGCTGGGGATGGGTTTGAATCTGCTGTCCTCAGCTGGCGCCCTACCCGCTGAGCCACAGGTGCTGCCCTATAACTAACTTTTATTAATTTGAATTCTTTCTTTTTTTTTTTCTTCTTGATTTGGCTATTAGGAAGTTGGAGTTAACTGTGCACATAATTACTGTCAACGTGCTTATCCTTGCTTTAATCATCTACTTTAACTTATTTCACTACCTAGATGGCCTGGGTGAAGAAAAGATCATCTATGGAGCTGGTTGAAGCTGGGCTCAGCCAAGATCCCAGAAGTTGCCATTATATTTAGGATGGCCAGAATGCTATGTGAAGGAAGCTTCTCTCCTCTCAGTGAAGTCCTTGGAGACTGGAGACTTCCCTTTATGTGATGCTGTATCTCCTTTTTTATTCGTTAATTGATCTGAAACTCCATGGAGGAATATATATTCATTTTTATTGAAAGATATTTGAAATTACTTTTAGAAGAAGGAAGACTATAAATTATAAAACAATGATCATGAATTATAAATATTTGGAATTAAGATTTAAGGAATTATAAGTTATTTCTATGAGAAAATACCAAAACAAAGCCAACACCAAAACAAAGAGGTTATGAAGGAGCATAAACAAGCACTAAGCTGCCGCAGGTCTTAGCATGTGAACAGGTCGCTTGCAGCCTGGATGGCAATCACACCCAGTCACCTAGCATCAGACTGGAGAGAGTGCCACAAAATCATGCATTTAAAATTTTTCACTTAGCTCATGTCTGATTCCCAGCACTCTGGGAGACCGAGGCAGGTGGATCCCTTGAGCTCAGGAGTTCAAGACCAACCTGTTCAAGAGCAAGATCCTGTCTCTATTAAAACTGGCTGGGCATTGTGGTGAGCCTATAGTCCCAGCTACTTGGGAGACTGAAGGAAGAGGATTGCTTTGGCCCAAGAGTTCAAGGTTGCTGTGAGCTATACACTATGGCACTCTACCCAGGACAACAGAATGAGATTCTGTCTTAAAAAAAAAAAAAAAAAATTCCCTTCTGCAAATGGCAGCCAGAAATCTGTGGCGTTAGCATCTTTGCAAATTAAATGAATACAGACAGTTGAGTTTTTAGAACTGCTTTTGAGAAAAGTATAGGTGGAATGAGAGCAAAAGCTGGAATATGCTTCTGCCTGGGCAACATTCCTTAGGATGTTTTGCTCGGTGAGTAACTACTTCTTATTTCAAATCCTGCCCTGAAACTGGATGGTTGTGTGAAATTGTAATGACAGGGAGGATAAATTGTTCTAAGTCCTCTCTATTCAGGTGACCCCTTGTTGATATTCTTTGCTGCTATTCTAATTCCCTAACACTAAGCTAGAGTAGAGGGAGGTGGTAGCAACTGAGAAATGAGAAAACTGGAATTTGAGAGAGAAAGGGGAAAACATTCCAGATGAGAAAGCTTGAAGAGAGAAATGAAAATGTCCAGAATAAATGTCAGGATGGCCGGGGTGGAGGAAGCATACAAAAATTGGGTATCTGGTGTGATGGGAAATGGAGGATGAATGAAAAATGGAATTTGAAGTAACATAAAATAAGATTGCATATGTAGGGTGAAACCAGATTATCAATGGCTATACAAAATTCAGTAATGTTTCTAGAAAATTCCATAGAGATGCTTAATATTAATTAAAGGTTATAAAGTGCACAGCAAGGAAAAAAAGCAAGAAGCTGTTATAAAAGTCCGGCAAGAGACGAAGTGAGGATGTAAAGAGGTCTTGGTCTAGGGTTATGGTGACACAAATAAAGAGAAAAGGGAATATTCCAGGGGAGGAAAGTACCAGAATTTACTGAGCACCTATTATGTGCCTGACCCTTTCTATACTTACTGCTTATGAAAACCTCAAGAGGTATCAAGATGATCCCAAGTCCACAGATAGAGCAGAAGAGGCAACAAAGTTTGGAATGTATGCAGCCACTAGGAATAGCCAAGATTTTAATTCAGTTCTTTCTGACTCCTAAAACTATGATCTTTCCATTTCAACGTTAGCTCCCCCCTGAGAGTCAAAGAAAAAACAAAAATAGAAGTTGCTCTCAAAACTGATGTCTCTCCAAAAGAAAAAGATGGTTTCTGGAGACTTTAGTCTTTCTACCCATAAGAAATGAAAATGGTGCCATGTGGAGACAAATAGTTAAGAAAAATTAAAAGGAAAAGGGAATAGCCATTCTTACTTTTATAAATACTTCCATTGTTCTAGGTTCTGTTCTAAGCACTTTACCTACATTATCACATTTAACACTCTGAAATATCTTATCAGGTAAAAGTAATTATTGTTCTCATGCAGGTTGGGAAACTGAGGCTCGTGTGGAGAAGTGAAGGCACTTGCCTGTGTCTTAACCTGGGATTCCCCATAATCCATGAGACAGGGCTTGTCTGCCAAGGAGTAATTGTTTGGTTTGGTTTGCTATTAAGCAACTGGACATAGGTACCTCAAAGAGACTAAGGTAAGGCTTCCCATAGTGTTCTTTAAAATACTAGATAGGTAAAACAAATGTTGCAATGTCAAGTAAGTTTTCAAGCCTGTCTTAAATGTGCCCTGGGATCCTCTTAATTATTCCCTATTTCCTAGTTCACCCAGTTCTACTTCTAGGATCCCTTTGGCACAGAAGATCTCTTAGGAGTTATATTTCATTGAATGTACCCTGGAAAATGCTGATTTAGGAAGCCCTGAGCTCATCTCTTCAACAGTGAGGTAACGCCTAGCAGATAGAAAACCAGAAGATTCTTTCTCCTAAGTAGGCCTTGTGGTAGAATAGACAAGTCGTGGTTTCAGGGACAGTCAAACAGACAATACCGTGATTCTGCCTTGGTATATCTGTGATTTGAACTACGTTAGGCAGACTCTGGATCTCAGTGTGCTGATCTGCAAGAAGCAAATAGCGATACCCACCTTGCAGTGAAGGTGGAGGATTGGGAAAAAAATATATTTGAAGTGTCTGATACTTAAGCAACAAATTATAGCTGCTAATTTTACATTGAAGAAGCTCATAATTTTAGCAAAGCTAAAAAGTTTAGCAAAGCTAAAATTATACTATGCCAACTTCTCTTGTTCTAGCTTTCGACTAGCCTGAAAATTTCCATATCCTCTTTTTTCTCTTGATCGTTTAAATATTTACCTCTTGTTTCATATTTTTCACCTTGTTCATGCATGTTATTCTGCCTCTAACCATTGGTATGAAAGGTGTTAGTGGTGTTTACTTGATTTGGTTGATTTGGATTTTTTTTGTCTGTTTGTTTTCTGAACTGAGTGATCAGTTCACTGGGAGAAGGTCAAATGGTCTGTGGTTAAAGAACTAAATTTGATAGTTTCTAGGGTCAAAACTCATAAAGTTAAGGGAGTTTGCTTTTTTAAAAAAGTCAAAGCAGAGAGATCTGGGGAGCTGAACCATGAGCTATTTCTGTACAATTCCATGGCTCTGGATCTAATTTCTGTTTTGCTGAGAAGGATGACTCATAAGGCTAAATCACAAGCATGTCAGAAAAAGTAACTATTATGACCTTTTCAGGTTGTGGTTGGAAATATTTAAACCTGGCTAGGTGCCCGTGCTCAGTGGTTAGGGCGCTGGCCACATACACCAAGGCTGGAGTGTTCAAACCCAACCTAGGCCTGCTAAACAACAATGACAACTACAACACAAAAATAGCCAGGCATTGTGGCAGGTGCCTGTAGTCTCAGTTACTTGGGAGGCTGAGGCAAGAGAATCACTTAAGCCCAAGAGTTTGAGGTTGCTGTGAACTGTGACTCCACAAAACTCTACCGAGGGCAACACAGTGAGACTATCTCAAAAAAAAGAAAGAAAAAGAAAATAATTAAACACAAGTTTACTTCCTCTGGCCAGAGGGTAGATGTTGGTTTAACTAGAGCACAAAACCTGATATAGCTATATTATGATCTCAGTTATTAGGTTCTAAGCCAGTGAATTTTAGTAAATGATAGGTCACATTTGCTCTAATGTCAATATCTGATACCAGTATCAACTATTGTAAAATTTTCTTACAAGCCGAAGAAATTTGGAAGCAGTAAGACTATCACTTGTCATCAAGATTAACAAGTTTCAAGCATGTGCTTTTTCATGTTTCTGCTCACAATTTTCCATGGCTCCCCACTATTTCCTGAATTAGCCACAAACTGCTTAATGGGCAATTTAAGGCTTTCCGTGAGCACCATGAAGGAAAAAGAAACTAAATGATGTGTCTTAGGCCAATGTTTCTCAAATTTTATTATACATTTAGATGCCCTGGGACTCTTGATCAAATGTGATTCTGATTCAGTAGAGCTGGAGAGGTGTTGCTCAGAGCAAAGCTATAGCAAGATCTTAGCTAATGAGGAATTAAGAAGGCATTAAATTCCAGGGAGGGTAGAAAATGAAGGGCCTCAGTGCAAAATAGGAGTAAGAGATGAAGATGTCTGGAGAGATACACAGGAGATTTTCCCTCCAAATACTAAAATCTTATAGACAAATCCAGCGGTGCTCAGGTATTTAATTTTCTTTTTACACTTTACATTTCTCTCTGCCCAGGTGCTTTATACCAAGTTTCCTAGGGCCTTGAAACAAACAATCTGAAACCACTTGAATCTTGCTTTTTACCAACAGTAGAACTGTGTTCTAAGGTGGAGAATATGTGCCTTGACTTTTCCATAGAAAAGAGATCTCTATCTTCCTGGAGTAGGTTAGGACAGTCTTCATCTCACTTTGCTTTGAGAACTTCAGTCATAGTACTTTGGGGCCTGGCCATCAGTCACAAAGTCCAGTCCAAAGTCACCAGGGAGCTTTCATGCTTGTCACAAGGTTCCAGAATCACTTACTATGCAAGGGATACCATTATAAAGGGGTCTGTATACCTTATCTCATTTGAATCATAGTACAGGAGCACTGAATATGGGTCAGTTCAATCGAACTCAATGCCTTATAAAATAATTCTAAAATCTTTTTCAGGGTTTTGGTTTAAGGTGGCCCTTTGTATAGTCAGCACGTAGTGGTTGTGCTTTTTCTTTCTTAACTATTTAGCTTCTTTTCATAATTTTGAGATTATTAGAATCAAAGTAATTACTGATGACTGCCTATAACTGGAGGGGATTTTGAGCCTTGATGATGCATGTGAAGTCTTATTTGGTGTTTGGAAAACACATTGTGCTAAAAAGTTTGAGTTCTCGGTGGCATTGTTTCTTCTGGGATTTCGTTTAGGTCCTTAATTGAGTCATTTTCATTAATTGAACTTGATTTGGAGCTATGATAATGCCATAGGAAGTCCTAATATAAACCTCACATTGGCCTTTACATGGCTAAGATTCCATTTTGAAATTCAGTTCATGGGCTACATCTCCCTTCACTAACTTCTATAAAGTAAAACATTAACAAGTGTTAAACTGTTACTTTCCTACCTGCCTTTTTAAGAGAGGTCTAAAGGTTAAAATGGAAATGTTTTCTCAGCAATGCTTGGTTGTAATATTAAACTTCCAGTTTGTTTCTGGGACAAGGTTTGTGAGGAAAGTTTTCTCCACTGTGAGGGGTTATTTAAATATGGGTGCTCTTGGTCCTGGTCGTGACTGCAGGGGTTCTAACTATGGCTTTGTGTAAAACAACCTAGGGAGATTTTTCTAAAGTTTAGCGAGTTCTTCAGTCCCCCACTGCAGCTCTAGTGAATAGGAGTCTCTGGTGTGTTGAAGCCAGGTGTCGGGGCCCATTTCTATAATCCCAGCATTCCAGGAGGCCAAGGCAGGTGGATCACTTGAGCTCAGGAGTTTGAAACCAGCCTGAGCGAAAGCAGAACCCCCACCTCAACTAAAAATAGACAAAATTAGCTGGGTGTTCTGATGGGCACCTATAGTCCCAGCTACTCGGGAGGCTGAGGCAGAATGATTGCTTGAGCCCAAGAGATTGAGGTTACTGTGAGCTGCGATGATGCCACAGCCCTCTAACCAGGGCACAAAGTGAGATTCTATCTCAAAAAAAAAAAAAAAAATCTAGGTGTGGCCTAAGCACTGTCACCAGCATCATTAACCACTGGCTTGCCAAGTGCCTCTTGCGTCCAGCCAAGTTTGGAACCATTCCCTTGAACAATTGATCAAACAATAGAAGAGAACCATGTCTTTACTTGGCCAGTTTAGCAATTCATAAGTGTGTTCTAGGAACACTTATGACAAAGTCCCTGTGAGACTTATTTAGAAGGCCAATTCCAGGACTGTAACCTAACCAGGATTGACAGAATCAGAATTTCAGTGTCTCTGATTTTATTTAATTCTATCCCTTATCTGTGGGAACCATCAGAATCATTTTGAGGAATTGTTCTCAAATTATTTGAATATTGAGGTCCCCTCAGTGAAATCTATGAATCTCCTCCCTAGAAAATTTCATACAAGGGGCCATGCCTGTGGCCTGGTGAGTAGGGCACTGGCCCCATATACTAAGGGTGGCAGATTCAAACCCAGCCCTGGCCAAACTGCAACCAAAAATGGCCAGGCGTTGTGGCGAATGCCTGTAGTCCCAGCTACTCAGGAGGCTGAGGCAAGAGAATCACCTAAGCCCAAGAGCTGGAGGTTGCTGTGAGCTATGATGCCACAACACTCTACCAAGGGTGACAAAGTGAGACTCTATCTCTAAAAGAAAAAAAAAAAAACCAGAAAGAAAAGGAAAGAAAATTTCATACAAGCATATGCACATATTTTACATTTTAGGAGGTTTGCAGACTAATTCATATATGTCAGATGAAGAACTGGTGCCCTGGCAAAGGTAGATTGACCTGGGACTATCAACTTCAATAAATATTTTATCTTAAAGAGTCTATTCTAGGACTTAGAGGGTCTAAGGAAATACAGAGAAGTCTGTCTCAGAGAGTTAGGATGGGAGTGAGAACAGGACAAGAGGAAGCCCGATTATGGTCCTGGTCAACATTGAGTCCAGGCTGAATGGAAGCCTTCCTTTATAAGAGTCATACACCAAGGATGTGCACAGCATTCTCTTCTTGCCTCTGACCCAAGAGAACTCTAATAAGTATTAGACGTTTTCTGACACAATAAACATTTTAGTGCCAGGTGTTGTCAGGAGATGGAGATACAAAGATGGATCAGACTATGTGCTGCTAATCTCAAACCACTCACAGCTACTGGTATATTCCATATTGCTAGATGTTTACACCCAGGTGGCTCTCCCACAAACCTCACTATCATGGTCATGAAATGTCTAGCCGAAGACACTAACCACAGTTGCAGACATTTACTTGACCGCTCTGCTATTTTGTCTCTGAGCCGAGTCCTCATTGCATTCCTCTGTGGGCCCTCAGCTCCTCAGCTCCATCCCTCACTCTCCATATTTGCTCTTCCTCCTTTGGGTTTGGTGACCCATTTGGACTTCCTGCTCTGGCATATGAACCTCATATGTCCCTCTTGGCTCTAAACAGGTTTTGGTGCCCCTGGAATTCTGACCCCAACATCAACATTCCTGGCCTCCAAAACCCTTAGTAGCACAACAGTTCCCAACTTAGAGAAAGACACTTTTATTTATTCATTCAACAATATTGAATGTGTCAGATACTATTCCAGGTATTGGGAATACATCAGTGAGAAAAACAGACAAAAATTCCCAGGCTCATAGAGCTTACATTTTAGTAGGGTGAAATCCACACACCATATCTATTTATATTTGCACACAAACATAAATAGTGTATGTAATAAACAGAGTCAGTCCTTATTATTCATAGAGTCTATATTTGCAAATTCACCTACTTGTTAAAATTTATTTGCAATCCCCAAATTAATGCTCATAGGGTTTTTGTGGTTCTTTGAAAACACACTGGAGCAGTGAAAAACTTGATTTCCCTAACTTACTTATTTCTAGCTAGTGTCAAACAAGGCAAAACTCCTCCATCCTGTTTCTATCCTCAGACTATAAACAAGTGTCCTTTTCTTGATTTATTTAGTGCCACATTTTTCTTATTTTTGTGGGAGGTTTTGGCTAATAATTTGCTGTTTTTTAAACAGCAACAATGGCCTCCCATCACTCATAAGGTAGTATTCGGTGTTCAGTAGTGCAGAAAGATAGTGATGACCCTTATGGAGAAAATAAACATGTTACATAAGCTTTCCTTAGGCATGAGTGATAGCACTGTTGGCCATGGGTTTAACGGTAATGTAGCAACAATATATACTAAGTTAGGCATCTTTTAAAAAGACAGCTAGCAAAAATTAAAACAAGATTATGTATTAATTGGTTGACAAATACATTGTAACCTGAGGCCTACAGGAAGAATAAAGATTCTGTATTTGCTAATTCAGTGTTTGCAGTGACATTAGTACAGTGAATGTTGAGAACTGACTGTATGTATTAAAAGAGGATGTTAGTAAATGTTATGCATGGATAAGATTGGATAAGGTTCCAAGGGATATAGAGAATGTTCAGGATGGTGGTGAGCTTCCACTTAACGGGATGTTCAGGTGATGTAAGATGCAAAGATGTAAAAGAGACGAGGGAAGAAACCATGATACTATTTTGGGGGGAAGAATAGAGAGAAGGGTAAGTACAAAGGCCCTCAGTCAGGGGCATGGCTGGAGGTGAACAGAAGGAGGCCAGAGGAGCTGGCATGGAGTGAGCAGAGAAAAAAGCAGAAGTCTTCAGACTTAATAGGAAGCAAAAGACCCTGCAAAGACTGTAGCTTTTCCTCCGAATGCAGTGGGAAGCACTGGAAAATGATACAATCTAACGTACGCTTTACCAGAAGCTTCTGTGTTGAGAACAGATGGGAAGGGAACCAGAATGAAAGCAGGAATTCCATTGAGGAGGCTTGCACAGTTATCCAAGGAACTGGTGGTGGCTTAGTCCTGGATGGTAGCCGTGGGAGTAGTGAGGAGGAATGGAATCTCCATATATTTTGAACATAGAGCCAACAGGATTTGCTGCTAATGAAATGTGGACTATAAAAGAGAGAAAAGAAGCAAAAATGGTGACAAGGGTTTTGGCGTAAGCAACTAGAATACTGGAGTCTATTTGATGAGCTAGACAAACTTGTGGGAAGCAGAGGTTTTTAGGGGTAATTATGATCGGAAGTTCTGTATTGTACTCATTGCTTTTGAGATGTCTAAGAGATACTCAGGAAAAGATGTATTTGTTTGAATTTCAGAGAATAGGCCCAGACTGAAGAGTCATCATTCCAGTGATGGTTTTAAAGCCATAATTCTGAATATCCAAAGGTGATGTATATCTGATTCTGGATCTGTATTTTAATATAGATATCCATATCTGTCCTGAACAACAGAAAAAAGAAGAGGTCCAAGTTTGCGCCTTGGAAGCACTCCAGCAGGATTTAAAAAACAGCTAAGAAAACTGAGAAGGAGCAGTCGGTGAGGTAGAAGACAGGAACAGGAAAGGAAAGTTGTTCTACACCCCCAGGGAAGAAACTATTTCAAGGAGAAGGAAGTGATCAATTGTGTCCAATTCTGCAGAGGGGTCAAGAAATATGAAAAGAGAATTTAGCTTTGGATTTGGCAACACAAAGATCAGCAGTGACCTTGACAAAGAAGTATAGGGATCAAAGCTTAAAGGAAGTGTATTTAAGACAGAACAAGAAGGGATAAATTTGAGACAGCAATTATAGACAAGTCTTTTAGGATTATAGCCATCAAAGAGAAATGAGGTGGTACATAGAGAGGATATGAGGGTCAGGAAAGAGGTTTTTTGTTAATGGGGGAGAAATGACAGCATGCTCACTCTTAGAAGGCAATTTTTCACGGGTCTCTTGCATTTCTACATGTCTTGTAATAAAAGACACTGATTTTGCTTTGGTTCTAGACTTTCTTGAAAAGAGTATTTGTATAGTGAATATCTTTTGAAAACAGGGAGGATGTCTGTCTCCCGAACAAAGGGAAGCCATGTTTACTGAACAGTATAATAAATAATTCAGGTTCCCTAAGCTTAGGGTTCCTCTGTTATAATATAGTTCACTGTATGTGCAAGTGCCACCTGGCCCTTTTAACATCACACTGTGGGAATTGGGGCCCAGGTAACCAACACAGCAAACTTCTTATTATCTTCTAGTTACTCCCATTGCTGTCAGCAACAAAGTCCTTTGTCAATGACCCAGGAGTTTGGTGGCTTCTTCCAGCAGCCATGATACTGGCAGGCTACCTTGTGTCTTGCAAGTAAAATCCCAGAGCCTTCACAGTTCTTGACACATGTATATTGGTAAAAAAAAAAAAAAAAATCTAGTAGAGGAGAAAAAAGTATTATAGAGGAGAGAAAAAGAAGGATTTCTAGAGTAACACCTTGAGTAGGCAAGAGGGGATAGAGATCTGGTGCCCAGGAATATGATCTAAGGCAGAGTAAATAGGAATGGAGGCCAGTAGGTGAGTAGTATGTCTCTGGCAGTGTGAGGACATTTTCTTGCCATTGCTTTTGTTTCCTCCGTGGAAGAAGCACTGTCATTAGCTGAGCGAGGGACTGTAAGGAGGTGCTGGAGGTTAAAGAGAGATGAAAAGGTTGGAGTAGTCATGTGCACAGGAGAGAGAATGGACCAGAGAAAAGTCCTTGAATTGATGAGCATCATTACAGTCCTCGTTCTTACTAAGAGTGAGGACTCTGAGCAGGGTACACTCACACTGGCCCTTAATGGGTCAGTTGCCATACATGAATGCTGGTGACTCTTGCCCGCTGAGCATTAATGAACCACTGTGGCCACAAGTCTCCCTTCTCACCCTGGGGACGTGGGGTACACAGTCAAGTCAGGTGGATCCAATTCACCCATTACACTCTGGCACTTTTGCCCAAACATTCTGGGGGGTTATGTCTGTGCAAATAAAGCTTTAGATTTACATTTTAGTAACAAGTGGCTATTCTGTTTGCATTGTGAAATTTTAATTGCATTACTAGAGAACGGCTGTTCAATTTGTGTTTTTTATTGGTGATGTTCTGTTTTCTAGCTTGCTAGACATTTACTTTACTTCCAGCTAATTACTGTGGCTTAGATTTTAATGTTCTAATTAACTATCCTTATTAACTTTATGGCAAGAGCTGCAGCATAACAATCATTTCTTACAAAAACATGCTTGACGATGAAAATATTATACCCCTTTCACCTGCAGAGAGAAGAGAAAGGCCAAGCAGGTGGCATTCAATTAATTTTGGTCCCACTGAACTAATTTCTTTTAAAGCCTAGGCACGTGGACCAGCCCTTAGTGTCATGGTGAGACATCCTCACTGCAGCAGCTGTCTTGGCTGGGCAGCTTCTTCTCAATCAAAACATTCAAGCCCCAGACACTTCTTTAAAACTGGCAAAGTGTGCCAAGAGGAAACATAAAGATGCCTGTATTTCTCAACTAGTCTTTATTCAGTCAGGACTCTCTGATATCTTGATTCGCTGTGATGATTTAATTAGCCAACTAACGGGCTTATCTACGTTTATTTATTTATTTTTGGAGACTATTTTTTTATATTGGTTGAGATAGACTGGGCTCTGTCATGGTCGTAAATAATCCCGTTTATTTCAGAGGGTAACACAGTAAAGGTTTACTGCCCCGTCACACAGAGTCTCATGATGGTCAGGTCACTGTTCTTTATCTCGTGCTGCTCAGTCTAGGATGGAGGCTCCCAAAGTTGCCATGCTATGGGAACAGTCTCTAGAGGGTTAAGCAAGATGGATGTGCCTAATACCATCTCTATGCATTGTGTACTGACCAGAATCCAGTACATACGCTAACCCCAATGCCAGGAAGACTGAAGGATGTGAAGGAGTGTGTGGGCGGCCGGGGAACCCCAGTAGTTTCTATTGCACGGCTAAGTACTGAGATGAGACATGGGTGAGAAGAAATCTCAATCCTTCCCCTGGGAAGATTTTAACCAAAACATTTTTACCCCTCTAATATTCTGAAATGTTTAAAAAAGAGAAGATTTTAATCTATGAGGGTGGTGAAAGGAAGGTCACTGGCATTCAGCAACTACTTCTCCATGACAGGTACTTGGGTAAGGATCCTGTAACATTTCAGTTCGTTTTTATAACACTGCATTTATCATCCATACCTAATTATGAAGCAACTACTATTTCCTAGAGACTGAGAAGTGCACTGGATTTCAAAGATTTGTAAGACCCAATACCACCTCTCAACGAGGAAGGAAGAACGTAAGGAAAACTGACTAGCCAATACCATATAATGTGATAAATATTGCAATAGGAATCAATGTGTTTTCTAGGGATGCTATGGGAAAAGTATCACAAACTGGGTGGCTTAAAACAACAGAAATTAATTTTTTCACAGTTCTTAAAGTTAGAAATCTGAAGGTAAAGTGTCAGCAGGGCCATGTGTCCTTAGACTCTGGGTAGAATCTTTCCTTGCCTCTTCCCGGGTTCCAGTGGTGGCTCTCAATCCCTGATGTTCCTTGCCTGAACCATATCATTCCAGTCTCTACCTGTGTCATCACAAAAAATTCACTCTGTGCACCTCTGCCTTCACATGGTATCTTTCTCTTATAAGGATACCAGTATACTAGATTAGAGCTCACCCTAATAACCTCATCGGAACTTGATTACATCTTCAAAGGCCCTATTTCCAAATAAGGCCATGTTAACAGTTACCAGGGGTAATAACTTAAACATATCTTTTAGGAAGCATAATTTAATCCACAAAAAGGAGCAAGCCCAGAATATTAGAAAGTGCACAGAAGAGACACCTGGATCAAAGAAATTTCCTAAGGTAGGAAATTCCTAAGCTAAGTCCCCCCCAAAAAGGAGTAAGAAATCAAGTGAAATCATAGAAGAAAGACATTCCCGGCAGAGGAGAAAGCATGTGCACATGTCCAGCAGCAGTAGAGCCTGCTGCACTGTGCAAACAGGTCGGCCTGGCTGGAGATGAAGTTCAGGGTGAATAATGGTTAATTGTATATATCAACATGATTGGGCTAAGGGGTGCCCAGATGGCTGGTAAAACATTTTATTTCCTGTGTAAGTCTGTAAAATTGCTTTTGGAAGAAATAAGTATTTGAATCAGCACATTGAATAAAGCAGATCTACCTCACCAATGTGGGTGGGCATCATTCACTCCACTGAGGGTTCAAATACAACAGAATGATAGAGGAAGCTGAATTATCTTTTCTTTTTTCTTGACATTCATCTGTTCCTACTTGTGGACATTGTAGCTCCTGCCTTGAATATTCAGATTCCAGGTCTTACAGCAATAGCACTATTCCTCTGGCCGTAAGTTCTCAGCCTTCACCAGTTTTCACCAGTTCTTACGCCTTCAACACCAAATCTGGAGTTATACCATCAGCTCCCTGGTTGTCAGGCCTTGGAATATGGACTGAAGGACAGCACCAGCTTTTCTGGCTCTCCAGCTTGCAGACAGCAAAGTGTGGGACTTCTCGGCATCTACAACTGCATGAGCTAATTTCTATAATAAGCTCCTTTTATATGGCTCTATATATCATATTGGTCCTGCTTTTCTGAAGAACCTCGACTAGTAACACAGTGGAAAAGAAGAAAAAGATGGGGCTGGAGGCATGGAAAAGACTTGATCATGAAAGGGCTTTGAATGGGTTGCTACTTTATCCTAAGAACCAAAAGAAGTGAGACTATCAAGAGAAGTGACGATCTGAGAATTTAAGAAAGATTATCCTTGCCACAGAATGGAGCAACAACTGAAGGAGGGAAGGTTAGAGTTGGAAGTTATAACAACCTAGGGAAGTGGGTGGCAGTCCTGAGAATGGTAGCAGGTATGGTGGTGAAGAGAACTGGGAAGATTCTGGAGATGTTCAGGAGGGAATATTATACTGTATGATTCCTAAGGTGCAAGAGAGATAATGGTAAGAAATTTCCTCCACTTTCTGACTAGATGGTGGCACAAAATTTGGTGATATAGGGAACAAAGGAAGAGGAACAATTTCGAGAGGGTGAGGGAGTGGGAGATGCGAGCCAGGAATACCTGTGACACATATCACAGGGAACTGGACCCTTAGATAGCAATGTAGGCTGCAAGTCTGATAATTTTTCAATTATATCCTATTGCCTACCAAAGCCTCACTAGAAAAATTCTAGTGAAAAATAAAAATATCAGTGTGTGATTCAGTACCGAGTGTAACAGGGGTTCACTGAAGGGAAGTTTCCTGTGACACAATAGGAGAGAAGAGTTTTAAAGAATGAGGAAAAGACTCTTGAGCTAGGTCTTTGAATGACAGAATTTGGAGAACCAGAGGGAAGTTAGGAATAGAAGATTGGAACACAGCAGGAGGAAAGTGAAGAGGGAGCCTGAGCCTGGCCTTCTGGGGTGGACAGTTCAATTTGAGAAACAATGAAAGGGAAGACTGGATGAGGCAGATGACGATGGGTGATGGAGGCCTCGAGAGCCACACAGCAAGCTTTCTGCAGCATCTTCCCACTCAGCGGCACTGCTTACCTCTTGAGGGCAGTTCCTGTTCTCTCTGGAGATGAGAACAACTATTATTCCATAATGCTGGGGATGAGGACAACTATTATTCCATAATGCTTTGTGAGTGCTTACTGGGATCATCAAATCATTTAAGTTTTCGTTTGGTCCATGCATCAGCATCTCTGTTTATACATTATTTTTTTTGCCTTTTTTGTCCTTCAGTGAAAAGATGAGGATACTTTTTAAGGAACAACAACAACACAAAAAAAAACCCAAGAAGAGTATTTTACCTTTTTAGTAGTAGAGATTCATTTTAGTATCAGGGAGGAATCATAAGAAGTTAGGACACGGTGGTTCTCAGCCACTAATGAGCTATCTGACCTTGACCACTAGGCCTCCTCAGGCTCTGGTTTCTGCACTTGTAAAATAAAACTCCAGACTAGGTCATCTTTAAGGTCCTTTTCAGCTCTATTATTTTATGGTTCCCTCTTAGTCTTTATGAGCCATACTTGATTTATTAGTCTCCCCAATGCACTCAGCTCCAATGATACAAAAGCATTGTAAAGAGCTGCATTTTAACAGCTCTGTATTTCCACAATGTCAGAATAACTCAGTGATTATTTTAAGTCAATCAGCTAAATATACAGAGAGTTTCCCAGCTCACCTGAGTACATCTGCACCTGGTTAGGTGCCAGTTCCATTTGATTTTCACACCAGTCCTACCCAAGTCCCACACCAGTCCTACCCAAGTCCCAGTGAGTTATCTTACTTCGCAGTACCTGAAGAAGGCTGTGTGCAGGTTCAGAGTAGGGCTTCATTGATTTTGATGTAGGGTAGTGGGGATGGGTAGATTGAGGGTGGGATGGTCACTGAGCTAGAGATACCTATGAGACATGTCACAGGGGACCCAGGCAGTTAGATAACAATGTAGGCTAAAATCCCTATGATCTTTCAACCACATGAGATTGCCTACCAAGGCCTCACTAGAAAAATTCTAATGGAAAACAAAAATACCAGAACATGACTCAGTACTGGTATAACAGGAGTTCACTGAAGGTCCTCAGAGGGAGGAGTCTCTGTAGGAGTGTGTGAAAATGAAGATTCCTCAGCTCTAACCTTAGAGTCTTGGGTGACAGCAAAGTCTGCATTTTAACAATCTCAGCTAAGATCTGATAGAGGGGTCCCTTGGCCATTATATGAAAAATGTAACCTTACTGGGGGGATAGGTTTTGTTGAGAAATATTAAGTCAACAATATGGAGAAATTAGGGCTTCTTGTTTATAAACCACTAACTAAATTGTGTGTGTTGGTGTATGAAGGTATTCGGGTAATAGGTAGAACCGCTATATGGTTCTGCAATCAGTAATGAATCACCTCCCCCCCCACCAAGGACAGGCGGGGAAAGTGCATACCTCTGGGAGGCTACCAAGACATTGCCTCTTTAGGGCCTTTTTATGCTGCTCTGTCTGACTGGTGGTGTCTGCACGTTAACTGGAATCATCCATTTGTACTGAAGCTGTTAGGACTGTTGAGGAGAGGCCCCCCTCTCTCTGAAACATCCAGTTCAGGCTTCGTGTGTCAGAGAAGGAGTTCATCAACTTCCCAGCTCACTCTCCGCCCAGTCTCCCTCGCAGTGTCTCTGCTTTCCTGTACGCCTGGACAGACATATGACTAATGGGAGGATTACTCTAAGCAACTCTGAGATGACTCTCTTTTGAGACTCCTTGAGAGAGTTTTGCTATGAGCAGTGGGAGATTTTAATCAAGATGCCCCGTGTTATAGGAGAAGATGATTCCCCTTGGAGCTGAGAATGGTCTAGAAAACACTTTACCAATTCAAAAAGGCTCAGTTGCATCTTCCCCTTTTGACCCTTTCCATTTATAATAAGTGGACTTCGGTTTTAAGAAGTATTACAGCTTACAATAAATTTACAATTTGCTAACAGTTAGTTCTGCTGATCTGATCGAGCACGTTTGGAACTGAACTGACAAGTCTGTCTGATAGTGCACAGGCGCATAACTGCAGTGCAGCTTAGAGTCAGCCTCATTTTGGGT
Organism: Otolemur garnettii; assembly: GCF_000181295.1. Taxonomy (NCBI): domain Eukaryota; kingdom Metazoa; phylum Chordata; class Mammalia; order Primates; family Galagidae; genus Otolemur; species Otolemur garnettii. The sequence goes on from NW_003852403.1 coordinate 25,638,890, forward strand.
TCTTCCCTACATTTCCCAATTTACCTAAACGACCTAAAACAGATGGTCCTCAGCCCTTGTTCATCACACTCTCTCGATGCAAGGGGTGAGGAAGCTGAGTTTCTGGTCCCATGTTCAGATATTTTGATTCAGTGGGTTTGGGCTAGAGCTTAGGAAGCAGAAAAATTAACAAATGCCCCCAAATGATGATGATTTTGATGACCACATGTAATGAAATATTGCCTAGCTCTCCAACCTGTTAAGTTTACATGTTTTTTTGGAGGTATCATGCATGTCCCCATCTCAAGGCCTTAATTCCATTGGCCTCTGCAGAAATGCCCTTCCTGTTCGTGTCTAAGGATGAGAATTGAGATTTCAATCCACCATTTAAACCGCAACATGAATGGTCTTTCTCTTGAACTCTCTCCTATTTCCCCCTGTTCTTTACTCCTATTGCATTGTCTAAATAATACAATGTTACATACACAGCTATTCCTATTCCTGTCTCTATAATGTGCGTGCTCCTGGAAGGTAGGGGCCGGGTCACTTTGTTTCTTTGGTGCCCAGACTTTTATCTGACATGTTTCAAGTATTCAAAAATGCATTGATGTAACAAACTGACACAGACACAGCCATGTGATACCTCTGCACAAGCTGATACACACAGAGATGAAGGCTGTTTTCTTCTAAATACCCTAAAGTAAAGCTTTGACCTTTCAAGTTCTTCCAACATTATAAAGACGTAACAGGAGGAAGAAATCTTAGGGTCTGAATCAGGAGGCCCTGTCCTTGTACGGATCATTCTTTCCACTTTGATCACATTTACCAAAATCAGGTTAGAGAATTAATACTTCATTGTGTGTGTTGCTTTGTGAGGGAGCCATCGCATGTGGGGGTGTACAACAAAGAAAACCAGAGGCAGAAGAGGAGACTCTTGGTGGCAGGAGCTGGGAACCGATTTTCTCATCAGAGCATCTTTTCATCTCCAGTGACGAGGCCATTGCTGCCTTGTTCTTTGTTTTGAGCTTTCTTGGAAGCAGCGACTCCACGGGAACAGTCGTTGCTGTCACACATCAGCCATTTAGACATCTATTAAGGGGAGATGAGAAGAGCGCAGAGGACAGGATTGCTGGTGAGATTAATGTGTGGCTGGAGGGGGTGTAGCGTCCTCTATTATCAGTCAGTTCCCTTAAGATCCCCTTTCCATAGAACTTGCAGCTTGTCTTTCCTTCACTCCTATCAGCTGCAAAGAATCGGAGGGAGAAACACCGAGCACAGAGCTTTCAGAGTCTGAAAGTGATGCAGCTCTTCAAAAATTCCAGGTTAATTCTGTCTGCTTTCCTCTCGTATCCCCCCAAAGGTCTAAAATCAGCTTGATTTCAGCCTGGAATCAAAATGTCTCAGAACCTCTCCTCCAGCAAATATCTTTAAACGATGTTTGCATCCATTCCATTTCTTCTTCACGACCATGCTGTGAAGGAGACAGGCACTGTAAGGAGTCTCAGTTTTGTAGATGAAGAATCTAAGGTCCAGTAATTTTCCTGAGGTACCTCAATTAACGATGACAGAGCTACGGCTGAGTGAGCAATCTCCCCTTGTCCAGCCGTGCTGAGCGTGAAGAGGTGGAGACCTATTATTTTCCCTCCCAGACAGAAAGCATGAAAGAATAATAAAACTAAGAAACTAAATATCCAGCTCAGTCGTTTCAAAGATTATGGTCTGATACTCAGTGGGCTGTTGATGGCAGATCTGGGAATACTGACATCAGAAAAGGGAGCTTTAATCTGGAGGTAATGACAAACCCAGTGTGCAGAGAATCAATAGATTATTATGTGAGTCATTGGGCATTGTTATGAGCAACAGTCTTTCACAGCAAGCATCTTAGTGCCACAGCACAGCAAGATAAAGAGGGCTTCTTGTTCTTCAGATCATAGGGATTAAAGTTATTACCATGTGGGCAGGAATTAATTTTAAAAGCACTTGTTTATCACCTATCTCCCAGCTATTAGGGGCTGAGAACAAAGGCAAGCCTTCCCTCTCAAACCTCTGAGGGTAGACTATCCAGCACCAGTTAATATGTCTTCAGGCCTCTAGGAAGAATTAGTATCAGAGCACTGGCTTCTGGAACACTGGGGGATTAGAGTATGGTGGGAGTTTAAAGTTCTGAGCTGCCATGTAAGTGATTCATTTCTGTTTCTTAATCTGTACACATTTATTATAGCTTGAACTACATCAGACCATATCATCTCTTTGGTTGGAACTGCATGGGTGCGCAGGGGTACCAGAGTAACGATAGCCTATCTGGACTTCCACAGTGCTCTCCATACCATTTGGTGATGTCAGTCCATGAAAATGACATAACTATGTAGATAACATAGCTAAAAGGGACGCAGTAACTACCTGACAGGTTTCCAAAAAGGCCGGGATTAATGATGGTGCTACTGTCTGTTCTCTTTCTCCTTTTTAAAATGACTCGGTAGAGGCATATATTACTTATCATACAATTCACTCACATCAAGTGTACTATTCAATGATTTCTTATTTCCCAAGTTGGACAATCATCCCCATAAATCAGTCATTTCCATCACCCCAGGAGGACTCCTCATGCCCATTTTACGGGCGATTCCCCATCTCCCCTCCAACCCAGGCAACCACTTATCTACTTTCTCTCTATAATGATTTGTCTTTTTGGACATTTCATATAAAAGGACTCATACAACATGTGGTCTCTCCTGGCATCTTTCACATAACGTAATGTTTCTGAAGTTTATCAACACTGCGGGATATACTCACAGAATATATTCACATTTCATTCCTCTCTGTTGCTCAATAGTATTTCAATGTATGGACGAATGCATTTTGTCCATCCATTCACCAGTTGATGGGCCTCTATGTTGTTTTCGGGTTTTGACTATTATGAATAGTGCCACTAAAAACTTGGGTGTGCAAGTCTTAGTGTGGATATATGTTTTCATTAGATAGTAGTAGATACCTAGGGGTGAAATTGTGTTTCTTAAATTACCCCTCACTTCTTTTACCATGGAATTTAACATGGTGACCCAGGCCACTCTTACATGCCATCTGACTCATCCTTTGGAAAATCAAAGTAAAAAAGCATGATGGATCCAGGAGCCAATATATATTTGATGGCAGAATTCTCTCAGTGTGATAGGAAAAAAAAATTCCCCTATAGCTATAGGGGGAAAAAAGAAAAGCTATAGCAGGTAATAGGTAAAGCGTTTGACATCAACCAACTCAGAGAAAGAAGTGCTGATACTCTGGTTTATATTTTCTCCTGTCCTCCAATACCTCCAATACCTGCCTTTTCTCCAAATCTATCTAGAATCCGGCTAGCAAGAACATTTGGAAAACAGAGCAAGACACGAGAAGGTCAGGGAAAAGACAAGAAAATACACAGGTAAAAATCCAGCTTTGTCTGCCCACTCTCCCTCACTCACAGTCCTCAGTGTTTGCATGTATATCGATAGTACCTTGAACCTTTGAACTTCTCAAGTAAAGCTAATACAAACTCATGTAAATTTTCTGTGCTAGAGGAGATGTTATCGACCATCCAGGCCAGGTTTTTGAAGTCCCATGGGGGAGACTACTGAGCAGAAATCAAAGCAATGCTGCTTTGTTCTGTTTCACACGTTAAAGCTTCCAAGTAAAATTCTCATCGAATAAAGAAGTCTGTGGCTTCAAAAAGGTAGATGTTCACTCATTAGTCCAGCTCTGCATTTGACAAATGGAGAAAATGAAGCACGAAGAATTTAGTCACATTTTCAAGATCCCCTGAGCTTCCTCCCACAGCCCACAAATGTTTATAGGAGACAGAGCCAGGACTCTGGTTTCCAAGGCTCTGTCCACTCACCACCAACCTCCACACTAAAGCTCTCCGCCTCTACTGTCCCTAAACATCACCTAGAGAATTTTAAATATACATGTAGATGCTTTCCCTCCCCTTTATCTGAATATCCAGGGACCAAGTATGTTATATTTTTAATCCATATTTTGCTCTACAGGCTCTTAGCTACAACCCCTAGAGCAATTGCTGTAGGGAATCACCAAGGCTCCTCAATGAAGAGCAAATTTAATTACAATCAGCCCAACTTACATTTGTATGGCATTTTCCATCTATTATTTAATTTAAGCATTGTAGAGCACTAGCTGGTAGATGCAAGGTTTCTCACCTCTGGTCCAGTGCTTGCTCTCATGGCCATAGATTAATCTGTCTACATGTTAGTAGCATAGTATTTTAGAACAATTTCCAATGAGAGAACCATATACTCTCCCTGTTTTATTAAGCATCAGAAATCTCATAAGAACAGAAGGAAAGGAGGATTTTTTCAATTTCATGAAGCAGAAATGCAAGAAAACTACCCACTCCAAAAACTATATCATTTCCAGAAGTTCTCAGCATTTGCATCTCAGGTGCTGGGAAGAATGCTGTCCTTTCATATCAGTGAGGGATCACTAGTTCTTTCCATCAAGCTCTAGACACAGTGGACTTTCTTCTGACCACCTTAGTGAGTCTATGTGTCTCCCCACCCACTTCTCCGTCTCAGCGAAAGTGGTGAGTAGCAATCACCTTTCTCTGTTTTATAGTATTAACTTCACTAGCCCCCTCAACACTCCTCATCCCCTTCGTGCTTGGTCTGTGATATGCATCAGGAGCCTGAGTATTAGGAAAGTTTTACTGGTTTCATTTTGGGTGCATAAAGTTTTATTTTTGCTGCCTCCCTCTCTGTGGTTGCCCCTCCACACACATGAGCCTATTGCCTTTGGGCCATGTGGAGACTGTATAGGTCTCTTCTCTGAGGGCGATCTTTCCCAGGGAGGCTCATGGGACCTGTATGCAAAGAAAACTGTAATGGGTTTATGTCAGCTTTCTGGAAATGTCAGAATTTATGATAAGAGCTCTCCTAGTTCAATTGAGGACAAATATGCCATAAAAATAATCTAACCAGAATTCTCAATTCTCTGAGTATACTGGTTAACCAAGATATTACTACATATACATTACAAGGTAGATGTTAGCAGTCGTCAACAGTTATTGATTCTAAGTGAGAAACAGATTACTGTGACTCAAACACTGGTGTGCCTGAGAATCACCTAGGAACGTATTTAAAGTGCAGATTCTTGAACTTTTCACTTAGAGGTTCTAATTGCACAGACTTTATCCAGAGCCTAAAAATCAATCTTTTTTTCTTTTTTTTTTTTGAGACAGTCTCACTATGTCACCCTCTGTAGAGCATTCTGCCATCATAGCTCACAGCAACCTCCAACTCCAGGGCTTAAGCAATTCTCTTGCCTCAGCCTCCTGAGTAGCTGGGACTAAAAGAATCAGCCTTTTTCTTAATCACTGAAGGGACTTGGATTGGGGTAACCAGGACTATATCTGGAGAAGCACTAGTTTACAAGCTCAATCTTCTAAATCTGAACTTTATTTTCATAAAAAACTATTTAGATTTGCATTTCTCTGATGATTAAAGATGACGAGCATTTTTTCATGTGTCTGTAGACCATGTGCCTGTCTTCTTTGGAGAAGCTTCTGTTCAGGTTTCTTGCCCATAATGAAAGGGGATCACTTGTTCTTTTCTTATTAATAAGTTTGAGTTCTCTATGGATTCTGGTTATCAGACCTTTGTCGGAAACATAACCTGCAAATATCCTCTCCCATTCTGAGGGATGTCTACTTGCTTTACTTACTGTGTTCTTGGTAGTGCAGAAGTTTTTAGTTTGATCAGATCCCAGTAATGTATCAGTACTTCTATGAAACCAACTTATATTTACTCACACTTTCTTATGAAAGATAGAACACAACTATAGCCCAGGATAAAGGAGAGAAATGGAGTGGGAAGGGAGGCGAGGAGGGAGGTTTGATAGAGGGAGGGTAAACGGCGGAGCCACACCTATGGAGCATATTGCAAGGGTACAAGTCAAATCTATCAAGTGTAGAACATTAATGTCTTAACACAATAATCAAGTAAATGAGGCGAAAGCTATATTAATTAGTTTGATGTAAGCATGTCAAATTGTATAAAAAATCAACACATTGTACCCCACATATGCATAAATGTATTTATGATCTATGTGTGTATGACTTAATAATAATTAAAAAAAACTATTGAGAACCAGAATCTAGCAAAAAAAAAAAAAAATAGGATCAAGGAGGCGGGTAGAGTATCCCTGCAGTAAATCTAAAAGATCATCTAGACTTGAGAACCACTGTTTGAAGTTTTATTTTTCCTTAAAATTAAAAAATTATTGGCAACATATAAGAGTTAATTCTTTGATTTAGGAGGCAGGTATCTCATAAGTCTGGTAAAAAGAGTGAGAGAGAAACAATAGGCTTTTCTTAGTGAGAATGAACATTTATTTAAGGTCACAAGTACCTTAATAAAATGTGATACCCTAATGTTGTGTCCTTAAATGTTAAAATTAGATTTAAACATCACCTCTTTTCCTGGTATCACTAGACTATTGTACTAGGGTGAAAAATTCAATTAGGAGAAATCCTTAATCATCCTATTCGGTCCCTCTGTACCTTCCCTTTCCTGCCTCTTTTCTACTAGCAACTATAAAGATTAATTTTACGTATCATTGCCACATTTTCCTACCTAGGTATCAGAACCACAGTCTAACAGAAACTTAAGTACACTTAAGGAGACAAGGAGACAGAATGTTTAAGGCATCTTTTCCTCTGTCTGAAATCCTGTGCTTGTCTTCTGGCAATCATAGCTTTCAACTATTCTTTTTTATTTCAGGTTAATATGAGGGTGCAAATCTATAGGTTACATTCTTTTCCTTTCTAAGGTAAAGTTCCCGTTGCAGTTGAGCTCTTCACCCAGGGGGTGTGCTGAACACCCTCACATTGTGCCCATGAGGTGAGATCCCGCCAATCGCCCTCCCTCTCGCCCCTCTCCCCGATAGACTACACTTGTGGTTTTCCTTTTGTGTGGGCGTGTAGTTGTTTATATGTTGGTTTCAGATTAGTATTGAGTGCATTGCATCCTTCCCCCCCCCCCATTCTTGAGATACTTTACTAAGAACAATGTGTCTCAGCTCCTTCCAGGTAAAGACCAAAGATGTAAAGTCTCTTACTTTTCCTTCTGGCTGAATAGTACTCCATCTTTCAGCTATTCTAACCACCATCCCCCACCCCCAGCTGATCAGTGACTAGGTATAGCTTAATTAATTTGTATGCAATGTTGAGGCTTGCTCTGCAATTACTGCTGTCTGATTTATAAACATTGTTCCCATACAAACTGTTTTGAAGATGCAGGCTTTAGAATTATAGAAGCAGGGATGTGGGGAAGAAAGAAAGAATTATGACAATTTTCAAAGACCTCCTTTAAGGCTCTCAGGTCTCCAAAGCATCCTACTTTCTCCTTGCTAAAACTTGCTTCTCCAAGGATTTCTTTGACCCTGAGCCTCCCTCCCCATCAGCCTTCTAATTGCTTGAGCTATGTTGAATCAAATCTTTGGCACCAACACCCAGGAGCCCTGACTCAGGATGATGTTCCCATTTGCCCCTCCTCTTCCAGCAATGCAGCGGACGCACAGCTTTCCCACCCTGTAAGGAAAGAGAAGCTCTGCCTAAAAGCCCCCCTATCACTTAACAAGCCCCCAAATTCCATGTCAAAAAATACTTTTAACTTTTACCTAAATTTTTTTTAAATGCTATTCTTGAAGACCACTAACAACAAAAAATGACAGCTGAGGTATCATAAACCCTGACCATTTGCTGAAACTTCTAAGCCTTCTGCCCAAAAGAGCAAGCAGAACTAGCAATAGAACTCCAAAACATGAAACAGATGGGGATGAGGAGTCACTGCTGTGTGAGTCTCTCCCATTTTGTCTACCTGTTTGACGATGGCAGAGAACCAATTTAGAAGTTAAAGTCTGTATCTTTATTTCTACTATACTAGTAACGCAATCAGGTGTGCATTTTAACAAGATTTTTCCACTTTGCTATATTAGGAACCCCTGTGCTGTAATTCTTCAAAGTGGGTATAAAGTGAGTGTACCCAGAGTATAGTTAGAAAAATTAGAACCCAGGCTTATTTCCTTAAAAAACCAAAGACAAAAGAATATAAAGATTTCCAATTAATAGCAAGTGCATCATTTCTCTAGGCCCAAGACCAGAGAAAAAGTCTTGGAGAAGTGCCCTGGAAATAAACTCAAGTTTCTATTCCTTTAGAAAGAAATAGGTTGTCTCTGTCAACATAAGGGGGCCAAGCTGGAAAGAGTGTTGCAAAGTGCTGAGTGGCAGCCCTGAGCTGACTGGAGCCTGGCTGTCTCCAGCCCTGGGCAGATAAGACATTAGAGCGCCAGCCGCAGGTGCTCCCGGCACTTGGAGGGCAAACCCCAGAGAGGCTGCATTCCTATAATCCAGCCTGAGTGTTCCCAGTGCATGGAGGGAAGTGAGAGTATCTCTGACTTGCCAAACTCCATGGTGGAAAGCACGCCCCATTGGCGGTGGCCTCCTCTCCCAAGGATTCTGGGAGAAGATCCAGACAGAAGCACTTTATTTGGGGCAGCGGATGCGCAGCTTCAGACTCTTTTTGTCTGTTGCGGAAACGAGATTTGGATCATGTGCCCTAGGACACCTCAAAGATGGAAATCAGTGTCCGAGGGGAAACCTGCAAAGGTTACAGTGAGCGGACCCAGGACAGAGGAAGTTAGAGAGAGAAGCCTCTAATGTAGGTCAACAGTACAAATCCCCTGTGTCTGGCAGTGACAAGGGCTTCTGGGGAAAGCTAGATGGGCCCAGCTGGCCCAAGGGATTTCAGCTGGCAGGGCAAAGCCAGGCTTTGGAACTGTCAGTACCCCTGCCATGTTTAGGGTGAAAGTCTCCTAGTTATGAAATGGTTACTTTTTTAGTGGAAAGAAAGCACTGAAACAACAATTGAAACAAAAATCCATTCTCACCTCATGAAAGCTCTTTCTCCTCAGTCTCAGACTTTTTTGGGATTTCTCACAGACCCCCAAATCTGACCAATATATATCTTCAGCTGAAAAGTTTTTATTTATGAAACATAGCCTGTTTGTTGTCTTTCTAACTCTACATGCCCTCAGAGGTTAAAAAAAAAAAATTCAAGGAAATACAGGAAAGTACAATGTAAAAACAACCCCCCAATCCATCAGCCACTGTAAACATTTTTGCAAATAATCTTTCCATTCCTCCTTCCTTCTTTTGCTTACTCATTTCCTCCTCCAAATATTTATTAGACATCTACTGTGTAACAGGGACTGCAGATTCAAATGTGTGTGCAAGAGACTAAAGCAACTCTATCCTCATACCTTAGAACCGACCTATGCCCTTTGAAGTAGAGACTTCCTCTCTGTGTATTAACTCCCACCTGTATATTTATATGTACACAGAGGGTGCCAAAAATGTATACATATTTTAAGAAAGGAACAAACTGTATTAAAATTGTAATACTCAAGACACAGTTGACTCCTGCAATTCAAGAGATACAAGATGAAATATACACGGTAACAAACATTATCGCTGTATATTGACTATTACAATTTTCATAGTTTGTTCCTTCCTTAAATGTATACATTTCTTTGGCACTTGCTGCATATATATATGTGATGTTTTAAAATGGATTAGATTGGTATATAATGTTACATAAATAAAACTGTGAAAATCAGTATGTAACCTATTTATTTCTCCTTTTAAGAGTAAATTATAAAAAATTTCTAAGTATATATCACTACATTAATGGCTCCAAAATGAGATTGTTCCACAAAGACCATACTTATTTGACCCCCAATAAGGATGTATAAAAAATCTAGTGCTCCACACCCAGGTTACCATTGTCTTTCAACCATACTTATATTGAGTTTTTTTACATTCATATTTTGTCTTTTTTCCCATGGAATCAAATTTATCCATCTTTTCTTTCAGAATTTCTTTTTTTATGATCCTTAGAATGGATTTTCCTAACATACAAGTATTTTAAAAGATACTTTCTAACACTCATGTTATTTTTATATGTATTCAAACCTTTGATCCATCTGGAATTTAATTTAGTTTAAGGATTTACATAAGGATACAGATATATTCTTTCCTAAATATACTCAAAAATCGTTATTCAAGGGCTGTTTTTATGCATAGGCTGCATGCTTCATGGTGTAATTTTGTATTTCTTCCACATGGACGCTAATGCTGGAAATTCCACAGTTAGAGGCTGGTTTTTCATCCTCCATTGAAATATAAACATCCTATGGAGAGGAAATACCTCAAGGTTTGGCAGTCACTTCTTTGACTTAGTGTAAACTGAGACTTTTCCAGAGCAGTGCAGGACATATGGGATGGATTTTAGGATGAGGAGATGGAACATATAGCATTTCCGGATGGGGGTGGGAAACACTGAAAAGAAAATTTGGCATTGCTGGGTGCAGAGCCAGCGGCAGAAAATGATGGGGGATGAAGCCAAATGGGAAGACAGGTCTCGTATCTATTTTAAGAAGCTTAGACTTTCTCTGAATCTGGATGAGGACGGAGGGAGTTGTGGAAATGCATCAATATGGCAAAAACACGGCAGATTGGAGTTCAGGCTAAATCATCCCGATAGCTTTGTAAGTAACTTATTTGGAGGCAAAAAGAAAGAGAAACCACTTAAGCGGGTATAGAGGTAGACAAACTGAGAAATAACAATGAGGCTCTGAATAAAGGCTTTGGCAGTGATTGATGGCAAGGAGCTCAGAGACTCGAGGAATATTTGTGTTGGAAAATTTGTATGTAAGGGAAAAGGAAGAGGAGAGACAAGGATGATGTCTGATTTCTAGCTTGTCACTGGGTAGATGGTGCATCAATCTAGTGAAACAGAACATGCAAAAATAATTAATAGTTTTTCCCCAAAGAAATGCAAATTAAAGTCACACATGCACACACACACCTGAATGGCTAAAATAAAATAAGACTTCTGATACCAAACACTGGTAAGAATAGAGAAATTGGAACTCTCATATGCTTGCTGATCAATTGGTAAAACCCTTTGAAAAAGCATCTGGAAATATCTACTAAGGTCAACTTATATGAAACCTTGAGCCACCAATCCTACTTCTGGGTATATAATTAACAGATATATGTGCATATGTTTGACAAAAATATATGTGTAACAATATTGTAACTTCATTCTACTTAATAGCCCAATCCTTAAAATAACCAAAAAGTTCATCCACAGTAGAATAAAAAATTGTAGTCTATTAATACTATAGACTGTCACATACTTATGAGAATATTATGCTGCAGTTATATACAACAAAACAAATGAATCTCATAAATATAATCAAGAAGAGCATAGTATGTGATTCCATTTTTATGACATTCAAAAGCAAGTAAAACAAATCTATGGCACTGAAGTCAAGACACTGTTACTTTTAGAAGGGAGGATAACCACTAAACAGGAGCATTTCCTATTCCCTGACACAGTTGATTTGTGCTGAACCAGGCGTGTGCACTTTCTGGAAATTCACCAAGCTATGCCTTTATGACTTCTACTCTCTGCAGTGTGTATGTTATACTTGACTAAAAAGTTTAATGAATTTATTATGTAACTACAGCAGGTTATCTGTGGATGGTTAGTTCAGTTTGGAATATATCGGATATTGAAGTGGCAGATACAACACACAGGTCACTGGGTGTGTCCTGTCTGAATCTCAGGGTGGAAGAAGGGACAGCAGGTGGGGAGTCTTAGCCACCCTGTGGGAGGAGATTGTGAATGAGAGCAGTCAGACTTAACCCTGGAGAATGTGAGCACCTAAAGCATAGGAAGAAGAATTCTGAATTCCAGTTTGCTCATTTTTTAAAAATGGGAATATGAGCACCTGTCTAATAGGATTACATGCATGAGAATAAAATAAGTTAGTGTATGTAAGTGCCTCTTCTGCTTTATGTATGTAAGCACATGACACTCTTTTTCCTGAAGGCAAATATAAAAATAAAAATGAGAGTGTAGACAGTGCCAGAAAATGATGTATAAAGGGAATCTGGCCAGAAGACAGTTCTTGATTTTGACCAATTTACAACTGTTAATGTCAGTAATTCTTAAACTAAATTTACTGCAAGAAGTATCTAGTGAAGGAACTCAGTAATGCCCAGAATCAACTGCTTTTCATAAGGGAAAATGGAAAACCTGACTAAAATAAAATTTAAAAAAAAAGGAACCATGCATTGAAAAAGTAGATGATCATCGACAAAACCTTTCAGGCATCAAAGTGGCACTAGGGCTGTGAGTTATTGCTTAATAATTCTTGGAAGACTGAACAAAACTCTGGGTGAACATGTTAAAATGTTCATAGAATATGATACTGTGCCTTAGGACCGATATGGAAGACCAGTTAATTCAGCTTCCTTAGCAGAAAAGATACTACCAAAACAACAATGGAAAAACAAACAACAATGAATCAAGTATTGGTGCATAATACACTCATTGTGACGCCATAAGAAATAATTTTAATAATTAGTACTTGAACTATCTATGTGGTTCCCAAGATTGGTGCTGGGTACTTCTACCTAAATTTTAAAGATGAGGAAATTAAACCTCATAGAAGTTAAGTGAGTTACTCAAGGTAACTCACTAACTTGATAGTTTATGTGGGCGGTGCCTGTGCTCAGTGATTCAAGAGAATCACCTAGCCCAGGAACTGAAGGTTGCTGTGAGCTGTGATGCCACGGCCCTCTACCAAGGGTGATAATGTGAGACTCTGTCTCTTCAAAAAAAAAAAAAAAAAGTTTGTGATCTATTGCCTCTGCAAGGCTTTTAATAAAGCTTTGGGATCAGTGCTATTCTCACATTTAAAGAGATGTTATAGACTAGATTCTGCACTTACTGCTTAATGTGCAAATGGCATGGTAGGGTCATCTCTGTGGCTTAGACAGTCTAGGTGTTTACCTAACATGTTTCCTCTTGCTCCTAGGACTGCAGCTAGACTGCATTTCCGAGCTCCTTGCAGGTAGATGTGGTCACATGACTAAGTTCTGGCAAACAGCAGATGAGCAGGTGGATGTGATGTGTGCCACCTATAGACCTAGCCCAAGAGCTGCAGGGTGGAAGGAAATCAGGTCCCTCAATCATTGCTCAGAGGAGAGTCATCCTTGTACTTAAGAATGCCCTTTTTGGTTTTGACCTAAGTAAAAATAAATCACTTCTATTTTGTTAAACTACTGAGATAATCAGAATGATCCCCTGGGTCGTCTTTTTATTCATGTTACACTAATGATATCAACAGCCATTAATTAAGATGGCAGCTGGATCAAGTTGGTGAGTGCTGCCAACACCTTCCTCAAGACAGGAATCAAATTTACTCTAATTTTGATGTGAGGCAGTACTTCAAAAGTGAAATAGAAATGCAATAATTGTAAAAAAATACAATTAGGAGCTAACACAAACATATGCAGATATATGATAAGGAATATTAACAAACTACTTTTATTCCTGAAAAATAAAAAGTGTCATGGTCAAAAGGGAGCACAAAATGGACATAAATAAATGTATTGTTTTTAGTTAGATGCAATTATTGGTAAATAGATGCACATACATATATATGTGAAGAAAAAAGTCACATTACAGGAATCCTGGATGGCAGGGGTTTTTAATGTTTGATAGCCTATTACCCACAGCTAAAAATTGTCATGGGTGCCAACCAAAAAGCAATGTGAAATTAGACAAGACAGCCTGTGACTCCCTGTGGGGAATGAGTGATGGGTAGTGTGACCATGTGTCCCACTTTGCCCTGGACAGTCCCATCTTGTGACTGTTCTCTAGGCCATTATTAATAGTGCCCCCTTTCTTTCTCCACAGTGCCCCAGTTTGAATGATAAATTATGTGATTGTCCCTGCTTGGAGCCAAACTTCAAGAGCTCGGTACAGATTTTCCTCTCATTCCCAACACCTGAGGCTCACGTAGGGCTCCTGGTGTCACTAACACCACAGCGAACGTCAGGCTGCTGGAGCAGAAAGCATTTTCCTTCCCTGTTCACGTCCCCTGATAGCTGTTTGATTGCAGCTGTGGATGAGATTGATGCACTCTCATCCAAAGGCTCTCATCTCTCCCAGGCTTCATTCCCACAAGAGAATAGAAGGAAAATCCTTCTCTTAAATGCAGGTGACAAGGTCTATTGTTACAAACTCAGAATGAGCTTCACAAATAAGTGTGCGCTATTCTATTGGATAATCACCAGGATGAAAAGCAGCACCTCAACAATTTTAAAATGAAAATCATCATTGTCAGTAGACGTGCCAAAAATTTCACCTGGGTAATTCTAAATAACACTATACCACAAGACGCTGAGTTATATCAAACATTTTGCAAACAGTGTATATGTACCAGTGTGTAATTCTGAGAGCTACCCAATTTTATGATTTGGGGGAGGGAATTCTGGGAAGAAGGGCCAAGTGATTAAAACTCCTTTGAACTATTTCCCTTGTTCAAGTTATTATAGACCTTGTTAGGGCTCTGATTCTTAAACTGAGTTTCCCACTGCCCTGAAGAACTAGAGGTAGCAGAATAAATACCACGTTATATTTTAGGAATTTAGGAAATTCAAATGTGGTTAGTGTTAATAATATAGCTTTTAATATTTGAATAAACATGAATATATTATTAAATGGAATGCAAAACCTACATGGATTTTTTTTTACAGATAAAAGATGAATTCCTAAAGAATCTCTTCCATTTCTCAGTGGACCGCGTTGTGATTCTTCCATGTCTTCTGACTACGAGGGTGGAAAATTTAGAGAAGCACTGCTGTAAAGTACAGGAGTACTTTGGGGCCGTGATCATCCAGCCATCTGCTTGTTACCATCATCCCAAACTTAATGAGCTAGAGTCACTATGGTATAGTATGGGGGTTAAGACCACAGGCTTTGAAGTGATCAGACCTGGGTTTTGTCTGGGCTTTGCCATTTAGGAGCTCTGAAACCTTACATGAATGTGAAATAGTGATAATGATAGTTAATTCCTAGTACTTTAACTACTAGAGAATGTATGTAAATTGCTCAGGATAATACCGGGCATGTAATAAGCACTCCACAATTTTTCATTATTACTGTTTTTTTCAGAGGTTTCTGGGCCCTATTCATTGAAACACTCTATGATCACCTAGTCTGTACAATTTCCTTCTAGAAAGTACAAAAAGAGATGTGATGAAGCTGCAAGTGATCTTGAAAAAAAAAAAGACAACAAAAAAGGCATTTCAAAAAGCTGGGAAGCTATAAAGAAAGATGAAAGGAGCGAGGGTGTTTTTAGCTCAGAGGAGAGGAAGCAGAAAAGTGACAATAGCATTCAAGTGTAAGAATCGTTATGAGGATGAGGCTGACAGGTTGTTTTCCGTGTCTACAGGGGTTCACACACGTAAATATTACAGCAAAATAACTTGATTCCAAATAAGAACGCCTTGTCAGGGAGCATGACAACACTTGCAGAGTGTGCTAGAAAGGCTAGGTATGGCTATGTCAACCTGGGAGCACCTAAAAATATCCTGGTTAATTTAAGTGAGGATCTAGTTGTGGCTGCCCTCGCTGACCTCTTGAATCAGTCTCAGAGATAAATTTTCAACTAGCTTAGGGACGGGGTTTTCAGTAGATGTTCATACCAGACTCTGTAACATATAGGGCAACCACTGCTAGAGACACATCCAGTATTTTGAAGACACATTTATACAAATTAATGTGGCATAAAATCAGAAGAATCATCTTAGATTTATAATACTGATGACAATACTGATAATAACAATGTTACCGTTTATTAAGTAGTTACTTATGTGAAAGACTATCCTAAGTATGTTGCGTGTCTTACATCTTCCTATTTCAATAGTTATCATTTGGGCTTCATTACATGAATTGTTCTAATCCAGATACACTTTGGATGTTTTATTTTAAATCTACCAGGGTGAATGCATGAGGATTTCACCTAATCAAATTCCCCCCAACCTCCCATGCTGGGTCCAAACTGCTTCCTCTCTATGAGAGCAGCCTGACTTTCCCTACTTTTCTCTGCACTATCAGCATTTATCCTCAGCACCATTTATATGGGACTTAAATCAGGACTTTGAAATATTTACACTGTTGTTTGGTTTAGCTAGTCTACTCATATCCCTTTGTTGAATTCTTCACTGGCATATGTCATATCTTCTGAGCTTGACTGTAAAATCTTCATGAGAACTAACTGTAATAGTCAGATGTTGGTTTCTCTGGCTAGTCAATATCGATTTTCTTACTTTGGTAACAACAATCTGTTTTTCTTCTGGAAAATAATCTCTCTTCTCTTGTGTGCAGTCACGATGAGAGAGTCATTTGAGGCTTTTCTTTTCTTGTGGATAAATAAATGACTCAAGCTGGGCTAGTAGGAATTTCTCTCCCAGGAATTTGAAACTTGAACAAAGTATCACAAACGTGGGGAAAACAGATGACTGATTCTAGTGGCAGTGATCTGAGGAAATTGTCTATCTTTCTGCTACCTTGGCCCCTAAATCCAACTACATCTTGTGCTGGTCTAAACCTGCTATTCCAGTTTTTCTTTGAACTAGCAGATACCCTTACAACCAGAGCATGCTAACTGCCACAGCGGCAAATCCTTCATTTCTTTGTATGGCCCACCATACAAGGCATAGTACTTGGCACAGAGCAGGTGTTTATGAGTGATCATTTGAAGAGCTTTAATGGAAAATTGAGCACTGACAAAAATAAATAAAATCTATGAAAGCATTTTGTGAATAGATAAGAGGTATAAAAATTCTAGGATAGAGCTTCAGGGATATTACTGATAAAGTAATTAAACAGTGACTTTACATAATCCTAATGTCCACTTTAGCTAGTTACCTTTGATTTGCTTATTAAAGACTTTGAGAGGAGCAAGCAACATACCCTACAAAATCCCAATGAAATGTCCCAAACAGACTTCTAGAACTCCCAGCACTTCCTAGCCAGAAGGCCCTCCTTTAAGGAATGCTAAAGAAATTGATCGGAGCCAGCATGAATGACACTCGCTGGATCACACCAAGAAGATGTCCTACTTTTACATTTCTGAACAAATTTAGCACAGTCATGCAAGTGCATACTACCCTGGCTGGAAAGAAATGAGGACAGGGCTCAGAGAAGTCGCTCAGGGGTCAACCATGAGACCAGAATAGAAAGCAACACCACAGCAGTTGTACTGTGAAGTGCATCATGTGGGGAGTGGGACCCAGTGACCTCTAAACCCTCTTCCAGTTCATCATTTGCTTCTATTTCCTTCATTTGTTCATACTTAGAACTCTCAGAAACAGCCCCACCAAGAGGCCCTTGGAAGTGTAGAAAGAATTGCCTAAAATAATATTTTAATAGTTTGCTTTATGAAAAAACAAACAAAACTTCATTAGTCTACAAGCGGAATTTTTTACTCTGTAAACATTTATTAGTGAGCTGTGATACACAAACAACTATGCTAGGTGCTAGGAGCAAGGGTGAACAGAGATAAAAATAAAGTTGCTGCCTTTATAATTATAAAAAAAACTATGTATAATTTATTGGAAAAGACGCTGGACCACTTTGTGCTTTCTGCACCAAGCCCAGTGTTGGTGAACAATAGCAATTCACAGATTAATCAGTGTCAAAGAGGTCTTCTTGCCCTCAAAGAGCTTTTAGCCCTTTATTCATTCACTGATTAATTCCACAATCTTCCCTTCCTAAGCTCTGTGTTGTAAGTTCTGTGCCAGGTGCTGTGGAGACCACAGAGACCAAAATTAACAAGGTCTTGTTAATTTGAAGATCTCCAAGGCAAACTGGGGATTACCTAACCGACCTACTTAGTTTTATTGTCAGTTCTTAATCTCCAGGCCTATTTCTCCCGTAGTCACAGTGCCATTCCAAATAATCAGACCTACTCAGGTCACACACCTACCAGAAACACCCTCCCAACTGTGAAAACTTCCCATTGGCTTCCCTTAGTAGAATCTGCATGGTTGACCACCTCCCTACATTGACCACCTCTAAATTGACCCGATTTTACAGACTGAATATGTACCACATGTGAGTGTCAGTCTAGTAGGCCTAGCTCCTTATGTTGACCACCTCTGTATATTGATCAGTTGGTTACAGTCCCCTGGGTAATCAATTTATAGAGGTTCTACTGTGTACATGTATTTAATTCAAACGTGAAGGATCTCTAAAGGGACAAGGCCATAATCTAATGCAGCTTATACAGATGGCAGTTGCTGTAATAAGCAGGCTGGAGTACTACCACCAAGTTTAGCACAAATACCCCGTAAGTATTCCATCATCACCTCTATCCACACAATCCCCAAATCCTCAGGACTATAGTGAAGATCCAAAATTGAAGCCCATGGAGAAATAGATCGAGGGCAGAAATCTAGGCCAAATGACTTACCTTTTATTGCTCCAGGAAAGCCCTCCAGCCTCAGTGAAATAGATATGTGGATGGGTACAACTTAAGAAGTGAGAAAACACATCTTGAAAAGAAAATAGTGGCAAGGATTTTTATTATAGTGCTAGACCTTTCAAGCACTTTCTGGACAGAGATGTTCTTAGGTCCTCTCAGCCTAGCATTGAAGATTATGGGCAAAATTTGACCCTTTATCTGAGAGATGTTTTCAACCAAAAATGCACTTCAAAGTGTCTGTGACTTCTGCTGCCATTCACACAAGATCAAATTCCCTAAGGATCTTATAATTCAATCAAACCATGATAAACAAACTAACTCTGTGGGCATAACTCCAAGATTGAATTCCAGCTCTCTTTGTTAATAAGAAAGACAAGCCAGATTCCAGACTAGTATCTGAGGCCAGTGGTAACTGAAACACTAGTTTAAACTAAATAAGAAAAAACTTTGACGGAACTCTAGTTTCTTTAGCAACAATTTGGAATATATTTATTTTCACAGGATTATTGTAATAAAATAATGTTCAAAAAGCACTTAGCATAGCTCATGAGACTCGGTAAACACCCAGAGTGCTATTCTTGTTGCTGTTATTTCTCTGATTTTAGTGCCCATGAAACTGAATTTTCCTATTGGGGTGCCCCTATGTGTCATATCTATGCTACTATTGTCCCCATAAAGAACTTTATTCTAGATCCTTAGATCCTTTGGAGAAGTACAGAACACTGGAACTGGAAAGAATGTTGGAGAAGCTCCTGATATTGAAGAAGAGGATGCTGGTGCCCAGGTCCCAGCTAACTAGTGGCATAAGTGGATCTTAACCCAAGACTCTCGTCTCCCAGCCCCGTGGATTTTCAGCTGCATTATTATTATCCCAAGGTATGAGGAACACCCCGAGTCAGTACATTAATACATATTTGCTGAGAACTTACTTAAATGGACCCAGAACTGAGCTAAAAACCTGGACAAAATAAGTCTGAGACACAATCTTTTAAATTAAATAATCATAATTTATAACAGAAATGAATCAAATTGCTACTTTCAATGCGGGCTTCTTTCCTGATTAATTTTACATAAATTTTGAATGCCCCTTTTTGTGTTTTAACTACGAGAATAAAGGAATGCAATTGTACACAAGACTTCTTCGCTAGCAATTTCTGGCTGCCTATTGCCGTGTAGAAACTGTGTTTAGGGTTAAGCACCCATTCTTTTGCTTTACACACATTGTCCAGTTAGACTGCCCAATAATCCTGTTTTATGGATGAAATGAAAAAAGCATGGACACGTGAAGTTACTTGCCCGAGTCTCTCTCCCCTGGCAAAATCTCTCCTCCTACCACACAGATTACTTTGAACTTCTTAACTTCAATATTAATCCCACGAAGCAAAATAAATAGAAAGAGGACAATACACAAATAGGATGCATATAAATTGCTTAATTAATAGGAATTCATTCCACAAATATTTGTTAGGTGCTGGTTATTTGCCAGACTGCATCACAAGAGGGTAAAATTAGTGGCACGGAAACCCCCACAAATGGTGCTTACTTCCCTCTGCCCACACCCTCACCACAGGAGCTCGCCTCGCCTGGGTCCTGCTGTGTTTGGGAGCGAGTCCTTCTAGCTGCCCAGGGCTCCCAGCTGTTGCTTCTTTGGCTATTTCAAGCTTACTGTTAGGCCACTGCGTTCTTAACCTTTTTAGGCTGTATAAATTATCTCAAGAAGGAAAGCATAGTTCACCCCCACTTTGTCATTTTAAGCCTTGTGGTCTTGTGCTCTGAATGTTCAACTAAACTGTGAGCCACGGGAATTTATTAATAAAAACAAGAAAGATAATTATTAACTTTAATTTCGGTGAATCAGTGAGTGACAGTGGTCATAGTGGCGGTGGGTTAAATCAAGACATGAATGTTCTGCGAAGTGAAAATTGTAAGGAGCACCTCCTACCACCTCAAAGTTCAAAAACAGGCAGTAACAAGTCTGATGGGCTTCTCAGAGCTTTCATTTCACATGATTTATTTTTGTGCATTGATATAATTATTATAGGCTTTACAAATGTTTATTTGACATTTATTTGTATTCATTGTTTACCTTGCCTGTTCTAGTTCAGGCTCAGGGGTGAGGGCCCATCCCTGAAGCTCTTGGCACCAGTGGGTCACAGTTCCCGGCAGGCCCCATTCCATGGTCGGGCGCACTCACACACACCTCCCACACTCACTAAGACTGGGACCAACAAATGAACCAAACAGGCACAACTTTTGGATGTGTGAAGAGACAGAGCACCTGGAGAAAACCCACATGGACTTGAGAGGACGTGCAGGCTCCACGCAACTGTGGGCCTGGTCAGGAAGCAGGGTCTTTTCTCATCGGTGTTATAAGGAAATGATGTGAAACAAAACTACGTTACTTGAGAACCGGCTGCATGTATCATTTAAACCTCAAAACAGCATAACTGCAAGGTTAAAAAAAAAAAAAAGGATGGTCAGAAAGATTAAATGCTAACAATTTCCCTGAGGTCACCTTGGCCTTGAATAACACAGCTGAGAACAGGACAAAAGTCTGACCACAAGCCCCTTTCCTGACTACGAAGCTACTTAGCCTTCCTGGAACTGTCACTGTTTAATACTAATTTCTGAAATGCCAAACAGATAAAAGGACAACATATATAAGAAGAATACCAAAGCGTAATTAGCATGGAGAGTAAAGTATGCATTATCATTTTTATGTAAGCCCATTTCTGTGCATGTTCCATTATAAGAGCATTTCAGTTGGTAAAAATTCAAAGATGCACATTTGTTAGTTGAAGCAAGAAAACGTCAATAATCCCACTTTATTTTATTAATTTAGATACAGCTCAGACAAGTACAGCTGGTACTGCTATTCTTAGAGCTAGAAGGAATGAGGGGAGGAAATATTTCTGTTAACAGACAGACTCAATCAGATTCAGGAGATGACTCCACTGTCCCAAATCCCTTGTCATCCCCCATCCTGCTCTGCCCCTAACAAATCATCCACTGCAAACTGTGCCAGAGAGATGAATGTGAGAACGGAATTAATCAAAATCAGATGAGGAACCAGCAGTCTATCACATGTGGCAGTTTGATTAATGAAAGCCAGAAAGTAGCTAGTACAATTTGGGAAATCATTGCCACCCAGGCAAAAGCAAAAACAACCAGAAAGTGCTAGTTTTCCTTAGGGGGGGAAAATCCTTTGTATTTGTTCAGAACTTTTGACCCGAGGATGTCAAGGCATTTCACAAGCAATTTCTTTTATTCTTGTTTTTGCTCGGTGGAAAAATCAACACAGACATTAATGTGACTTTTCCTCTGCGGGCTAACAGAAGAAACAGGAACAAAGAGGAGAGGAACTGAGTGATGGTCTCACGGCTTTCCCTGTAATTGATGTCTCCATGAAAGATCAACCAGGCCTGTATGCAATCCTTTTGATTAATCCTGTAGCAGATATTTTGGGGTGAATCTACCTAATTCAGAGCAATTCTTCTCTGAGAAATCTCTTCTTTCACAGAAGCAAATTCCGGCTGCCATGTGTATTCTTATGTTAAGGTTTTGATCCATTTTCAGTGAACTTTGAATATAGACAGAGGTTCCATTTCATTCTTATGCATGTGGATCTTCAATTGTCTTAGTACCACTTGTTGAAAAGGTTATTATGTCCACCCTTTAATTTTTTTGGCACCCTTATCAAATATCAGTTGAACACTAAGGTGAAAGTTTATTTCTATGCTTTCATTTCTAATCTATTAATTTACATGTATAATCTTATGACAGTATCATACTGTCTTGATTGCTGTGCTTTGTAACAAGTTTTGAAATCAGGACTTCTGGGTATATTTTTTTAAATGTAGGCCCTTGGGCTGTAACTCCAGAGTTTGTGATTCAATCAATATAGGATTGATGGTGAGCTTTGTTTTTCCAAGTTTCCTAAGAGCGCGTATTGCAGGGTTCCAAGAATGCCATAGAATAATGGTCCCCACCTTTTTAGTACCAGGGCCTGTTTTCATTGAAGACAATTTTTCCGTAGACTGGGGAGGGGGGGGTGATTTTAGGATAATTCAAGTGCTTTACATCTCCACCTCACATCATCATGCATTAGATTCTCATAAGGAACGTGCAACCTCGATCCCTCAGATGAGCCGTTTACAGTAGAGTTCACGCACCTGTGAGAATCTGATGCCGCCTCTGAACTGACAGGAGGTGGAGCTCAGTTGGTGGTGTGAGCAATGGGGAGCAGCTGTAAATACAGATGAAGCTTCTCTTGCTTGCCCACCACTCACTTCACTGTGTGGCCCAGTTCCTAATAGGCCATAGATGGATACTGGTCTGTAGCCTGGGAGTTGGGGACCACACCTCTAGAGTAATTGTGCAGAAGGTGAATTGGTAGCCTGACTTCCTGAGATTGAGACACTGGGGAAGGGCATCTACTGCTTCTTCTGGAAAATAAGGATAAGAAGAATAGTACTTTCATCATAGTAGTTGGGAGAATTAAATTCATCAATTCACATAGAATGGTATAGTGCCTGGGACTCAATAAATGTTAAGTAATTATTTTTACTAATAGTTGGCCAGAGGAGAAGACAATGGGAAAAGGCAGAAAGGGAAAGAACGTATGTGCAGATCTGATGGGACTGAAGAATTCTAACAACTTCACAAAATCTAAAAAAACTATTTTTGAATAACAAGGAAAAAAAAACAACACATGCCCACCCGCTGAGTGGTTGGCCTTTTAAAAAAAAAAAACTGTGGTAAAAAAAAAAAAACCCATGGTAAAATATATATAGCATAAAGTTGCCTTTTTAACAATTTTTAAGTCTATGATTCAGTGGCATTAATTACATTCATGATGCTGTGCAACTGTCACCTCTATTTCCAAAACTTTTCATTACTCCAAATAGAAACTCTATAATACTTAAGGCATAATTCCCCGTTCCCTCTCCCCAAAGCCCCCAGTAATCTCTAATCCACTTTCTATACCCACAGATTTGCCTATTCTCGATATTTCATATAAGTGAAACCACACAGTATTTGCCCTTGGTATCTGGCTTATTTGCCTTAGCATAATGTTTTTAAGATTCATCCATGTAGCCTAAGTCAGAACTTCATTCCTTTATGTGGTTGAATAATATTCATTATACATACATAGATAGACCACGTTTCATTTATACACTCATCTGTTGATGGACACTTGAGTTGCTTCTGTCATTTGGCTATTATAAATAACACTGCAATGAACACCACATCCTAGTATCTGTGTGAGTCCCCATTCTCAATTCTTCTGAGCATATATCCAGGTATAAAATTTGAGTAACTGACCTCTTATTAGAAATAAAATGGTACTTTGGAGTAAAAGAAGCCCTCTGCTGTCTCTCTCATACCTTTTCCTAATGAGGCTAATTTTGTCACTTCTTTCTTGACCTGCATGTCTGCAGCTTATGATAATTGCTGTCTGGGCCATAGAGACATCAGCAGGATAGGCTGAGTCAATTCCAGGTGACAGAAATCAGTGACCAGCATCAAGAGAACCAGAGTCTTCCCTCTAACCCTTTTTTGCCTCCTTTCTCTGATACCCCTTGCTTCTGACAGGATGTTCTGCTCATCCCAAGAGATTAGGAAGTTATGTGAGAACTCAGAAAGGCATGAGGAGGGACCATATACTTGTGCACGTCTCTTGACTCTGGCCAGTTACCAAGAATGTCATCATAGACAGCAGGAGCCACTGAAGGAAAAATACAGTGAGAGGGTGAGATGGGGATAGTGGAGCAGGGCAGCTGGACTTTGCTAAGGATGGCAGATAGGAAGGAAATCCCTATCACAGATACTCCCCTTACTCCTGAAGGCCCATCTCAGGACCTGTCCCAGTGCCACTCGTTTGAATGATGCCAGACCTTACACTGCACCCCCTCATGTGCTCTGACCTCCCTGGCTCATAGTGACCTTTCCCCTAGTTTGGGAAGGATGAATGCAGAGGGTAATGGTGCTACTTGTTATAGCCTTATAGAGAGTGATTCCTACTCTAAGCAATATGAATGAGAAATATACCTTCCATTAGGCTCTGTACATAAAAGGCATAATTCATGTGGTTATCATGCTTAGAATATTTTAGGATATTTTTGACAGAATGAAATATATGAAAGTGGTATAATTAGACAAAAGTAAGCTAGTCAGTAAGAAGAACATGCCTCTACTGCCTATACTGAGAACACAAGCTTGTTAAAGGAGAAGGAATATATAGAGACCTTGAAGAGCTGCAGTAGGTTTGGAGGGAGTTTGGACCCCATGACTGAGAACACTTTGCAAAGAAGATTTTCTGAGTGACTCATTTAAGACCTTCTTGGGTATCATGCTTGCCTGTTGTTTCTCTATAAGCTTAACAAGAGGCATAAGTAATGTATATTATTGTCTGTCATAGCCTTTCCCATCTGCCACAATTACTGAATGGCAGAAACCCTGGAGTGGAGAAGGGAGTTGATTCCCTAGTGGCTGGGTCTCTGGCCTTCTTGGTAGTTTACTTAAATACTTGTCCTGCTCCTTGCTGTTGGCAGAAAGTGAAGCCCAGGTAGAAAACATAGGCCAATAGAAACAAAAGAAGAAAACTACAAATGGAGCCAATAAAATGTTTTAAGAAATCATGATTTAATAGTATATAGAACTTCATGGCCAAGTTTATTGAATATTGCCATGACAGCTAGCTGGCATAGGTTAAGCTTCTCTTGACCTCTCCAGCCCTACTACATTGCTGGAATACTGTCTAGACCAACAACTTCACTTGTTAGAAGTGGTGCAGGATTTACGAAGATTCAAACATTTATACCCCCATAATATTCTGAAATAAAAAGAAAAAACACATTTATACCAGTTATGAAAGTGTATAATCCTTTCTAAAGTCCTGAATAATCAACTGTCACATTAAAGTGATCATAAAAATAAAAATAAATAGTAAAATAAGAGATTCTTAGTCCCTGACCATCTTTGGTTCATGTAGAGATGAGCAGGCTCCACATCTCCCAAACTAAGCAACCATTATCTCAGCACCTGCTCTACACTTGATTACTTCACCCTAACCCTGATCCTGAACCCCACAAAGGAGAGAGAGGCTGCCCTACTTGGCCTCAACATTTCCTTCTAGGCTTTGAGGAACCAAACATGAAGCATATATACGTTGCATTTGTGTCTCTGATTCCAAGTAACCAAATGTTCTATCGTCATTCAGAATTTTTTAAGACGTTTTCTTCATATAGTTACATGAGGCATTATCTGACTTGATTTTAAGACTCTATTTACCTCTTAAAGGGGCACAGCATGGGCAAAGGAGAAAGAACTAGGGCTTAAACTGAGCAATTCTTGTCCCACTACCAAGATCTACTCCACATAAGATGTCTTATCTCTCTAGGTTTCAGTTTCCTCTTATGTAAAATTACATGTCATAGTTCATAAGTTTTTGGAGAATTAAGTAGGATAATAAATGGAAAGCATAAAAACAGGGCCCCTTGTCACTTTGTTGCTCTTCTGGCATCTCCAGAGAAAGTGTGGCTTCCTCACATACTTTAGATGACAGAGCTTTCCTGAAATGAGGTCACCTTACATCTCTCAGAGATGTTATGTCCACACTGTTTTTCTGACATCAAAAGTGCATACTCTTATTGGGAGGCAACTGAAAATCCTGTTTCCCTGAAGCATATTTAATGATATGAGAAAATGAACACAATACTTTAGTGGAAGAAAACCCAGAAAATATGGAGTATGAATACAGTTTTCAGAAAATAATGAATGTGTATACAAAATCTGACAATTAAATTTGCAGACTTGCCACCGTGTGCTTATGTTGACAGCACTGTACAAACAATTCAGTAATATCTCATAACCTTGCTGTATCAGTGTCTCAGGGGTACATTCATGTCCATGTGTGTCAGTATCCTGCTCAGTGGCATTCATTATTGTTGCGTGTTTTTGTGTGCCATTGTGAGAACGTTAGGGCTTAAATTAGAACAACAAATAAACATTCATAAACTTCTTGTTAAACTTTGTTAAACTTGGCAAGGAGGAAGTGAAATCAGGGACATGTTAGACTAAGCTTATGGAAATAATCCCATGTAGAAAATGTTAGCGTACAAATGATTAAACATTTTTCTGAAGGGAGAAAAAGTGTCCCTGATGAACAGAGGTCAGGCAGCCAATAATGAGCAAAACTGATGAAAACCTTGCAAAAATTCTCCAACACACGGGTCAAAATTATCGGCTGACTGTGAGAGACATAGAGACCAAATAAACATAGACAGAGGAACAGTTAGGAAAATCTTAACTGAAAATCTTGGCCAACGTTCCATAGCTCTTGCATCATGACAACACATCAGCTCACAGGGTATTGTCTGTGAGGAAGTTTTTAGCCAGTAAACAAATAACTGTATTAGAACAACCTCTCTACTCACGTGGTCTGTTTCCCAATGACTTTTTTCTTTACCCAAAGATAAAGGAAATATTGAAAAGTAGACATTTTGATGATATTCAGGATTTCAAGGATAATACAACTACAGCTTTGATGAACTCTTCCAGAAGAAGAGTTCCAAGATTGCTTTGAAGGGAGGACTAGGCCCTGGTATGAACTTCCCAAGGGGAGGACTTCAAAGGCGACCATAGGGCTAGTCAGCAATGAGGTAGGTAGCGCTTTTTCCTAGGATGTGTTCTCAGACTTAATTGTCAGACCTCATACATTTATATATAGGCTATTTGGTAACATCATGATTTTACCTCACCTGGAGGATAATACAAAGTAGGTGTTCAGTAAGATAAAAGGTGTGGTTTTTTTTTCTGGCTGATTATGGCATTTATAAGCTAAAAAGAGAAGCAGAACTGCCTACATGTGGTAAATATTCAGGGAAAGGGGGAGAAGATTTAGCTAAAAGCTAAACAGAGAACAAGAATTTTTAAAGCCAAATATCGTGTGTTCTCTGAGAACATTTCTACCCTTTCCTCTCATCTATTTGAAATCACAGGAACAATAGCAATTGCTAATTTTGTATGAAAGGCTACAAGAACAGTGAGGGAAAAGCCACAGGTCACTGATGGGCCCCCACCAAGGTATAAGAGCATGTCTAGTCACACACCCACACGGATACTTCTATATGCACATACACACATACGCATTGAAAAAAGATAAGAAAAATACACACAAAAAGGTCAACTCTGTATAATGATGTTTCCCGCTGCTTTATATTTTACAAGCTTAAAAATGTCTCTTGGATTTTATTATTAGACAAGCAGAAACATGGGTCCAATCATGAGCCCCTAGAAAACACCCAAGTTGTCTTGGGTTAGGGTTGCAATCCTTCTATTTCCCACCCAGATCTTTGGTGATCACAGTAAATTCTTAATAGAAGAATAGTGTTATCTAGTTTTGAGTTAACAATATTTCTACGCCCAATCTTTCTAATCATACAACAGCATCCTACACTAAGAGAGACTCACTGAAAGGTGCACATAATTAATGATAGAAGAGGCTAGGAAGCCTTGACTTCATACTTCCTCTAGGTTTCTCCTCCCCTGATGCCTTTGCTATGCATGGGGATGAAGAAAAAACAATGTGTGTGCACGAACATGAGAGAGAGACTGTGTGTGTGCAGAGAGAAATTACATATATGTGCATAGACACATACAGATGTGTAAATATTAAGATAGACATGCAGATTGTTCTCTTGCAGCTACGATGATTAGTTGGCACTTCAATGCCAGAAACATCTCAAACTGTCTGTACTTCTATCAGAGTTACCCGAGGATGGAGCTAGGACTTCAGGAGCTAACTAAGAAGATACACACAGAAGAAGAAATTACCAGGACTCAATCTTTCAAATAAAGATCTCAGGCATTAAATAAAACCCTCAGGGCCAAGCCCCAGAAAGAGCAGATTTCCTCTTCAGAGACTGGCTGGCACTAAAGCTCTGCTTGGTTTAATCACTTGGTCAGACACCGCGAGTGAAGTCTCAGTCAGACATTCAGCTTTATTTCTAGTCCTGGCTCCAGCTCCATGGTAGGTCCAGCTAGTCCCTCACATGAGAATTATCCTTTCAAATGGAGACTGAATAGGTTAGAGATGGTCAGCTGCTTTGTCTAGCAGTTGTCTAACCCTCTTCCACTCTTGGGCCAGTATCTAAATCCAGTGTTCACATCTCTCCTTCTTGCTTCACCCATCTAAAATTTCCCCTTGGTTTACATTGTGACCATCATTCTCTGACAAACCTCCAAGAGAAGGGAGAGCACCAGAAAGGAAACGAACAAGGGCAGTAACATATCTGCCCTTCTAAAAATAGGGACTACCCTGAATTAATAATTAAAGATCAGCCAAGGACAGATACAAGCTTACCACCAGAAGGGTCCTTGTTTAAAGATCATGTAGACAGGAATTTTCAAAACAGTCTTCCACTGCTCCTTAGTTCGTTGAGTGCTTGCTAGGGATTCATGAGTTGTTTTTCAAGAAGAATACGACATAATTTTAGTGCTTTTGTGAAATTATGAATCTTTAATGTATAAAGGACTTTAGTTCATGCTCCTTTATAACTCCCAAATTCTGCCCTGGCCTTCCCTCCAGCATAGGACGCATTTCCAGTGTTGGAGCCGTGTAGCACAGGGGAAGGAGCGTGGACTTGGCAACCCCATAAACTGGGATCCAATTTCAAGGCTGCCCCTCACTAGCCTGGTGCTGTTGGTTCTGGGCCTCAGTTTCCCCATCTGTAAAATGGTGTGTGTTGGTGCCAGGCATGAATGGCAAGGATTAAATGAGATCACTGCTTGCACAGTGCCTGCCATATGGTAAGAAATGTCTGTTATTATTACTATACTTATTATTATTATTACTATTTGCTTGAGTACCTGAGCCAGACTGCTGTGTGTTGACACCTGGAAGGAGAAAAGTAATGGCTAATTTGACATGTCTCAAAAAAGCAATCACATGAAAAGGAATGAGGAAAATACTATTAACATCCACCTCTACTTTTATTTTTAGCACTTCGTTGTTATTATTATTTCCAGAGTCTCCTGTTTCTGCAGAAATCTTTTATAAATTCATGGATCATAAGTTTCAAGCTGGCATGATTTTTGCTTCATTATAATTTGCCATATGTGGACATGTTCTCTATATTTAGCCTATGAATACAAAAACTTTACCATCTTGCCAAAATGCCAGGAATTTTTGAAAATTTGAATATAGTCAAATTTTCACATGCAAAGGAAATAACAGGTCCTTCAAATTTAACATGTTTTTGTCAAAATGGATCATAGACCAGAATTTGTATTTTTTCGTTCCTTAACAACTAGTTCAATTTATATAAGACCTGAAGAGCCTCAGTTTTGGTGAGATACGCAAGAAGCACATTTAATTGTGCTGTGAGTTTGAAGCAAGTACAATTTGGAAAGAAATGAAACTATTCTTCACTCTGGCTGTATCAGCTCAGTTCCACGCTCTCCTGAAAGCACACCAGGAGAAATAGCCTGAAAAACTAGAATCCAGGGTTGATCTCCAAAGTTCAGGCTAGGCTTTCCTTTCTAAATTCTGCATTTAAAAACAACAAAAAGGGGCCAGGTGAGGTGGCTCACACCTGCAAGCCTAGCACTGTGGTGGAGGTGAGTGGATTGCTTGAGACCCTGTCTCTACTGAAAATAGAAAAACTGAGGCAAGAGGATCACTTGAGCCTAAGAGTTTGAGGTTACTGTGAGCTATCATGATGCCATGGCCCTCTACTTAGGACCATAGAGTGAGATTCTATCTTGGAAGGAAGGAAGGGAGGGAGGGAGTGAAGAATTGGGAAATAATCTCTTTTTTGTCATCTCTTTTCTCCATTCTTTTTCCTAAGACTATTCCTTGATTAGTCACTATAGATGGTGTTGTATTTATTTTTTCCTGTGACAAAAGGTTAGGAAGATCCTGTATATCTTAAAGATGATGACTAAATAACTATTCGGTTAAATATCTAGTTTCTGTTTTTAAAAGGTTTATTTTTGTTGTAATGATTGATTTGAGAGAAATCTTTAAGAATTCATTCTTTTATTTTTTGTTAATTGTTTGCCTGAATGAAATGAGCTTATTTTTCTGTAGTATCATCTTGACATGGTAGCTGTAGAAATGTTTGAGGAATCTAAAGGAGGACTATGAAGAATTCATTCTAAAAATAGTGCCATAGACACTAGAAGATTGATTGATTACTGTGACAAATGTGTACACAATTGCTAAGACAGGAAGATGCTGTCATCAAAAAACATGACTGAGAATATTTGCCTAGTCCCACTCCCCTTCTTTTTCTCCTCTTCTCTGGGCTCCTGACACCCGTCCTCAGCTCAGTATCACCCCAGCTGACTCCAGACTGCCAGAGCTCTGCAGGTGACACAGAATCATGGCAAGCTTCCTGCTAGGGCATTTCTAACCACAAGCCATAATGCAGTTGCTCAATTTCTGTCTGATTTCTGGGTTCAATTCCAACTCATAACACAACTCCAGAATCTGGGCCCCCCCCCATGCCATAGTCTTTATGCCTGTACAGTACAACAGTTTTGCAAGGATAGAGACTCACCTTCATTCCTGTCTAACTCTCCTAAGAATTAGAGTGTTATTTCATATCTGGGATTTTGTTTCAAACTTTGCTAATATCAGTTTCGGGCCTGCGTCCTGATCACTGTATATTACCTGCTGATAGACTTATTGCTATAATCTTATCCTGCATTTACTGAGCACTGATTACATACCACAGTCACCACAATTGGCACTTAATTTACTATGAGTAGTATATAATATTGTGGCTTAGAATATTGACCCCAAAGGTGCGGTAAATTGTTATTATAGCCCCACTGTTTGATACCTGTATAATTTAGAATAAGATACTTAACAGCTGTATGCCCCAGGTCCTTATCTATAAACTGAGCATAATGATACCATCTACTGCTTAGGGATTCAGTGAGAATCAAAAGAAATAATAAATACAAATCACCTCAACGCGCCTGGCAATCAGTGAGTGTTAGTTATAATCATTATATACTCAATCCTATAAAAACTTCATAACCACTTTATTCCATAGACAATTTTATGCCCATTTCACAGATTACGAAAATGAAGCCTAGAGAGACTTAGAGCTAAGTAACCTACTCTAGGCCAAGTACTTGAACTAGCATTTGAACTCAGGTCTGTCTGACTCCAAATTCCTTCACCAAATATTTGCCGACTACTCATTATTGGCTTTGACAAAAACGTGGCCTTTCCTAAGCAAGGAATGTAGGTAGCCTCAAAAGCCTGGAAAAAGCAGGAAATGAATTCTTCCCTAGAGCCTCCAGGAAGGAATTCCTCCCTGCTGCCATCTTGACTTTAGTCAAGCTAAAATCAGACTTCTGACTTCCACAACTGTAAGAAAATTAATTTGTGGTGTTTTAAGCCACAGAGTCTGTGGTAATTTGTTACAGCAGCAATAGGAAATCAATACAGGTGCCCATTTTATGTGTTAGACATCCTGTATTTCCATAATAATAGCCTATTTCTGTGCCCTTACTTAATAGCTTACAGAGCAAGTGTTTAACCAACATTAGTTGAGTTATTCCAGCCTGCTCATTCTTGACTACCTAACCATGCATATATCATGTTGGACACTGACAAAATAATTTTTTTCAAAATCACTCCTGCTTCTAGTTCACAGCCACACAAATAGGTTTTTAAAACTATCTTCCTTCAGGACCAGTACTGGGTTCACAGTTGGTACTTCATATATAGCTGAAGTAGGAAAGAACTGATGAGTGATCCATTGTCACAATGCCATCTTTGTTTGCTTGTATATTTATTGTGAACTCTCCCATCCACAAAAAAATTCCAATGACATTTAGTCTTAGTGAACTGAAGCAGAGGACTAGAAAATCCAAAATAGAAGATCATGTCTCCAAAAATGTTTTTTAGTTTCAGAATATCTCCCTGCTCTCAGAAGGTCCATAATTATTTAAGGATGACTACTGGGGTCATGTCCATCTGATACAAGCTACATATTATATATTTGATTTATTTCCCTTAATTACACTTAGGATAGATTGGTTTTTAAAAGATACTTGAAAACCCTGACCATTGATAGTTGCTTAGTTCGCTGTGTTGGTTGGGGGAAGGGGAGGGCATGAAAGGGAAAGGTAATGATGAGTTAGGAGTCGATGGCTGCCAAGCCAAGAAAGCCTTAGAGACCAGTGTGGCTTTGTAGGGTTTCTTGGGTATTTTTTTGTTTCAACTTCCTGCCTAGCTTTCTTTTCCCTTCATTTGATATTAGTAGCATTGTTATCTGTTTGTCCTTATCCTTATGAATTGGGAGGGGTGATCCCACTCTCCAGCTGCAGTGTGGTCCTACTACCCAAGTCTCCAGCCAATCATCACATTCTATTTCCCTGGCCCTAGGGGTTAGTTCAAGTTTAGCCACATGACCCAAGTCAAGGCACCTTAGATATTAGTCCGGGATTTTGAGGAGACTGTTGGAAACAGAGATCTTTCTCTTTCCTTATTGGAATGTCTTTGAATTTAAGACTAATTTAGATCCATGAACAACTATTTTGTCAGGACAAAGAAAAGCCTAAATAAAATGTAGCTAATAGAGGGTAAAGCAGAGTGATGAAGAATACAATATTTGAAATCAAATTATTCAAATTATTGACCTTACTTGCCTATAAAGTTGTGCCAGCTTGAACTTCCACATTGAATGATCCAGTAATGTCCTCGTCCTGCTTTTGCTTGGGCAAGTTTGAGTTGTATTTGTGTCATGTGAAAACCAAACAATTTTGACTAATATAAGAAGTCATTACAGTCTTATAGACCTTAAACTTAAAACTGAGGTCTTTAGAAATGATCAGACACAGAAGAACTGTCTTGCATTAACCAAATTTAAAAGAGATGGATATATAATGCAGAATATAATTTAATAGACCTTTTCAGGTATCTAAAGTATTAACATCTTCTACCTGGGGCATTCATTTTTCCAAATTAGATGGCCTGAAAAGGTAAGTCAGCAAAAAGATTCCCTTGAGATTGGAAATCACAACAGAGATGGTTGGCTAGTATGAACTTATTTTATCTGGACCAAGATGAAGACTTAGTATCCACAACTCTTCCCAAGAGAACACTTGAATTTGAGCTTACTAGATGTAGCACATTTCTTCTCTGGACAGCATTACATAATCCTCAGACTGCCTTTTTAAGCTTCAGACTGACTATCCCTCTTCTGTTCCTAGAGCATAATCAATTGTATTGACTCTTCCCTCTCTCCAACACTCAAATAGATTCCACTTCCTAAGTTGTAATCATATTCTCTTTCTGCCTTCACAATTTATGTCTGGACCAGCTTTGGTAACGTTATAGCTGTTTTAACACTTTCCAGACACACATTTATAGGAAATTTCTTGGTTTTCATTCCTAGGTGGCCGATTTTACCCACTGGTGGGGACTTTCAGTAGTTTAATTCACAAAGGCAATGGGGGGGACTGTATCTCCCTATCATCCCAAATTCTGACTAGAAAGGGAAAGCTAACTAGGACTTGAGAAGCTGCTGAATATTTTGGGCTGTTAAGTCTCCAAGTACTTGATACCTTATTTTTTTTTTAATTGAAGTAAAATTTATAACAATGTAACAACATATCTGATCATAAGTATATAATTTAGTGCTTTTGGCAAATTGTATAGACTTATGTAGCCAATACCCAAATCAAGATACAGAACATATCTGTAACCCCAGGAAGTTCACAGGAGCTCACTCTAATACCTGAAGTTTCACAAGTTCTGAGCAATGTTATTTATACTTTCAGTGTCCATTGATTGAGAAAATACATAGAGTATTTATAGAAAGCTACCACTAATTCAATACTGTCGGTACATAATCATTTTTTTTAATTACCGCAATTGTCTCGTATTGAAAGATTTGAAAAATAGAAGAACTGTTTATACATGTTGGAGATATTATTTAGTGAACAGATAATGCTTAGTGTTCATGAGGATTCAAATGTTTAGAAATAATCTTTCTTCACTTTGCCTGGGATCTGTGTCTAACAAATGAATAGCTTCTGCTTTAGCTAATCCAAAATGTGTGTGGTCATGAGCATTTGATGAAAGTCAGAAGACATGTGGCAAAGTACAGAAAGATTCCTAATGTCATCATGACCATCAACATAAACAGTTCGGTGAGGTAAAGGTCAAAAGCATGGTGAACATATATTCAGGGCAACTTGAAAATATGTCTGCCAGGCTGTAGTCCTCAACCTTGGCCCCAATAAACTCTCTGCTTATATGGAAAAAAAAAAAAAAAAAAAGGAAAGAAAAGAAAAGAAAAAGAATAAATGCTAAGATTCATTTCCGCCATTTATTAATTAGACAAACATACAAGAAATTAGTCTTTCTTAAGCCTTCATTCTTTCCTTCGGTTAAATTGGAATGATGATGATGATGATCTACCTATAGGATTTTTATGAGGATAAAATGAGATCACATGGGAGAACCTTGAAAACTCTAGTTCCCATACATATTGCTACTCATTAATACAGTATTTATTTAAAGGGATATACCTACCTAGCAAGTCACATGCTAACTTATGTGGCTATAGTCCCCTCGCACGGTATAAAGTGTTTCTTCTGTTAGAAGGAAAGGTCAATAGAATTTAATCCAAATCAAAAAATCTCAACTCAGCCACATTAGGCTTTCATAATTTCAATCAGATAATCTTAGAATTGAACTCTATGTTCTATGGAGGATGTATCTGAATTTTTCAAATGAAGAGAAAAGACCAAAACTGGTAGATAATTTACCCAAGTCCACAAAAACCACTGCAGTAGAGTGAGAGCTCAGATTCAGTTCTCCTGACTCCTACTTTAGTGCTTTTTGCTGCTACTGATTAATAAATAAATAATTGCCAAGGATATGTTTTATTGAAGCATGTTTCACTGTATTACTAAATGCAATGAAAACTTAGACTTGTCAGGACCTTCCTTGACATGTGGAACCATATCCCTATTTGAGGACATATTTTTGTGTAAAATTGCCTTTCTGACAGTTGGCATTCTTCTGGTATTTCTGTCTAAGGAGTGTTTTAATTGCTCCATAGACTAAAACATTCATTCCTCCTGAGTCTCTATAATTCATTTGCAGGATAGAGTCTGTCCAGGGTTAGTTGGGCAGCTAACAGCCTTAAGAGAGCATCCGAACTTTATAAGCTCTGCCATCAGCATTCTCCTCCTGTAAGTGAACCCTTTAGAATCATAGCTGGGCTCTGCCTCTGATGTCCAGGAGTTTAGTAACCACCTAACACACCGTGGAGTCCCCCGGGAAATATTAAACTGAGTGATTTCAGAGTAACCAGTACTGAATAGCAGTGAAGCCAGATGTCCAGTTAAGTCATAAAACACGCCTTCAGTAGCACCCTAGGGAGGAAGAAATTCAGCTGTCTCTGATAAACCCAGTGGTAGAAATGAGAAGGGGCATAAACGGAACCCAACTTTGTATTTCCAATATTTGATTCATTTCTAGCAGGTTTGGTAATTTAGATGAGACGGAAATGAACAATGCTGCCAAGTTGGCCCCATTGTGATTAGATATTTTACAATACTTGTCGAAAGACCAATGCACAGTTCTGATGGCTCATAGGTGAGGCAACTGTACTTTTCATTAACCCAGAAAAGCCAAACAGTATTGCCAGTACTGGAAGAAATGGTGTTAGACAAACTCCACCACTATAAGCACAAGCAATAGCTGCAAGTTCTATGCCACTCATAGTCCTTCTCTTTGGAACTGCTCGAGATGATTAATATTAAAACTTACCAGATCCATTTGTACAGTATATTTTTACCCATGCTCTCAATATGGCTGCAAGTCACATCTATTAAAGCCTGAAAATTAAAAATTTAATTAAGCCCTATGTAAGAGATGAAGTTCTGACTCACATACCCTGTAAGTAAGTTCTACCTAATAGAAACAGCTTCCATTTTTTGCGCAGTTATTTGTCAGACAGTAAAAACTGCATTACATGTAGCTGATTATTCTTCATAGAACTCTGCAAGGATGGTATTGTCAACAGCATAAAGCTGAGACTCAGGAAGGCTAAAGAAAAGTGCACATGATTTCTAAGCTGGTAAGTGGTGGAGACAAGGATAGAACCCAGGTGTGGCTAATCCTAAACCCAAACTTCTTCAACCACAGGAAGTGGCATTTGGGTCTATACCAGTTATTTAACTTTCAAAGGCTATTTCGAATCCAGCCATTTCTAGGAAGCTTCCTTTAAGCGTTCCCTCCTTCTTTCCTGGGTCTCAGAAGCAGACAGACCTGGCTTGAGCATCCCAGCTCTGCTAGATATTGACCATTTGACTTTGGATGATTCATTTAATCTCCCTGAACCTCACTTGCCTTATCTAAACCTGGGGATGATAATATCACATCGTGAGACTTTTCAGAGGCTAAAAGGAGATGCTGGAGAAGCATTCACATGGTGTTTGGGCAGGCTAGCAGCAAGTACCGTTGGGTCCTTTCTCGGTGCCAGACACTGTGGTAAGTGCTTTCTCCTCCTTCTTCATGCAATCCTCACAGCAACCCTGTGATGTAGTTACTGGCACCATTCTCAGCTTCTGGATAGGTTAATGAGGCTTTACAATGATGGAAAAATGTCATATCACCAGAAAGTGGCAGAGCCAGTTCAAAAGTTCTGACTTCAGAACCCACACTCCTTAGGGAAAAGGATAGGGAGGAAAAGGGAGTTTTTTTGAGACTCGTTAGAGAATCATTAGATCAATTTAATTGTTCATTATCAGCCTTTTTAAAGAAATAGAAGAAAAGTACAAAACAGAATAGAACATATCAATATGCCTCACACAGTAACGATAAACGATAAACATAGGATGAGAACTTGGTGCAGGGGTGTGTGTGTGTGTGTCTACTGGGTCATGATGTGGTGTAGCTCTTACTTTAACATTTGAAAAAACTTCACATCCACTGCATTATACACTCTCTAAATTGGATCATTCACTTTCCTTTCTCAGTAATACATCACACTGTTTTTATCCTAAAGGGCAAGGTAATATTACTGTTGTTGTTTTTAGTTTCACTGGGTCACATTTAGTTTGAGAACTAGTTATTGGTCCATTATAATATTCAGTGACAGTGATTTTTAACTTCAGTTATTTTATTCATTGATTTATTCACTTATTTGGTAATTATTTATTAAGTGTTTACTGTGTATCAGGTATTAAACTAAGCACAGGGTATTCAATGGTAAGCAAAAGATGTAGTTCTTGCCTCAGCAAGCTTAAAACCAAGGGAGGAAACCACGCATCAAACATAGGAGTACAGTAACAATTCCTGCAGTAAGTTCTTCATTAGAGTATATAAGGGGTTCTGTAGGATCTTATAACCTGGTACATGGCATAAAGGTAAGATAACGCATAGGTGAACAAACGAAAACCTTGTATTAGTTCAGGGGTAGCATAGAAAGCTTCATCAGGAGAAAACCTTTTAAACTTGGACTTGGAAGGCTGAGCAAGAGTTATCCTTAGGAAGGGGGGGATGAGGAAGTATGTCAGGGAGAAGAAAAGACTGTATTAAAACCTGGAAGTGAGAGAAAGAAGAATAAACCCAAGGTACTGAAGACCTATCATGGTTGGAGTGGAGGGCCTGAGGGAGCTGGAGAGGCTTCAGGATGTCTCAGGCCCCAGGTATTGTCAGGCCATCAGCAAGGGAAGAAGCCACAGCTAGCCCTGAAAATTGCTGCGAAAGTACTGACCTTAGAGCATGGCTTGCCAATCCCCAACAGCCAGTCTTTGTTTATTTATTTTCTCCTGGTCCATTGCCCCTGAATGGCCTGAAACCAGCAACACAGAGAGTGGGCTTGCCTGTCCTCTCTTCTACCACCTCTTGAGTTTAGGGATTCTTAAGACTCCATGGGAGTCTACATGTAAGAAACATGGAGTCTCATCCTTCCTTCTCCCCATCTCCCCGGAACTGTTAGAAGGGGGGTGGTCCCTGGAATGACACAGACCTTGTACTTGGCTCTGAACAGGTTGCTTGGTCTCTCTAATCCACAGCTTTTTCACTTACAAAGTGAGGACACTAATTGTTCCCCTCTCAAGTCCTAAGATCAAATGAGGTCACCCATATAAAATGCTTGGCCCATAGAAGGTGTTCAACATACGTAAAGTATTATTTTAAAAAAACTTATAGGAAACTTGGAGGGGACTTTTTTTATTATAAAGACTTTAATTTTAGGCCTTTTTTTTTTTATTCCTATGCAAAGTTCATAGAAGAACAACTACCTTATTTGGTTATATATATATTTGATTATATATTAAGCAGCACAAGGAGACCAAAAAAATCAAGGATGAGTCAGTTTACTCTGTATCACTGGGTGCTGTACTGTATTGCAGTTCCCTGTTTCCCTTATACACAGATCTTCCCACCTACTTCTTTTTATAGGATGGTAGAATGATGTATGATGAAGGTTTTTCCAGGTACTAGTGAGATTGGAGTTATTTCCTACAAAATGTACCAAAACAGATTTGGAAATGTCAGTTTTGGATGCCGCAATACATATTCAGATTTTCTATGCCGTGGGTTGGATGGTAGCATGACTACAGTGGAGGGCTAGTGATCTGAAATGCCTGCTCCGTGCTTCGGTTACTGAAATATTCACAAAGTAGAAAACCACAATGAGAGCAATTTAGGGCTTCGCATGTCTCCTGATTACAGGCTCATTTCTATGGGTCCAATTTCAGACAAAGAACAATAATAGAAAGGAACACAGCCAGGAAAACAAGAATAACAAAAGGAGGAGAAGAAAGGAATAGCAGCAAAATCAAAGGGTCGCCATCAAAATGCCCCATCTCCGTGGAATAGCACTGTGAGGACTTTCCCTCTTAGCAGAATCCCCCGCTGCACTCCAGGGTCGCTCTATCAAAAATTGGCAACCTTTGTACACTGCTATCCATCACTCGCTGTTTATTGCCAGTTGAAAAGAAAGTGTCTGTTTGCATTTTATTGATAGAACGTTCTGGTTTGAGATGACTTTTCAACACTGAAAGCCAAGTTCCCCAGGAGAACTGTGGGGTCTCTTCTTCTCCTTACCTTTTCTTAGGCCTACTCAGGGCTAAGAATGCCTTTTCCCTAGAAGTCAGCTGGAAGGCTAGAGAAAAAGACCTGCTCCTCACTAAGAGGGCCCATAATAAAGCGAGGCTTGGGCAGCTCTGACATGGCAGTGGTGCAGTTTCTTAGAACTGAAATGCAGAAAGAAATGGAGCAAAGAGGGTGGTAAGTTCCACTGAAGGCGGGAGGACAACCCTGCATTAGTTAGGTTTCTTTGTTTTTTTTCTTTCTTTCTTTTTTTTTTTTTTTTGACACAGAGCCTCAAGCTATCCCCCTGGGTAGAGCGCTATGACATCACAGCTCACAGCAACCTCCAACTCCTGGGCTCAAGCGAGTCTCCTAACTCAGCCTGCCAAGTAGATGGGACCACAGGCACCCGCCACAGAGCCCGGCTATTTTTTTGGTTGCAGCCATCATTGTTGTTTTGGCGGGCCTGGGCTGGATTTGAACCTGCCACCTTAGGTGTATGTGGCTGTTGCCTTAGCCACTTGAGCCACAGGTGCCAAGCCATTCGTTAGGTTTCTTTATGATTCCAGTGACAATACCCTAACTCAAACGTGTAAGCTGTTCAAATGATTGCCCTGGACTCTCTCCATTTGCTGGCCAGCTTTCCCTTGCATTGCTTTATGTTTAGACAGGCTATCCAATGCGACGCCAGGAGCGATCACAAGCTAAACTTCCTTCTAACCAGTTTCAAAACCTCATCCAGAGGAGTTCACATCCTT
Organism: Otolemur garnettii; assembly: GCF_000181295.1. Taxonomy (NCBI): domain Eukaryota; kingdom Metazoa; phylum Chordata; class Mammalia; order Primates; family Galagidae; genus Otolemur; species Otolemur garnettii. The sequence continues at coordinate 25,679,105 of NW_003852403.1, forward strand.
CTCACAGCAGCAATCCTGTGACTAGGTCTGGGCTATGTGTCCAGTAATGGGAATGGAAGAATCTCTAAAGGAAAATTGAAATGCCATTACTAAAGGAAGGAAGATGGACTTGGAACCGTTAAAAACCAACAAAGCAGCGTATCTGCCAGTCTCCTTTCACGATCCTTTTGATTCTCAACTAGAAGCAGAAATTTCACAATTAGAGGTAGCCCTTTACTTATCTCTGCACAGGTTGACTCATAATCTGTGATCTCTTCTTAGGAAAATGTCAAAGACATTATGACACACCAGGGCGCCTGAGTGCTGTGCCATTTTGAAGCTTAGACAGAATACCAGTGGAAATGACAGGTTCTTCCTGTGAGTTTGCTGACATGGGTTCTTAAACACCCATGCTAAATCAAGCAGCAGCCCTCCATAGCTCCAAGGTAAAGCAAAGATGTGTCAGCCAATTTCCTGACAGAAATTGATAGCTTTTGGTAGGGAATTTCTGCTTTTTTTTTTTTTTTAATGTAAGTGCTTTCATATTTCTAACCTCTTTCACGTTTCTTCCCATTTTGCTGATCATATGGGAATCACCATTATTTAGTAATTCTTGACTGTTTAAAGAAAAATGAGAACTACTTTCTAGTATAAGAGTTCATAAATGTCTCATAATAGCAGTTGAATCTCTTGCCGGTATTGATACATAGACCAAGAAAATACATATTGGCTGGGCTTGGTGGCTCATGCCTGTACTCCTAGCACTCTGGGAGGCTGAGGGGGGTTGATTAAGCTCAGGAGTTTGAAAGCAGCCTGAGCAGGAGTGTGACCCTATATTTACTCAAAATAGAATAATTAGCTAAGTATTGTGGCAGGACTTCTTTAGCCCCAGCTACTCAGGAAGCTGAGGCAGGAAGATTGCTTGAGCAGGAGTTTGAGGTTGCTGTGAGCTAGGCTAATGCCATAGCACTCTAGTCTGGGCAATAGAGTAAGATTTTATCTCTCTCAAAAAAAAAAAAAAAACTTACACTGTAAAATAAATGTATTTATATTAATACTATTAAAATAATTTATATCATACTGATTACAACAGCACCCATTTACATATGAGAACATGAATAGTACATGTATGTATAAGATGTATTATTTATTCCATCTACATAGGGATGTGAAAATCTCTTGCAATAATTCCAAAACCGATCTGTAACAAGGTCAAGAAATTGGGGTCAGGTGACTTAGTATGATTCTCCTGTAGCTCCAGTGTTTGTTTTGACCTAGGAGGCCAAGGCCTCCAGATACAAGGATGGAACCCTATGTTCAGCCTCCCCCTTTGCTCCTTATTTTCATATTCTTTAAATAACTAGCTCAAATTCTAATTTTAATAGAAAGGAAACCAACCAGCAGCCAAAGGAGTTGAGATAAGACTCACTAACAAGGTAGTGACTTACCCCAGCTGATAGTGGGAGTGACTGACTCACGCATCTACTCCAGGTTGAAAGCTTTTGCCAAAAGGAGAATAATGGGGAGTGCTCATTTAAGACCCATCTTCCAAAGAGTAATGACCAGGCTCATCAGAGGTGAATCTCATTTCACTCTCAATCAGGATGCAAAGACAATAAGGAAGCATTTATACCAAAAAGGAAATTTGTTTAAAAAATAGAAATTGAATGCAAAGTTGACTACTGAAGGGGGCAGATTTAATAGCGGAGCTGGAAACTGTGTGTAGGGTTCATTACACACACTCTGAGTAGCTCTCATCACTGTCAAGCCCTGATGAGTCTCTAATCCATCTCCTACATCCTTCTCTACCCTCACGCAGAAGGCACAGGGTAGATGGGTAAGCAATCTCAAGACTATCAGCCTGGGCCATAGACTTTCACGTGATCTTCTGGATAGAGATCAATAAATAATAAAAATTTTTTTAAAATTAAGAGAAATTTAGATTTTGAATTTCCCCTCCTTCAAATCATAAGCATTTGTAGGTGGAAAATTCCAATACAAATTTGTAGACATGTCTAACATTTGGTAATCAGTATCCAAAATGGTATATTTAGCTGAAAAATCATGTAAAAAGAAAATTTTGTGAAAGGATGAAGATAAATTGTATTTCTTATATTCACATGGTATCAGTGTGTTTCAGTTGCATCTTTCTCCTCAGTATAACCTCAGCCAATGGGAAATGAAATGCTGATGCCTAAAGGTCATGATGATTAAGAACAGGGTCTTTTGAAGGAGACTGAGGCTGAGAAGTCCCAGTTTTGCCATTAATCCACCATGTAACCTTGTGAAAATCACTCACCGCTGTAAACTACAGTTTCCTCATTTGCACGATAATATTACAAACCTATAAGGTAATACTAAAGTTATCATGGCATAGTTAATATAAAAACGCTTAGCAAAATGGGTAGAACATGTTAACTACTAAGTGTTAGTTCTTACTGTAAATTGTGTGATAGGGACAGGATATCTTTTTTTTTTTTTTTTTTTTTTTTTGAGACAGAGCCTCAAGCTGTCCCCCTGGGCAGAGTGCCGTGGCATTACAGCTCACAGCAACC